>NW_027361690.1:20977500-21577500 GCF_039654945.1 Dendrobates tinctorius
AAAAATGTTAACCAATAAATTATATATATCGCAAAATAGTAACATGGAAAAATGCAACTCATTGCACAAAAAAATAAGTCCTTACTCCACTTCTTGGGTGAAATTAAGTTATTGCTCTGACCTGTTCATTAGCAGTCTCCTTGAATAAGACTGCCCTATGCATGCTCTAGTTTCCCATGCAACGCATGGTATTATTATGTAATGAACGCCGCTGATGGACTGTACTGGTTACATAACCCTCCATCAGTGGCCAATTTGAGGACCAAGGCACTGTAGAGTCTGCAGAATAGAGTTGTTGAGCTGCAGATAACCATAAACTTATTTTCTCCAGAGCACCTATTTTACAGTGAGCACCCCATTTCTTCTATTTTGTAAACTAGTTGTCACGGCTCAGTTGTTAGTTGTCCCAGGACTAGGAGCTTGTTCCCTGTTCCTAACCCTAGGGGTGCCCTAGCGCGCCCTGCTCCATGAATTACTCTGAAGATGTTGTGGCCATGTACCTTGCCTTCAGTCCTAAATCCGCCAGAGAAATTCACTGGGGAGTGAAGGATGCGGTTAAACCAAAGTACGAGAAGAAATGGAATTATCGCACATTCAAAACCTAGCAACAGTCATAGATAAATCCACCAAATGCCTTCTCCAATAATAACCCCCAATAAGCTTCCCTCTGACAAAGAGTGCTAGCCAGGGCCCAGATTATGTAGGAGATGGGTGTGGCTGGTGCACAGCTGAGAGCCTTAATGTAGGAAAGCTTCCAGGACCTCTCAACTGAGCAGATTAACTCCTGCACTGACAAAAGAAATTTACACGGTTTAATATGAAGGTGAAGTGCTTCTAATCCATGTAGGAGTAGGAGAAATCATATGCTGCGGTCTTCTGGCTCCTCTCTGTTGAGGTAAACCCGTGACACTAGTAAGCTGCAGGTAATGCTATTAACAGCTTATTTGTAAAATATAAGAAAGTAACCAACACCGTTAATGCTAGGCTTGGTCCTGAGATGGTTAAAAAAGGTGATCATATTTCTGCAGTTCAAATGATTTCTTGCATAATAAGAAGATTGAATTTGTTAAAAACTCCATAGTGTGTTTTAGTTAGAGGATTGGTATTTACTTCACTGGATCTGTATGTGATAGGAGGCTAAGAAGTTGGGATAACTAGAAACATATGTAACTCTTGCATTTTTTTCAACTTTCTTTCTGTAATTTTTGTTAAAGACATTTCAGCATAATTGATTGCTCCAGCTATTTCTTATTTACCCCCTAAGACATAATTCTCTGTATATGTATGGCTATATCACCTACATACGGTATACCTCCAACTTTCCTGTAATAGTCTGCAAACATCACCTGCTTCTCAGTGTGGTCCCTTTGTCATCAAATCTGCTGGAGATTACTCATTGCTTATCATTTTTTTTTTCTATTGGGATTTAAGCAAAAAGTGAAGCAAAATTAAAACGTATTGTTAAGACTCCATCTCCTGCAATTCCTTGATGGGACAAATAATATATAATGTAGTGCAGCTAAAAGATGTGCAGTTGTTCGCAGTATTGGAAATTATGCTGATTCATCAAATATGGTTATAGGAAGTTTCGCCCCCAGCAATTTGCCCCCAGCAGTTCACCACCAGGTACATTTCGCCCCCGCACATTTCGACCCCAGGAGGATTCGCCCCCCCCGCACATTTTGGCCCCCAGCAGTTCGCCCCCAGATGTTTCGCCCCCAGCAGTTCGCCGCCAGAGGTTTCGCCCCCGGAAGCTCGCCCCGGATGTTTCGCCCCCGGATGTTTCGCCCCCGAATGTTTTGTCCCCGGATTTTTCGCCCCGGCAGTTCGCCCCCAGATGTGTCCCCCCAGCAGTTCGCCCCCGGATGTTTCGCCCCCAGCAGTTCGCCCCCAGATGTTTTGCCCTCGGTAGTTTTCCCCCGGAATTTTGTGTTTGGATGTTTTGCCAGTTTGTCTTTGTGGTTCATGAATTCCCATCCATCATCAATCCACATGTCACAAAAGTACTGTACAGAGTGCAATATTCAGAATTGAGAGATCTCACTCTCAATTCTGAATATTTTTCTGTCTACTGGCTAACACTGTACAAAGATATACATCTTTCCTGTACTGTTAGGGACGGCAGAACGCACCAAATATAAATAATAGGAGGTGCGTTCGCCGTCCGGGGTCCACCGTGCGGTAGGTGACTAGACCGCTGCTGGACAATGGCAAATGCACCAGAAGGTTCCGTAGTGCGCACGGGTTAACGTCACCCGAACGCTAGGAGCGGCTCTGTTCAGACACAGAGTCGCTTGGCAAAAATATATGCAAAGACGCTGGCCCTGTTAACGTCACAGGAGCCGGCGT
Source organism: Dendrobates tinctorius (assembly GCF_039654945.1). Classification (NCBI taxonomy): domain Eukaryota; kingdom Metazoa; phylum Chordata; class Amphibia; order Anura; family Dendrobatidae; genus Dendrobates; species Dendrobates tinctorius. The sequence goes on from NW_027361690.1 coordinate 20,979,850, forward strand.
GTGGCGTCGCAGCCGCGAACACCAATAGCTGCTGATATTGCAGCGGCAGCTAAGGCCGCAAGCGTCAGCACCGAGAACTGGGCGCCGACGGATGCTAGTGTAGGCGTGGAGCAAGTGGCGTGTAGCTTGCCACAACCCTGGAGCTGACTATGCACACTCAGTCACCACTCGTAATATCAGAGGGTAGGGGTTTCATAATGAGTCAGACACCAGTCCATGCATCCATCACCATACACACACAGAATAATATGCTACACTAGCGCATGGCCGAGCTGCCATGCGGGGCTTTTATAGCCATGCGCTTCCAGGACCATCCAATACTTTAGGAAGGACCAATCAGATCCGACACAGGACCTGCACATGTGACCCCTGCTCTCCAGTGAGAGGGCACGTTGCGAGCATGCCCAGTAGCACGGCATGAGGACTTAGCCTCTGGAGCGGTTCCCTGCAAAGCAGGTTGCGCTACCATTGCTGCACCGGAGGTGGCAGCAACATCCAGGCTCACAGAACGAGTCTGAGGAGAATGCCTGGTTCGCCGTGATTGCTGAGCAGGAGTCCGAGTGGTCGGAGGAGAATGGGAGACCGCAGGATGTCTGGCTCTGGATTCCCGCTGTGCAGTGCCAGGAATCCGACGCCTAACATGTACAGAGTGCTGCACTTTTGTGACATTTTAACCCTGCTATGTTCGGTCAAAAACGACCGATTTTGAACTTTAATATTTTTTACAATATTCAAGATGTGGTTCTGAAACTTGTGGTTGATTGACTTTTCCTCATTTGAGGGGTTCTTACTATGGGTCCTTTTTTTTTTTTTGTTTACTTTTTGCTCCACAGTTTTTTATACACATGTACTGTTCGGTCAAAAATGACCGATAGCCTTTTATAGTGATCTCCAGCCATTTTATGAGTAAAATAAAGGAGCTATAATCTCATTTTGGACTATTTATTACATCTACTACTATTTATCAATTTATTTAGGTCCTTTTGGTCAAGGCAGATTTACACATACATACATTTTCTCATTGTAAATGAGCATATTCTCTTTTTTTTTACTTGTGTTCCCTGATCTAATTTCTGTGAAATGCTGACCTGAAAGAGTACTAATAAATTCTGTCTGAAAAGTGTGTTTGCTTTAAGGCCCTTTTACATTTAGCGATGCACCAGCGATCCAACCAGCGATCCGACCCGGTCAGGATCGCTGGTGCATCGCTAAATGATCGCTAGTGAGCTTTCATACAGAAAGATCTCACAGCGATGCAGCAGCGACGCAGCGCACGATACTTACCATTCACACACAGCGATCCTGCGTCCTCCGGCCCGCCTCCACGCGTCGCTGGACGTCACAGCAGGAAGTCTCAGCAGGAAGCGCCCGACGAGAAATGGAGCCGGACATTCTCGCGCGATCAGCGATGGACAGCGGGGGAGCCGGTCGGAGGTAAGTATCACACATAGCGATATCGCTAGCAATATCGCTATAACGTCACAAAACCGGTGACGTTTTAGCGATATTGCTAGCGATATTGCTTAGTGTAAAACCCCCTTAACTCTGAGCTCTTATCCTAAAGGGTGGGGGGTGTTTTATTTTATCTTATCATTAGACTAGACCGCTGCTGGACAATGGCAGATGCACCAGAAGGTGCCGTAGTGCGCACGGGTTAACGTCACCCGAACGCTAGGAGCGGCTCTGTTCAGACACAGAGTCGCTTGGCAAAAATATATGCAAAGACGTTGGCCTTGTTAACGTCACAGGAGCCGGCGTGTGGCGTCGCAGCCGCGAACACCAATAGCTGCTGATATTGCAGCGCAGCGGCAGCTAAGGCCGCAAGCGTCAGCACCGAGAACTGGGCGCCGACGGATGCTAGTGTAGGCGTGGAGCAAGTGGCGTGTAGCTTGCCTCAACCCTGGAGCTGACTATGCACACTCAGTCACCACTCGTAATATCAGAGGGTAGGGGTTTCATAATGAGTCAGACACCAGTCCATGCATCCATCACCATACACACACAGAATAATATGCTACACTAGCGCATGGCCGAGCCGCCATGCGGGGCTTTTATAGCCATGCGCTTCCAGGACCTTCCAATACTTTAGGAAGGACCAATCAGATCCGACACAGGACCTGCACATGTGACCCCTGCTCTCCAGTGAGAGGGCACGTTGCGGGTATGCCCAGTAGCACGGCACGGGAGACCGCAGGATGTCTGGCTCTGGATTCCCGCTGTGCAGTGCCAGGAATCCGACGCCTAACATTACCCCCCCTCCTAGGGCCCCCCCCTCTGAGCCTCACTGTGCTCAAAGGCTGCGATCAGGAGCGGTGCATGAATGTTTTCCACCGGCTCTGAGGTCCGAGCCTCGGGACCATGACCCTTCCAGGCCACCATATAAAATTTTTTGCCACGGACAAACCTGCGCCCCACAATGGCGTTAACCTCAAACTCGTCAGACGATAAGTCTGATGACCCGGCAGATGACTCAGAAAACCGGATCATGTGAACTGGTTTGAGGAGGGACACATGGAACACGTCCGAAATGGCCAAATGTGGAGGAAGAGCCAGGCGGTAGACCACCGAGCTAAGTCGCTCGAGGACCTTGAATGGTCCAATGTATCGCGGTGCGAACTTGGGAGACTCGACCCGCAGTTTAATATTTCGGGTAGAGAGCCATATCATGTCGCCAGCGGAGAAGCTTGGCGCGGGCCGCCGATGCGTGTCGGCGGACGCCCTCATCCTTTCTTTAGATGCCCGGATAGCATCCTGAGTGCGATCCCAAATGTCCCGGGCCTCCACTGCCCAGTCTGCCACGCTGGAGTCAGTGGAGGACACTGGCATCGGGACAGGGACGCGTGGATGTTGACCGTAGTTTAAGAGGAAGGGCGTCTGTCCAGTGGAATCAGCCACCGCATTGTTTAGGGCAAATTCAGCCCAAGGTAGCAAGGATGCCCAGTCATCCTGCCTGGCAGAGACAAAATGCCGTAGATAGGTGACCAAGGTTTGATTGGCTCTCTCGACCAAGCCATTCGTCTCGGGATGGTAGGCGGAGGACAGATTTAGCTCGATGCTGAGTAGGCTGCCTCCAAAACCGAGACGCAAACTGGGGACCTCGGTCACTCACGATTTTGTCCGGCATGCCATGCAAACGGAATACGTGCTTAATAAACAAAGTGGCCAGACCTCGAGCGGAAGGCAGGCGTGCGAGTGGCACCAGGTGCACCATTTTGGAAAAATGGTCGGTGACCACCCAGATGACCGTACTGCCACCAGACTTGGGCAGGCCAACTATGAAATCCATGCCAACCATCTCCCACGGTCTATCCGCCACTGGCAGGGGATATAACAGCCCCGCCGGCCTCTGTCTAGAGGGTCTGTTTCGAGCACACGAGACGCATGCTTGCACGTATTCCTTGACATCTCGAGCCATATGTGGCCACCAATATGACCTTGCCAGGAGTTCGGTGGTCCGTTTATTGCCAAAATGACCACCCACCCTGGAGGCATGTGCCCAGGCGAGGACCTCCGGCCGTAGCTGAGGAGGCACCAAGGTCTTGCCTGGTGGCACTGACTCGAGAGCGACTGGAGCCACGGTCGTAAAACTCTCCGGTGGGAGAATTAACCGAGGCTCAGCCTCTCCTTCTTCCGCCGAGACCACCGAGCGTGAGAGAGCATCCGCACGGACGTTCTTCTCTCCAGAAAGGTAGTGCAGGGTAAAGCGGAAGCGGGAAAAGAAGAGTGACCACCTAGCCTGACGTGAGTTCAGGCGCTGGGCAGTCTGTAAATAGACCAGATTTTTATGGTCCGTATATACCTGGAAGGGAAACCGAGCCCCCTCCAGGAGATGTCTCCATTCTGAAAAGGCCAACTTCATGGCTAGCAGCTCCCTGTCACCGATGGAGTAATTCTTCTCTGCCGGTGAGAAGGTTTTTGAGAAGAAGAAGCAGGGATGCTTTCGACCTTGAGCGTCCTTTTGGAAAAGAACTGCTCCTGCACCGACAGAGGAGGCATCTACCTCTAGTATAAATGGCTTGTTCAGACACAGAGTCGCTTGGCAAAAATATATGCAAAGACGCTGGCCCTGTTAACGTCACAGGAGCCGGCGTGTGGCGTCGCAGCCGCGAACACCAATAGCTGCTGATATTGCAGCGGCAGCTAAGGCCGCAAGCGTCAGCGCCGAGAACCGGGCGCCGACGGACGCTAGTGTAGGCGTGGAGCAAGTGGCGTGTAGCTTGCCACAACCCTGGAGCTGACTATGTGCACACTCAGTCACCACTCGTAATATCAGAGGGTAGGGGTTTCATAATGAGTCAGACACCAGTCCATGCATCCATCACCATACACACACAGAATAATATGCTACACTAGCGCATGGCCGAGCTGCCATGCGGGGCTTTTATAGCCATGCGCTTCCAGGACCATCCAATACTTTAGGAAGGACCAATCAGATCCGACACAGGACCTGCACATGTGACCCCTGCTCTCCAGTGAGAGGGCACGTTGCGAGCATGCCCAGTAGCACGGCACGAGGACTTAGCCTCTGGAGCGGTTCCCTGCAAAGCAGGTTGCGCTACCATTGCTGCACCGGAGGTGGCAGCAACATCCAGGCTCACAGAACGAGTCTGAGGAGAATGCCTGGTTCGCCGTGATTGCTGAGCAGGAGTCCGAGCGGTCGGAGGAGAATAGGAGACCGCAGGATGTCTGGCTCTGGATTCCCGCTGTGCAGTGCCAGGAATCCGACGCCTAACATGTACAGAGTGCTGCACTTTTGTGACATTTTAACCCTGCTATGTTCGGTCAAAAACGACCGATTTTGAACTTTAATATTTTTTACAATATTCAAGATGTGGTTCTGAAACTTGTGGTTGATTGACTTTTCCTCATTTGAGGGGTTCTTACTATGGGTCCTTTTTTTTTTTTTGTTTACTTTTTGCTCCACAGTTTTTTATACACTTGTACTGTTCGGTCAAAAATGACTGATAGCCTTTTATAGTGATCTCCAGCCATTTTATGAGTAAAATAAAGGAGCTATAATCTCATTTTGGACTATTTATTACATCTACTACTATTTATCAATTTATTTAGGTCCTTTTGGTCAAGGCAGATTTACACATACATACATTTTCTCATTGTAAATGAACATATTCTCTTTTTTTTTGCTTGTGTTCCCTGATCTAATTTCTGTGAAATGCTGACCTGAAAGAGTACTAATAAATTCTGTCTGAAAAGTGTGTTTGCTTTAAGGCCCTTTTACATTTAGCGATGCACCAGCGATCCGACCCGGTCAGGATCGCTGGTGCATCGCTAAATGATCGCTAGTGAGCTTTCATACAGAAAGATCTCACAGCGATGCAGCAGCGACGCAGCGCACGATACTTACCATTCACACACAGCGATCCTGCGTCCTCCGGCCCGCCTCCACGCGTCGCTGGACGTCACAGCAGGAAGTCTCAGCAGGAAGCGCCCGACGAGAAATGGAGCCGGACATTCTCGCGCGATCAGCGATGGACAGCGGGGGAGCCGGTCAGAGGTAAGTATCACACATAGCGATATCGCTAGCAATATCGCTATAACGTCACAAAACCGGTGACGTTTTAGCGATATTGCTAGCGATATTGCTTAGTGTAAAACCCCCTTAACTCTGAGCTCTTATCCTAAAGGGTGGGGGGTGTTTTATTTTATCTTATCATTAGACAATTGCCATAGTAGTCTATCCAGTTTCATTTTCAGTCCAGCTGGAGACAGCAGAGAGAACATATACAGATAACAGAGTTCTGAAGGATCATCGTTAAATATGCAATATGCATAAATATTCCAATAAAGCCATGTTAAATGTTTTGACACAAAAAAAGTAAGTTTTTCTTTCCATTTTTCATTTGTTTATAAACAACCAGGTTCACATACAATATAATACTGCAAAAATTATTCAATTAAAACACGTAAATTAGCTAAAAATCAAGACTTTATTAGGTCCGGTCAAAAATCACCGTAACATAACAAGTGTATAGTGGTAACGAACAGAATAGCAGGGTTAAATCAACTGTTTACATCTGTAAACCTCACAACTGATTGCATTATAGTGTCAGAGCATTTTGCCCACAATTTTAACAAGACATTTTCCAAAACATTTCTAAAAGGTATTTGTGTTACAAAAACATAACACAAAAAAAAAAACATATTCAAAAAATGTAGTGTGAATAAGACCTGATTAGGTGGGGAATGTAAACCACTCTAAACTCAAAACATTTTGTGAACTTTTACCTGACCCAGCACTGACCTGCTTTTTTGCAAGTTTTGTTGCAGATGTAACAATTTTCATGTCAGGTGTCCTGCAAGTTACATTAGACTAGCTCTTATTCCATCTTTACATCAGAATATAGCAGTGTCTAAAATCTCTACAAAGAGAGAGGTGTACTAGCAGAAACATCAGTCAGCTTCCACAGCAATTCACTTTCTACAAGTATGAATTCAGTTCTATCCAAACGTGGGAAGAAGAAGTTGGTCTACGAGAATCATATTTACGTATTTTCCAAACGAACGGCTGACAATGTCCATTCCATCTGGGTGTGTGAAAAACGGTCGACTTGCAAGGGACGTGTTTGAGCCAATGAAGCATCTGGTGAAGTGATAAAAGTAACCAATCCCCACAACCACGCAGCACAAGCAACAAGACCTGAAGCAATCTGACTTGTCAATGAGGCGGTCACCAGGGCAAGGACAACACAGGAGACACCACAACAGATTCTCACAGAAGTCATTTCAGGAGCCCATTCTAATGTTGTAGCACTTCTCCCAAAGAAAGCATCACTAAAGAGAACAATACGATTATCAAGGCAACTTGGCAATATTCCAAGGTTGCCCCAAACTCTTGATCAACTTGTTATTCCCCACGAGATCAATATTGATGGTATCCAGCAGCAGTTCCTTCTGCATGACTCTGGTAAGCATTTAACATTTCCATTATGCAGAATTATTGCAAAGTTTATGTTGCATAAATGTGAAAAATTATATATTACAAAGTGCTGATATAGAATACTATGTGATTATTTTGCCTTAAAGAGAAACTTTGAGAATAGTGTAAAGTAGGGTGAGGCCTAATGATTCCAACTATGCTTCACTTGTTTAGTTGCAGTCTGATTTTCTGCTCAGCTTCAAAGTAGAAGTCCTGCCCTTGAGATACAGTGGTCTGCCATGTTCATAAGCAGAGTGGTAACCTTGTCCACCAACCATGATTTGCAGGTATCCAGCCATTGTCAATCACAGCCAGAGGACAAGGTTGTCGCATCAAACCTGCATCACTAGATGTCAATTTTAGTGTGGAATTTTCTGCTATAAATTAGCTGCAGATTGTCTGCTGCAACTACTTAGCGCATGTGAATGGACCTTAAGGATTCATTAACATGTCTCCTAACTTCTGTGGATAGTCCACAACTGTAGATGTACAGCTATTCTGGTGTAGATAATTCTACACCAAAATCTCTATTTAGCGCTATGGATTTAGGTGCAGGTTTTAGTGCAGGATTTTAGCCCCTTGTCTGAATGGCTGGAATCTTCCTTGCATAATGGCAGCATACATTCACATGTAGGGACATAAGTAGCTTGACCCTGGCCCCATAGCAAAGTTTTGAAGGGGCCTGGGCCCCCCTTCCTCCGCGATGGCCTGCCCCTTTAGCCATACCCCCTTCCAACAGCCTGAAATGAAGTTCCAATGCTGACTTAGTGCTGGGAAGAGGGTACACCATGCTCCAGTAGGTACCTGTCACCTACCGAAGCTTGGCAGGGGGTGAATTAATATTCACCACCTGCTGCCACACGCTGCGTTCCTCTGCTTTGATACATGACCTGCAATGATGTATGCAATCATGTGATCGCTCACGTCTCAGGATCTGCATCAAAGCAGAGTGAGAAAAGCAGCGCAGCAGCAGGCGGTGAGTATTAATTTATCTTTGCCATGCTCCAGTAGGTGACAGGCACCTACCAGCATGATAGATCCAGGGTGCCCGCTGTTCATGGGTGCATTACACACCTTCGTGGCAGGCCCCCTGACGGCCTGGGGGCAGTGTCATCCCCTGCCTACATGGTAGGTACGCCACTGCTGCACCGCGTGTCATTTTTTTTAACTGCATTTTTTCATCAGCATGTGGATGGGATTTAGACATTTACGCTGTTTATGACCCCGACCTAATGAACCATTGAGTTAGTATGCTTTTTTTTCATAAATACTTCTTACATGTTTGCTCGTTTTTCCTGATGTAAACCTTTTATTATCATGGAATTCTGCATTTTGCTAGTTTCTGCTGCCGCGACTTTGAAAATGTGACATTTTTTAAGCTTGGAAGCAATTTTAAACAGGAATATATCATTTTCGACTGGGACAATACATGTCGTAGAAAAAGCTATTGTTTATCCCCATCACACCAGATTTTGCTTCAGTTTTGCGTTTCTGTTATAAAATCAGAAAATCTGAAGCAAAATGTGAGTTTTTAATGTGAGATATGAACAACAGATGCTTCTGATTAGGAAAATTTATTGTGAATTCATTCCGAAATTCTCTGTCTGCTACTTGTTAGTTTTTATTTTGTCTCTCATTATTTCTTGTACTAACACTTTCACTTTTAATTAGGAAGTGGACTCAGCCGTATCTTGATATTTGGAACAAGAGACAATCTCTATCTACTGGCCCAAAGTAAAGAGTGGTTTGCTGATGGCATGTTTTCCACTACACCATCCCTGTTCAAGCAACTTTATACAATCCATGTAGTCCACAGCAGCCTTGTTGTTCCTGTAGTATACGCCTTGCTGACGGACAAGAGCCGTTCTGTTAGAAATGGCGAAACGCACTAAATAATAATAAAGTGCGTTCGCTGCTCGGGGTCCACCATGCAGTAGGTGATATGACCTCTGCTATGGGCTGGTAAGAGCAATATGGCGGTAATGCGCACAGGGTTAAACTTCACCCAGGTGCGCAGAGCAATCTCAGTTAAGTCACAGAGATGCAAAAATAAACACAAAGACAGCCTGTTGAGGTCACAGTACTCAGTAAAAATACACACGGTATCCGGTCACAGGAGTAGCCCAAGACGGCGGCACTACGTCGGTCTAGACCTACTATGTGTGTGGCGTCGCAGCTGCGGACGCTAAGAAGTGCTGCTACTGCAGCGCGGCGTGGACACTGCTGCTAAACGACAATGCTATGACGCAAGCGCAATGTCGGACGCTAGCAGCTGTGGATGTTGCAGCAGAGGAGCGCTGGCGCTGATTCTAACTCAGTACCTGACCACATACGTAATATCAGAGGGAAGGGGTTTCATAATGAATCATTCACCAGAATCATGCATCTGTCCTTATACACACAGCAGCAAGTAAGTCTATACTAGCGCATGGCGGAACAGCCATGCGCGCCTTTTATAGCAGCCGGGACCTTCTGCAAGCCTCCAGATCTCTGAGATGGACCAATGAGATCTGGAGCGGGACCTGAGCACATGACTCCCAATCTCCAATGGGAGATCGTCCCATGAGCATGCTCAGTAGGAGGACAGAAGGACTTGGCCTCAGGAGAGATTTGCTGCAAGGCAAACTCTGCAATCTCCTCTGCAGTAGATATGTCATGGTTTATACAGGGTTCTTGCCCTGCACTCACAGGGTTAAGTGTTCGTGGCCTCTTTCTGGATCTGGGAGAGGTATTTATACTCACTTTTTACCAGGGTTCTCTGTCAGCTATACTGTTGTTCTGGTGTGTCTGACCCCTGGTGTGCGTGTATTCTGCGTTGCTTGTTTGCTTCCCGTGTATGGCCCGGTCTGTTCCCTCACTCTGTACTCCATTTCTTGTTTTGGCACTATTGTCTTTTCCGGTTCTGACCTCCTGGCTTGGCTATCGTTACTCCGTTACAGTTTGTCCCTATTGTACCGTCTATTGCCCGTTCTGTTTTTCTGATCTATTGCTACATCCTGACTATCCATCCTGTCTAACCCTTTGGTACTGTATTGCTATCTCGTGCTTTGACCTGGCTTGATCTGGTTTCTGTCTCTGTCTATGCCCCTTGGTTACATTGTCCAGTAGTTACCTTTCTAGGAGTTTCCCTGCAGCTCCTGGCTCTGTGGTGCTGAGGCCACGCCCCCAGCAGTCACATGCTTCAGGTCCTGTGAGCTTGGAGCATGCATTGTCACCACTGAGACCCCCCCTCTGCAGGTATCTTTGTGCACAGTCTTTGTACTCAGGACACGCGCACTGGCTCAGTGAGCAAGTGCAATGTTCCTGACATTATAGCTGACCATTTCAGTTTTTTTTTTTCCTCTGAAGGAAAAAAAAAAGTGTGTTATCCTCATGGATCCCATACAAGCTTTGGCTGATCAGGTCAAGCACCTGACCCAAATGTTCCACAAACTTAATGTGGAACAGCGCACAATGGCCCATACCCAGCAACAGTTGGTGGATACTGTGCAGGGGGCTATCGCTGCAGGGGCTACTAGTGCTGGGCATAGAGATGTGTCATTGGCATCCCCTGAATCTCCAGACAAATTGCCAGACCCTTTCTCAGGGGATAAAAGGGAGTTCAGGTCGTTCAGAGAAGGATGCAAGCTTTTTTTTCTCTGAGGCCCCGCTCCTCCAGGGATGAGTTCCAGAGGGTGGGGGTCGTCATTTTCCTACTTCGGGGGGCTCCACAGGCATGGGCTTTCTCTCTCTCTTCCTCTGCTCCTGAACTTATGTCTGTGAATTTGTTCTTTGAGGCTCTGGGGCACATTTATGATGAGCCTAATTGAGTGCGTCTGGCAGAGGATATGTTGATGAGTGTGACACAGGGGAGGCACTCTGCTGAATGGTTCTGCTCTGAGTTCAGACGCTGGGCAGCGGAGGTCTCCTGGGATGTTGCTGCCCTCCGGGGTTTGTTCTGTAGAGGCCTGTCCGAACGTTTGAAAGATGACCTAGCCCTTCATCCTCCACCGGATTCTTTGGAGGATGCTATGATCCAGGCTGTCCGCATGGACTGCAGGCAAGAGGGGTCATGCTGCAGGAGACCCCTTTATTCTCCAATCTGAGAGACTCTGCATCTAGTCCTGAGCCCATGGAGGTTGGTGCCACGTCATTGGAGGAAAAAGAGAGGAGACACCATAGAAACAACCAATTGTGCTTTTACTGTGGATCCGCTGGACATTGGAGAAGGAACTGTCCTTCTTGCCCTTCTTCAGTGAAGCCGTCAGGAAAACGACTGAGTTTGGGTAACAATCGAGGAGGTTGCCCAGACTCCCAGGTACCCTTTTCCTCACTTACTAAAATTCTGCTTCCGGTGGAACTAGAACTTACAAGGGGTCCGGTTGGGACTACCGCCTTTGTTGACTGTGGTTCTTCTATTAATCTGATCGATGCCAAAGTTGTGACTTTTCATAAGATAGGGACAGTCAGGTTAAAAGATCTTGTTAAAATTGTGGCAATTGATTCTTCTCCTATCACCCAGGAGGGAATTTGTTTCATGACTGATACCTTTTCGCTGAAAGTGGGTTCCACTCACGTGGAAAAATTAAGGTGTTTTATTCTAAATAATCTGCCGGCTGGACTGGTACTGGGTATGCCTTGGCTTCAATGTCACAATCCTACTATTGACTGGGTCACGGGGGAGATCATTCAGTGGGGTTGTATGGCTAACGGTCTATGTTGTAACAAGACAACTCTTGTTACCCCAGTAAAATCTGTGTCAGTGTCTGTCGATCTGGAAGGTATTCCGGAGTACCTGAAAGATTTTGAAGACGTATTTTCTGAAAGTGAGGTTGAGGCGCTACCACCACGTAGACCCTTTGATTGTGCCCTTAATCTAGTCCCTGGAGCCAAGTTACCCAAGGCTCGCCTGTTCAATTTGTCCGGGCCCGAACGTCTAGCCATGAAGGAGTACATTACCGAGAGTCTCCGCAAAGGGCATATTAGGCCTTCTGTTTCACATGTGGCGGCGGGCTTCTTTTTTGTTAAGAAAAAAGATGGTGGTTTGCGGCCGTGCCTCGACTTTCGGGAATTAAACAAAATTACTGTGAAAAATACATACCCTCTCCCCTTAATTCCTGATCTATGTAACCAACTCACCGGGGCCAAGTGGTTCTCTAAACTGGATTTATGTGGGGCATGCAACCTTATAAGAGTCCGGGAAGGGGACGAAAGGAAAACAGCATTCCTGACGACTGAAGGGCTGTTCGAAAACTTGGTTATGCCCTTTGGTCTCCCCAATGCTCCTGCTGTTTTTCAGAATTTTATTAATGTAATTTTCTCTGACTTAATTGGTCGTTTTGTGGTCATCTCTTTGGATGACAGTCTGGTGTACTCGGTGGACAGTCAATCTCACTTTCAACATTTGCGGATGGTTCTCCTGAGACTGAGGGAGAATCATTTGTATGCCAAGTTGGAAAAATGCTCATTTTTCATGCAAGAAGTATCCTTTCTGGGGTTGATTGTATCAGGGGAGGGGTTCCGCATGGATCCTAAGAAGGTCCAGGCTGTTACAGATTGGGTGCAGCCTCATGATTTGAAAGGGGTGCAGCAATATTTAGGCTTTGCTAACTTTTATAGGAAATTTATTAAGGGTTTCTCGCAGGTAGTAAAGCCTCTAACGGACCTCACTCTCAAGGGAGCTGATGTAAAAAATTGGTCTGTAGCTGCAAAAAATTCTTTCATGACATTAAAAAAGTGCTTTTCTTCATCCCCTGTATTGGTACAACCCAACCCGTCAAGACCTTTTATCGTGGAGGTTGACGCCTCGGAAGTAGGGGTGGGGGCAGTTTTGTTTCAGGGCCCTCCTACCCTTACTAATCTGATGCCTTATGCCTTCTCTAAAAAATTTTCCTCTGCCGAGAGAAATTACGATTTCGGCAATAGAGAGTTGTTGGCGGTAAAGTTGGCTTTTGAAGAATGAAGGCATTTCCTGGAGGGGGCTATTCATCCCATTACAGTCATCACTGATCACAAAAATTTGACCTATATCGAGTCTGCCAAGAGATTGACCCCCAGACGGGCTCGGTGGGCGCTTTTTATTTCTCGATTTCAGTTTAACATCACATTCCGCCCGGGATCTAAAAACATCAAGGCTGATGCCTTATCCCGAAGCTTTGATTCGGTGTCCCCTCCAGAACCTCCCTCCTCCATTCTTCAGCCAGTAGTAGTGGTGGCCGAAATCTCATCTGAGTTACAGAGAGAGATTTTGGAGGCCCAGGCTCGGGCTCCGTGTGGTAAGCCCCCGGGTAAACTGTTTGTACCGGAACGTTTCCGTCTCGGACTTATGCAGGAATTTGATGATTCAATGTTGAGTGCTCACCCTGGGATTGCAGCTACCCGGGGGGCAATTGTGAGGGCATTCTGGTGGCCCTCTATGGTAACAGATATTAAAAAGTTTGTGACTGCATGTGGGGTGTGCGCTCATTCTAAAAGTTCTCAGGTCCGGCCGGCCGGGGAGTTGGTGCCTTTGCCAATTCCGGATAGACCATGGACACATTTGTCCATGGATTTTATCACAAATCTTCCTCCTTCCAGGGGCAACTCGGTGGGTGGTGGTTGATAGGTTTTCAAAACAAGCCCAATTTGTACCTCTCCCCGCGTTACCATCTACTGAAACCCTGACCCGTTTATTTATGCAGCATATAATTCGGTTGCATGGAGTGCCTATGAATGTGGTGTCAGACAGAGGGGTACAGTTTGTAGCCAGGTTCTGGAGAGGTTTTTGCAAAAAGCTGGGGATTTCGTTGTCCTCCTCTGCCTACCACCCAGAGTCTAATAGACAGACGGAGCGCATGAACCAATCGTTGGAGCAATTCTGAGATGCTTGGCCTCTTCCAGGCAGGAGGACTGGTGTGAGGTATTGCCCATGGCAGAGTTTGCATTCAACGGTCATGTGAGTCAATCTAGTAGGATGTCTCCCTTTCAGATCAACTATGGGTTTAACCCACATTTTGGAGAGTTTTCCCACATGGATTCAGGTTGCCCTGGAGCTGAGGGTGTGACACAACATCTTAGAATTCTTTGGAGGGAGGTTCAGAGGAATATTTCCAAAGCCCAGGAAAACCTATAAGCGGTTTGCTGACAGGAGAAGGGGGTCAGGTCCAGCATTTGTAGTAGGGGAGAAGGTGTGGCTATCAACCCGCAATATCAAGCTTAAGATACCATCTATAAAGCTGGGCCCCAAGTTTATTGGCCCATACAAAGTTGTGGAGGTTGTTAACCCAGTAGCCTACCGACTGCAGCTGCCCACCTCCTTTAAAATTTCTGATGTCTTCCACAGTTCCCTGTTAAAGCCTGTGGGGATGGTGAGAGAGGATCCCTCATCAAATCCTCCGCCAGTGCTGGTAGAGGGGCAGCTGGAGTATGAAGTAGGGCGCATTGTCGACTCCCGGTGGGTGTGCCGGAGACTCCAGTATCTGATACACTGGAAGGGGTACTCTCTGGAGGATCGGTCATGGGTTCCGGCCAGTTCGGTGCATGCCGATCGTCTGGTGAGAGCTTTCCATGCCAGATACCGAGACAAGCCTGGGGGTCCAGTGGCCCCCCGTTAAGAGGGGGTACTGTTATGGTTTGAACAGGGTTCTTGCCTTGCACTCACAGGGTTAAGTGTTCGTGGCCTCTTTCTGGATTTGGGAGAGGTATTTATACTCACTTTTTACCAGGGTTCTCTGTCAGCTATACTGTTGTTCTGGTGTGTCTGACCCCTGGTGTGCGTGTATTCTGCGTTGCTTGTTTGCTTCCTGTGTATGACCCGGTCTGTTCCCTCACTCTGTACTCCGTTTCTTGTTTTGGCACTATTGTCTTTTCCGGTTCTGACCTCCTGGCTTGGCTATCGTTACTCCGTTACAGTTTGTCCCTATTGTACCGTCTATTGCCCGTTCTGTTTTTCTGATCTATTGCTACGTTCTGACTATCCATTCTGTCTAACCCTTTGGTACTGTATTGCTATCTTGTGCTTTGACCCGGCTTGATCTGGTTTCTGTCTCTGTCTATGCCCCTTGGTTACAATGTCCAGTAGTTACCTTTCTAGGAGTTTCCCTGCAGCTCCTGGCTCTGTGGCGCTGAGGCCACGCCCCCAGCAGTCACATGCTTCAGGTCCTGTGAGCTTGGAGCATGCATTGTCACCACTGAGACCCCGCTCCGCAGGTATCTTTGTGCACAGTCTTTGTACTCAGGACACGCGCACTGGCTCAGTGAGCAAGTGCAGTGCGGTGTTCCTGACAA
Organism: Dendrobates tinctorius; assembly: GCF_039654945.1. NCBI lineage: Eukaryota > Metazoa > Chordata > Amphibia > Anura > Dendrobatidae > Dendrobates > Dendrobates tinctorius. The sequence goes on from NW_027361690.1 coordinate 20,995,031, forward strand.
GATAAAGACCAGGAGACTGCAGAATGTGAGGGTCTGGATCCCTGCGGAGTAAACGCAGAAATCCGACTCCTAACACGTTCAACATACCAGAGATTGCTACAAGAGCTGAAAAACATGCAACCTGGACTGCAGCCACACAACCTGATGTTGGATTTTGAACTAGCTGCAATCCAGGCATTTGAGAGTGAATTCCCCAACCTCAAGAAGACCGGTTGCTTCTTCCACCTATCACAGTCAGTTTGGTGTAAAGTTCAAAATGAAGGACTCAAGGTGCAATATCAAGGTGACCATGAATTTGCTTGTTGGATACACATGATACCTGCCCTTGCCTTTCTACCAGCACAGAATGTTGTGCCTTCATTTGAAGAGTTAGTGGAAAATCCTGACTTTCCACAAGAAGCCATACCCATTGCCAACTATTTTGAAGATACCTATTGTAGGGATTCTACTCGCTTAGGTGCGACGGGAGACAACCAGGAGGCACGTTCCTTTTAAAAGTTCACAGGGTTTATTGCTTCATAACCTATAATGCAGCACATAACACAAGGAATAGCCTTTAGGTCAGGCAAAAGCAAGCATAAATGTCCATATTTCAGGCTCAGTCCTGGAGCCTCAGCAAAACACAGGAGGCTTATCCCTCCTCACATACAGCCAATATCCATAGGCCTCCCCAGGTCAGCAGCCTCAGCATGTGGACTTCAAGAAGGCAGCACACCTTCTTCCTCCTAGGCCTGCCAGGACCTTCCACATGGCTCAATCAGATCCATGCGCTCTCTCTCATGTGACCTACTCTGGTTATCTTATATGGTCCGTAGCCACGCCCCCGGGTCACATGGCTATGACCTCATCACAGGTCCTTCAAGCATTCATACACATATACTTTATTATGACACTCTTAAACACACCCCTGGGTGGATTTGTAGATAGCTCTCGCTGACACAGTGTAACAACAGCTCAGCAGTGCCTCTGCTGATCAGCACATAAGGCTGGTTTCACATTCGCGCTTTTTAAGCGCACGCACGGCCGGGGGCAGCTCCGCCCCCGAGCCAGCTCTCTGCCCGGCGTGCCCGCCCCTTCCTTGTAGCGCCGCCTCCTAGCGCACAGCGGCGCCTGCGATCGGCGCACCCTATCTTTAGCATAGGGTGCGCAGATCGTGCGCAGGCCGTGCGCTAGTTGCGCTTTGACCTGCGCTGCGCACTTTTGACGGTGCGCCGTGCGCGCCAAAATCCGAAAAGTTTGATTTTGGCGCGCACGGCGCACCGTCAAAAGTGCGCAGCGCAGGTCAAAGCGCAACTAGCGCACGGCCTGCGCACGATCTGCGCACCCTATGCTAAAGATAGGGTGCGCCGATCGCAGGCGCCGCTGTGCGCTAGGAGGCGGCGCTACAAGGAAGGGGCGGGCACGCCGGGCAGAGAGCCGGCTCGGGGGCGGAGCTACCCCCGGCCGTGCGTGCGCTTAAAAAGCGCGAATGTGAAACCAGCCTAAGCAAGCCTTCATCTCAAGGCCACCTACCTTGAGATACATAACGATCCTTCAGCATCCTATGCCCATTACCACAATGGATATGACTGTAGGCCCGTCCTGGGACACCCACACAGCGCCCCCTAGCGGACATAGTGGTCACTGCACCACACTATATTAGTCGAATGACTCGCAGAGGACGTCAGGCACCTTTGTTTCCAGTTCAACTTTGGAATATGTACGAATGAACATTAAATGATCAACAGCGAACAAATAATGATGTTGAAGGATGGCATCGTAGCCTTCAAGAAACATGTGGTACTCTTTTCCCAAATATATACCGGTTCATTAACTGTCTGAAACATCAGCAAGAGCTCCACAGATAAGAAATTATTCAGATAATAGCAGGAAATCTCCACTGCAAGAAACAAAAAATATGCTGCAATTTCAGCAAGGTTCAAATGTATTGTGCAACATTTCAACAATAGAAGCTTGATAGATTATCTGAGAGGCATCACCTACAGCTTTGAATTTTAGTTGATGGTCACATATTTAGCTGTAAAATAATTCAAACATTAACACCTGCAATTTTTCTTTTCTTTCCTCTTTTTCTCTAACCCTTCCCCCTCTATACCCTTTATGTTTCTTGTTTAACAGTTTTAATTTTGCAGTTAAAGCGTAACTCTAAAAAAAAAACAACAAGTTTTGCTATGTTACCTGTGGCACTGATCTTCTTTTCCAATGGAGACCCCCTTCCAGCAACTTTACTTCTATGCGAAAAGTCCCATCCAAGTTCCAGCAGCAGGCTCCATGTGGTGCAAGATTTCAGTGGCTACTAAGGAGGTAGTTTCACCTTAGTAGCGGAACTTGTGGACGGACTCTAGGGGGCGTGGCTACACAGGACGTGCAACTATCAAGCCAATTTCAGACTAGCGATTTTGCCGGCGATTATCGCACTAGTTTAAAACCGCGGCTGTAATCGCCGGTAAAACCATTAGATATCACTCAGTTTGCCCAATGCAAGTCAATGGGCTCAAATCCCGGGAAAACTGCAGCAGAAAGCGGTTTTCCATTTTAAAACATGTTCTATCTTCCTGGCGATTACCGCTGCAGTTTTAAACTGCCGCGGTAATCACCAGCAAAACACCAAGTCTGAAAGCGGCATCAACGTGCTCCCTATGATGTATACAGGGCTGCTGGTTCACAGCCCTCTGTAAAGCTCCCCAACTCACCATGTGCTCAGTCCTTTACTGGCTTTACACAGGGGGAAGCCCTCCTCTTGTCCAGGATGAAACACAGGAGGGGAGGGGGAAGGGGAACTTTCCAGAGGGCTGTGAACGAGCAGCCCTGAATGTATCACAGGAAGCCTGAATCCGTCTACAATTTCTGCTACCAAGGGGGCCCGACTTCCTTAGTAACCACTGAAATCCTGCAGCACATAGAGCCTGCTGCTGTAACTTGGATGGGACTTATCACACAAAACTAAATAAAATTTTGAAAAAAATTATATTTAAAAAAAACTAAAGCTGCTGCAAGGGGGTCTCCATTGGAAAAGATCAGTGCCACAGGTACTATAACATATCAAAAGTTTACTTTTTATTTTTTAGAGTTACGCTTTAAATATATTGTTCTGCAATGTTGGTTGGTTTGACCAATTGTTAATATTTTTCTGTCTGTTTGTAAAGTTACTTATCTAGAAAAGTCAAAGTTTTGGAATTAAAAAAATCATAACTTGATCACATTTATACATCTTAGACCCAAAATAAGATTAGTGAAAAGTGAACCTGCCAAAGTTCAGTTCGGGCAGTTTCGTCCCGAACACACAAGAAAATCCGGGTTTGGGTTCAGCACCTCCAAACTATCATCTCCATTGAACTCAATGGGTATGGAGACTCAGAGGAGTGGAGAATCTGTCCACTACTTTCCAGATCGAGGTTGTTCATCACTAGATACAGTATGATATGTAATGGATGACAAAAAGAAGCCATTAAGTGTAACACCACTAGTACATGACAGTAAAATGATGGTCACTTGTCTTAGATCAGGGGTGTCAAACTCATATTCACCAAGGGCCACACCAAGTTAATGGTTGTCCCCAAAGGGCCATTTGTTACTGAAAGACCGGATGCACGCAACCGAGTCTCGTCCAGAACATGCATTTCTCTGCACAGAGCAGTGCATGCCCCTGTATAAGGCATGTCACGGTGGATCAGCTCTTTACCAGGCGCTGTCACATCTTCCCTGGATCTCACTGAAATCATGGAGAGCTATGGCTGCAGCTTCCAGTCACTTGTCCTTGTCGTTGGTGCTGAAAGCTGCTGATAAACAGCTGGTTTAATGCAGAATACAACTGGACCCTATTCTTGGCCTAATCTGAGGAATGGGCATCAATAGAAAAAGGGATCCTGAAGTGAGAATATCACTTTACTGCTCCATTCTTTGGTATACTGGCAGAGTGTTCTGTGAGGGCTAATCCCCAAACCCCCTTCTGAAGACCTGATAAAGAGGTTCTGCAGAAGCTGGTTAACCACCACCTTAGTTCAGCAAAGCCAATATCTCAGTTCTGTAGAGATGGTTGGTGGGATTAACCCTGTAGTCAGTCAACAGTCTCCCTGCTTCCATACATAGCCTGCATTAAAGGGGTATTCTCATGCCAAACAGCAAAATAAGGCAGCATGCTTTCAGCAATCATGTTGCGGTAAGCATGATGCCAGTCTTCCCCTCCTGGTTCTTACCTAGAGGTCTTCTGCCCATCTTTGCCTGATCTTCTCCTGACTGTGTGGGCTGGCGATCGCCATGCTGGATCCAGAGGCCACCACGAGTCCTCTCCTTCCCAGCGTCCTCTTCTGCCTGATCTCATCGCGGCACTGGGCATGTGCAGCAGTGTTTTGGTGACAGGAGAGGCATCCTGCCCCCTGGATTGACTGATGAATGGGGCAGGAGTGACATGTCAGTGAGCGGCCAGGAGACATTCGGCCTCACTGCCGCGGCATTCATCATTCTTCATGGATCAGTGATCCAGGCAAGATGAAAAGTCAGCCAGAAGCAGGAGAAGATGTCACGGGGAACCGCTAGACTGCACGCCGGGACCCAAGGAGCTGTAGCTGCGACAGGTAAGTATGTCTTTTTTTGTGTTCTAGGGTGATAATACTCCTTTAAGGCCAGCCAGTAGAGCTGCTGAAAAGGCAGCCACAAGAATCCCCAGCAATTGGGGTCCTGTATATTTTATCCCCAGGTATGTTCAGCCCTAAATGTTTAGTTCCCTGCATGTTGACCCCAAAAGCTGAGGGTGAAGCATCTTGGGTCAAAATGCTAGGGGCAAAACATCAGATGGTAACACATCCAGGGACAAAATGCTGTAGGTGAAACATCTGGGGCAAACTGCTGGGGGAAAAACATCTGGGGGCGAACTGCTGGGGGCGAAACATCCAGGGGCGAACTGCTGGGGGCGAAACATCCGGTGGTGAGCTGCTGGAGGGAAACATCCGGGGGCGAACTGCTGGGGGTGAAACATCCGGGGGCGAACTGCTGGGGGTGAAACATCCGGGGGTGAAACATCCGGGGGCGAACTGCTGGGGGTGAAACATCCGGGGGCGAACTGCTGGAGGTGAAACATCCGGGGGCGAAACATCCGGGGGCAAACTGCTGGGGGCGAAACATCCGGGGGAAAACTGCTGGGGGCGATACATCCGGGGGCGAAATGCAGGGGGCGAACTGCTGGGGGCGAAACATCCGGGGGTGAAATGTGCGGGGGTGAAATGTGCGGGGGCGAAACATCCTGGGGGCCAAATGCTGGGGACGAAATGTGCGAGGGCAAAATCTACCCGGGGGTGAACTGCTGGGGGCGAAACATCCAAATCCCATATTATATACCCAATGTAAAATGTGCAAGAGGGTCATCAGCCGGCCATCGCTCCAAATTTTTAGAGGGTCATCACTGTGTACTTACAATTGCTCATTTTGCCTTTCTACCCAGTTATTCTCTTTTCTCTGCTCAATGTAAAAACAGGAAGTTTCTTGTCCCTGTATTTGTCATCCCCCTCTACAACTCCTGACCCAGCTGCTTTGCTCCTCCCCCTGCCAGACTTTTGCAGTGACTCATGACTTGTGCAAACAAAATTGAATTCCAGTTGCTACAGAGAGCTTAGAAGGATTCATCTAGTCAGTTTTTAATCACGTTATGTGATAGACCTAATGTACAGCCGCAGCATTCAATCCCCAGCGGCCAGATGTTACAGCATAGTAGAGGGGATTTTATGAAATCCTATCTCCACTATGCGTACTAATACGCGGGTGACACACCCGCGAAACCGGACATGTGGCATGTCTTTTTAGACCGCAGCATGTCTGTTTACCTTGCGAAGACGCTCAGTCTCTGCAAGGTGAATAGCCTACTCTATGTATACGCTGCAGATGTGTTCAATGAGCACATCCGAAATCACCACGCGTACAGAACGGGGCGGTGCTTTGGGTGGAGCTGAGTTTCCGCTTCCTTCAAACCGCCGACAGTCCAGACCATGGAGACTCACCCCAAGTCAACTTTCATGTGCTAGGAAGTATGTTATTTGTTTTGTTAGATTGTTTGTCCACAATTGTGACTTGCATAACAATCAGGTCACATTTTATTACTTAACTAATGCAGAAACGTAGGTCACTTAAGTGTTACATTTTAATTTTTTTATACAGTTATAGGCTAACAACTATAAGAAATTATTTGATCTGGTTACAGGCAAAGATAGTAGAGTTTCACTAAGTTATACACATTTTCCATATCATTTTCATGATTGGTCGAGAATGATATTGGGGAAACTTGTATTTCTGACATGGTGTCAGCTTTGTGTTATTCTAAAGTTGCATTGTTCAATATAGGTATCACAACACCTTAACAATTATTAGAAAATTAAATGACCATTTGTACAATACCAGTGTGCAAGTACAATACTGTACCATTGCTTTCAAACAGATGATGTGTAAAACCAAGCGTAATATGATATGGGACAACAGGCCCAACAATTTTTGGGAGAAGCAGAATTACTAATATGATTGAAAATATGTTCTGTGTAAATATGTACTTTTTATTGTTTGTTTTTTTGTTGTACTTTGTTAAAGATGTTGTAAGTTTTGTGTGTATATATACAGTGGGGCAAAAAAGTATTTAGTCAGTCAGCAATAGTGCAAGTTCCACCACTTAAAAAGATGAGAGGCGTCTGTAATTTACATCATATGTAGACCTCAACTATGGGAGACAAACTGAGAAAAAAAAATCCAGAAAATCACATTGTCTGTTTTTTTTTCATTTTATTTGCATATTATGGTGGAAAATAAGTATTTGGTCAGAAACAAGCAATCAAGATTTCTGGCTCTCACAGACCTGTAACTTCTTATTTAAGAGTCTCTTCTTTCCTCCACTCATTACCTGTAGTAATGGCACCTGTTTAAACTTGTTATCAGTATAAAAAGACACCTGTGCACACCCTCAAACAGTCTGACTCCAAACTCCACTCCACAGACCAAAGAGCTGTCAAAGGACACCAGAAACAAAATTGTAGCCCTGCACCAGGCTGGGAAGACTGAATTTGCAATAGCCAACCAGCTTGGAGTGAAGAAATCAACTGTGGGAGCAATAATTAGAAAATGGAAGACATACAAGACCACTGATAATCTCCCTCGATCTGGTGCTCCACGCAAAATCCCACCCCGTGGGGTCAGAATGATCACAAGAACGGTGAGCAAAAATCCCAGAACCACGCGGGGGGACCTAGTGAATGAACTGCAGAGAGCTGGGACCAATGTAACAAGGCCTACCATAAGTAACACACTACGCCACCATGGACTCAGATCCTGCAGTGCCAGACGTGTCCCACTGCTTAGCCTGTACATGTCCGGGCCCGTCTGAAGTTTGCTAGAGAGCATTTGGATGATCCAGAGGAGTTTTGGGAGAATGTCCTATGGTCTGATGAAACCAAACTGGAACTGTTTGGTAGAAACACAACTTGTCGTGTTTGGAGGAAAAAGAATACTGAGTTGCATCCATCAAACACCATACCTACTGTAAAGCATGGTGGTGGAAACATCATGCTTTGGGGCTGTTTCTCTGCAAAGGGGCCAGGACGACTGATCCGGGTACATGAAAGAATGAATGGGGCCATGTATCGTGAGATTTTGAGTGCAAACCTCCTTCCATCAGCAAGGGCATTGAAGATAAAACGTGGCTGGGTCTTTCAACATGACAATGATCCAAAGCACACCGCCAGGGCAACGAAGGAGTGGCTTCGTAAGAAGCATTTCAAGGTCCTGGAGTGGCCTAGCCAGTCTCCAGATCTCAACCCTATAGAAAACCTTTGGAGGGAGTTGAAAGTCCGTGTTGCCAAGCGAAAAGCCAAAAACATCACTGCTCTAGAGGAGATCTGCATGGAGGAATGGGCCAACATACCAACAACAGTGTGTGGCAACCTTGTGAAGACTTACAGAAAACGTTTGACCTCTGTCATTGCCAACAAAGGATATATCACAAAGTATTGAGATGAAATTTTGTTTCTGACCAAATACTTATTTTCCACCATAATATGCAAATAAAATGAAAAAAAAAACAGACAATGTGATTTTCTGGATTTTTTTTTCTCAGTTTGTCTCCCATAGTTGAGGTCTACCTATGATGTAAATTACAGACGCCTCTCATCTTTTTAAGTGGTGGAACTTGCACTATTGCTGACTGACTAAATACTTTTTTGCCCCACTGTATATGTGTAAATATATTGTAAGGTGGCTGTTAGACACATAGTTGATGGAAATAAAACTTGAAGTAATGCTTTAGTACATATAGAACTAAAAGGGATTAATCAGTCATGACAGGTTGATTATGAGCATCTGAAGAGTCAGAAGAGATGGCTGCTCACCATATTTCCACAACTCACTAGGTGTGATTCACTTTGTAAACTGAGGCCTGTTTGTCTCACACAAGTCAGTGTGTGTGTGTGTGGAGGTTGCAGACATCCTGGATTGTGTGGCTTTGCAAAAAAACTAAGATGCTGGACTCTGTGTCAAGTGGGTAACATAGTAACATAGTTATTAAGGTTGAAGGGAGACTTTAAGTCCATCTAGTTCAACCCATATCCTGTCCTAACCTGCCCTAACATGTTGATCCAGAGCAAGGCAAAAAAAACCCATGTGGCAAACAGTAAGCTTCACATTGGGGAAAAAAATTCCTTCCCGACTCCACATACGGCAATCAGACTAGCTCCCTGGATCAACGCAATATTAAGGAAACTAGTGTATATACCCTGTAATATTATACTTTTCAAGAAAGGCATCCAGTCCCTTCTTAAATTTTAGTAGGGAATGACTCATTACAACATCATATGGCAGAGAGTTCCATAGTCTCACTGCTCTTACAGTAAAGAATCTGCGTCTGTGAGTATGCTTAAACCTTCTTTCCTCCAGACGTAGAGGATGCCCCCTTGTACCCGTCACAGGTCTAAGAGTAAAAAGATCATTAGAAAGGTCTTTGTACTGTCCCCGCATATATTTATACATTGTAATAAGATCATCCCTAAGCCTTCAATTCTCCAAACAAATAACCCCAAGTGTAATAACCTGTCTTGGTATTGCAGACCCCCTAGTTCCCTAATAACCTTGGTCGCTCTTCTCTGCACCCGCTCCAGTTCAGCTATGTCTTTCTTATACACCGGAGACCAGAACTGTACACAGTATTCTAAGTGTGGTCGCACTAGTGACTTATATAGAGGTAAAATTATGTTCTCCTCATGAGCGTCTATGCCTCTTTTAATGCATCCCATTATTTTATTTGCCTTTGCAGCAGCTGCCTGACACTGGCCACTAAATGTGAGTTTGTCGTCCACCCATACACCCAGGTCTTTTTCAGTGACAGTTTTGCCCAGTGTTTTACAATTAAGCACATAATTATACATCTTATTCGTTCTACCCAAGTGCGTGACCTTACATTTATCCCCAATAAAGCTCATTTGCCATTTATCAGCCCAAGCTTCTAGTTTACATAAATCCTCCTGTAATATAAAATTGTCCTCCTCTGTATTGATTACCCTGCAGAGTTTAGTGTCATCTGCAAATATTGAAATTCTACTCTCTATGCCCCCTACAAGGTCATTAATAAATATGTTAAAAGGAAGACCAAAACTGACCCCTGAGGTACCCCACTGCTAACCGTGACCCAGTCCGAGTGTGCTCCATTAATAACCACCCTTTGTTTCCTTTCACTGAGCCAGCTCTTAACCCACCTACACATATTTTCCCCTATCCCCATTGTTCTCATTTTATGTATCAACCTTTTGTGTGGCACCGTATCAAAAGCTTTTGAAAAGTCCATGTACACCACGTCCACTGCATTCCGTTTGTCCAGTCCGGAACTTAACTCTTCATAAAAGCTTATCAGATTAGTCTGACAGGAACGGTCCCTTGTAAACCCATGTTGATATTGGGTCATGAGGTTATTCTTCTCCAGATACTCCAGTATAGTATCTCTTAGAAAACCCTCCAGGATTTTACCCACAGTTGAGTTTAAACTTACTGGCCTATAATTTCCGAGTTCAGTTTTTGTCCCCTTTTTGAATATTGGTACCACATTTGCTATACGCCAGTCCTGTGGTACAGACCCTGTTAGTATGGAATCTTTAAAGATTAAAAATAATGGTCTATCTATGACTGTGCTTAATTCCTGCGGTACTCAGGGGTGTATCTCATCCGGGCCCGGGGATTAGTCAATTTTAGTGATTTTTAGACGCCGCCGTACTTCCTGCTGGGTTAAGCAGGTGACATTTAATGGAGAATTTTATCCTTGATCATGTTATCAGTCATGGGATTTTCTTGTGTAAATACTGTTGAAAAAAAGTCATTTAGCATATTGGCTTTTTCCTCATCCTCATCCACCATTTCACCCAGACTATTTTTAAGGGGACCAACACTATCATTTTTTAGCTTCTTACTATTCATGTAGTTAAAGAATACTTTGGGATTATTTTTACTTTCTCTGGCAATGAGTCTCTCTGTCTCAATCTTTGCTGTCTTGATTTGCTTTTTACAGAATTTATTTAATCTTCTGTATTTAGTCAATGCCTCATTACTACCTACTTGCTTTAATTCTCTAAATGCTTTATTTTTATCTCTTATTGCACCCCTTACAGCTCTATTTAGCCATAGTGGTTTCCTCCTATTTCTCGCATGTTTATTCCCATACGGTATATATTGTGCACAGGTCCTATTCAGGATGCTAATAAACGTCTCCCATTTTCTTTGTGTATTTTTATGTCTCAGGATATTGTCCCAGTTAATTGCACCAAGATCATCTCTCATCCGTTGGAAATTTGCTTTCCTGAAGTTTAGTGTCCTAGTAACCCCTCTACTACACATCTTATTAAAGGATACATGAAAACATTAATTTGTGATCACTCTTACCCAAGTGACCCCCAACCCTTACATTTGATATGCGGTCTGGCCTGTTGGTTAATATTAGGCCTAGCAGTGCCCCCCCCTCTTTTTGGGTCCTGAACCAGTTGTGAAAGGTAATTGTCTCTCATAGTTGTCAAAAACCTATTACCTTTGCTGGAACTGCAAGTTTCGGTTCCCCAATGTATTTCAGGGTAGTTGAAGTCCCCCATAATAATGACTTCTCCTTGAGTCGCTGCTTCATCTATTTGCTTTATGAGGATATTCTCTGTTGCTTCCATTATTTTTGGAGACTTATAACAAACCCCTATCAATAATTTATTATCTTTCCCCCCTCCCCTTATCTCCACCCACAGGGACTCTACATTTTCATTAGATTCATATATATTATCACGAAGGATGGGTTTTAAGGATGTTTTTACATGTAAACACATGCCTCCCCCTCGTTTATTTGTACGGTCATTTCTGAACAGACTATAGCCCTGTAAATTAACCGCCCAGTCATGGCTTTCATCCAGCCATGTCTCAGATATCCCCACCATGTCATAATTATGTTCCAACAACATTATCTCCAATTCCTCCATTTTGTTGGCGAGGCTTCTGGCATTAGTATACATGCATTTTATGTATCTCTCTGTACCTCTATTCTTTCTTAAATTATTAACTGTTCTAACCCCACCCCCATGCCACCCCCACCCCCAATTTCATTATTTGCGCCCAGGTCTCTATCTGCACTGTCTTCCCCTCCTATAAAAGGAATACCCTCCCCCCATCCCTAGTTTAAACACTCCTCCAACCTTCTAGCCATTTTCTCCCCCAGCACAGCTGCACCTTTCCTAGCGTAGAACCTGTAGCCAACTGAGAAGACGGCCCAGTTCTGCAGGAACCCAAACCCCTCCTTCCTACACCAATTCCTGAGCCACTTATTAACCTCCCTAATCTCCCAATGCCTCTCTGACGTGGCACGTGGTACAGGAAGTATTTCCGAAAATACCACTTTGGAGGTCCTTGATTTAAGCTTACAGCCTAATTCCCTGAAATCATCTTTAAGGACCTTCCACCTACCTCTAACTTTGTCATTTGTGCCAATGTGCACCATGACCGCTGGATCCTCACCAGCCCCTCCCAGTAATCTGTCAACCCAATCAGCGATGTGTCAGACTCGAGCGCCAGGTAGGCAGCACACCATTCGACGATCCCTGTCTTTGACAGATTGCCCTATCTGTTCCCCTATTAATTGAGTCCCCCACTACCAGAACCTGTCTGGCCTGCCCTGCTCTCCTATTTCCCCCCTTACTGGAGCAGACACTCCTCCGGCTTTCAGAGGACATGCCTTGCTGCAGCAGTGCTACTCCTGCACTAACACTCCCCTCATCTGCCAACTTAGCAAACTTATTGGGGTGTGCCAGATCAGGACTAGCCTCCCTGGTGTTCTTCCCTCTACCCTGCCTTCTAACTGTCACCCAGCTAGCTGCTTCATTGTCCTGCAGCTCCAACCTAGCATCCCCCCTCATCTATCCCATTGAGCGTCTGCTCAGTGAGCAGAAGACTCCTTTCCATATTGTCTATGGATCTCAGTGTTGCCAGCTGCACATTTAGATCCAGTATCTGGGCTTCCAAATGCACAACGTGGTCTGTTGTGAGTTCATTCTCTGGTTCTCCAGTTGTGAGTTCTCCTTCCAGACTCCCTCTGGTGGTAACAGGAGGTAGTGAGGCTGATTTGATCGGTGGAGATCTGCCACCTGAGAATGAGGATGACGATTGGACCTCAGGAGTCTCAGATTGGATTTAAAACAGCCGACGCCCTATTCAGTTGCTGGTGATTCCTTCTGGCTTGTCAGCTCTTGGTTTTCAGCTCTGTTCCAGTCATCTAAAGCTAAGTTTTTCTGCTAATGTTCACACTTGATTTTGTTGGTCTATTCAGTTTTTTATGTGGTCAGCCAGCCCCGGCTGGGGGCTGTGTTGAATTTACACTCTTATTTATCAGTATTTTGCCAATTTACTTTTTGTCCCTTACTAGTTTGGTCTCTTTTTGCTCTGTGTCAGAATATTTCAGAGTGCTGATATAGTGGGAGAAGTCTAGTGACTTCAGGGTTAATTTTGCTATCAGACGTGTTGGACATTATTTTTGTAGGGTTTTTTGCAGGTTGCAGACAGTGTATTTCCTTTCCTTTCTAGTTAGTTTGGGCCCCATCGTTTGCTCAGCCTATTTTTCTGCCTGTGTTTGTGCCTTCATCTTGTTTCACCGTCAATACATGTGTGGGGGCTATCTATTCCTTTGGGGTCTTCTCTGGGGCAGTTAGTTTTCCACTTTTCATGCTTCAGGCTTATTTAGTTCTCCGGCTGTAATGAAGCGTCTAGGAACATCGTAGGTACGCTCCACGGCTGCTGCTAGTTGTGTGGTAGGATCAGGGATCTGCAATCTGCATAGTTACCAACCTCTCTGGTTTTCTGTGACTTAGCTTGTTTTGCTTTTTTCTCCTCGGTGACCCATTCACAACAGTGCTCACATCTTGCACAGCAGTATGCACCCTCGACCGGCTATTCAAGGATTTCATACATGCGGCAAGACGTGCACTGGATGGCATTGGCAATAGTGGAGCATATCCTAATGGGGATTGCACCAGACAAAGATAAGCAAAAATAAATAAAAAGTATTAATAAAATATAACAGCAATTCAGTAATACCTCCCTTGGAAACTCCCTGAATCCAAAGTCACTGAATCTCAAGTCACACACTTACCACAGTTCGCACTTACACTCAGGTCACACTTAGCTCGTTCACACTCGCTCAGGCAGAAGATTTAAAAGATTTTTTTTCGCTTTTACCAGTACACCACCCTGCTGCTCAATGCACTTCCAAAAGGAGTTGAGCCCCAACCAGCTGCCCCTTATAAACCCTTAATTATGAACTCCCACCCTTAATTAACCCCTTGTGAATATAGTTACACCTCAAGATTTAAATGCAATATAGTTAACCCTTAAAAACACAGATAGTAAAATAAGAGATTAACCCTGTAGAGAGAAAAAATAGGTTAAAGAAGCCCCCCAAAAATTGAATAGGTAGAAAGCACTCCGCAATCTACAATTCAGCAACTTACACAGGCATTTGTTATAGGTTTTCCAAACACCTCTTCACTGAATCTCAAGTCACACACTTACCTCAGTTCGCACTTACGCTCAGGTCACACTCAGCTCGTTCACACTCGCTCAGGCAGAAGATTTAAAAGATTTTTTTTTTTCCCCTTTTACCAGTACACCACCCTGCTGCTCAATGCACTTCCAAAAAAATCAACATTATTTGTATGGACTTTTTACGTTGTTTCACTTTGTGCCTGATAAAAGCTGTATTTGAGTTTTCTGTGATGGGATTTATGAGGACTACAGTAAACCAGCGTGACTTTTACATATAAATGGTTCCTGTGATACCTCATATCCCTCCCAGGTGAGTAGTATTGTTACTATACATATAAGAGAAAATAAGCATTTGATACTGCCGATTTTGCAAGTTTCCTACCTACAAAGAATGGAGAGGTCTGTAATTTTTATCATAGATACACTTCAACTGTTAGAGAATATGAAAATGAAAACCAGAAAATCACATTGTATGGTTTTTAAATAATTAAATTGCATTTTATTGCATGGAATAAGTATTTGATCACCTAGCAACCAGCAGAAATTATGGCTCTCACAGACCTGTTAGTTTTTCTTTAAGAAGCCCTCCTATTCTGTACTCATTACCTGTATTAATTACACCTGTTTGAGCTCATACCTGTATAAAAGACACCTGTCCAAACACTCAGTCAATCACACTACAACCTCTCCACCATATCCAAGACCAAAGAGCTGTCTATGGACACCAGGGACAAAAATGATGGGATGGACTACAGGATAACAGGCAAGTAGTTTGGTAAGACGGCAACAACTGTTGGCATAGTTATTAGAAAATGGAAGAAACACAAGATGACTGTCAATCTTCCTCCATCTGGGCCTCCATGCTAGATCTTGCCTTGTAGGGTAGGGATGATTCTGGGAAAGGTCAGAAATCAGCCCAGAAATACACAGGAGAACTTGGTCAATAACCCGAAGAGAGCTGGGACCACAGTCTCAAACATTACTGTTAGTTATATACTACGCTGTCATGGAGTAAAATTCTGCAGGGCACGCAAGGTCCCCCTGCTCATGCCTGCACATGTCCAGGTCCGTTTAAAGTTTCCCAATGAAACTTCGCTGATCCCAGCGAAGGCATGGGATAAGTTCATGTGGTCAGATGAGACCAAAATAGAACTTTTGGTAACAACTACACTCGCCGTGTTTGGAGGAAGAAAAAGGATGAGTGCAACCCCAAGAACACTTTGAACCATGAAGCTTAGTGGGGGAAACCTAATACTTTGGGGATGCTTTCTGCAAATGGGACAGGACAACTGCACCGTATTGAAAGGAGGATGGATCGGGTCGTGTATTACGAGATTTTGACCAACAATCTCCTCTCAGTAAGAGCACTAAAGATGGGTCATCGCTGGGTCTTCCAGCATGACAATTACACAAACACAGCTAGGGCAACTAAGGTGTAGCTCCATAAAAAGCATTTCAAGGTCTTGGAGTGGCCTAGCCAGTAGAGATGAGCAAATGTGTTCAGAAACAGCGCCGAATCTGAATTTGCCATATTCGCGCCATATTGGTACCCTATTTGTGCCAAATTTTTGTTTAACAATCGTTTCCGAACATATTTGCTCATATTTACTCCAATGGCGTTCGGCTATATTCAGCAAATATTGCAATATTCGTCAGTGATCGTAATCCGAACTGAATATTGAAAAATTTGCTCAACTCTACTAACTATTCTCCAAGCTTGAACATAATAGAAAATCTTTGGAGGGAGCAGAAACTCAATATTGCCCTGCAACAGCTGCAAAACCTGAAAGATCTGGACAAGATCTGTATGGATGAGTGGGGAAAAATCCTTGCTGCAGTGTGTGCAAACTTAGTCAAGATCTACAGGAAACTTATGACCTTTTGACCTCTGTAATTGCAAAGTTTCTGTACCAAATATTAAGTTCTGTTTTTCTATTGTATCAAATACTTATTTCATGCAATAAAATGCAAATTAATTGTGTAAAAATTATACAATGTGATTTTATGGTTTTTATTTTCAGTTTCTCTCTCTCACAGTAAAATAAATAAAAATTATTTCTCCATTATCTTCTCCATTCTTTGTAGGTGAGAAAACGTGCACATTCGGCAGTGTTCTGTCCTCACTAGTTGAAGCAGACTTCATGTAGCTTATACAGGCAGCTAAACCACTATTCCAGGGTCCAATAAGGAGACTGTAGGTTGAATCTGTGTTTCATTGAACGTGGTGGTATTTTGATGCGGTGAAACTACAAACAAAAACATATATACTTTGAGTCAATACACAGGGTACATCAGGGATACATATCATACATAATACATTAAGAATCAACATCTGCACTACTAGCTGAGGAGGGGAAAACTAACTGAGCAGGCTGATCTGAGACAGAAATTAGATATAGGAAGCGTGATTACATACGAGCGATGCTGCCACAAAGGGAGAAGAGAAATTAGATGCTTCCAGGATGCAGGCTGAGAGAAAATGGAGAACTGGAGGGAAAATGGGGGCTTGGCTAACCATAATCCTTAGCAAAACTTACCAGGGTGCCTTGCAACCTTCCCAGAATACATTGTGAACGGGGGGAAAAAGATTCAGGAAATAAACACACAATAACACTGCCGTTATGACTCTGGTCACTAGATGGAGCCAGAAACAATGAAAACATTAAATCTATGGAAGAAAACTGAACATTCTGGATATTCACTAGTAATATTATCAGATAGACAAACAAAGATTATGAATTAAATGTCGGAGACAGAACATGCAGTGTATCAAATACTTATTTTCCCCACTGTATATACAGGTGCATCTCACAAAATTAGAATATCATCAAAAAGTTAATTTGTTTCAGTTCTTGAGTACAAAAAATGAATCACTGTGCTTGATTGGCCAGCAAACTCGCCTGACCTTAACCACAATCTATGGGGTATTGTCAAGAGGAAGATGAGACATCAGACCCAACAATGCAGATGAGCTGAATGCTGCTATGAAAGCAACTTGGACTTCCATAACACCTCAGCAGTGCCACAGGCTGATCGTCTCCATGCCATGCTGCATTGATGCAGTAATTGATGCAAAATTAGCCCTGACAAAGTATTGAGTGCATTTACTGAATATACATTTCAGTAGGCCAACATTTCGGATTTTAAAATCATTTTTTCAAGCTGGTGTTATAAAGTATTCTAATTTACTGAGATAATGACTTTTGGGTTTTCATTAGCTGTAAGCCACAATCATCAACATTAACAAAATTAAAAAATAGAAATGCATCACTCTGTAGTGACTCTAATATGAGTTTCACTTTTTGTATTGAAGAAATGAAATAAATTAACTTTTTGATAGTATTCTAATTTTGTGAGATGCACCTGGTATACATGCATGCATACATACATACATACTGTACATACATACATGAGCAAATCTTGAGAAAGACTTCAAATGCATATAAATCACACATGTCTGGCTGGTTGCTTGTTCAAGTATTGCATAGGATTTAGCTGATATTTTCACACACAGACACACCGGGTGAAAGAACTATTGAACACATCACCAATTTTCTAATGAAATATATTTCTAAAGGTGCTATTAACATGAAATTCTCACCAGATGTCGGTAACAAACCATCCAATCCCCACAGGCAAATAAATCAAGCCATAAATGTGCATAAATTAAATTGTGTGTAATAATGAGAAATGACACAGGAAAAAAGTATTGAACACTCTTATGGATATTTATGTAATACTTTGTATAAACGCCTTTATTAATGATAGCTTCAAGATCCCTCCTGTATGGAGAAACTAGTTGCATGTAGAGATGAGTGACTTTGCCTTTTTTAGGGTCGAGTCGGGTTTCATGAAACCCGACTTTCTGAAAAGTCGAGTCAAACGAAATCGCCCGACTATCGGGAAAAGTCGGAGGTCCGACTGAAACACGAAACCCAATGCAAGTCAATGGGGAAGCAAAGTCGGCAGGGAGTGGAGGAGACCTACATGCCGGACCATGTTTTTAAAGTGCGCAAAATCTCTCTCCCCGGACGCTGCACATGTCATCTCGTTGCCCATAGTGTACGTCCTTGCTCATTGGCTGAAAAAAAAAAGTCACGTGCTGAAAAAAAAGGCACGTGCAAGCATTCTGTGAAATCCGACTATCCGACTTTGGCGCTTGGGTCGACGACCGCATGGCCGACCTCACGCTATGGTCGGGTTTCGCTTGGCGAAACCCGACTTTGGTGAAAATCGGCGACTTTTGAATGTGACCGACCTGTTTCGCTCAACTCTAGTTGCATGTATTGCTCAGGTGTGATTAAGGCCCATTCTTCCACGCAAACACTTTTCAAATCCTGAAGGTTTCGTGGGCTCCTTTTTAGAACTCTGAGCTTTAGTTCCCTCCATAAATGTTCTATTGGATTCAGGTCATGTGATTGGATGGAGTATTCTAGGAGCTTTATTTTCTTTCTCTGAAACCAATTGAAAATTTCCTTAGCTCTGTGCCTGGGATCATTGTTTAGCTGAAATGTTAACCCTTGTTTCATTTTCATCATCCTGGTAGATGGCAGCAGATTTTTATCAAGAATGTCTTGGTACATTTGTCCATTCAACCTTCCTTCTATCATATGAAGTTTGCAAGTGCCATTTACTAAAAAACATCTTCACACCATGATTTTCCCACCTCCAAACTTCACTGTTGGTATGGAATTTTTGGGGTGATATGCAGGGCCTTTTGGCCTCCAAACATGGTGTGTATTATTGCATCCAAAGAGTTCAATTTTAGTCTCATCTGACAAGACTATATTATCCCAGTATATCAATCACAGGTGTCTCTAAATGTTGTTGAGCAAAACTTTAAACATGTTTGAACATGCTTTATGTTAAGCAATGGAGTCTTGCTTGGTGAACATGCATACAGGCCACAAAGGTTGAGTACATTACTTATTGTGTTCTTTGAAACAGTTGTACCTGCTGATTTCAGGTCTTTCTGTAGTTCTCAACAGGTAATCCTTGGCCCTTAAAGAGCTCTTCTGATTCTTTTCACTCCTCTATCTGAAATCTTGTGGGGAGCACCTGGTTGTTGCTGTTTTTTGGTGAAATGATGTTCCTTCCACGTCTGGATTTTGGCACCAACAGTGTTCACTGAAACCTTCAGTAGTTTAGTAATTCTTCTGTAACCAAGGCCATCAGTATATTTTGCAACAATAAGGTTGTGAAGGTCTTGAGATAGCTCACTGATTTTACCCATCATGATTCATGAAATGTTTCTTGTGTAATGAGACACCTTTTTATAGGCAATCAGTTGAACCAGCTGATATTATTTTCCAAAAAAACCTACTATGGTTTGTGGTGCTTTTATACTCCCTGTAAACCACTGCAAAAATAGGGTCTTAACCAAACCAGACCAGAATGTAAAAATAATTAAATGAAATTAATTTTGATTGCGCCAACAATTCGGGAACCCCCTACACAAATAAAATCTTTTCCCTTTAATCAAAATCTTTAGGGATTTTATCCTTGCAAACATGCAAAGTCTGCAAATCTTTGAATATAAAGAAAAAACTGAAATAAAGAAAGGAGATAAAATCTATCAAATTACAGATTTTAGCACATGCACATCTCGAGGGGTCACATATTCCATTAAATGTCCCTGTGGTAAATTGTATGTGGGGAGAACAAAGAGACCTATGAACATAAGAATTAATGAACATTTGAGGAACATTAAGAAAAAATATGATGACCATCCCCTTTCAAGACACTTTGCCAAATTACATGGGGGCTCAGTTACTGGAATTGATATAGTGGGTATTCAAATTATAAAGCAACACTGGTGAAATGGGGACTTTATTAAAAGAATGTCAAAAGCTGAAAGCCGTTGGGTGTTTGAGTTGAACACACTAAAACCGAGAGGACTTAATAATGAAATTGAATTATTTGCATTTGAGTGAAGTGGAGCGAGTATAAAAGGCTCTGTTATGAGAATAGGACCGTCCCTGAGGAAGGAAAACGCCATTTTTCCGAAACGCGTACGAACTGGTCCTATCTGCCTATCGTTATCGAAGAGTACGTACCACAAGCCCGCAAAGAGTCACGTGACTGAAGACGTCACGAAGGTCCTACAGGTCCTGTAGGTATACGCGCGCAGACACGCGCACACAGCAGCACCGTAGGACGCCGGATTCCAGCGCCTGTCACCAGCCGGGACAGCACTTCACTAACTTTCATACCAGCTCATCAGAATTCACACGTCTATGTGATTTATGCTAATCAGCATCCAGAACATCTAGCTCAAGCACTAAAACATCTAAACCATTGGCACCTCGTATTAATATTGATATTGAGAATATAAGGTAAAAAGTCCCTTGTATCCAGTATTATTATTATTATTATTTGTCATGGTCTTATAACTTAATACCATTTCTATACATATATAGAGGATATCGCCATATAGGAGTGCGGACAATAGATTTCTTCTGTAACCAGCGCAAAATTAATTTTATTTAATTGATATTTTCCACTATGCGACAGGATTGCGTTCTACTGTAATTACTGATATATTTCAGCTGGTGTCATGACTTTCCATGGCTTTTTGCACCTCTCTTTGTTCATGTATTCAATACTTTTTCCCTGTGTTATTTCTTATTATTACACATAACTTTATTTAAGTCTATGTGTACACCAACAGACAAGACATAAATTATTGTTTTGAGTGTTATTACTTTCTATCTGTAACCCATGCAAGTTTTTGTTTGCAATTGAAGTTAGAAGAGAAATAAAATTGTGGATTTGGTTTGTGATTCGCAGGTAAAATTGGTTTAAGAATGAGTATTTTCTGCCTGACCTCTACTGTATGCTCTCCACTGGGAAATATTTCATGCAATAAAAATATGCTAGCAAACCTGTCTTCATAATATGGCATTATAGTATATATAAATAAGATAGTTACATAAATATTAATAGACCTGTTTAGAAGTAGAGTGCAGTACTCATCGTTAAGTATCTTTCTTTCCTTAGTGTCCACCTTCAGACTGTTCCAAAGAGCTAAGCACGTGTACAGTGAGGCCGCAAGAGTTCTGGCTTTTAAGAAAGTTTGTGATGAAGCACCTGCCAATGCTGTTCAGCTGCTGGGAGACCTCATGAACCAGAGCCATGTGAGCTGCAGAGACATGTATGAATGCAGCTGCTCTGAATTGGATCAGCTGGTGGACATCTGTCTGTAAGTTTGACAACTACACTGAAAAAAGCTTTTGGCTTCCTGTTTGATTAGATGATGAAGTAATGACATTCGTTACCACAATATCAACCCCTTTGGCGCCACTGTTAGAAAGTGACTAATTTCTTTTTTTTTGGCAGGTCACTGTAGTACTGTACAGCACTCTCTGGGAGGAAATAGTTAAATGTTAGAAAGTTATATTCTTTGAGGTTAACCACAATTTAAATCTTTTAAGCACATGTTCTTTCTGTAGAACACATGCAATAACTCAGATACATTTCTATTTAATGTATATACAATTTTTTAATGATTTCTGTGAAATTGTAGATTTTGCCGTTTACAGAATCCAACTACAAAAATAATTAAAAAAAATAAAATAATTCAAAAGGAAACAACGCATTCTTGTAAGGTAGTGGATCAGAACAAGATTTTAAGACTTTTTGTTTACTTACTGATTTCAGGAACATTAATTACCTGAAAACTAATTGGGATTCATAGGTACAAATTTTAATTCTGCAACATTCGGTGACACATACAAGGACTCTATTCCCATGTATTTCTATTTATGATTGCAGACCCTTATAGTAATTGCCATATACATACATTTTTTGCCACAGGTCACATACAGATGATATTGAACACGCTCAAGACTTGATCCTGCTTCGTACCGAGCAGACACTGGCTGTGGTACCCATCCACCATCTGCCAGTAGCAGCAATGAATGGAGCTAGCTCCATTTGTTTAACCATTTCTGTTACTGTCAATCACTGATAGCAGCATTTAAATAGCTTGATTGCCAGTGCGTGCGCGCATCCCTCCCATCGCCCCCTATCCATAAGTTATCATGGCTGCCGGGGGCCTTTTGCCATCTCGAACCCTTTGAAGCCCAGACTGGGGCTTGTCTTTGTAGGATAACTTCAGTTACACAACACAATGGTATTGTGGTATATAGTATGAGCAAGCAGGTGATTGTAGATTAAAGTATGAGCTAAAAAATAAAGTAGAAAGTAAAAAAATGTAAAAAAGTCTAAATCACCTTTCTTTTTCTTGTTAAAAAATTAAGGAAACGAAAAAAAATAAACATATTTGGTTTTATCATGTCCATAAAAGTTTGATCTATCAAAATCTAAAATTGTTTAAACAGCCGGAGAGAGAAAAATTACCCTCCAGAATTGCTGTATTTTAGTCACCGTACCTCCACCTCAAAATGCAATAAAAAGGTTTAAAAACTTTGTATGTACCCTAAAATTATAGAAATGCAAAACTACAGCTCGTTACGCAAAAACCAATCCCCAATGACCACTCCATCAGAGGAAAAATAAAAAAGTTACAGGTCTTAGAAAATCGTGACTCAATCAAAATTATTTTTTTACAAAGTACAGATAAAATACAGTAGAAGCTTGGTATGAACTGCGGTGACCTCAGCACTGTGAGAAAAAGTCTCACGTGCAGAGGTGAGTTCACCGGGAGAATTTCACTGTGGTGAATTTGAACTGCAGTGAACTCGCCTCTGCACTGTGAGATTTTTCTCACGATGCTGAGGTCACTGCAGTTCAGAGGTCCGGCAGGGAATGCAGCCTAGTGACCGGTGGTAACCTCGAGGACATCACCACTAGTCACTGTTGCTGCGTACACAGAAGCTCCTTCATCAGTGGTTTTCAGCCTGGACAGTTGTATCTTGGCACTGTCCAGATTGAAAACTATTAATCCTCAGACATGGATTACGGCGTGAGACAGAACACGGGGCAGGTGAGGGATATTGTTGTTTTTCACTTTTGTTTTATTACAGGAGAAGAGGAATTCAATGGAATGGGCGTTAGGTGAGTATAACTGTGTTTGTTATTTTTAAATGAAAAAAAGGAAGAGCTTTGTTTTTATTTCCAATATAAGACTTTATTCTGGATGTGTGTTTATTTACAATATAACTATAGGATTAGTAATAGATAAGTGTCTTATAGACTCCTCTCCATTACTAAGCAGTGGGCTTGGTGTCAGACAGTACGCAGGTGACATTAACCCCACAAATATTACCCCACTTGCAGCCGCTACAGGGCAATTGGGAAGAGATGGGCAAAGCGCCAGAATTGGCGCATATAATAGATGTGCTGTTTCTGGGCAGCTGCCGGATGCTATTTTTAGGCTGAGGGCCAATATCAATGTCCCCTTTCCAGCTTGAGAATACCAGCCCTGAGCTGTCACAATCCATTTTTGGTTGCGTGGCAGCTCTAGGTCCTCTATAATTTAAATGTAGCTTTTTTTCCTTACAGGCCAGCTTGGGTTAAAGTCAGTTTCCCTTGCTGGCAGCTTGCTGCAACTGCAGAGTTGCTAGGTCAGCTGATGTGGGTGGTGACCACTCCCACCATTCTTTTAAATAGTCACCTGATGCATCAGCTGATTGTTGGTGATAGAGTCATTCTATGGAGACTAGCCTTGCAGTTGCAGCTCTCTGGTGCAGCAGCTCCAGCTAGGCTTCAGGATACTCTGGTGCAGTATGCTACTCTTGCTGTATGGGTGGATAGACGCCTCAGGGAGAGACATACACCAAATCTACCCCCTGTTCTTTCTGGTGAGGAGGATACACTGGTGCAGAGGGACGAACCTATGCAGGTGGGAGCAGTCTCCTCAAACTAGGTTGCCTGCGGTTCGCCGTAGGACTGGAGCACAGTTTCTACTGTGGTCTTATGGATCATTTCATCAATGTCTACCCAGCTCATGCCAAAGTAAGTTCTCCATCACAAAAACTGCGTTCCCCTGGTCGTATGGTGGGAGACGACAAGGATGTGTACATTTCCTCCATCTTTTCGTCTCAGTGTAATATTCCGGCTGAAGCGATGAATGGTTGGGAAACTGAGTCTATACCGGTGCTTGTGGATAGTGGACCTGGAGTCAATCTGGTGAATTCTCTTTGTTCAGACCCATGGTCTGATCGGTAGGTCACTGGCGACACCCATTACTGTTTGGGCAATTGACTCTGTTCCTTTCAGCCAGGGTAGTGTGACCCAAGTCGTAGATAATATTGACCTGCGTATAGGGACTCTTCACGAAGAGTCCCCGTTGTGCTACGTCTTGGAGGGCACGTCAACTCCCATTGTTTTAGGCCTTTTCTGGCTGAAAAGGCACAACCCGATCATTGATTGATGGTCCAGGGAAGTAGTTAGTTGGGACCAGTCTTGTAAAGACTGCTGCCTGGTAGCTACTGTCTCTGCCGTCCATCTCAAACCTACCCCTTCTCTAGTGGAGGCAGCTAAGGGTCTACCAGGGAATAAGGGCAGAATTCAACCCTCACCACAAGGTAACCCTGTGTCTCGGGTTCCTCTCAGGAGGAGTTATTAGGGGGAAGGATGGTGGTTCCCCCTGAATGTAGTGAGGGTATTAATTTGGTGACACGGTGAGATGCCTCTGTTGTCTGTTCCTTGGAAATTACCATCTGTTGGCAAACGTACGCGTGGAAATAAATGTTCAGGTCCAGACCTGTGTGTGAATGAGTATGTGTAGGTGTCCATAAGGTGGAAGTACGCATCTGGGGCCTGGAGTTGTAGGGTGATCGGGCTGTATTGGGTGTTGGCCATTCTCAGCCCAAGGACATTCCAGCCTTTACCGTAGACCTGAGGATTAGGTGACTGCGGAGGTGAATCCTAGTGGATCGAGGCGTCTTCACCGTACGTCGTTTCCAGTGAGGTCCAGAGGCCCCTCTGTTGTGAACTCATTTTCTGGTCTGCCTCTGGTTTCTGGTGAGGGAGCTGGTTGTGCTGACAGAGGAGTTGTGAGTTCTCTTTCCGGGCTCCCTCTGGTGGTGGCAGGAGGTAGTGAAGCTGATCTAATTAACAGAGACCTGCCACCTGATAATGAGGAAGAGGAGTGGACATCTGGAGTCTCAGACTGGATTTAAGACAGCCGACTACCTATTCCCATGCTGGTGATTTTTTCCTGCCTCCTGAGGTCTTAGTTTCCAGCTCAGTTCCTGCCATCTCAAGCTAAGTTGTCTTTGCTAATGTTCTCATTTGATTTGGTTTTGTCTATTCAGTTTTGTGTGGTCAGCTAGCCCCGGCTGGGGCTGTGCTGAATTTCCACTCTTATGTCACTGTATGTGCCAGTTTGCTTTTTGTCCCTTATTAGATTGGCCTCTTTTTGCTCTGTTCTCAGAATATGCCAGAGTGCTGATATAGTGGGAGAAGTCTAGTGACTTCAGGGTATTTTTTGCTATCAGAAGGTTTGGACATTTTTGCAGGGTTTTTTTTGGCGTGATTGCAGACAGTATCTTTCCTTTCCTGTCCTTTCTAGCTAGTGTGGGCCCCATCGTTTGCTCAGCCTATTTTACTACCTGTGTTTGTGTTTTCATCTTGTCTCACAGTCAATACATGTGTGGGGGCTGTCTATTCCTTTGGGGTCTGCTCTGGGGCAGTTTTAGATTTCCCCTTTTCTTTCTTTAGGCTTATTTAGTCCTCCGGCTGTGATGAGGCATCTAGAATCATCGTAGGTACGCTCCACGGCTGCTGTTAGTTGTGTGGTTAGGATCAGGAGTCTGCAGTCTGCATAGTTACCAACCTCTTTGGTTTTCTGTGACTTGGCTTGGTCTTGTTTTCCTCCTTGGTGACCCATTCATAACACCCCTCGTTGAAAGGGGGAACTGTCGCAATCTATTTTTGGATGCATGGCCACTCTGGTTCCTCTATAATTTAAATGTAGATTTTTTCCTTTCAGATCAGCGATGGTTAGTGTCAGTTTCCCTTGGTGGCAGCTTGCTGCAACTGCAGAGTTGCTAGGTCAACTGATGTGGGTGGAGACCACTCCCACCATCCTTTAAATGGTCACCTGATGCATCAGCTGACTGATGGTGATAGAGTTATTCTATGGAGACCAGCCTTGCAGTTGCAGCTCTCTGGTGTCAGCGCTGTATCAGGTACTTCTGGAGTTCGGAGTCCTGTTTCTGTGTCCTCTGTGGTGTGGAGCTTGGCAGCAGTGTCTGGAATATAAGTGTGGTGTTTTTACCTTGTTGTCACCACCCCCTGTGTTGTACCATCTGCAGTGGTGAAGCTAGCGCCCTTACCAGCCATTGCACTAGCCAGGACAGTGTGAGATGACAGCGAGGGACAAGGTTCGTGACAACAGCAGGGGGAAGGACCCGCTTAGAGCATTAGGAGAGTGCAGGGACAGGCTCAGGTTGAAGCTCAGGAGGTGTCCCATCCCTCATTCTCTATTGGTAGGGCCTTCCTCTCCCCAGTTCCATCCCATTGTGTGTTATTCCGTCAGCTGTCCAGGTTGTTACATTTCGTGACACCAACTGTCTGCTTTAGCTTGGTTGGTTCTCAAAAATGGGGGGACCCCACACCAGTTTTTTAATTTAAATATTGTAAAAACCAGCTTGCTAATGCTGACAGCAGAGGGTTTCAGCCCCCAGCTGTCAGTTTTGCCTGGCTGGTTATCAAAAATATAGAGGAACCCACGCCGTTTTTTTTAAAAAATTATTTACAGCGCAGACTCTGGCTGATGAATACTCCAATCAGCCGCTCCTGCTTTCACTGTTATTAGCGGCGGTTATTATATGGTTATTAGTCCTATCAGCTGATGACACCAGTGACCAAAGGTAACCTTTATACCTCCAACCACAGCTGCGGGCTCACGCTGTCATTTGATAACATGGAAACTGGGGCTCTGACTGGCGGTAATGATTTTACTGCCGATCAGAAGCAGTTTTTGCCACACTGTCATGCACAACATAGCAAAGACATGGTGTTCGGGGGGCCGAACCTGAACAGTAACACAAACTTCCAGGTGAAGTCCATGTTCGGTGTTCGGTACAGATGCCAAACTTTACTGTTCGGGTTTGCCCATCTCTAGATGATTTTGTTCATGGTACATGATAACACTTTTGAGTCGATTGTTTCTGGCTGATGGAAGGATTAGAGAGGTTGGATTTTAAGCTGCTTATCCTTTAGTTCTACAGAGCTCAACTGACTTGTAGGGCAACTGCTATTGCTTCTGTCCCTGTAGAAAATAACGCGGATGCTCAGATTTCTACATACCTTAGGCCACATGAGGCAATTATTCTGCACTGTGTGCTGTCCTTTTAAAAACAGACATTTCACTGACCCAGAAAAGCTAGTAGGGCTATGTAAACATATATATCTAATATATAAAGCTCAATGTGTGTATGTATGTGTATCTGTGTGAATATGCAGGATTGCCATCCGCACCGTCGCAGCTACAGCCACAAAATTTGGCACAGTCACACGTCTGGACCCCGAGAGTGTCCTACGCTATGTTGTGAGGTGAAATTTTAACCCTGCGCATTCGAATTCACCAAACAATTGTGCCCCTAAATTCATAATGGGGAAAAGTGTGCGTGTGTCAAGCCCCGCCCCTCATTATGATGTCATAATGGTTGCCATGGAGACGCCGATGTCATCATAGGTTGCAAGCCCCGCCGCTCATTATGATGTCATAATGGTTGACTATGGGATGGAGGATGTGTGATGGGTATATGGGCAGTGGACTATGGAATGGAGGATATGTATGACAGGTATATGGGCACGGGACTATGGTATGGAGGATGTGTGATGGGTATATGGGCACTGGACTATGGGATGGAGGATATGTATGATGGGTATATGGGCACGGGACTATGGGATGGCGGATATGTATGATGGGTATATGGGCACGGGACTATGGGATGGAGGATATGTATGATGGGTATATGGGCATGGGACTATGAGATGAAGGATGTGTGGGTATATGGGCATGAGGGGCGGGGCTTGCAACCTGTGCTGACATCTGCGTTGCCATGGCAACCATTATGACATCATAATGAGGGGCGGGGCTTGATACACACACAATTTTCCCCATTATGTAGATAGGGGCAAAATTGTTTGGTGAATTGAAACGCTTGGGGTTAAAATTTGACCTCACAACATAGCTTAGGACACTCTCGGGGTCCAGACATATGACTGTGCAAAAATTTGTGGCTGTAGCTGCGACGGTGCGGATGCCAATCCCGGACATACATACACACACACACACATACATACATACATACATACATACATACACACATTGAGCTTTATATATTAGATATGTTCAAAAATGTGAGGGGTGTACTCACTTTTGTGACATACTGTAAGTCTATGGGTGGGTAAAATAAATTAGATGCCATACAGATCTTCTGTGTAGCATCCAATTCTTGTGCAAGCCTAGATAGGTCCACTAGGGTCTTCTGCGCCGTTATTTTGAGACTCATGCTAGGGATCAGATATGTTATATGACCTCTACAGCATTGAGGGCAGTTTAGTAGGACAAAATGATGTTACAGATTACCACGAAAGAATAACTAAACTTTTAATTTTCTTTTCTAAGAATTTTGTCCAGCATGGAAAGTTATAAAACTTTTCCAAACCAACTTGATTAGGATTTGTTTTCATTCCTGTAAAACAATTGCATGTAATTGTCCAAACCCCTGCTTTTCACCAGCATATTTGCCTGCCATTAGCAGCATTTATATCAGAATATCATCATTTGGAGTACAGATGATGGCAGTAAAAAGGTCAGCTCCACAATTTTGTCCCCACGAACTATGAGGATAAACTGCTACAGGTGATTGTTCTGAAAAGCACAGCACAGAGGAGTAGGAGTGTGTTCTGATATCCATGTAGATGAAAGCAGACAAGGATAATGGGGAAAGGCATGGGTTTGGAAGCCATTCACATGCAACTTTTTATTTACAGGAATGATGACAAATTCCCTATTGAAGTAATTTGCAAAGTTTCATAACTTTCCATTCTGAGCAAAATTATAAAAATAAAATGAACGTTTACTCTTTAGCCGTTTAGTGAAAAGAAACATTACATATTTATATATTATATGTTGTTGCTGGATATGTAATATAATATAAAAAAGGTGAATTAGCAGCCAGACACTCTTAAGAATGACAGCAATTTTTCTCATGGGAATGAAATAATAGTAAAGGACCAAATATCCCTCTGGCAATAAAGGCAGATTATTCTAAAATCTGGAAGTCCAAACCGCTAGGGGACAAAAGTAAGCTGAAATTCTATATCAGACACCACCCATGCTAAAACAAGGTCTACAAGTGATGTCAACTAGAAAACTTCCATGAAATTGTGTGCTGTTCTCAAAAATCATTACAAAGTCTTTAATTTGAACTAACAGAATTTCAATAGCCAAGGGAGCCAAAACAAATGAGAAACGGAAACATATGCCGGGGTGGATGCGACTAGTGCTCAAGGTACAAATCTGAAGTTTCATATACCGGTTGGTTTAAAAGAAAATCACTTGATATTGTATACATCAGTATCTTAAAGTCATTTTTGTGACTGGAATGCAGCATAAACATTTTCCCTTTCCCTTTGCTAAATTGAATGTTAAGAAAACAATTTTGATTTGGGCAAAATAATGAGGGGAAGAATATGAGAGCTGTCCAAACTGCATCTAATTTGTAAATAACAAGAAGATAGCACGCAGAACCTAACCAGAGTAGTCAGGGTTACTGGAAGTTACACCAGAAGAGAAAAGATTTATAAACAGTGGTGATCCAGAATGTACGAGCCCGTCTGTTGCGGCTAGTCCTGTCTCATGCCATAGTGCTACTTTACAAAACAAAACTCCAATGGAATGTTTTATGTAAATACCACTGGCACCGTATCATGGTTAAAACTTGAGGATTCTTAAGGTCTACACTATTAAAGTGTATTTTACTTAACAAAAAACGTAATCACATTGAAACATTTTAAAAAATGAATTTCACAGACAGACGTATAGCAGGTTTGAATTTCCCATTCTGCTAAAGAAAATTTTCTAAAACACCGTACTAAGCAAACAGAGAAATAAAGTTTATCAAGTGCTTACGGATCTTGGTCAATAGCAAGAGAAGCATTCCCTACTTAGACATGGCAACTTCCAGTTATCTGTTTGAGCCATATACTTAGTGCCAAAAATCAGATTTGACCCTATTATAAGAAAAGAAGGAAACCTTACCAAAAAATAAAGAAAAAAAACAAAAGGAGTCCTTCGCACTTAGGGGCAGATTTACTAAACTGACCTAAAGGGGTAGCCCCACGAACAAAAGTTCAGTATATTCAATAGATCTTGGAATAATAATACTTTTTGGATGTGTTTAAATAAAATGTTCCTGTGCTGAGATGATCTTATAAATGTTCCCCTTGCTGTGTACTGTGTAATGGCTGTGTCTCACCATTATTTAAACACATCCAATTGTGGAAGTTATTATTATTCCACGATCTATAGATTAAAATAAGCTTTTGTCCCTGGGAAAACCCCTATAATGGCAGGCGATATAAAACTTGATTGTTTTATAATGCGCCAAATATAACATAGTGGCTCACGTTGTTTGAAAATGCATGTTTACACTGTCTTATCTAACTGTGCATCATCTATTAGTTAATTTACTGGATGTGATGTGAGGTATATAAAACAATCTCTTTATCCATTGGCATTAATATGGAGTTTGGGTCACCCCTTTACAGCAAAAACAGTTTCCTCTCTTCTGGGAAGACTTTCTACAAGATTTTAAGCTATGTAGGGATTCTGCAACTCTCTGCCGCGGGAAATACACTAGAATTCCGCATGCGTAATTCCCACGAATTTCCCACGATTACCCGCTACGTCATCAAAGGTCATTGTCGCAAGGCATCGCTGGGAACAGGACTTGCCGGGAGCATCGCTGAGGCCTGGGGACGCTGCGTGGGACGCCGGAAGGTGAGAATAGCACGATTTTTTATTTTAATTCTTTTTTATATCAGGGATATGGTACCCAGGGCCTGGAGGACAGTCTCCTCTCCCAACCATGGGTACCATCCGCACATTTTCCGCTAACTTTGCGCAATTTTTGCCCCTCACATGTGTAATGTGAGTCACTAATGTTGGCTGTGAATCACCGTTTTAGTTCATCCCAAAAGTATTTGATGCGGTTGAAACCATTTCTCTCTATGGGACAGTCAAATTCTTCAACTTCAAACTCACAGAACCATACCTTTAGCAACCATGCTTTGTGAGCAGAGGCTCAGTCATACTGCAACACAGAAGCGCCTTTCCCAAACTGATTGAAACATACAATTGTCCAAAATGTCTTGGTGTGCTGAAGACTAAGGGTGCTTTCACATTGAATTCTGTGAGGCAAAAGTCCGAAGTCCTATGCTGAAGCTGCTACATATACATCACAGGAGACAGTGGGGGCATATACAGCTCAGGAGACTCTGGGGCCATATACATCACATGAGTTGCTGGAGCTATATACATCACAGGACATGCTAGAGCCAAATACATCACATTTCCCTGACAAAAACTTGCGCCAGAGATTTGGCGTTAGGCAAAGCAGGTAAAGCAATAAAATGACACATTTTGCTGAATCTGTGCACCACCAGGATTACAGTGTTCACTGTAGACACAAGTAGGTCCATAATACAATCAAATGAAAAGTGAGTCCAAGGTCTGCTGGGAATCTCCAGTGGTTGGAAACCCCTGACGGACAAGTATGTGAGGTTTTAGAACGCGCACAGATATTGCAGGAAGCTTCATACTCCCAAACATCCTTATGAGCACCTGGTCACCAAAAACGCCAAGTAAGTAGATCCGCGGTGGCCAAATTCCCAGGATGTCCAGCCAACACTGTATAATGATGTTAACTGAGGACCCTAAGATGGAGACTGACTGTAAGGAATAGTTTACCAAGTGGATAGGTAGCAAGGGCATCCATCCTCTCTTTCAAGATTGGAACATATAGATGCTATCACTACCCCCTTTTGGAGAATAGGAACCGGTTTGCACTCATCTCCTCCCCCAGGAAAGCAATGGGACAGGGAATCTGCCTTAACGTTTTTGCTCCCTGGCCTAAAAGTAACAAAAAAGTTAAACCTGGTAAAAAAAAAATAATGCCCATCTTGCCTGTCGTGGTGTAAGACATTTCGCCGACTGTAAGTATGCCAGATTTTTATGATCTGTGATAACCATCACTGGGTGAACCACTCCCTCCATGAAATGACGCCACTCATCAAATGCCCATTTGATAGCTAAGAGTTCCCTATTACCAATATCATAATTGCTCTCAGCTGCTGACAGTTTCTTGGAAAAAATAAGAACACGGTTGCCATTTACCAGGAAGCACACCATGCGATAATACAGCCTCCACTCCCACCTCAGATGCTTCGACCTTCACAATGAAAGGCTGAGAGACATCAGGCTGGACAAGAATCGGCGGATAAGCAAAACACCTTTTCAGTGTGTCAAATACCTCCCTGTCAGGACTGGACCACTTGGAGAAGTCCGTCCCCTTTTTGGTCATATCTGTGAGAGGTTTGGCTACTACCAAAAAGTTCTTTATGAATTTACGGTAATAGTTGGCGAAACCCAAGAATCTTTGTAATGCCTTCAAATCCTATGGACGATCTCAATCCAATACCGCCCGGACTTTCACTGGATCCATGCGAAAATCGGTGGCAGACAATACATATCCGAGGAAAGAGATCTCGGCAACCGAGAACATACACTTCTCAGGTTTAACATACAATTTATTGTCACGCAGTATGTGTAAGACCTGCCTAACATGTCCCTGGTTTGTCTCCAGTTCAGGTGAAAAGATGAGAATATCGCCAGATAGATAACAATGAACCTGCCTACCAGGTGACTAAAGATGTAATTAATTAATAAAGTGCTGAAAGACAGCGGGGGGCGTTCGTCAACCCAAAAGGCATCACCAGGTTCTCATAGTGCCCTTCAGGCCTATTGAACACAGTTTTCCACTCATCCCCCTCCTTAATACTGATTAGGTTATACGCCCCCCTGAGGTCCATCTTAGAGAACCATTTTTCCCCAACAATCTGATTAAAGAGGGCAGGGATCAGGAGAAGTGGATGCGGATCACGGACAGTTTTCTCATTGAGTTCCCGGAAATCCAGGCAAGGATGTAACCCCCCATCTTTTTCTCTTGTCAAAAAAGAACCCCGCAGCAATGGGGGATGAGGATGGTCTGATATGACTTTTAATCAGACTTTCCATAATATAGTCCTTTATGGCCTGCCTCTCTGGACCAGAGATGTTATATAGTCTGCTCTTGGCAGCTTGGCTCCAGGAACCAGATTGATGGCACAATCATAAGGGTGATTGGGAGAAAGTTCTTTGCATCCCTGCTGAGAAAACACATCCCCAAAGTCTGTCAGGTAATTGGGCACAGACTGGGTATCCACCCCTACCAGCTAGGTATCCAAGCAGTGTCCTTGACAGTAAGTACTCCACTTATCCACCTCCTGTGTCTGCCAATCGATCACAGGATTGTGCAAAGCAAGCCAAGGAAGTCCCAGTACCACAGGTGAGGTCAAGCCCTCAAACACGTAACAATTTAACACCTCAGTGTGTATGGCCCCCACCTGTAGCTGTAAGTCATGGAACACCTGCATAAAGTGCCCCTGTTTTAGGGGGGTGGAGTCAATGGCAATAAGTGGTATAGTTCTAGACAATGTATGTGGGATGAAGCCTTGGTCCCGAACAAGCTTAGCGTCGGCCAAATGAAACCCAACCCCACTGTCCAGGAAGGCATAAACTTCCACATTATTTCCACCCATGTGTAAAGTAGCAGGTAAAAAAATGACAAAAAGATGACCGTGGGACTACACGGTATCCGTGCTTCCTATGCACCACCAGCCAAGACAGGTGAGCTGGTTAATTTCTGCATTGCAGTAAAAAAAAAATAGGTCTTACCTACAGAGGTAATAAGTACACCCTGGTTGCCAACCTCCCCGCAACACGGGCCCACTAGTTTTCCAGCGGTTGTTTTAAATTGAAGTCGGTAAGGACATTTGCTCACAAAATGACCTTTTTGGCCACAACAGAAACACACACCTCCCTTACGCCGGACAACCGTCAATTTACCAGGTTAAGATACGGCACCCACCTGCATGGGTTCCACAGTTGGCTCAGTGAGGACCACTCTCAACCCTGGACCTCCCGCCTGGAGGTGACTCCTTATGTCTCTGGCGAAGACGGAGATCAACCCGGATTGCCAGAGACATGGATGCCTCAAGGGAGGCAGGAGTCTCATAGAGAGCTAAAGCATCTCTTACTCTCACTGAGAGGCCCTCACAGAACTGACTGCAGAGGGCTGAGTCATTCCACCTAGTGTCTGTGGCCCGTCTCCGGAACTCGGAGCAATATTCCTCCGCCAGGTGGTCTCCTTGCTGGAGTTGGCATGGAGAGGACTCAGCAAGGGTGACACAGTAGGGATCATCATACACAAGCCCCAGAGCCTGAAAAAATCCCTCTACCGTCAGGACTGACTGTGAGTCAGACGGGAGAGAAAACGCCCATGCATGTGGATTCCCCTGGAGGAGCGAGATAACTATCCCCACCCATTGCTCCTCTGTACCTGAGGATACAGGACGCAGCCTGAAAAAGTTTGCAGGCCTCACGGAACACAGCAAACTTGTCAATCCCCCCCTCCCAGAGAACCTGTCCGGTAATGCGACCTTGGGCTCCTCAATGGTTTTTCTGGAGGGAGAGATCTCCACACCAGATGTAATAAGGTGCTATGAAACCACTGTGCCCAAATCCACCACTTCCTGACTGAGCTGCTACAACTGCAAAGTCAGATCAGAGAATGGATCCATCATGGATCAGAAAAATTGATTGCGGTCAGAGTTAAAGTCATGATTCGACTGACGAGTGACCTGGGACCAGGGGGGCATCTTTCCTGGCACTAACACTAGGGGGCACCCTAGCTCGCCCTGTTCCCTAGGATACTTCAGATGCCGTGGATACCGGTGCCTCCACCCTTGCCTTATCTCCTAGTACAGCCCTTCGTCTGTCTCCTTCCCCACCCGGGGAAGAGAGGCGCTACTGTGTACTGAATTACACCAACCCGACAGACAGGGTACAATGACAAGGGTAAACTGAAAACTGATTGCTGAGGCAGTAGCATAGATCAGTTTATTAGTTTGAGTTATGGTGGTAGTGTATTGATGCAAGTGCTCTTTTGGCATCTTCTAGCATACTGTCCGGTTGTGTTTCCTTGAGCCTTGGCAGTCGATCTCTGGTATTGATGGTATTTAGTTTATCTAAGAACTTCTGTTTCAGACCAGCTGCAGTGCTCTCTAGTTGCAGGGTTGGATCAGGAATTTCAGGGAGATGCACATGTTGTTCTTCCAGGTCTTCATATGGGGTGGATCTGCAGTGCAGTTGATCCATCTCAAGTTGCGATAATAGCTTTCTCTTTATGATATTGAAATGTTGGGTGACTAGTTGTTTCTCAGTAAGTGGACATGCAGGTCTTATATCCGTCCAGAGTTTCCTCATATGCTTCATATATCCTCTCTCGTTTGGTCTGCTGTTATAGTAGCATTTCATCAGATCCAGGTTCTCTTGCCTTGTTTATGTATGGTTTGTTCCAGTAGCCCATTTATCATCAGATTGTCCTTGTTTCTTGACATCTGACGCATACCTTGTTAATCCGGGCGACGTCCGAGCTGGCATTACTCTTTGTTTATGACACTCATGTTTATTGAGGTAGGCACTATTGTGTTAGTAGTCTTTCCCAATGACCACTACTGGTATATTATTTCCAACAGGGTAAAGCTGGGATTTGAATCCCAGTCTCTCCCACATTGGTGATTGTGCACTTTTAACAGCTATAATAGCACCTATGGTAGGTATTATAGTGTAAGGTGCCGTAGTATATAATTTAGGAGCCTCAACAGGGCAGATAAGTACGCCTGCGCAGGAGCGCAATGCCAAGGATACCTTGTGCATGATGCAGGTCATCCACACGAAGCAAGCAGGAGGACGGCATCGCAAGAAGATGAGAGGCACCAGACCAAGAAGAGTGACACCCCTTGGACCGGACCGCCCCGCAGGTGAGTATAATAAAAGTTATTTTTCTCCTCTTACAGGTCGGGCTGGGGGCAGATATACAGCATTATAGAAAGCTGCATATCAGCCCTGAAAGGTGATGGCCGTAACTCTTATCAGCCAAACCTGGTGACAGGTTCCATTTAATGCAACAATATATTAAATGATCCCCAGTCACATGAACTGGTACAATTTACATTACTTATTCTCTATGGAAAATGTGCCCTAGCAGCTTGTTGCAAAGGGGGCTAAGCAGCCAGACCCTTTACTGGGTTAAGGATGGGAAATAGGAAAGTTGGCTAGCTGTACTTAACACCTTTAAATTAACTCATTTTAGTTTATTTACTTAGACTGCTTTGAAAACCATAAGGATGTTGTAACGCTAGGGGTACCTAAGATAGAGAGTGGACCCTCTGGATCGCGGATCCGGAGCCCCAGGGTCGAGCACACCAGGTGAAGACCGACCCCTATACAGGGATCGTTTGGGGCAGGACCACAGAGGACGGAGGCGCGACAGCCGGAACCAAGAGGGACGGCTCCACGGACAGAAGGAGAGGGAAGGCAATGGTACGTGGGAGGACCTAGATGGGCAGAAGGAGGAGGACGGCACCGGAGATGGGAGACAGTGCACAGGCAGGCTGGGAGGGAAGGACGCAGGAGACAGGGAGCGACAGGGAGTGTCAGGCGGAACGCGGAAAGCTACAGTAGAACTGTAGAGGCCAGAGAGTGCAGGAAAACTACACGATCGTCAGGCGTCCTCCTAACTGCGAGGACGCCTGAAGTACAGCAGCCCCCGGATGCTCGTCACCCAAACCCGCCCTTCGGCGCCGCCCATCGCAGGGGAGACCAGGCCCGCCCCTCAGCGCCGCCCATCATGGAAGAGAGAGGAAAGACGGCGGCGAGCGCGAACCAGGGGGCGGGAAGGAGGAGCCGAGGAGAAGAGGAACTGACGGCGGGCACGTGACCGAGCGGGAGCGCGCAGGTGAGGGGATGCCGCAGCGGCCGCCGCAGCAAAAGGGGCATCGGCGGGCATAACCGCCGATGTCA
Organism: Dendrobates tinctorius; assembly: GCF_039654945.1. NCBI lineage: Eukaryota > Metazoa > Chordata > Amphibia > Anura > Dendrobatidae > Dendrobates > Dendrobates tinctorius. Next base: position 21,032,157 of record NW_027361690.1, read on the forward strand.
CAGTACCTCCCCCCTTACGGCGTCCCTTAGCGAGATTGGCCAAAAACTTTTTTAGAATGCGAGGGGCGTTGATATTCTCCCGGGGCTCCCAGGACCTCTCCTCGGGACCAAAACCCACCCAATCGATAAGAAAAAGGGTCTTACCCCGGGCTTTTTTCATAGCCAAGATGTCCTTGACCTCGAAGACGTTATCAGAGATGGCAGGAGGAGGAACGATGGAAACCGGTTGGAACCGGTTCAGGACTACGGGTTTCAGGAGCGAGACATGGAAGGCGTTGGGCACCCGGAGCGAAGCAGGCAACCTTAGTTTGTAAGCCACGGCATTAATACGTCCAATCACCTCAAACGGTCCAATGTACCGAGGACTCAGCTTGTAAGAGGGAACTCTCAGACGGATATGTCGAGTTGAAAGCCAGACCTTGTCACCAGGATGGTACGGGGGTACGTCCTTCCGTCTCTTGTCTGCATGCTTCTTGATTCGGTCGTTGGCACTTTTGAGCGCATCCCGGGTCTCTCTCCAAATCTGCGAGAATTTTTTAGCAAGAGAATCAGCTGCGGGTACCTCGGTAGAGGTAGAAAAAGGCAATGGAATACTTGGGTTCTGACCGGTTACCACAAAAAAAGGTGACCTGGTGGTAGATTCACTGGGATGATTATTGTGTGAGAATTCAGCCCAAGGTAAGAGCGCAACCCAGTCGTCCTGATGAGCGTTGGTAAAGTGACGTAGGAAGGTGGTTAACCCCTGATTAATTCGTTCCACTTGCCCGTTGGTCTGAGGATGATATGCGGAAGAAAAGTCGAGAGATGTACCCATAAGCCGGCAAAGTGCCCTCCAGAAGCGGGAGGTGAACTGGACCCCCCGATCCGACAGAATCCGCTGAGGAAGACCATGCAGCCTGAAGACCTGGTGGATGAAGATCTCAGCCAACTTTGGGGCGGACGGTAGTCCCGATAAGGGAATAAAATGGGCCATCTTAGAAAAGCGATCTGCCACGACTAAGATGGTGGTACATCCGGCCGAGCGGGGCAAATCGGTCACAAAGTCCATGGCGATCTGTTGCCAGGGGGCTTCAGGAACTGGCAACGGATGAAGAAGACCGGCGGGCAAGGTCCTAGCCACCTTGTTCTGGGCACAGATTGTGCAAGAGGCCACGTAGTCCATCACATCCTGGCGAAGCGTAGGCCACCAATAATACCGGGAAAGCAGGAAGAGAGTCTTCTTGGTCCCCACGTGTCCAGCAATTTTGGAGGAATGTCCCCAGCACAACACCTCTATACGTTTGCCTGGAGGGACGAAGGTCTTACCGGGCGGAGGGGTAGCAAAATTCACAGGAGCCACGGTGATCATCCTGGAAGGCTCGATGATACAGGATGGGATTTCGTCCCTCTCTGAAGACTGCAACGACCTGGAAAGGGCATCGGCCTTGATGTTCCTATTACCCGGTCGGAAGTGAAGTTGGAAGTCAAAGCGGGAAAAAAACAAGGCCCACCTGGCTTGTCGGGCATTGAGCCTTTGGGCGGATTGCAGATAGGCCAGGTTTTTGTGGTCTGTGAGGATGGTAAAGGGATGTACAGCTCCCTCGAGTAAATACCGCCATTCAGTTAAGGCCATCTTAATGGCCAGTAATTCACGGTCTCCAATGGAGTAGTTGCACTCCGCCGGTGAAAAGATTTTAGAGAAAAAACCGCATGGAACCAGCCGTCCGGACGAAGCCTGCTGGGACAAGACCGCCCCAGCTCCAGTGGAGGAGGCATCCACTTCCAGGACAAAGGGTCTGCTGGCCACAGGCCGATGCAAAATGGGTGCTGAGGCAAAAGAACGTTTCAGAGTTTGGAAAGCTTCCTCCGCTTCAGGGGACCAGCTGTTGGTCTTCGTTCCTTTACGGGTCAGGTTCGTGATGGGTTTGGTAACCGTGGAAAAGTGAGGCACAAACTGGCGGTAATAGTTTGCGAACCCAAGAAACCGCTGGATGGCCTTAATCCCCACAGGACGAGGCCACTTGAGAACCGCATCGAGTTTTTCGGGATCCATGCTTAGACCGGAGTCGGAAACGACATATCCCAAGAAGGGTAGTGACGACTGCTCAAAAAGGCATTTCTCGATCTTGGCGTAGAGTTGGTTCTCTCGGAGACGATGCAAGACCAAGCGTACACTCCTGCGATGAGAAGGCAGATCGGGGGAGAAAACGAGGATGTCGTCCAGGTAGATGACAACACAAGAATAGAGTAGATCCCGGAATACCTCATTGATAAATTCTTGGAACACAGCGGGGGCATTGCAAAGGCCAAATGGCATGACTAGATATTCATAATGCCCGTCACGAGTATTGAAGGCCGTTTTCCACTCGTCCCCAGCACGGATTCGGACCAAATTGTAGGCTCCCCGCAGGTCTAACTTCGTGAAGATCCGGGCTCCTCTCAACCGGTCAAAAAGCTCCGGAATCAACGGAAGAGGGTAACGATTCTTGATGGTGATTTTGTTCAGGCCCCGGTAATCAATGCAAGGCCGCAGTGATCCATCTTTCTTCCGGACGAAGAAAAAACCTGCGCCTGCAGGAGAGGAAGACTTTCGGATAAACCCCTTGGAGAGGTTTTCGTGGATATATTCCGTCATGGCAGTGGTCTCGGCTGGAGAGAGAGGGTATGTTCTACCTCTGGGAGGAATCGCTCCAGGCATCAGGTCGATGGGGCAGTCATAAGACCGGTGCGGTGGCAGGGAATCCGCCTCTCTTTTGCAGAAAACATCAGCATAAGCGTGATATGGCACAGGAAGACCAGGGAGGTCTGTAGGCTTGCGCTGAGGCTGGGGACGAACCAGGTTACGTAAACAGCTTGCATGGCAGGCGTGCCCCCAGCGCAGGATCTCTCCGGAGCGCCAATCGATAACAGGCTCATGCCGCCTGAGCCAAGGTAGCCCCAAAAGAATGGCGTGGGACAACTGAGGCAAGACATAAAAGGCAATCCTTTCAGAGTGGAGGGCGCCAACTTGCAGGTTTACTTCAGTGGTTACCGAGGTGACGAGCCCAGGAAGAGGTTTGCCGTCAACGGAGGTGATTGCTCGAGGATTACTTAGGACGACCACGGGAATCTGGAGCCTGTCCACCTCCTCCTGGTGGATGAAGTTGCCTGCCGCGCCCGAGTCCACATACGCCTCCACAGAGCTACGCCCCCGTCCTGAAATAAGCAGAGCTGAAACAGTAAGTGGAAGAGAGGGGGTAGAATCACCTAGGGGGCCCTCTCCTACCTGGCCTAGGCGGATGCGTTTCCCGGTCTCTCAGGACAAGTGCGTATGAAGTGGTTGGCCCCTCCACAATAGAGACAGAGTCCCTTGGACATTCTCTCCCTACGCCGTTGTTCAGACAACTTGATGCGATCAACTTGCATGGGCTCAGGAGCGGTGTTACTAGGAGGGGCAACGGTGCGCGGAATAGGAGCTTGGTATAACCTAAAGGACCTCTTCTCCCTAGCCGACTCTCGGGCGCGCTCCTGAAAACGCAGATCAATACGAGTAGCCAAGGAGATGAGGTCCTCCAGGGTGGTAGGGAGGTCACGCCCGGCCAACTCGTCTTTGATTTTACCAGAAAGTCCTCTCCAAAACGCACCAACCAGGGCTTCATTATTCCACCCCAGCTCCGAGGACAAGGTCCGAAAACGGATGGCGTATTGCCCTACCGTAAGGGACCCCTGGCAGAGGTTAAAAAGGGCCTCAGTGGAGGAAGCAAGGCGTCCAGGTTCATCGAAAACCTTGCGAAATGTCTCCAAAAAACACTGGATGTTGGTCACCACCGGGTCATCCCTCTCCCATAATGGATTCACCCAAGCCAACGCCTCCCCCTCAAGGTGGGAGATTATAAAGGCCACTTTAGCACGGTCCGTAGGATACTGTTGGGGCGAAAGATCAAAGTGCAATCTGCACTGATTTAAAAATCCCCTACACAATTTTGGGTCCCCACAGTACCTGGGTGGTTTACCGAGACGGGGAGGGGGAGTGGAGACGGTGTCCCGGGCTAGGGTGGAAGCGGCCGTAGAGGACTGCAAAGAAAGCAGCCTATCATCCACGGAGGCCATATACCCCAAAATGTGAGACTGAGCATCGCGCTGTTGTGCGAGCTCCTGCTGGAGACTGACTAATAGGGGTGCGTGTGCTGGGTCTGCGGTCTGAAGAGCGGAGAGCCGGGTGTCCATGGACTTCATGAATGACATGATACGGTTCTGATTTTCTCTAAGGAAGAGCAGTTCCTTTTGAGTGGCAGCCGCGGCACCGGCGGGGCCCATGGCCTGACGATACTGTAACGCTAGGGGTACCTAAGATAGAGAGTGGACCCTCTGGATCGCGGATCCGGAGCCCCAGGGTCGAGCACACCAGGTGAAGACCGACCCCTATACAGGGATCGTTTGGGGCAGGACCACAAAGGACGGAGGCGCGACAGCCGGAACCAAGAGGGACGGCTCCACGGACAGAAGGAGAGGGAAGGCAATGGTACGTGGGAGGACCTAGATGGGCAGAAGGAGGAGGACGGCACCGGAGATGGGAGACAGTGCACAGGCAGGCTGGGAGGGAAGGACGCAGGAGACAGGGAGCGACAGGGAGTGTCAGGCGGAACGCGGAAAGCTACAGTAGAACTGTAGAGGCCAGAGAGTGCAGGAAAACTACACGATCGTCAGGCGTCCTCCTAACTGCGAGGACGCCTGAAGTACAGCAGCCCCCGGATGCTCGTCACCCAAACCCGCCCTTCGGCGCCGCCCATCGCAGGGGAGACCAGGCCCGCCCCTCAGCGCCGCCCATCATGGAAGAGAGAGGAAAGACGGCGGCGAGCGCGAACCAGGGGGCGGGAAGGAGGAGCCGAGGAGAAGAGGAACTGACGGCGGGCACGTGACCGAGCGGGAGCGCGCAGGTGAGGGGATGCCGCAGCGGCCGCCGCAGCAAAAGGGGCATCGGCGGGCATAACCGCCGATGTCACAGATGTGATATTGAGAATTGTTGTTTTGTCTGTTTTTTTTTCTCAGTAAGTATAAATAACTGTGCAGCCTGGTTTTATAAACTCTCCCTTTTAGTCCAGATTATATTTAGTATAATTAGGTGGTATATCTTTATTCTATGAGAGAACATTGACAGCCTCCTGTGTCTTCTGGAACTCCTCAAACGCAATACTTTTTTTTTTAGAAGTCTGATAATGCCAAAGTGATTCACTTTGACATTTAAGACTGTGCGTCATGCAATATAACGGATGTTCTAATTCAGGATTAGGCAACTGAAATCTCGCTATGTGGTTTGGCAATTACTCCAGGTCTATCTGCCAGTGATTGCTGGGAGCTGTAGTTCAGAGACAGTGTAAATCTCACAAGTGACATCATTAATTCAAATTTCTTGAGGATACATCCAGTAGCAAAGTATACAGTATGCACAAGCAGGTATAGCCTTTGTCCATTTTAAAAAGGATTTTTTATTATTATTATTATTTAAACTGAGCACATTATCCAGTTCATGCTACTTCACTGATTTTAGAGCAGTTTTTATTTTTCTTCTGTGTTTCTGTTTCAAAGTTATACCCCGGAAATAGAGGCGTCATTTTCCCTCCAACCAACTTGGGATAAATCACAAAACTGCTCTGTGGGCATTTGTTTTTTCTCCCCTGGTCACTCAATGAGAAGAGAAGTTCTGTGGCACATGTCTAGTTAGTTGAAAGGAACATTTTAACCTTAATTGATAGGGCGACATAACTTTGAAATGGAGGCGTATAGGATCAAAATATAGGATAGGATTCCGGCAGCTAAACAGGAAAGGGTTCTTTACAGTTAGAGCAGTCAGATTGTGGAATGACGACCACAAGAGGTAGTAATGGCAGACACTATAACAGCTTTTAAAAAAGGGCTGGACAATTTCCTTGATACACTTAATATTGCGGTTTAAAGTTATATTAGTGACAAAATGTACAACTGGTGGAGTAAGGTTGAACTTAATGGACCGAAGTCTTTTTTTCAACCTACGTAACTATGTAAAGCAAAAGTTCCAGAATTAGTGGAGCAGCAACAATTGAAGGAGGTATTCAGTTTAAATAAAAAAAACATAGTGAAAGGTCCTCTTATATTAATTGATATGTTCTTAAAAATATCATCATATACATACATATGTATCTACCAACAGGCTATTATGTTCACCATGTAAATATCTGTCTTGTTTTTGCAAACTAAAAACTAATATTATTTGCTTTTAGGAAATCTGGTGCTATTGGATCTCGGTTAACTGGGGCTGGATGGGGAGGTTGCACTGTGTCCATGGTCCCTGCAGACAAGCTGAATGTGTTCCTAACCAACGTACAAGATATGTATTACAAAACTGATGGCCGTCGATCGGCAATGCTGAAACAGAGTCTGTTTGCCACAAAGCCCGGAAGTGGAGCCGTGGTAATTGTCGAGACCTTATGAACAGTCTTGTAGGGTTTATGTTTCTGTTATGTAGTGAAATGCATAGATGTGGTAGACGTAACGCTGCAAAGCTCATAAATGATGTCTTAGAATATAAAGGCCTAGTATCCAGTGATGACCTACAAATGGATGATTAGTATATGGACATGATTAATAGCATATTTTGCAAAGCTCACTGTAATAAAACTGGAATTAAAGAATTAATTTCAAAATAATCTTTAATTGTTTGAAAGTAAGAAGAAAAAAATGACATAATGAAAGTTGGCTTCAACATAAAGACATTAAAGCATTACTAATGTTTGCTCAGTGATTTGTTCATGCTCGTTGTCAGCATCAAGAACATCTTGTATGGTCAGATTCCTTTTTCTGAAAAGTTTACTGGAAAACGGCATCTTTTGCTATTTAAAAGAGAAAAAAGAACAAGTTTATTAAGTAAATTGATACATAGCGCATGAGTCTTGAAAGTAATAAAGTGCAAGACTGTAAAAACAGTAAGACATATGTTCTATCAAGATTAATTTGTACCGAAAATGACATCATTGCTGACCCAACAGGAAAAGATATGTGCGGTAACTAAGTAGAGCAGAGGATTTCAATTAAGTATCTATTAGTTTGTTCCCTTTCAGAGTTAACAACAGGTAGGCTTGAAGCCGTTGTCCACCACCAAAAGAATGATTCAACTGTACAATGATTTCACCATCCTCCATATAATGAAGTTGCAGTAATTTCATAACCCCTTTACCCCTCCCCCCCAAGCCAGTTTTCACCTTCATGACCAGGCCAAATTTCACAATTCACTTCATGGAGTAATATCTCTTGAACACTTCAATGGATCCCATTGATTCTGTTTTTTGGTGAAATATTGTATTTCATGATAGTGGTAGCCTTTGTTCAATCTGACTTGCGTTTATTTGGAAAAACTTTTAATTCTGCCATTAAATCAAAGAGTTATATGACACAAAATAGTTAATATTTACCACATGTCTAATTTACATCTGCATAATTTTCATAATTTTTTAAACACATTTTTTTGTTAGAGTAAGGGTTAAAATTTGATCAGCAATTTTTCAATTTTTCCAACATATTTTAAAAAAACATTTAGGGACTACATCACATTTGAAGTGACTCTGAGGGGCCTATATGGCATGAAATAGTCAAAGTGACACAATTCTAAAAACTGCACCCCTCAAAGTCCTCAAAACCACATTGAAGAAGTTTATTAACCCTTAATTTGCGCCACAGGAATTAATACAATGTGGAAGGAAAAAATGAACATTTAACTTTTTTCATAAATATCTTAATTTAGCTCTACATTTTTTATTATTTCAAGGGTAATAAAAGAAAACAGACCCCAAAATGTTTTGCGCAATTTCTCCTGAGTACGCTGATACCCCATATGTGGGACAAAACTACTGTTTCGACGCGTATCAGGGCTCAGAAGGGAAGTATGCAAAAATGGGTGGAATCGAGAGCAGTCACTTTTGGAGAACCTCTGTAGTACCTAAACAGTGGAAACCCCACACAAGTGCACCCATTTTGGAAACTCGACCCTTCAAGGAATGCATCTAGATGTGTTGTCAGCACCTTGAATTCCCAGGTGCTTCATAGAAATTTAGAACATAGAGCCATAAAAATAAAAAAAATCACATTTTTCCCACAAAAATGTTCTTTTAGCTCCAAATTTTGCATTTTACAAGGATAACAGGAGAAAATGCACTATGCAATTTGTTCTGCACTTTCTCCTGAGTATGCCTATAACCCATATGTGGGGGAAAACTACTGTTTGGGTGCACATCAGGGCTCAGAAAACGAAAGAGCACCATTTGATTTTTTTAACTCAAAATTGGCTGAAATCGTTAGCGGGCACCATGCCAGGTTTGGAGAGCCCCTGATGTGCCTAGACAATGAAACCACCCACAAGTGATGCCATTTTGGAAACTAGACCCCTTAAGGAATTTATCTAGATGTGTACTAAGCACATTGAACTCCCAGGTGCTTCACAGACGTTTATAACGTTGAACTGTGAAAATGAAAAAAAAATCTCTGGAAAAATGTTTGTTTTGCCCCAAATTTTTCATTTTCACAAAGGTAACGGGAAAAATGGACCATACAATTTGTTGTGCAATTTCTTCTGAGTACATCAATACCCCATATCTGGTTGAAAACTACTTTTGATGCACAGTGCAAAACTCAGAAGGGAGGAAGCGCCATATTGGAGTTTAGATTTTACTGGAATGGTTTGAGGGTGCAATGTCACATTGGCAGAGCCACTGAGGTGCCAGAACAGCAGCCCCCCACCCTCCAAATGATGTAATTTTACAGACTACACCTGTCAATGAATTCATCTGGTGCAGTGAGCATTTTAACACCACATGTGCCTCACAGAAATTTATACCATTGGGTGGTGAAGAAAGAATAATTAAAGTTTTACAGCTAAAATGTTGTTTAAGCCCCAAATTTTTCATTTTTATAATAGCTAATAGGAAAAACTGGACCTCTCAGTTTGTGCAATTTCTCCTGAGTATGCCAATACCCTAAATGAAATTAGGAACTGCTTTTAAGACACTATGCAAAATTCAGAAATAAAAGAGTGCCAAAATTTAGGGCAGATTTTACTGTTATGGTTTTAGGGTGCTAAGAAAGAGCCCTTGAGGTGCCAGAACAGCAAAACCACCCCATAAGTGACCCAATTTTACAAACCACACCCGTCAATTAATTCATCTGAGGGTAGAGTGATCACATCGACACAACATGTGTGTCACAGAATTATATAACCATTGGGCAGTGAAGACAAAAGAATTACATTTTTACCACAAAAGTTTTGTTTTAGCCCCATATTTTACATTTTCACAAGGGAAATGGGTAAAAATGGCGCAAAGATTTGTCACACAATTTCTGTTGAACGTGGCAATACCCGATATGTGGCTGCATAGTACTGCTTAGCCATAGGGACGGCAAGACTTGGGAAGGACAGAGCGCTATTTGCCTTCTGGAACGCCACAGAATTTTATACCGTTTGTCAGTGAAGAAAAAAATTATATTTTTACCACATTTTTACCACATTTATTTTTTTTAGCCCCAGAGTTTACATTTTCATAGGAGTAAATGGCTAAAAATTGGCACAAAAATTTGTCATACAATTTCTGCTGTATATGGTAATACCCCATTATGGGGCTGTACGTAATACCCCATTATGGGGCTGTATATTATTGAGTAGCCACACAGTGAGACTCGGGAGGAACGTAGTTTGATAATTTATCTACAGGTGTCATGATTTGACTCCATTGGTGTTTTCCATAAACAATCAGCAGTGGATGTTGTTGAGAGAAAATTGCAAATTTGCTATTCTAGTGCTCATACATTGTAGTGCCCAGTACTTTATGCCCAACTCTTGTTCTTGAGACATGCACTCTTAAATTAGGCGGACTCTCATCGCTACAGAAATGCCAAACATGTGGACGCCATTTGCTGTTTAGGCACACTGGGGGGCTCAGAACGGAAGGGGGTAATTTGAATTTGGGAATGCAGAATTCACTGTATTTCTTTTGGGGGGATGAGGAGCCACAGTGCTTTTCCAGAGTCTTTGTACTACCAATAACGTAGGATCCCTCTATTTTTCCGTTAACAGATGATGGACCTGAGTGGGGAATTGCTTTTTTTGTGGATTGAGTTGAAGCTTTTATTGGGAACGTTTTGCATAATGTTTGGGATCTTATATCACTGAGCACTTACATCAGGGTTTTCAAAAACATTTCCAAATGCCCTGATTCAGATTAAAACCCCGAGGGATCCATTCATTATAATGAGGCAGCAGAGTTACTCTGGGCTTCGTCTGGCCTCTGTTCGGCAGTGTACATCTTTTCAGAGGTGCACAAAACTGTGGCCGACCGCACGATTCCCTGCATGTGTCCTTTTTTATTTTTTCATGGAAATACTTATGGGTGCAATATATTTTTATTTTTTTATTATTTTGTGATTTTTTTTTTAATAATGTTAGTTTTGTTTTTTTGTTTTACTTTTTTTTATTTAGTCCCTCTATTGGACTTTCACTTATTGCAGTCTGATCACTGTTATAAAGCATTGCAATGCACGAGCATTGCATTGCTTTTTAAACTGTCAGTTTTTCACTGACACAGAAGCTTGTTAGACCATGCTATGAGCATGGTCTAACAAACTTGCTAGCTTGGTGAAACGGTTGTCGTCATAACAACCTCGGGTCACCATAGCACCGATCAGGCATTTGCGATGATGTCACGGGGTGAAGATCAGAGGGGAGAGGGAGCCCCCTCCCTCTCTCTGCCTTCTAAATGCTGTGAGCGAAATTGATAGCAGCATTTAGGCGGTACTGCCAGGAGCAGTGCAGGCTTTGCTGCTGCCAGTGAGAGACGGGTGTCAGATTCGCTGAACACCCAGCGGAGATCATGCGTGCACAGCTCCTGTGCTTGCAAAATCACCATGATGTATCCATACGTCCAAGGTCGGGAACTCCTTCCCAACCAGGAGATATGGATACATCTAAAGTCAGGAAGGGGTTTAAAGTTAATGCATAGCTCCTCTTTTAGACATGTGAACCAAAAGCTAAGCTTAAACAGCATAGCGGCCAGTCCCCACAATAGACATCTATATATCAGGATACAGTAGAATTCTTGATTTAAGGCTCCGTCACACTAAGTCAGATCGCTAGCGATATCGCTTAAGCGTCACCGATTTTGTGACGCAGCAGTGAGATTGCTAGCGATATCGCTATGTGTGATACTTACTCCCCCGCTGTCTATCGCTGATCGCACGAGAACGTCCTGGGCCGTTTCTCGTCGGCCGCTTCCTGCTGGCACCGACGAGCGACGCGTGGACGCGGGCGGGAGGACATCTTCATCGCGCGTCTGACAGGTAAGTAACGACTGCCGACCGCTGCTGTATCGCTGGTGAGATCTGCCTGTTTGGCAGCTCACTAGCGACCATTTAGCGATGCACCAGCGATCCTGACCGGGTCATATCGTTGTCGGGATCGCTGGTGCATCGCTAAATGTGACGGTACCCTTTTGCTAAGTAAACTACAGGCATTATTATTGTGCTGCTGTTATACTGATTAAAATGATACCTGGGGTTAAGAAATCTGTCTCGTGGTTCTCGTGTAATCAGTGTTAGAAGTTTGCCGCAAATGAGATGCCCATGCTCTGGGGCGGGACTGTAGGCACAGTCTTATCTTGGGGCTCTAGGCCAGAGGAACCAAGGAAAGACCTGCTCACAGGCCTGCCCCGATGCACCAACATGGTCCTTATAATAGAGATGCACTGTTTGTGCTTCAGGGTGGCATGTGGGCAGGTCTCTTCTTGGTTTCTCTGGCTTAGAGCAGGAAGATAAGACTCTGTCTACAGTTCCGCTCCGGAGAACAAGCAGATCATTAACTGAAAACTAACACTGATTACACAAGAACTACTAGATGGATTTCTTCACCCCAGGTATCATTTTAATCCGTATTGCAGCGCAACCTGACAGTGTCTGTAGTTTACTTAGCAAAATCTTGTTGACAGGTTCGCTTTAAGAAAATTTATGGAAGGAACTAAAGCTTAGAGTTCATAGAAGGAGTGCACGGAACCATCAGGATTTGAAGAGTGTTTGTGTGGAAGAATGGTCCAAGATCAAACCTGAGTTATGCATGCAACTAGTTCCTCTATACATGAGGCGTCTTAAAGTGGTAATCACCAATTAAAGCTTTTGTATGAAGTATTAAATATATTTCAGTAATAGTGTTCAATACTTTTTCCAAGTGTCCTTTATAATTATTAAACTTAATTTATGGACATCTATGGTTTGATTTCTTTGCTCGTGTGGATTGGATGGGATCTTACTGACATTTGGTGAGAATTGCATGTGAATTTCACCTTTAGAAATCTATTTATTTAGAAAACTGATGTAGATGTTCACCTAAGAAAGACAAAACCTCACTTTTGCTTTCTTAAATATTCAGGTTTATTAACCCTTTGGATTGACCAACAGCACTGCAGCTGTTCAATAATAAAATTAATCATCAAAAATTCAAATTGCCTAATAATTGTGCCCATGGTGTATTTAAGGCAGTAAAAGAAGGTGGATTTCCATTTATTACCATATTTTTCGGACTATAAGATGCATTTTTTCCTCCAAAAATGTGGAGGAAAATGGAGGGTGCGTCTTATAGTTTAGATGTACCGGCTCTGGCTATGGTGAGGAGGTGGGGGAGCGGTTTCGGCGGAACACCTGTTCACAGAGGCATTTCTCTTTAATGGCATCCTGGTATGATTGGCCCCCATCCCGTTCCTGGTATGATTGTCCCATCCTTTTCTTATCATGGTATGATTGGCCCTCATCCCCATCTTGTTATGCATGGCCCCATCAGAAAACATTAAAAAAAAAACCCATAACACTTACCTTCCCAGCGCTCCCACGCAGAGTCCAGCTCAGTTGCCAGCACCTGCTTAATGCTTGTAAGCAGTGCAGGGACGTCATGCGTTTCTTGCACACCGAAGGGCAGCTGCCAGAATATTCAATGCTCTGCATGCCGGGACTGTGTGCACAGAGAGCAGTAAGTATTCATTGCTCACTAGCAAGCACAGTGTCAGACGGAGCCTTCCTGCAGCTGCCGGCGGTCACGTGTGCCGATACTTAAGAGAAATGAATATTCACCACATTCCATTTCTCTTAAGTATCGGCACACTTGACTACCGGCAGCAGCAGGAAGTCTCCAGCTGACACTGTGCTCGCTAGAGAGCAAAGAATACTTACTGCTTTGTGCGCACAGTCCCGGCATGCAGAGCATTGAGTATTCCAGAAGCTGCCCTTTGGCTTGCAAGCAGCGCGTGATCTTCCTGCCATGCACTGCTTACAAGCATAAAGCAGTTGCTGGCATCGGAACAGAACGCTGCAAGGGAGTGCAGGGAAAGTAAGTGTAATGGTTTGGGTTTTTTTATGTTTTCTGATGGGGCCATGACTACCAGGATGGGGGTGGGGCCAATCCTACCAGAGTAAGGAAGGGACCATGCATACCAGGACCGGGATGAGGGCCAATCATACCAGGTTAAGGATGTGGCCCTGCATACCAGGATATAGGGAGGGATCCATGCATACTAGGATGAGATGGGAACCCTGCATACCAGGATAGGGATGGGACCATGCATACAGGACCAGGATGGGACCATGCATGCCAGGACCAGGATGGGGTTCAGGCATACCAGGTTAAGGATGGGGCCCTGCATACCAGGATAGAGATGGGGCCATGCATACTAGGACGAGATGGGGGCCCTGCATACCAGGATAGGGATGAGGGCGATCATTCCTTCCAGGATAGGGATGAGGGGGACCATTCCTACCAGGATAGGGATAAGGGGGGCATGCATACCAGTCTAGGGATGAGGAGTGTTCTGCCTTGATCCGCGTATGATGCTGTGTGGGTTCTAGCATACGGCTAAACCTTTCATCCACTTCCCAGTAAAAGGACTGGATTCTTAAGTCTGTATTTATTGAGATGATATGTGAACTTGGTAACAGTGAACAACAATGGTGGATGATATTATGTGGTAAAACTTCAAAGAAATAAACAGTGCATCAGTACTGGCAGATAACAGAGACAATAGCATGATACAGAGTGCACTTACATCAGTAACTAACAATACAGAGGCTGCACAGTAACATTACAACACAGTTATGGCAAAGTACATGCTGCAACACTATCCTGCTCTACACAGAAATGCAACCTATCTGTAAGCAGTGTAAAAGCATTAACTAAGCTAAGAGATACAGAGACTACACAGAGGCTGTCTAACACAGACACATAAATGCATTAGAGTCTCGCCGGTATCCGCTATTCAGGAGCAATGATTTGTAGGAGAGCTAGGAACAAGTGTGTAGGACTCACTGGTCTGAAGGAAAATGTCTAAGCTTCTTGCCCGGGAAAACTGAGGGGGCGGTAGTAACCAGAACACACTTCCTTAAAGGAGAAATTCTCTTGTACACAAAAACAAGATAAATGGGTAACTAATGACCTCTAAAGGCTGTAACTGGTACTACATTATGAAATTAACTTGCTGCACATGAATGGGCAGAACAAGGAGGCATGCATATCAGGGTACGTATGAGGGGGACAATGCATACCAGTGTAGGGATGAGGGGGGCCATGCATACCAGGCTAGGGATGAGGGGGTCATGTGCATCAGGATGGGGATGAGGGAACCATATATACCAGGATATTAAGTACAGAATTGACCACATTTTTTTCTTCAATTTTTCAACAATTTCAACAATTTTTTAGGTTTTTGCAGGTGAAGCATGCATATATTAAACAGAAAGGAAGGGTTTCATGTACAGCTTCACAAGGACATTTTTTTTTTATTACACATAACAAATTATTACAAACTCCATTTGGAAAACATCCCAGTCAGGAATATTTTAAATAATTGTTAGGGCATTTACTTGAAAAATCACAGAAAAGATGAGAAAGAAGAATAGAGCTATATGATCTATGGCAATATTTCAAGAGCACTGTTACACTGTTGAAAAAAACTGAAATCATTTTGAGGGAGAAAAAAAATAACAAAACTAAAATAATGTGGTTGCACAAAGGGATGTGGTTGTGTTCAGAATTAACAAATCACATTTAAACTCATGTTAAATAGCAATCAGTACACAGCTGCCATCAGTTAAAGTGATTCTGATTAAACTCCACATAGTTTAGCCTTTCTAGTAGGATTTTCCTAATATTTTGTTAGTTGCATTTTACAGCAAAATCTATGGTCTGTAAATCTCCTAGAACACAGAACATGGGTTCTCATTGTTGAAAGATAACAGTCAGGAAGAGGGTACAAACATTATTTCAAGGCATTAGATATACCATAGAACACAGTGAAGATGATCATCAAATAGTGGCTTTATCTAGAACTGGACACCACTAAAAAATGATGAAAGATGCAAAAAAATAATGGGTTTGTGAGGATGCCAAGAAGCATATAGCAACATTAAAGGAGCTGTAAGAATTTCTGGCAAATACTGGATGTGTACTACATGTGACAACAATCACATCCAAGCCCAGCTATGTTTTGCCAAAACCTACATTAAGTCTGCCAAAAGCATGTGGGAAAATGTGTTCTGGTCTGAAGAGTCAGAGATTGAACTCTTGACCATAATTACAAAAGGTATGTTTGGCAAAATGCCAACACTGTACATCACCAAACGAACACCATAAACACAGTGAAGCATTGTGGAGGCAGCATTATTCTTTGGGGCAGCTGGAGCTGTAGCTTTAGTGAAGGTGCAGGGAATTACAAATGGTTCCAAATATCAATCAATTTTGCAATAAAACCTTCAGCCACCTGGTAGAAAGCTGAAGATGAAGAGGAATATCACCTTTCAGCACCTAGGACCCTAAGCATACCTAAAAATCAACAAAATAATTGCTTCGCCAGAAGATGAACAAAGTTTTTGAATAGCCCAGCCAGAACCCACCCTTGAATTCATTTAAAAATCTGTGTGTTGACCTGAAGAGGGCTGTACACAGGAGCTGTTCTTGCAATCTGACAGGCTTAGAGTGCTATTCAAGGAAAGATGGGTAAAGATTGAAAATGTTGCATGTGCCAGGCTAATCATCTCCTACCAAAAAAGGTTGAATAAAAGGGTACTTCTACAAAGCATTATCTTAAGGGTGAGCATATTTATACATCCAGATTATGTTAGTCCTTTATTGATTTTTCACCTGAAAAAATTCAGTTTATTTTTCAGTTGAATTGTACAGATTATGAGTAACAATAAAGGTTTGCTCACACAAGCGTATAAATCAGAAAAGTGAAATGCGAGAAAAAAAAGGGATTGCACTCTGACCTAAGTTATTCAATGAGGCAGTGCATATCTGCATATTTTTTCTCAGCTGTATTCGGTTTGAGAGAAAAAAAACGCAGCATACTGTGATTCCACTCTGAAATTTGACTGAGGAAAAAAATCATGACATACAGACCATCAGTATGGCATCTGATTTTTAATGGATACATTAAATCACTTGTCTTTTGCTAGGGGGACATGTCAGGGAGTCACAAAAACACTGAACTTTATGAAGGCAAAGTTTGACCAGCTTTGAGATGCCCTTAATCTAGTTGACTGGGACAATGTCCTCAGAAATAAGAATACAGAAAATAAATGGGAAATGTTTAAGAACATCCTTAATAGGTACTGTAAGCGGTTTATACCTTGTGGGAATAAAAGGACAAGAAATAGGAAAAACCCAATGTGGCTAAACAAAAAAGTAAGAAGGGCAATTAACAGTAAAAATAAAGCATTTAAACTACTAAAGCAGGATGGCACCGTTGAAGCTCTAAAAAACTATAAGGAGAAAAATTCATTATCTAAAAAAATAATTAAAGCTGCCAAAAAGGAAACAGAGAAGCACATTGCTAAGGAGACTAAAACTAATCCCAAGCTGTTCTTCAACTATATCAATAGTAAAAGAATCAAAAGTGAAAGTGTAGGCCCATTAAAAAATTGTGAGGAAAGTATGGTTGTAGATGATGAGGAAAAAGCTAATATATTAAACACCTTCTTCTCCACGGTATTCACGGTGGAAAATGAAATGCTAGGTGAAATGCCGAGAGACAAAGAAAACCCTATATTAAGGGTCACCAATCTAATCCAAGAGGAGGTGCAAAACCGGCTAAATAAGATTAAAATAGATAAATCTCCGGGTCTGGATGGCATACACCCACGAGTACTAAGAGAACTAAGTAATGTAATAGACAAACCATTATTTCTTATATTTAGAGACTCTATAGCGACGGGGTCTGTTCCACAGGACTGGCGCATAGCAAATGTGGTACCAATATTCAAAAAGGGCTCTAAAAGTGAACCTGGAAATTATAGGCCAGTAAGTCTAACCTCTATTGTTGGTAAAATATTTGAAGGGTTTCTGAGGGATGTTATTTTGTTTTATCTCAATGAGAATAACTGTTTAACGCCATATCAGCATGGGTTTATGAGGAATCGCTCCTGTCAAACCAATCTAATCAGTTTTTATGAAGAGGTAAGCTATAGACTGGACGAAGGTGAGTCATTGGATGTGGTATATCTTGATTTTTCCAAAGCGTTTGATACCGTGCCACACAAGAGGTTGGTACACAAAATGAGAATGCTGGGTCTGGGGGAAAATGTGTGTAAATGGGTAAGTAACTGGCTTAGTGATAGAAAGCAGAGGGAGGTTATAAATGGTATATTCTCTAACTGGGTCGCTGTGACCAGTGGGGTACCGCAGGGGTTGGTGTTGGGACCTATTCTCTTCAACATATTTATTAATGATCTGGTAGAAGGTTTGCACAGTAAAATCGATATTTGCAGATGATACAAAACTATGTAAAGCAGTCAATACAAGAGAAGATAGTATTCTGCTACAACTGGATCTGGAAAAGTTGGGAACTTGGGCCGAAAGGTGGCAGATGCAGTTTAACAATGATAAATGTAAGGTTATACACATAGGAAGAAGGAATCAATATCACCATTACACACTGAACGGTAAACCACTGGGTCAATCTGACATGGAGAAGGACTTGGGGATCCTAGTTAATGATAAACTTACCTGGAGCAGCCAGTGCCAGGCAGCGGCTGCCAAGGCAAACAGGATCATGGGGTGCATTTTAAGAGGTCTGGATACACATGATGAGAGCATTATACTGCCTCTGTACAAATCTCTGGTTAGACCGCACATGGTGTACTGTGTACAGTTTTGGGCACCGGTGCTCAGGAAGGATATAATGGAACTAGAGCGGGTACAAAGGAGGGCAACAAAATTAATAAAGGGGATGGGGGAGCTACAATACCCAGAGAGATTACCAAAATTAGGATTATTTAGTCTAGAAAAAAGACGACTGAGGGGCGATCTAATAGCCATGTATAAGTATATAAGAGGACAATACAAATATCTCTCCGTGGATCTGTTTATACCAAGGAAGGTGACGGTCACAAGGGGGCATTCTCTGCGTCTGGCGGAAAAAAGGTTTTTCCATCAACATAGAAGAGGATTCTTTACTATTAGGGCAGTGAGAATCTGGAATTCCCTGCCTGAGGAGGTGGTGATGGTGAACTCAGTCGAAGGGTTCAAGAGAGGCCTGGATATCTTCGTGGAGCGTAACAATATTGTATCTTACAGTTATTATTAGGTTCTTTAGAAGGACGTAGATCTGGGGATTTATAGTGTTGAGCATTCCGATACCGCAAGTATCGGGTATCGGCCGATACTTGCTGTATCGGAATTCCGATACCGACTTCCGATATTTTTTCAATATCGGAATTCGGCATCGGAATCGGAAGTTCAAAGTTGATTGACGGCCTGACGTCATCATGATGCGCGGTGTGTGCGCATCATGATGCGCCATCATTTCGGGCCTTCCGGGGGTCTCTGCCGGCCTGCCGGGGGACTGTGTGGACTGCCCGGGGTCGGTACCGGCCTGCCGGGGGGCTGTGCCGGCCTGCCGGTGGTCTGTGCACCCTGTGGGGGTCTGTACCGGCCTGCCGGGGGGCTGTGCCGGCCTGCCGGGGGGCTGTGCTGATGTCCGGGGGTCTGTGCAAGCATCGTCCGATGGGACTACAAGTCCCATCTGGCGATGCCTGCTACCATGACAGTGATTGACACATTAGCCAATGATGGGACAGTAGTAGTCCCATCATCCGGCTAATGTGTTAAATGTTAAAAAAAAAAAAAAATACTACATACATACTACATGCTACATACATACTACATATATACTACATGCATGCTACATACATACTACATGCTACATACATACTACATATATACTACATGCATGCTACATACATACTACATGCTACATACATACTACATACATGCTACATACATGCTACATACATGCTACATACATACTGCATGCTACAGACATACTACATACATACTACATACATACTACATACATGCTACATACATACTAGATACATACATACTACATGCATGCTACATACATACTACATGCTACATACATGCTACATACATACTGCATGCTACATACATACTACATACATACTACATGCATGCTACATACATACTACATACATACATACTACATGCATGCTACATACATACTACATACTACATACATACTACATGCATGCTACATACATACTACATACATACATACTACATGCATGCTACATACATACTACATGCTACATACATACCACATACATACTACATACATACTACATACATACTACATGCTACATACATGCTACATATATACTACATGCATGCTACATACATACTACATGCATGCTACATGCATGCTACATACATACTACATGCTACATACATACCACATACATACTACATACATACTACATACATACTACATGTTACATACATACTACATATATACTACATGCATGCTACATACATACTACATGCATGCTACATACATACTACATACATACTACATACATACTACATACATACTACATGCTACATACATACTACATATATACTACATGCATGCTACATACATACTACATGCTACATACATACTACATGCATGCTACATGCATGCTACATACATACTACATGCTACATACATACCACATACATACTACATACATACTACATACATACTACATACATACTATATATATACTACATGCATGCTACATACATACTACATGCTACATACATACCACATACATACTACATACATGCTACATACATACTACATACATACTACATGCATGCTACATACATACTACATGCATGCTACATACATACTACATGCATGCTACATGCATGCTACATACATAGTACATGCTACATACATACCACATACATACTACATACATGCTACATACATACTATATATATACTACATGCATGCTACATACATACTACATATATACTACATGCATGCTACATACATACTGCATGCTACATGCATGCTACATACATACTACATACATACTACATGCTACATACATACCACATATATACAATACATTCATACAATACATTCATACAATACATACATAGACATACAGTACATATAACATAGAGTAACATACTTACCAATACTTGTCACATTGTTCCCCGAAGCCATTGTCTTTTCCGGAATAAATATTAACATAACAAACCACAAAAATACTCACCCACGATCCGAAGCAGTCCACGAGTGTGTCCCACGACGATCTTGGGTAGAGAACTGCAGCATCAGATGATGCTGCCGTTCTCTACGGGCTGCAGGAATCCAATGACGGAAGGTAGGTATCCTTCCGCACTGTATTCCTCCGCCACTTAAAAAAAAAAAAGTCCCTAGTCTCACTTTATGCCATTGCTGTGTGGGAATTTCCCACGCAGCAATGGCATAAAGTGAGACTAGGGACTTTTTTTTTTTTTAAGTGGCGGAGGAATACAGTGCGGAAGGATACCTACCTTCCGTCATTGGATTCCTGCAGCCCGTAGAGAACGGCAGCATCATCTGATGCTGCCGTTCTCTACCCAAGATCGTCGTGGGACACACTCGTGGACTGCTTCGGATCGTGGGTGAGTATTTTTGTGGTTTGTTATGTTAATATTTATTCTGGAAAAGACAATGGCTTCGGGGAACAATGTGACAAGTATTGGTAAGTATGTTACTCTGTTATATGTACTGTATGTCTATGTATGTATTGTATGAATGTATTGTATATATGTGGTATGTATGTAGCATGTAGTATGTATGTAGTATGTATGTAGCATGCATGTAGTATATATGTAGTATGTATGTAGCATGTATGTAGTATGTATGTGGTATGTATGTAGCATGTAGTATGTATGTAGCATGCATGTAGTATATATGTAGTATGTATGTAGCATGTAGTATGTATATAGTATGTATGTGGTATGTATGTAGCATGTAGTATATATGTAGCATGCATGTAGCATGCATGTAGTATGTATGTAGCATGCATGTAGTATGTATGTAGTATGTATGTAGCATGTATGTAGTATGTATGTAGCATGCATGTAGTATGTATGTAGTATGTATGTGGTATGTATGTAGCATGTAGTATGTATGTAGCATGCATGTAGCATGCATGTAGTATGTATGTAGTATGTATGTAGTATGTATGTAGCATGCAGTATGTATGTAGCATGCATGTAGCATGCATGTAGTATGTATGTAGTATGTATGTAGCATGCAGTATGTATGTAGCATGTATGTAGTATGTATGTAGTATATATGTAGTATGTATGTAGCATGTAGTATGTATGTAGCATGCATGTAGTATATATGTAGTATGTATGTAGCATGTAGTATGTATGTAGCATGTAGTATGTATGTAGCATGTAGTATGTATGTAGCATGCATGTAGTATGTATGTAGTATTTTTTTTTTTTTTTTTTTTTTTAACATTTAACACATTAGCCGGATGATGGGACTACTACTGTCCCATCATTGGCTAATGTGTCAATCACTGTCATGGTAGCAGGCATCGCCCGATGGGACTTGTAGTCCCATCGGACGATGCCTGCACAGACCCCCGAAGCCTGCACAGACCACCGGCAGGCCGGCACAGCCCCCCGGCAGACCGGCACAGCCCCCCGGAGCCTGCACAGACCACCGGCAGGCCGGCACAGCCCCCCGGCAGGCCGGCACAGCCCACCGGAGCCTGCACAGACCACCGGAAGGCCGGCACAGCCCCCCGGCAGGCCGGCACAGCCCACCGGAGCCTGCACAGACCACCGGCAGGCCGGCACAGCCCCCCGGCAGGCCGGCACAGACCACCGGAGCCTGCACAGACCCCCTGGCAGGCCGGCACAGCCCCCCGAAAGGCCCGTACAGACCCCAGAGAGGCTGTACAAGGCAAAAACAGGGTTTTTCTTATTCCGATACCGGAAGTATCGGAATACTTAATAGCTGTCTACAAATATCTAAAGGGCTGTCACATTGTAGAAGGATCAACTTTATTCTCATTTGCACAAGGAAAGACTAGAAGCAATGGGATGAAGCTGAATGGGAGGAGACACAGATTAGATATTAGAAAAAACTTTTTGACAGTTAGAGTGATCAATGAGTGGAACAGGCTGCCACGAGAAGTGGTGAGTTCTCCTTCAATGGAAGTCTTCAAACAGAGGCTGGACAGACATCTAACTGGGATGATTTAGCGAATCCTGCTTTGAGCAGGGGGTTGGACCAGATGGCCCAGGAGGTCCCTTCCAACTCTATGATTCTATGATTCTATGATTCTATAAGTCCCATAGACTTGAATGGGACTTCCGGTATCGGAATCGGCGATACCGATACTTTTTTTAAAGATCGGCCGATCCATTCCGATCCGATACTTTTAAGTATCGGACGGTATCGCTCAACTCTAGGGATTTATTCTGACATAATTTTATAGGCTGAACTGGATGGACTAATGTCTTTTTTCATCCTTACTAACTATGTTACTATTACAATTCTCTAGCATAGGAAACTGTATATGAGAAATAACTGCTGAGTTAAAAAAATGGATTGTATATGGATGGCACATGGATAACAAGTGATGAAAAAATCGGACCACTTTTCTACATGAGAATAGGAACAGAATTTTTATACGCTAGTGTGAGCGAACCCAAAGGCTATGTGCACACGTCCGGAAATGCTGCGGAAATTTCCGCAACTTTTCCTCAACTCCCGCCGCGGGTAAAACGCATGTGAATTTGCATGCGTTTTTCCCATGAAAAACAAGCGTTTTGCAAGCGTTATTCGCTTGCGGAATGCTTGCGCATTCCAAGCCATTTCAAGCATTGCTTGGAAATGTGATTGATAGGTTGGTCACATTTGTCAAGCACAGAGCTTGACAAGTGTAACCAACTTTTTACTATTGATGCTGCCTATCAGTAGTAAAAGATAGGATGTAAAAAATAATAAAAAATATTATTCTCACCTTCCGACGGCCACTGGAGTCCCTCCCGCCTCTCACCACGCTGCCGGCATCTTCCTGTCCCAGTGATGCTTTGCACGAAGGACCTGAGATGACGTCACGTTCGGTAGATCGCAATGTCATCAGCGGTCATTCACGCAAAGCATTACTGTGACTGGAAGATGCCGGGAGCGTTGTGAGAGGTGGGAAGGACTCCGGTGGCTGCCGAAGGGTGAGTATATCTCTATTTTTTATTTTTATTCTATTTTCTACAGGATTATGGTACCCAGGGCCTGGAGGAGAGTCTCCCCTCCTCCAGACCCTGGGTACCATCCGCACATTGAGCTCTCACTTTACGCATGGTGGGCATAGCCACATGCCTAAAGTGAGCGTTTCAATGCATTTCTATGAGTGTGGAATCGCCGCGATTCCGCAAAAAGAATGAGCATCCTGTGTATTTTTCCGCTATGCGATTCCGCAGTGGAAAAATCCGCAGCATTAGCACAGCATTGCGGAATCCCATAGGATTGCATTTTCTTTGTGTTTTCGCTGTGATTCTGTGCTTAAAAAACACCTCGAAAACGCAAAAAAAACCCTCAACTTGTGCACACAGAATAAAAGGTGGGAAATGATTCTTAGTATGATTTTTTATATGAAAAAAACTGGCATTTTAACAGGTGTGTAGACTTTCTGTATAGGCACTGTATATGGAAAAATGGAAAAAAATAATAGCTTTCATTATATACTTAAATAAGTAAGTAAATATATCTTTATTTAATTTGATGACTAAATGTTAAGTTTTACATTCACCTAAATAATATTACCCAGATTCACTAAATAATTTATTTTTATAAGAGTAAAGAAATGCATTAGGTGCCTTTTGCTGGAGACTGATTCCTCTTGCATGATGGGGGGCTGTGGTATTATCAACAAATTTTGTTCCACAATAAATCAAACAAATGTATATATAGTAAGATGGCCTTTTCACTCCATTTCATTATTATTTGTGGAACTTTAGGATGTAATTTGAATTGAGTTGTTCTGAACAACAAAATCGGGAAATTTTTAAATTACAATTGGGGGCAAGACTACTAATAAACAGCGTGTGGTTTTCAAATGCAACCTCGACAGTGGAAGAATGGTTAAAGCTTGTAATTAAGATAGTAGAATATTTGACTTGGAAAAAAAAATGGTCAAGTTAGAAATGATATGTTACTGCTATGTATGCATGTATGGGAGAAAAATTTCAATAATTATAACGAAAAACAGTTTGTTGGTTGTCATTTTTCTGCTACTTAGGCACATCAGGGGCTTTTCAAGCACGATATGGCATCCTCTATCGATTCCAGACAATTTTGCATTCCAAAAGGAAAATAATGCTCCTTCCCTTCCGAGCTCAGCCATGTGACCAGTCATTTTTCACCACATACGGGATTTCGGCGCACTCAGGAGAAATTTCACAAATTATATGTTCCATTTTTTTATGTTGCCCTTATGAAAATCCAAAATTTGAGGCTAAATCAATATTTTTGTAGGAAAAAGTAAAATTTTCAGTTTTTCTTTTCACATTGCTTTAATTTCTGTGCTGCACCTGGATAGTTAATAAACTTCTTGAATGTGGTTTTGAGCACCTTCAGGGGTGCAGTTTTTAAAATGGTGTCACTTTTGGGTATTTTCTGACATATAGGCCCCTCAAAGTGACTTCAAATGTTATGTGGTCCCTAAAAAAATGGTTTTGTACATTTTGCTGGAAAATTGAGAAATTGCTAATCAACTTTTAACCCTTCTTACTTCCTAACAAAAAAAATGTTTAAAAATGATGCAGATGTAAAGGAGACATGTGGCAAATGTTATTTATTAGCTATTTTGTGTGATATAACTATCTGGTTTAAGGGCATATGAATTTAACGTTCAAAATTGCAAAACTTTCAAAATTTTCTCCAAAATGATGATATTTTCACAAATAAATGCAAAAAATATTGGACTAAAGAAAACACTAACATGAAGTAAAATGGAATGCAAAAACAGTCTCAGAAGCAGTGGGATCCGTTGAAGCGTTCTAGAATTATTGCCTCATAAATTGACAGTGGTCAGAATTGTAAAATTTGGCTTGGTCAGGAAAGTGAAAGGGTCTGAGGTGAAGGGGTTATAGGTAGAATGCCAGCGCAAGATTACCATGCTCGAGAGGTGTTATGTGCATATTGGACATGCCCGAGCAGTTCACTGCACCTTCCTATCAATTTATTTTCACTTTTAACTTTATCTTTATCTGGCTTCTGCAAAGTTAGAGCTGTCAATTAAGTAAGAGAGGGGTTGAGGTAGATGCAAAACAAGTAGGTTGGAATGTGCATTATATTGCTCCGCCATGTCAAGGGTGCACATTTAATCTCATTGACAGATTTAAAAAAAAATTCACTAAAAAAACAGACAAAAATCAATAAAAGACAATGCCATGTCCAGACACAAATGCACAACAGGATAAAGGCGGATGCAGCACAGGTGTAAAATACTAATAGAATAACCACTTACTAACCCACAGACATCCGTGGAGCGGCTGCCTAGTATACAGGTTGCACACAGGCTTGTATAGGGGCCATTCACACCATTACGTGCGATGCACCTCTGTCCCTATTGCAGTCTATTACCAACACCCTTACTATCACGTGCCATGATAATTTGTCTATTGTAAAAGTTTTTGGCAGAGTTGTGCACATAGGCCCAAAATGGATTTCTAATATGTATGTTGTGCATTTTTTGTAAATCTAGGTAAGTAAAAGCAATAATGTACTTCAGTAAACTGCCTACGCCAATTTTTTTTGCACTGTTTATTTTGAGTAGTTTTAATTGTACAGTTCAAACCGGTAGGTACAAAGTAACTTTCCTGGAAATTGAGATGTAAAATACTGATTAGATGTCTGTTTCCCAAACCATTAGTAGTAACTGAAGCTTCAGTCTCTTCTATCTGCCACATATTTATGTGTAATAAGGATCAAAGCATTTTTCTGCAGAAAGTAATTATACTTTTTAGACACCTTTTAAGCCTTTTAGCTTTAACAAATGCCCTGACTGTTCCTGTCCTTTCCCATCTAAGCAGAAAGGTGGATATCTTATCCAAAACATATCACACATCACATCGAATTATTCGTCAGTGGAACTCTAATCGCTAATTCTGGATTCAGCGCATTTCTTAATGCCATGATAACGCAAAATGGCTTTTGGTGTTCACGCATGACAAATGTGTCATTCATCAAGGCACCCATCGGGGGATAGAGTTATGATAATTTGCGTCAGTGTTTTCTTTTATATGACTACATCCCACATGGCTGCCAATTGTATAAATACATTTTGACCTAAAATTTTTATAACACAAACCTGCTGGTACTGTGCTGTGCAGGTGACCAAAATATAAACATAGTATCTAATCTTTGAGCATGAAACAACATGATTTCTTCCCATTATGTGGAAATTCCTATTTTATGTACCCTAAGGGTGCTGATTTGAATATTTGAGTCAGTTTGGTTATGATTTATTATACTTTGTATATTTATACACTGAAGCATACTTCCTTTATTTTCCTTGTTTTTGCATTTATCATTCTAATTATTAGACTTGATCTCCATGTTATACAGCAGACTGTGTAATTTCCATTCTTAGTCCAACACAATCGCTGAAAGCATGTTATCATGCTGTGCTAGAGCCTAAGCACAGTGCAATAAACATGTGTGGACCCAACGGTCAACCTTTACGATATAATCCCATATGTGCGCACTTACATACTTCACATGCTTTAATTCTATAGCATGCGTAGGCGTTTTTTTCTCTCCTCCTTTGTAGAAGTTATTTATTTTGTAATTCCAACATATCTTATGCCTACAAAGCATTCCTGTCATCAGAGTTACATGTCTGCTACACAGAAAATTCTTGGTTCGTTTGCATATCCTTAAGGCTAACCCGCTGGTCTCCGCACAAAACTACTTTTCATTGTGAACCCAGACAAGACGTAGACAGTGTTGACAAGCAGTATAAACGTAAATCAGCCATATAATTCATTCATCTAAAGAACTATTTTTTTATTTTAATTGCCTCTCCAACGCTACATTCAGCATTTTCTATATGTATAAATCCTTGTTGCCTTAACGCTTGCACGCATCTTTTTAGTTCAAGTGCATTCTATGAGTAGCATTCAGCCAGTTGTTAGCGATGCCATTATCACTTTCCTAAGTGCCCCACTCGTACAGGATGTGAGGGTTTTCTTTATATACAGTGGGGAAAAAAGTATTTAGTCACCCACCAATTATGCAAGTTCTCCCACTTAAAAAGATCATAGACGCCTGTAATTGACATCATAGGTAGACCACAACAATGAGAGTCAAAATGAGGAAACAAATCCAGAAAATCACCTTGTCTGATTTGGTAAGATTTATTTTGCAAATTATGATGGAAAATAAGTATATGGTCATTACAAAAATTCATCTCAATATTTTGTTATATATTTTTTGTTGGCAATGATAGAGGTCACATGTTTTCTGTAAGTCTTCACAAGGTTGGCACACACTGTTGGTGTTATTTTGGCCCATTCCTACATGCAGATCTCCTCTAGAGCAGTGATGTTTTGGGCCTGTCGCTGGGCAACACGGATTTTCAAATCCCTCCAAAGGTTTTCTATGGGGTTGAGATCTGGAGACTGGCTAGGCCAGTCCAGGACCTTCATATGCTTCTTACAAAGCCACTCCTTTGTTGTCCTGGCAGTGTGCTTGAGATCATTATGCTGAATGACTCATCCACATTTCACCCTTCAATGCCCTTGCTGATGGATGGAGGTTTGCACTCAAAATCTCACGATACATGGCCCCATTCATTCTTTCATGTACACGGATCAGTCACACTGGTCCCTTTTCAGAAAAACAGCCCCAAAGCATGATGTTTCCACCCCCATGCTTCACAGTAGGAATGGTGTTCTTTGGATGCAACTCAGCATTATGTCTCCTCCAAAGACAAGTTTTGTTTCTACCAAACAGTTCTACTTTGGTTTCATCAGACGATATGACATTCTTCTAATACTCTTCTGGATAATCCAAATGCTCTCTAGAAAACTTTAGATGGGCCCGGACATGTACTGGCTTAAGCAGGGGGACACGTCTTGCACTGCAGGATCTGAGTCACTGGCAGCATAGTGTGTTACTGATAGTAGCCTTTGTTACGGTGGTCCCAGCTCTATGCAGGTCATTCACTAGATCCCCCATGTGGTTCTGGGATTTTTGCTCACCATTCTTATGATCATTTTGACCCCACGGGATGAGATCTTGCGTGGAGCCCCAGATTGAGGGAGATTATCAGTGGTCTTGTATGTCTTCCATTTTCTTATTATTGCTCCCACAGTTGATTTCATCACACCAACCTGTTTGCCTATTGCAGATTGTCTTCCCAGCCTGGTGCAGGGCTACAATTTTGTTTCTGGTGTCCTTCGACAGGTCTTTGGTTTTCACCTTAGTGGAGTTTGGAGTGTGACTGTGAGGCTATGGACAGGTGTCTTTTATACTGATAAGTTTAAATAGGTGCCATTACTACAGGTAATGAGTGGAGGACAGAGGAGCCTCTTAAAGAAGAAGTTACAGGTCTGTGAGAGCCAGAAATATTGTATGTCTTTAGGTGACCAAATACTTATTTTCCACCATAATTTGAAAAATAAATCTTGCCAAATCAGACAAGGTGATTTTCTGGATTTGTTTTCTCATTTTGACTCTCATAGTTGAGTTCTACCTATGTTGTCAATTACAGGCCTCTCTCATCTTTTTAAGTGGGTGAACTTGCACATTTGGTGGCTGACTACTTTTTTTCCCCCACTGTAACTCACGCTATTTTCCTAAATTTTATTATGGTAAAACATCTTAATCAAAATGCCTTTATCAGTTGTATGCATGAAGATGAGCAACTTTGAAGTATATCTTATTGCAGAAATTTGCTTCTTTCTCGTACTGGACTGATATTTCTCTCTGAATTCATGTGTCAAATCTGTATTCACTGAAGACATATTTTCCCTTTACTGAAATGACAGTTGGTGCTTTTAAAGTTCTATGGATATGAGAGGGGGAGGATCTAGAGCCAGACACAGACATCCTTCTGTAAGTTCTCCTGAAATGACAGTTACAGTTCTCCAATGCTATGAGCACCAAGTGTCATCTCTTAGCTTAGTAATGTGAAAATCTCTATTCACTAAAGACAGATTTTCCCCATGAATTTAACATGTTGAGAATGAATGATCAGTCCAAGAAGAGAAATAATTAAACAATTGAGATTAAGGACGAGCAGATAACATACGTGTGTGTGTGTATATATATATATATATATATATATATTAAAAGTATTTGGCCCCCTGGAACTTTTCAACCTTTTCCCACATATCATGCTTCAAACAAAGATACCAAATGTAAATTTTTGGTGAAGAATCAATGACAAGTGGGACACAATTATGAAGTTGAACGAAATTTATTGGTTATTTTAAATTTTTGTGGAAATTAAAAAACTGAAGAGTGGGGCGTGCAATATTATTCTGCCTCTTTACTTTCAGTGCAGCAAACTCACTCCAGAAGTTCATTGTGGATCTCTGAATGATCCAGTGTTGTCCTAAATGGCTAATGATGATAAATATAATCCACCTGTGTGTAATCAAGTCTCCGTATAAATGCACCTGCTCGCTGATAGTCTCAGGATTCTGCTTGATGCACAGAGAGCATCATGAAGACCAAAAAGTACAACAGGCAGGTCCGTGATACTGTTGTGGAGAAGTTAAAAGCCGAATTTGGATACAAAATGATTTCCAAAACTTTAAACATCCCAAGGAGCACTGTGCAAGCGATCATATTGAAATGGAAGGAGTATAATACCACTGCAAATCTACCAAGACCCGGCCGTCCCTCTAAACTTTCATCTCAAGCAAGGAGAAGACTGATCAGAGATGCAGCCAAGAGGCCCTTGATCACTCTGGATGAACTGCAGAGATCTACAGCTGAGGTGGGACAGTCTGTCCATGAGACAACAATCAGTTGTACACTGCACAAATCTGGCCTTTATGGAAGAGTGGCAAGAAGAAAGCCATTTCTCAAAGATATCCATAAAAAGTGTTGTTTAAAGTTTGCAACAAGCCACCTGCCTGAGGTGACCCCATTATGGAAATGGCAAACCTCTGAGAATTCGTCAGTGGGTGTAGTGACCATTTTCACTCCATGGATGATTTATAAAAGCAAGCATGCAGTGGAAGGTTTACAGCAAAAACTGCAAATATGCCATTGTGCCCAACATATTGTACCCAGCTTGTGTCTCTGAAGACACCCCACCACCCATAAATTGTTAAGCGATCTCTACTCAAATGTGTCAATGACAAAATGGGATAAATTAATACAGTGTAAAAACATGGTACTGTGTGGAAGGTTTTAAAGCGGTCATGGAGGCATAAGGCTGGTAATGATGGGCATTGTGGACAATTATAGTGAGTATCATGCCTCATTTTTCTCTTGGTACATACATAACATCTTCTCTGGGGGTGCTTACTTGCTTCTGTTGCTGGAATGAGTGCAATAAAATGAGGTTCAGTGAGTCTTTTGACATCTTCAGATTCTAATGGATGAGTGGGGACATTTTCAAAAACACTCAACAGTATTTGTTATACTTCACTACAAACTACGTTTCTATCAAATTATGTCTATAATCTATATATAAAAATGAATGTGTGTGTGTATCACCAAGCAATCACAAAGCCTTTCATTTCACCAGAGCTGTTCAAAAGAAGCTGAGCTGTGATTGGTTGCTATGAGCAACAGTTTCCCTTGCAACCAATCACTAAGCATCTCTCATTTCACCAGAGCTGGTTAAAAGAAGCTGAGCGGTGATTGGTTGCTATGAGCAAGTTTTCCCACTTGACAACACCTCAGCAGACACTGACATAGTGGGAGAAATCTAGCATCCCCAGGAACATAAGCTCCCAGCCATTGTCTGTCCCCAGAAAGGACCAGAGAGCACATGACAGAAATGAATCACCCCCTCCCGTGCCCATATACCAATCACACATCCTCTTTCCCATAGGCACATCTTCCCTCTTAAAGGGATCATTGGTATGGAAGTCAGAGCCAATCCATCCAGCGCTTTGGTTTTGACCCCAGGCCTCTCTTAAAGGGATCCCCGGTATGGAAGTTAACAAGTATAATGAAAGTCAATGAGAAACGCAAGCATTTACCCCCCTTAGGTCTGGAGTGGGTCTAAAAATTGCTAAAATCAAAGGAAACAGCACAGCACTGAAATGGCATGAGAACAGCATGGCGAAAACTCCTGGAAGCATTTCTGAATCCCAGGTTGCTGCTGGGAACAATGTTGTCAGAGTATTAAGCCACTTTTACACTGATAACATATAAAACCAAAGTTAAAATGTATTTTACTGGAAAAAATGTTAAGAAACAGTCTTTCCAGGATAATAACTTGTATATAAGGCAAAATAAATAAGAGAGAAAAAAATGATCCTCCACACCTTGGGCTATGTTCCCATGTAGTGTTTTTGCTGCGTATTTGCATTGCTTTCAATAGTGAAAAAACTTTCACCAGGAAATGTAATTTTAAGATTTTACTACCTGTTCTGGCCATGTGGTGTATGAGACATGATCAGACACATCCTGTTTAATTTATGAAGGAGGGATTCTGAAAGTCACAATTTTTTTTTAGGGCAATCAGAAGGCCCTCACTATTTGTAAAGGGCTACCAGGCGGCCCTTACTATTGTTGGAGGGTGAGCAGGTGGCCCTCCCTATTGTCACTCATTCACAGTTCTAGTGGGCCAAAAGCAAGCCCTTACTAAGCATTTTTTGAGGGCTAGACGCCGTCTATGCTTTGCATAGCCATATATTGCTACTGCAATATAATTTATCCATCTGAGGTGGGCAAATTTTCTTTTTCGTATTAATACTGTAAAGTTTGAAACTTGGAGGGCAAGCAGACGGCCCTCACAATTTATAGAGGGTCAGCAGGCAGCCCCCACTATTTTTAGAGGGCTAGCAGGTGTCTTGTGGACCGATGAGCCTGGAATAGAGAAAAAACAAGCTTTTTGGTAAAGCACATCATTCTTCTGTTTACTGTAAATAGAATGAGACCTACAAATCAAAGAATACAGTAAATAGTCAGATATAGTGGAGGTTCAAAGATATTTTGTGGTTCTTTTGCTGCCTCTGGCACTGGGTGCCTTGACTGTGTGCAAGGCATCATAATATGTGATTTCCAAAGGATTTAGGGTCGCAACGTAGTGTCCAGTGTCAGAAAGTTGGGTTTGCATCCTAGGTCGTGATTCTTCAAGCAGGGTAATTACCCCAAACATACATCAAGAAGCCCCCAGAAATGGATGGAAACAAGAAGCACTGGAGAGTTCAAAAGCACTGGAGAGTTCAATGGTAATTCCAGCTCCAGTAGCGTAAAATCTGCCACCACTACCTCTTACATACAGCTGCAACAGTAAAACTGCGAATAAGCACATTAAATCAGTTAATTTTGCCTGCTTTGATGAATTTCTGTGTACAGATCACTGTAAAAACACAAATCTGTCAATGAGTTTATGGAAAAAAGTAGCAGCAAGGAATTATAAGACAATAATCCATGACTAGATGCATGTAATATGCTATACCTACTACCACACCTCACCCTAGATGAATTACAGATAAATGCAGTATTATTATAGAATATAGAAGAGATTTGAACTGGTCCTGAAAAGATATTTTCTTGTACTTGGCAGCAGCAAACTCTGGAGGAACACAAGCAACACTGCCAGTTTTGATGAAGTTCTGAGTACCGATGACAGTAAAAAACATGAATCTGATAATGAGCGTATGGAAACAAGCAGTTTCCAGAGTCTCCTGTCCTGGCTGTGAAATCTTGCATGCAGTGTGAGAACTCCCTATGTGGCGACCATCTGACAGCCCACAACAACGCACTGGATCATATACTAATAGAACCCATTTTTGGTTTCCAAAAATGTTCCCTCAACTAAATGGAGGAGCCTCAGAAAAGCATTTTTCTCATTACTAAGGAGTGGGTCTCCTACACTAGTAAAGCGTATGCACTAAGTGCAAGGGATGCCTAAAATTAGAAGGATACACTCCAATACCCCTTTGAAGAGATTTAATGGAGGGTCTTACAAAACATTTTCCCCATTATTAAGGAGTGGATATCTTAGCCTGGTAGTGCCCATGCACTAAGTGCATGGGCTGAAAAACATTTACCCCTGGGGGGTATACATATATATCAAAGAATGTTAGAGGTATACCTCTAAAAGTTGTTAATGTGGGCTTTACAAACATCCTTAAAAAATTTATAGCAAGGGTAGCATGATCACCCTGTTGATATGGTGGTTGAGGAGAAGGAGAAGGATGACACAAAAAAGGCAAAAATCCTGATGCATACACCCATGTTTTGGTGGGAGGGGGGACATGAGAATATACCAAAACAAAGGCAAAAAATACAGTGTTTCCCTGCCTCTGCTGCATCTGGTGTGTGTCTTCCTCCTTTCTACTACTTGGCTGTCCAAGGAACTGTGACCTCTGCCGCCTGTGTAGTCAGATGGGAATTTTTTTAAAATAATTCTTCAACTAGGGCCTTCTGGTACTGCAACATTTTATTAGACCTCTCTGCCATGGGAAGGAGAGATGTAAAGGTCTCCTTGTAGTGTGGGTCTAGAAGGTTGACAAGCCAGTAATTGGTGTTGGACAAAATGCGCACAATTGAACATAAACTCAGTCAGACTGCCAACAACCAAGACTTCCCTGTTCCCACCAAGTGTCCATCTTCTCCTCCTTGTCACCAGCTCCTGTTCCTCCTCCTTCTCCTCATTGTCACCCATTCCACGTTGAGAAGATGAGACAAGGCTGGCCTCTGCAGCATCACCCTGCATAGTTTCTTGCTCCATCTCAACTTGCGCAGCCTGCAAAGCCTACTCTTTAATTGTGAGTTTCAGTAGGCAGTGAAGCGGGATGGTTATGTTGATTATGCATCATCATCAGTCACCATCCTGTTTGAGTCCTCAAAGTTTTGGAGAAAAGCACGCATGTCAGACATCCATGTCCATTCATCAGCTATTATGTGCGGAGTCTTACCAGTATACCAGCGGGCATGTTGCAGCTGGTATTCAACTACTGCCCTCTGTTGCTCGCAAAGCTTACCACTGATGTTGACATTTTGGAGATGGAGGGTGAGGAGGAGGTGAAGGAAATGTTATAGAAGGTGGGGGAAACCCTGATTGATCCAGGGCCCATAATCCTCTGTGTCAGTACAGTAGCGCATGTTCTGTCCCTGGATCCAACTGGGTCCCAGCTTCCACAATGTTCACCCAGTGTGCCATCAGGGAAATTTAGCAAATGTAGGTATATGTCTGCGCTGAGATATCCTTAATATATCACCCTAAATTAATCCTATATTAGAAACATGAACTGAATGGTGGAACTGTAAGGTTCTGTAGTGATAAATGAATATAATATATGTGCTGCCGAAGAAGTGTAAAAAATATAAATATATAAAAAATATATGCAGAGGCTTTTATATAAATAAAAATAAGGGTAAAATTTAGAAGCACTAAATTATAAAAAAGAGAGCCTGATGGAGATTTACTTCAAATATGTCCAGCACAATACTAAGATTTGCATTGAAGAGAGAGGGTAATACCTCTGATGTAGTGTGTTGCACTTGCTTGAGGACAGGGTTAAAACTCCGACACACAGATGGTTGCTGGAGCACTGCCCCTCCTCCGTGCTGTGCTGCACTTGCTTGAGGACAAAGCAGGGTTAAATCTCCAACACACAGTTTCTAGAGCACTGTCCCGGCCGGTAACAGGCTCTCATATTACTCACTGATCCCTTTTTCTAATTTAGGGTGATATATTAAGGATATCTCAGCACAGACATATACCTATGTTTATAATTTTCATTTACAACGTTGTGGTGTGTTGTTCTGTCATGCGGCGGGTATTCCTTTACTAGTACTAGTGCCCCCAAATATATATTTTTCTTAAATTTAGCAAATGACCTTTTTTGGGTTAACTCAACTGTCTTTAAAAAAGCACCAGACTTGTGAACACCTAACCCTTGGCCTGGTAACTTCACCCGTGTTGGTGCTCTGGGGAACAGTTTCCCACCATGTTTCTCTGGCCACCCTACTGCCTTTTCCTGCCTGTTGTGATGCTGCGGATCCCTCCCCCTGTGTGCTGCTGTCCTCGTTCTGGATATCACCATCCCAGGTAGGGTCAGTGACTTCATCGCCCACCACCTTGCCTTCCATTTCCACAACCTGGTCCTCCTCATGACTTGCTGACATAACAGCATCACTTGTTGAAAATTGTGTCTCATCATCATCCACCTCTTGTGACAGTAATTGCATTTTCTCACCATCGCCTTCTTGAGAGCATGGCTGTTCAAATATTTGATCATCACTACATGCAATCTCCTCATGTCCCCCTTGAAATGGGCAGGTTGAGAGCCCAGAATCTATAAATGGAAATGTAAACAGCTCTTCGGAGTGTCCAAGTGTGGGATCACTTGTCTCGAGGTACTCAGCATGGTGGGAGGAAGAAGATCAGGGTGAGAAGTATGTGGTCCCGAATTACAGCTAGTGGGACTGGACCGTGTGGAAGAAAAAGTGGTGCTGGTAAAGTGACTGGAAATATTATTTGCCATTCAACAACCTTTTCAAACTGGTCAAGCTTCAAGAGTGGTGTTCTGCGTGCGCCTATAAAGTGGGACAAGAAGCTAGGTCGACATGATGTGTGTGCTTGTTGTGCTCTCGCAGCAGGCACAGTTTCACCTTGTTCTCAGCCTCTGTGCTCACCATCACATCCACTTCGCTGACCCTTACCACACGCCTTGCCCATTTTAAATTGCATATGATATATTTCTGTTAAGAAAACTTTGCAGGATTAGTATTGCAAGAAAATGTGCCCACCTCAGATGGACTTCTTACAGTGTAGGAGAAATACTGTATAGTGATGTTATTTCTAACCAACCAAGTCTTGCTTTTTTATGCAGTATAAATGGCATATAATATTTCCCTGCTTAAACAAATTGCAGGATTAGTGTCAGAGACACCGCACTGCACTTGCTCATAGAGCCAGTGCGCGTGTCCTGAGTACAGAAGCAGTGCTGAAAGTTACCTGTGGAGCAGGGCAGCAGAGGTGACAATGCGTGCTTCAGGCTAATAGTGTCAGGGTCCAGTCAGCGCTGGAAAGTAAAGAGGCATAGGACCTGCGGACACTGAAACTGAATAGTCTGCACGGGACCTATGGTCATGTGACTGCAAGGGGGCGGGGCTTAGCGTCCTGTATTCAGATAGGACAGGGCACCATACAACAACTCAGAGTCAGGCAAAACAGAGGTCACAGCAGTATGGGCAAACGAGGTACAGGAGGGACAAACAGACGGGTAGTCAGACAGAGCCAAAGGTCATACACAAGAGGGTGACGTGGTACCAAGGGGACGAGCAGAGAGAAATCGGGTCACAAGCAGAGAGTCATACACGAGAGGTAGCGCAGTACAAGAGGGTCAGGCAGAACTCGTAACAGGGACAGAACCAGATCACAACCGAACAAGCAAGCAAGATATCAGGCACAAGGCACACGTATACAAGAGGTCACTTAACTCAGCCGAGGGCAGGAGTATAACTGACACCGGACCCAGGTCCAGTGAGCACTAAATAGCCTCCTGCTGCCAGAGAGAGGCAGCACAATTAACCCATAGTCTAACCAGGACGGGTCAAAGCGAAATCCCGTCCTGGATCATGACAGTACCCTCCTCTCAATGGGGGGCCACCGGACCCCCAGGTCTCTCAGGGTACTTGGCGTGAAAGGCTTGGATCAACCGATCCGCATGAACTGATCGAGCAGGAACCCACGAGCGTTCCTCAGGACCGTAGCCCTTCCAATGTATCAGATACTGAAGGGCGCGACGGACCAACCTGGAGTCGACAATTCGTTCCACCTCGTACTCAGCCTGCCCATCTACCAGAACCGGTGTTGGGGAAGATGATGATCCCTCCCCACTGGACCTCACAGGTTTCAAAAGGGCCTTATGGAAAACATTAGGGATCCTTAGAGATGGCGGAAGACTCAACCGAAAAGCCACCGGATTAACTGCTTCGGTAATTACATAGGGACCTATAAACTTGGGTCCAAGCTTCGCAGAGGGGACCTTGAGCCTTATATTTTTGGTGGATAACCATACCTTATCTCCGACCTGAAACACTGGACCCACGGATCGTTTTTTGTCCGCAAAAAATTTAAATTTGTCCTGGGCCGTCGTAATGTTATTCTGGACTTCCCGCCATACCTCCCCCAACCGCTGATCGTCTCGTCCGCCCCAGGACACCCAGAATTCAAGTGGGAAAATTCTCCAAAATGAGGATGAAACCCATAATTGCAAAAAAAAAGGAGATGTACCCATAGACTGGTTAGTGCGGTTGTTAAATGCAAACTCAGCCAATGGTAACACAGAACACCAATCATCCTATCGGGCTGAGGTCAAACAACGCAGAATTTGCTCCAGAGACTGATTGGTCCGCTCAGTCTGCCCATTAGTCTCTGGATGGTAGGCGGATGAAAAGGACAGACCAAAACCCAACCTCCTACAAAAAGCTCTCCAAAATCTGGACACAAATTGCACTCCCCTATCAGACACCACATTCAGGGGTACCCCATGCAACCGCACCACATGCTCCACAAACAATCTGGACAATGTTTCCGCATTAGGTAGAGCTGCCAAAGGTACAAAATGTGCCTGCTTACTAAACCTGTCCACTACGACCCAGACCACGGTATTACCCTTGGAAGGGGGAAGGTTGGTGATGAAATCCATGGACAGATGAGTCCATGGTCTCTCAGGAATTAGCAGTGGTACCAATTCCCCGGCCGGCCAGTTATGGGGAGTTTTCGCACGGGCACAAACCTCACACGCAGACACATACTCCCCAACATCAGAGGCTAAAGAAGACCACCAGAATATTCTAGCAATGGCCTTCCGGGTCGCTGAGATCCCTAGATGTCCACCCAGAACTGAGTCATGGAACTCCTGGAGGACCTTGAGACGAAACTGAGCTGGCACAAAAAGTTTATCCAACGGCTTAGCTGGAGGTGCAAGAGCCTGGGCTTCTCGAATCTCCCGTTCCAACACATTAGAAACCTCTGCCACCACCACCCCAGGCTGAAGAATGGAGGATGGAGGTTCCGGGGGGGACACCGGATCAAGACTGCGTGACAATGCATCCGCTCTGATATTCTTGGATCCTGGTCGAAAAGTGATCGAGAAGTTGAATCGGGAAAAAAAAAGTGACCATCTAGCCTGTCTGGGAGTCAACCTTTTAGCTGACTCAATGTAAGCTAGGTTTTTGTGGTCCGTGATTACCGTTATAGGATGAACAGCCCCCTCCAAAAAATGCCTCCATTCTGCAAAAGCCAATTTTACGGCCAGAAGTTCCCGAGTCCCCACATCATAGTTTCTCTCCGCAGGGGAGAACTTCTTTGAGAAAAAGGCGCAAGGTCTTAAATTGGTCAAAGTGGCGGGTCCCTGGGACAATACCGCCCCCACCCCCACCTCTGAGGCATCTACCTCAACAATAAATGGTTCAGAGGGGTCCGGTTGGATAAGAACCGGGGCCGACATGAAACATTTTTTCAAAAACTGAAATGCCGCTATCGCTGCGGTTGACCAATTCTTGATATCGGCCCCCTTTTGAGTCATGTCTGTGAGGGGTTTAACCACCTGTGAGAACCCCCTTATAAATTTCCGATAATAATTAGCGAACCCTAGGAAACGTTGCGGACCCTTCAAATCACACGGTTGAACCCACTCGAGAATTGCCTGCATCTTATTAGGATCCATGCGATACCCTTCAGCAGACACGATGAACCCCAGAAAGGACAGTTCCTGAACAAAAAATAAACATTTTTCAAGTTTAGCAAACAGACAGTTCTCCCTGAGCCTTTGGAGAACTGCCCGAACATGACCAATGTGAGTCTGTTTATCAGGCGAGTAGATTAAAATGTCATCCAAATACACCACCATAAAACGTCCAATCAAATCGGAGAACACATGATTTATGAAATTTTGGAAGACCGCTGGAGCGTTGGTCAGGCCGAAGGGCATGACCAAATTTTCAAACAACCCTTCAGTAGTGAGAAAAGCGGTCTTCCATTCATCTCCGTCCCGGACTCTGATAAGGTTATACGCTGCCCGTAGATCTAATTTCGAAAACCACTTAGCTCCGGACAACTGATTGTATAAATCAGGAATAAGTGGAAGGGGATAAGTATTCCTCACAGTTGTTTTATTTACCTCACGAAAATCGAGGCATGGGCGCAAACCACCGTCTTTTTTTTTTTACAAAAAAGAACCCTGCCGCCACAGGAGAAACAGAAGGACGAATATGTCCCTTACGGAGGCTCTCGGAAATATATTCCTTCATCGCAGCCCGTTCCGGACCCGAGAGGTTATACAGGCGGGCTTTGGGCAATTTAGCACCTGGAACCAGGTCAATGGCACAGTCAAATGGGCGGTGTGGTGGTAAAACCTCAGCCTCTTTTTCGGAGAAAACGTCAGTATAATCTATCAGGCACTCCGGAATGCCTTCTAGACCCACGGACGACACAGACACAGAAACAAGACATTTCTCAGAGCAATAGGGACCCCATTTAACAATATCCCGAGATTCCCAATTAATCACAGGATTATGCAGCTGTAACCAGGGGAACCCCAACACCAGTCCCGCAGGCAGGTTGTTCATTACAAAACATGAAATACGTTCATGGTATAAGGAACTCACTTTAAGGAGAAACTCATCAGTACAAAACACAATGTCATTCTTAACCAGTGGTGTTTTGTCAATAGCAACAAGGTGAATCGGAGTCTCCAACCTAACTGTCCCTAACTTACACCTGGCCACCAAGTCAGAGTCAATAAAGTTCAATGATGAACCGCAATCCACGAAGGCAGAAGTGGATGTGGAGACACTCCCACAACAAAGTTCCACTTGAAATGACATTTTAGAAAATGCAGAAAAGGGTACCTGAGAGCCTGGGTGACCACCACGATAATCACCCGGGCTCAGTCGCTTGTTGGTTAGTGGCCGGGAGGGGCAATCCTTTTTCCAATGTCCAGACTCGCCACTGTGAACACAGCATTTTCTCACGTACCGTTGTCTCCTTTCTTCCTCCTTAAGGTTGATGGTTCCCATCTCCGTGATTTTCAATGAAGAACTGGCTCCCCTTCCTTGGGAGAATAATGATGTCTCGGTTTGTATCACTCCCCTTGCCCGTAACCTGCGATCCATTCGGACGGCCTGTGTCATAGCTTCCTCCAGGGCATCAGGTGGGGGGTGGAGAGCCAAGGCGTCTTTCAGATGCTCAGACAGGCCTCTATGGAACAAACCCCGGAGAGTGGCGTCGTTCCAGCAGACCTCAGCAGCCCAGCGTCTGAACTCTGAGCAAAACCACTCGGCTGAGTGTTTCCCCTGGCGAACATTCATCAGCCTGTCCTCAGCCATACGCACCCGATCAGGCTCATCATAAATATGCCCCAGGGCCTCAAAAAATGCATCCACAGTCATACGCTCAGGGGCCGTGGTAGGAAGGGAGAAAGCCCAAGCTTGGGGGGCTCCCATTAACAGAGACATAATGACCCCCACTCTCTGACTTTCATCCCCAGAAGAGTGTGGTCTTAAGGAAAAAAAAGCTTACAGCCCTCCTTGAAAACTCTGAAGTCATTTTTATCTCCAGAAAAGGTATCTGGTAACTTCACTGGAGACTCAGGGGAAATTAATGTAACATCCCGAGCCCCCCATGAAAGAACCCCCTGCACAGTGTCAGCGATCAGCTGCTGAGACTGAGCCAGGACTCTTTGTTCTCCAAAGAGTTTCTGAGACAT
Organism: Dendrobates tinctorius; assembly: GCF_039654945.1. Lineage (NCBI taxonomy): Eukaryota > Metazoa > Chordata > Amphibia > Anura > Dendrobatidae > Dendrobates > Dendrobates tinctorius. Next base: position 21,073,396 of record NW_027361690.1, read on the forward strand.
CTGCGTCAGATGCTTAACCTGTTCAGAAAGAGCGTGCATAGGATCCATCACACACACAGGTGAATGGGAGCAGAGAAAAAAAAATGGTATGGGTCAGTTATAATGTCAGAGACACCGCACTGCACTTGCTCATAGAGCCAGTGCGCGTGTCCTGAGTACAGAAGCAGTGCTGAAAGTTACCTGTGGAGCAGGGCAGCAGAGGTGACAATGCGTGCTTCAGGCTAATAGTGTCAGGGTCCAGTCAGCGCTGGATAGTAAAGAGGCATAGGACCTGCGGACACTGAAACTGAATAGTCTGCACGGGACCTATGGTCATGTGACTGCAAGGGGGCGGGGCTTAGCGTCCTGTATTCAGATAGGACAGGGCACCATACAACAACTCAGAGTCAGGCAAAACAGAGGACACAGCAGTACGGGCAAACGAGGTACAGGAGGGACAAACAGACGGGTAGTCAGACAGAGCCAAAGGTCATACACAAGAGGGCGACGTGGTACCAAGGGGACGAGCAGAGAGAAATCGGGTCACAAGCAGAGAGTCATACACGAGAGGTAGCGCAGTACAAGAGGGTCAGGCAGAACTCGTAACAGGGACAGAACCAGATCACAACCAAACAAGCAAGCAAGATATCAGGCACAAGGCACACGTATACAAGAGGTCACTTAACTCAGCCGAGGGCAGGAGTATAACTGACACCGGACCCAGGTCCAGTGAGCACTAAATAGCCTCCTGCTGCCAGAGAGAGGCAGCACAATTAACCCATAGTCTAACCAGGACGGGTCAAAGCGAAATCCCGTCCTGGATCATGACAATTAGTATCGCAGGAAAATTTGCCCAGCTCAGATTGACTTGTTACAGTGTAGGAGCAATATAGTGATGCTATTTTTAGCCAACCAAGTCTGGCTTTTTAATTTTGATGCACAACTGGCGCAGTATAAATGCTGTGGAGGCACCATATATCAATGCTATTGATAACCAAATAAGTATGGCTGTATGCTTTTGATGCAAAAGTGACTCAGTATAAATGGCATATATTTCCCTGCTCAGAATAATTTGCAGGATTAAGAGCAGAAAGAATATTATTAGCCCTGAGAAGGGCTTTTGGCATGAGTTGCAACAGAAAGGAAGTGAAATTAACCCTATCCTGTCCTACACTATCCCTTCAGCACAGTCTCAACTAAAGTTCTGCTATCAGCAGTATGAATATTGATTATAATTAGCCCTAATAAGGGCTGCTGTTTCAGTTGAAAGAAATATAACTGTTGTGTAAATCCTGCCTACATGCAGCTAAAATTCTTTCCCTAATTCACTATCACCTCTTCCTGCTCTACCTGTTTCTGGGCTACAGTGTGCCGAGCATGGCATCATGGGTCTTGTATAGACCTGATGACGCTATGCGGCCAGCTAATCACAGTAATACCACAACCAAGATGACTATAGCATTATAGTGACCAGCAGTCTATTATTGGCTGTGTTTGTTATGGTGTGGGTACTCAAGATTGAGCTTGAGCATTCAAAGAATACTTGCCGAGTAACGAGCAACTCGAGCACATTGATGATCGAGTGAGTAATGAGCAGTGACGAGCATGCTCACTCATCACTAATAACTACTTTTTGCTTAAACCATTTACGATTTAGCCTAACCCTAACTTTAAGGCTAACCCTAACTTTAAGCTATTGCTTTATCTGTTCTTTTAACTTTATGACAAGATTGTTGACTGACTGTGCTTCCAACAGCACTTGAACACAGTTTCTCCTATGATTTTTCACTGACAAAAGATCAGATCAGAGGAGAATCACCCAGGAAGGTTTAATACAACAAACTTTCCCAGTGATTGCTCTTATTGGCTGGCATGACGCTGTCATCATCAAGACCTGAACCAATCATGTCTCGATGAGGTCAGGCGTCACAGGCAGCATTCTGCACCGAAATCCCTTTGTTATAATGTACGTGGTGGAGTTGATCAGAGCAAAACCGCCGACCTTAGACAAACATTGGCAATGCACAAAGCCATGCAAGTGCCGACATTTATTTACTGTAAGGAACTGGTCAGGTCAGGGTTAACTTTAGTTCACCTCTCTTTGGTTCTGGGGCAGCTATTTAATGCTGGCAGTTCCTGGGGCTGTTGTCGGTGATACTTCCGTATAGTCGGCTAGTGGTTGCTGACCCAGGTTACTTCTGTAATTGTTGTGTCTCTGTGCTTGTGTGCTTTGCTGTGTATGACCCGGTTCATCCTCTGACTCTCGCCTCTGTATCCTGCTTTGTACTGCCCTGTTTCTCCTGGTTATTTGACCACTTTGGCTCGTCTCTGTTTACTCTTTGTCTTATTCCTAGGAACTGCTCTCTCGTCTGGCTTGACTCAGTTTACTCTTTGTCTTATCCCTGTGCGCTGCTCACTAGTCTCAGGTCCTTGTGCACAGTGTGCCTTGTTCCTGCACTCACTGAGCTTGTTCACGTGACCCCCTGATAGTGCTCCCTAGGCAGGGCCAGTGACACCATTGGTGTCATCACATTATCACCAACCCTATGCAGTTTTTCAATGGGGTCTTGTGTATTTGTTATGGACCCGCTGCGTGCTCTGTCAGATCAGGTATCTAACCTGACTAAGACGATGCAGAACATCTCTGTAGAGCAAAGAGCGTTCGTTGCTTCACACCAACAGGTACAGAGGGAGATGGCAGATACAGTTAATACTGTTCGGGGTGCCTCTTCCTCGGCTGGCAATGGGGAGGGTACTGTGTTTGATGTTTTCCTATCCTCTCCTGAACCAGCTGTCAAACTTCCGGATACCTTTTCTGGGGATAAGAAAAATTTTTGGATATTTAAGGAAAGTTGTAAATTACTTTTTTCTCTGTGTCCTCGCTCCTCGAGTATTGAGAGTCAAAGGGTGGGGATAGTTATTTCCCTGTTACGTGAGGGGCCGCAATCCTGGGCTTTCTCCCTTACCCCTACCTCCCCTGAGAAATGTCTGTTGATCCATTCTACGAGACCTTGGGTCTTATTTATGATGAACCTGATCATGTGAGATTGCCAGAGGACACAATTATGAGTCTCACCCAGCGAAAGCGCTCTTGTTATGATTCGGTCACCGAGGAGAATTACTGGGGAATTAGCTAGGCAACCAGGAAACCAGAAAGTTTGGTAACTGAGTGGATTGCAGACCCCTAAACCTAACAACGCAACTAGCATTAGCCGTGGGACGTGCCTACGATGCCCTAGTTGCCTCGGCACAGCCAAAGAGTTAACTAAGCCTAAAGCAAGAAAGGGGAAAGCTAAACTGCCCCGGAGTAGAACCCCAAAGGAATAGATAGCCCCCAAACATATATTGTCGGTGAGACAAGATGAGGCACAAACGCAGGCAGAAAGTAGAGTGAGCAAATGATGGGACCCAAACTGTCTAGATAGGACAGGATAGAAAAGATACTGTCGGCAATCACGCAAAAACTCTAAAAAAAATCCAACACGTCTGATATACAAAAACACTGAGGCCACAGGACCTCTCCCCCACTAGATCAGCATTTTGGTGTGAACTGGAAGCAAAGCAAAAGATACTAATATAACAGGGAATTAGCAATACTGAACAGAATGACATAAGCTGTGACATATGACCAGGGTCCAGCACAAATCCCAGCAGGGACTAATGCTGACACCACACAGCAAAGCAGAAAGCAGAGAAAGGCAAAAGGCAAAAACTATAACAAATGCAAAAGATTCCAGCAAACGAATAACTTATCTGAATGATGCAAGGCCAAGGAGGGGAAAAAGCAGACTTCACAATGCAAAGGAAGAGAAACCAAATCACCAGCAGCAACTGAAGGAAGCTTGCTCACTTAAATCCTCCCAGTCTGTAACCCCTTACTTCCAATCATCATCTTCAGGTGATAGACTTCTGTCAACATGACCAGCTCCACTACCCGCAGCAACCACCAGAGGAAGCCCCGACTCATAAGTCAGATCAAGAGAGTTCACAACACGCTCTGCTGAGTGGTACTGTTCCGAGTACAGGCAGTGGGCATCCAAGGTTTCCTGGAATGACTTGGCACTCAGGGGGCTATTCCAATGGGGTCTCTCTGAGCATTTGAAGGATGCTTTGGCCCTGCTTCACCGCCCGATTCCCTGGAGGAGGCCATGACCCAGGCCATCCGTATGGACCGCAGACTGAGAGAAAGAGGTGTCATGCAACGAGATGTTCCTCTGTTTGCCAGTGAAACCGGAGTCTTTGTTGTCTCTTGAGCCCATGGAGGTGGTGGAGATGGGGCTGTCTCTATGAGGGAGGAGAGGAGACGTCGCAGAGAGAAAAAACTCTGCTTCTATTGTGGAGCACCTGGATATTGGATAAAGGACTGTTCCTCTTGCCCCCTGGATTCCAAGGTAGATCTCGGGAACGACTAAGTCTAGGTCTGGGTAACTGCCGAGGAGGTTTTGTGGATTGCTGGTCATCAGCAGACTTGATTGACTCGAGGCTTGTGACCCACTGTGAGATAGGGACAGTTAGATTGGACAAACCCATGAGAGTGGTGGCTATTGACTCAACCCTGTTCACCAAGGATGGGATCCTTTCTGTTACTAAACAATTCGTCCTTAAGGTGGGGTCTGTGCATCTGGATCATATAGCTTGTTATGTTCTGGGCAATCTTCCTGCTGGTTTGGTTTTGGAGTTTCCTTGGCTGCAATTTCATAATCCAGTCATTGACTGGGAGGCCCGGGAGATTGTTAAATGGGGATCTAACTGTAAAAACAAATGTCTGAATTATGTGTCTGTGTCGTCCGTCGGTCTGGCGGGTATTGTGGAGTACCTGAAGGACTTTGAGGATATGTTCTCCGAAAGTGAGGCCGAGGGGTTTCCACTGCACCTTCCTTTTGATTGTGCCATTGACCTGGTTCATGGGGCTAAGTTGCCTAAAGCCCGATTATTTAACTTGTTTGGTCCAGAGCTCATTGCCATGAAGGAGTACATATCTGAGAGTCTCCGCAAAGGGCATATCCATCGCCCGTGCATTCACTTTCAGGAACTGAACAAGATTACTGTAAGAAACATATATCCCCTCCCACTCATTTGTGATTTGTGTAATCAATTATCCGGGGCCAAATGGTTTTCAAAACTGGACTTGTGGCGGGGCATATAACCTCATCAGGGTGCCGGAGGGGGATGAGTGGAAGACTGTGTTTCTCACCTCAGATGGGCTGTTCGAAAATTTAGTTATGCCGCTTGGTCTAACCAATGTCCCTGCGATTTTCCAAAACTTTACCAATTATGTGTTTTCTGATTTTATTGGGTGGTTTGTGGTGATATACTTAGATGACATTCTGGTTTATTCACTTGATAAGCAGACACATATGGGTCATCTTAGGGTGGTTCTCCAAAGGCTCAGGGAGAACCGACTTTGCTAAGCTAAAGAAATGCTCGTTTTTTTTCCAAGAACTGTCGAATGGATCCCAAAAAGGTGCAGGCCATTGTAGATTGGGTTCATCCCTGGGACCTGAAAGGTCTTCAGCACTTTTTGGGATTCGCAAATTACTAGCAGAGGTTTATTAAAGGGTTCTCTCAGGTGGTCAAGCACCTCACCGACTTGACACACAAGGGGGCTGATGTTAAGAATTGGTCTGCCTCAGCGGTAGCAGTGTTTCTCACTCTTAAAGAATGCTTTATGACTGCCCTTGTTCTGGTTCAACCTGATCCATCAGAACCTTTTGTGGTGGAGGTTGACGCCTTGGAGGTGGTGGTGGGGGCAGTATTGTATCAAGGGCCCGCTACCTTAACCAATCAGAGACCATGCGCCTTCTCCAAGAAGTTCTCCCCAGCAGAAAGAAATTATGATGTGGGTAATCGGGAACTTCTTGTGATCAAGTTTGCTTTTGAAGAATGGAGGCATTTTTTGGAGGGGTCAGTTCATCCTATTACTGTAGTTACTGATCACAAGAACCTAGCATATATTGAGTCTGCTAAAAGGTTGACCTCTAGACAAGCTAGATAGTCACTTTTTTTTCCCAGTTCCAGTTCTCGATCACCTTTCGTCCATGATCTAAAAATGTGAAGGCTGATGCCTTATCCCGCAGTCTGGATACAGTTTCTCTTCCTGAGTCTCCATGCTCCATTCTTCAACCTGGGGTGGTGGTGACTGATGTGTCTGCAGGTCTGGAACGGGAGATTCAGGAAGCTCAGTCTCAGGCTCCTCCGTCCAAGCCGGTGAGAAAATTGTTTGTTCCGATTCAGCGTAGACTCAGAGTCCTCCAGCAGTTCCATGATTCGGCGCTGAGTGGACATGCGGGGATTTCAGCCACTCGTGGGGCCATCGCGAGGGTTTTTTGGTGGGTTTCGCTTACTTCTGATGTGAGGAAATTTGTATCTGCTTGTGAAGTTTGTGCCCATGCTAAGAGCTCTCATAACCGGCCGGCCGGGGAATTGATGCCTTTTCCAGTTCCTGATAGATCATGGACACATTTGTCCATGGATTTTATCACCAATCTTCCTCCCTCAAAGGGTAATACTGCCATCTGGGTGGCGGTGGACAGATTTTTGAAGCAAGCACACCCTTAGCGGCACTACTTTCTGCCAAGACCTTGACCAGGTTGTTCATTCAACATATGGTTTGTTAGCATGGTGTGCCCTTGAATGTTGTGTCTGATCGTGGTGTGCAGTTTGTGTCCAAGTTTTGGGCATTTTGTAAGAGGTTGGTGGTTGAGTTGTCCTTTTCGTTGGCATACCATCCGGAGACCAATAGTCAGATTGAACGGACCAATCAGTCCTCAGAACAGATTTTGCACTGTCTGGCCACCTCCAATCAAGAGGACTAGTCCGATGCTTTGCCGTTAGCAGAATTTGCATTCAACAACCACGTTAACCACTCTACAGGTACCTCCCCTTTCTATTGTAATTATGGGTTTAATCCACACTTTGGGGAGCTTTCTCGTCTGGACTCCGGTTGTCTGGGGGCTAATATTGCCGTACAGCAGTTGAGGAAATTATGGTGGGAGGTCCAGAAGAATATTGGGGAGACTCAAAGGAAGTTTAAGCTTTTGCGGACAAGCGACAAACTGTGGGACCCACCCTTCGGGTTGGGATAAAGTGTGGCTGTCAACCAGAAACATTAAGCTTGCGGTTCCTTCGGCAAAATTGGGTCCTAAATTTATTGACCCTTATGAGATCACGGAGTAGCATTTTGTTTGCGCCTTCCAGCATCTTTTAAGATCCCCAATGTATTCCACAGGGCCCAGCTGAAGCTTTTGGGGGCTGTGGAAGAGGCATCTTTGGGACCCCCGCTGCCGGTATTGGTGGATAGCCAGGAGGAGTACGAGGTTGAGCGCACTGTGGATTCCCGGTTGGTCCGTCGTTACCTCCAGTATCTTGTGCACTGGAAGGGGTATGGTCCTGAGGTTCGATCCTGGGTTCCTGCCTGATCGGTTCATACTGACCTCCTGGTGTGCGCCTTTCATGCCTGGTTTCCTGGGTAACCTGGGGTCCGATGGCACCCCATTAAGAGAGGGGTACTGTCATGACCCTGGACAGGATGGTTCCACTTCCATCCTGGTCAGGTCAAGGTTAACTTTAGTTCGCCTCTTTTTGGTTCTGGGGCGGCTGTTTAATGCTGGCAGTTCCTGGGTCTTCTGTCGGTGATACTTCCGTATACTTGGCTAGTGGTTGCTGACCCAAATTACTTCCGTAATTGTTGTGCCTCTGTACTTGTGTGCCTTGCTGTGTATGACCCGGTTCGTCCTCTGACTCTCACCTCTGTATCCTGCTTTGTACTGCCCTGTCTCTCATGGTTATCTGAACCCCTTGGCTTGTCTCAGTTTACTCTTTGTCTTATCCCTAGGTACTACACTGTCATCTTGCTTGACTCTCTGCTTTCCTTGACCACGTGTACTATCTTTGCCTTGCATACTGTGCATTTAGTTGCCTTCCCTGCACTCACACGTGGTGGCTTCGCCCCCTGGTCACGTGACTGCTCAGTGCTAGGTCCTGTGCGCTGCTCACTGCTTAGGCTATGTGCACACACTGCCGAATGGTCTGTGGATTTGTATCTGCGGAACCGCAAGTAAAACCGCAGGTAAAATGACCTGCGGTTTTACCTGCGGATTGGCCTGTGGTTTTCCCCTGCGGTTTATCACCTCTACAATGGAGGAGATGGTAAACCACAGCATGTCATTTCTTTCTGCGGATTCAAAACCGCAGATTTTCCGCAGTTAAAAATGCACAGCATGTGCACAGCAGATTGTAAATCACATAGATTTACATGCTACTGTACACTGTTTGCTGAACTGCTACAGATCCGCAGCGGCCAAACCACAGCGGATCCGCAGCAAAAACCACAGCGTGTGCACATACCCTAAGACTCAGGTCCTTGTGCACAGCGTGCCTTGTTCCTTCACTCCCTGCTCTCATTCACGTGACCCCCTGATAGCGCCCCCTAGGCAGCGCCAGTGACACCACCTGTGTCAACACACATAGCATTTAACAAGAGAAACATGAATGTTATCCACCACTGAGGAGATATTTATCTGTAACCTCGATGTTATCTATTGAGTATCTACTTTACATAAATTCCCTTTGAGCCTCCTGTGGATTTGTGATAAAGCCTTATTAAAGCCCCCGTTACACACTGCGATATCGCTAGCAATATCGCTGTAAAGTCACCGATTTTGTGACGTTGCAGCGATATTGCTAGCGATATCGCTGCATGTGATACTTACCTCCGACCGGCTCCCCCGCTGCTTATCGCTGATCGCGCGAGAAGCTCCTGGATCATTCCTCGTCGGTCACTTCCTGCGGCGCTTCCTGCTGTGACGACGAGCGATGCGTGGAGCCGGGTGGGAGGACGCAGGATCGCCTCGTCTGACAGGTAAGTAGCGATCCCTGTCCCCAGCGATGTCGCTAGGGAGATCTGCCTGTGTGGCAGCTCACTAGCGACCACCTAGCGATGCACCAGCGATCCTGACCGCGTCATATCGCTGGTCCGGATCGCTGGTGAGTCGCTAGGTGTAACGGTACCCTTAGTCTTCCTGCCATCAACTTTGTAATAATCTTTACATTGGTGTTCAACAGATTGATTGGCTCCTAAAGCCCCCCATACACAGTAGACTAATGTTGGCTGAACAAGTCAATATCGGTAGATTCAGCCGACTATCTAATGTGTATAGGAGTCTCGGAAAATTTATTGTTGGAGGTAATATCGATCAGGCATGTCTGATTTCAGTTGGCTGATCGTATTATCACAGGAGTGTGTGCTTAACTGGTCTGTTCAGTACCACCACATCAGCAGTGCTGAACAGATGTCAATTTAGCCTGTAGAAGTAGTTATAGGCAATGAATATTGCAGAGAATCAGTCCACCATCAGTGTACTAAAAAACACTTTTTTTTATAAAGAGTTTAAGCGGATTTTCACAGTGATTGAACTGGGTTTGTGCCAAGTTTTATAGTTATTCCTTATCCATAATATTCTCTATGTGACTGCCTGAAATAATCAAATACAGTGCTCTACTATTTCCAGCAGTCACATAAAGAATGAATGGAGTGGTGTGCATGCTACATTTAGCCCTGATCTTGGCATTTGTAGAGGTCCCAGCAGTTGGTCTACCTGCAATTAGTAAGTTATCACTTAAGGGCCTGTCACACTAAGCGATATCGCTAGCAATATCGCAATAACGTCACTGGTTTTTGTGATGTTATAGCGATATTGCTAGTGATATCGCTATGTCTGATACTTACCTCCGACCGCTCCCTCACAGGTTATCGCTGATCGCGCGAGAACGTCCTGGACCGTTTCTCGTCGTCAGCTTCCTGCTGGGCTTCCTGCTGTGGAGACGAGCGACGCGTGGACGCGGGTGGGAGGACGTCAGGATCGCCTTGTCTGACAGGTAAGTAGCGACCCCCGACCCCTGCGATGTCGCTGGTGAGATCTGCCTGTGTGGCAGCTCACTAGCGACCACTTAGCGATGCACCAGCGATCCTGACCACGTCATATCGCTGGTCGGGATCGCTGGTGCAGCGCTAAGTGTGACAGTACCTTTACTCCGTAAATGGGGGGTAACTTTTCATAAACCTTTTAAAGGGAAGCATCTATGATGTACAGTACTAGGTTGCTAAAAAGTATACTCTACATACATACCATGGTTAAAGCACATGTCTACCTCTAAACATCATTTTGCAGTTTACATATAGTTATAGTTTACATATTAATCCTACATTAAGCACAATTGTAAAGTCCGTTCAGCATTAAATTAAATTGTCATGGCAAATTTTATGATAATATTAATATAATATTTCTAGGTGGAAGCCAAATAATTTGGTTAGTTGAATGATATTTACATATCTACTGTATATCTATCTATTAGTGAAGGAGTTGGTTTTCTCCTGTCAGAAAACTGATTCCTTCACCCCAACCCCACTGCCACCCTCTGTTAACCTCCATTCCTTTGAGGTGCACTCTGTGCACATCTATTCCTCCTCCAACTGGCTGTCATTTCCTGCCCCCAGAACCAGCCACCACCTTTTACGACCACTTCACCACCTGGCTACTTCATTTCCTTTCTGCTGACATCCCCACTATAATCATGGGTGACTTCAACATTCCCATTGACATTTCCCTCTCAGCTGCCACTAAACTTCTATCTCTCACTTCATCCTTTGGCCTCAATCAATGGTCTTCTGCAGCCACTCACAAAGATGGCCACACATTGGACCTCATCTTCACCTGCCTCTGCTCCCTATCTAACCTCTCTAACTCACCTCTACCTCTTTCTGACCACAACCTACTTACATTCTCTTCCCTCTCCACTCCTTGTCCACAATCCCCACTCCACAAACTTGCATACCCTCTCAGAAATCTTAAACATCTCGATCTACACTCACTGTCTGAATCCCTTCTCCCTCTTACAGACATAAGTTCCCTACACAATGCGGATGCTGCCACTCTATACAGTATAACACCACAATAGCTGTAGCCCTGGAATCGGTTGCCCCTCTCACACATACCAAAGCTTGCAAAATCAACAGAGTGCCTTGGCACACCGGCCTGACCAAAAAAACTGAGATAGTAACATAGTAACATAGTTATTAAGGTTGAAGGAAGACTTTAAGTCCATCTAGTTCAACCCATATCCTATCCTAACTTGCCCTAACATGTTGATCCAGAGGAAGGCAAAAAAAACCCCATGTGGCAATCAGTAAGCTTCACATTGGGGAAAAAAATTCCTTCCCGACTCCACATACGGCAATCAGACTAGCTCCCTGGATCAACGCAATATTAAGGAAACTAGTGTATTTACCCTGTAATATTATACTTTTCAAGAAAGGCATCCAGTCCCTTCTTAAATTTTAGTAGGGAATCACTCATTACAACATCTTATGGCAGAGAGTTCCATAGTCTCACTGCCCTTACAGTAAAGAATCCGCATCTGTGATTATGCTTAAACCTTCTTTCCTCCAGACGTAGAGGATGCCCCCTTGTCCCTGTCACAGGTCTAAGAGTAAAAAGATCATTAGAAAGGTCTTTGTACTGTCCCTGCATATATTTATACATTGTAATAAGATCACCCCGAAGCCTTCGATTTTCCAAACTATATAACCCCAAGTGTAATAACCTATCTTGGTATTGCAGACCCCCCAGTTCCCTAATAACCTTGGTCGCTCTTCTCTGCACCCGCTCTAGTTCAGCTATGTCTTTCTTATACACCGGAGACCAGAACAGTACACAGTATTCTAAGTGTGGTTGCACTAGTGACTTATATAGAGGTAAAAATTTATTCTTCTCATGAGCATCTATGCCTCTTTTAATACATCCCATTATTTTATTTGCCTTTGCAGCAGCTGCCTGACACTGGCCACTATATGTGAGTTTGTCGTCCACCCATACACCCAGGTCTTTTTCAGTGACAGTTTTGACCTGTGTTTTACAATTAAGCACACAATTAAACATCTTGTTTGTTCTACCCAAGTGCATGACCTTACATTTATCCCCATTAAAGCTCTTTTGCCATTTATCAGCCCAAGCTTATAGTTTACATAAATCCTCCTGTAATATAAAATTGTCCTCCTCAGTATTGATTACCCTGCAGAGTTTAGTGTCATCTGCAAATATTGAAATTCCACTCTCTATGCCCATTACAAGGTCATTAATAAATATGTTAAAAAGAAGCGGGCCTAATACTGACCCATGTGGTACCCTACTGCTAACCGTGACCCAGTCCGAGTGTGCTCCATTAATAACCACCCTTTGTTTCCTATCCCTGAGCCAGATCTTAACCCACTTACACATATTTTCCCCTATCCCCATTGTTCTCATTTTATGTATCAACCTTTTGTGTGGCACCGTATCAAAAGCTTTTGAAGAGTCCATGTACACCACGTCCACTGCATTCCCTTGGTCCATTCCGGTACTTACCTCTTCATAAAAGCTTTTCAGATTAGTCTGACAGGAATGGTCCCTCGTAAACCCATGTTGATATTGGGTCATGAAGTTATTCTTCTTCAGATACTCCAGTGTAGTATCTCTTAGAAAACCCTCCAGGATTTTACCCACAGTTGAGGATAAACTTACCGGCCTATAATTTCCAAGTTCAGTTTTTGTCCCCTTTTTGAATACTGGTACCACATTTGCTATATGCCAGTCCTGTGGTACAGACCCTGTTATTATGGAATCTTTAAAGATTAAAAATTATGGTCTATCTATGACTGTACTTAATTCTTGCAGTACTTGGGGGTGTATCCCATCCAGGCCCGGGAATTTGTCAATTTTTTCGTAATTTGTAGATGCTGCCGTACTTCCTGCTGGGTTAAGCTGACTAAAGTCACCAATGACCTATTAACTGCCAAAGCCAAGCGACACTACTCTGTCTTCCTCCTCCTGGACCTGTCCTCTGCCTTTGACACAGTGGATCATTCCCTATTACTACAGACCCTCTCATCTCTTGGTATCACAGACTTGGCCCTATCTTGGATTTCGTCATGCCTAACAGACTGGACATTCAGAGTCTCCCACTCGCACACCACCTCCTCACCTCGCCCCCTACCTGTCGGAGTCCTGCAAGGTTCAGTCCTAGGGCCTTTGCTCTTCTCCATTTACACCTTCAGCCTTGGAGAGCTCATAGAATCTCATGGCTTTCAGTATCACCTCTATGCTGATGACACACAGATCTTCATCTCTGGACCAGATATCACCTCCCTACTAATCAGAATCCCAACATGTCTGTCTGCTATTTCATCCTTCTCCGCTAGATTTCTAAAACTTAATATGGACAAAACAGAATTCATCATCTCCCCCCCATCTCACTCAACTCCCCCAACAGACCTATCCATTAAAGTAAATAGCGGCTCACTCTCCCCAGTCCCACAAGCTCACTGCCTCAGGGTAATCCTTGACACTGATCTCTCCTTCAAACCACATATCCAAGCCCTTTCCACTTCTTGCCGACTTCAACTCAAAAATATTTCTTGGATCTGTACATTCCTCAACCATGAATCTGCAAAAACCCTGGTCCATGCCCTCATCTCCCACCTTGACTACTGCAACCTTCTGCTCTGTGGCCTCCCTGCTGACACTCGCACCACTGCAATCTATTCTAAACTCTGCTGCCTGACTAATCCACCTGTTCCACGGCCTCTCCCCTCTGTCAATCCCTGCACTGGCTCCCCATTACCTAAAGACTCCAGTTCAAAATCCTAACCATGACATACAAAGCCATCCACAACCTGTGTCCTCTATACATCTGTGACCTCGTCTCCCGGTACTTACCTGCACGCAACCTCCGATCCTCACAAGATCTCTTTCTATACTCTCTTATCTCCTCTTCCCACAATCGCATAAAAGATTTCTCCCGCGCATCACCTCTACTATAGAACTCTCTACCACAACATATCAGACTCTCGCCTACCATGGAAACCTTCAAAAAGAACCTGAAGGTCCGACAAGCCAACAACCTGCAGTAACCACCGATCAACCAAATCACTGCATGACCAGCTTTACTCTCACCTACTGTATCCTCACCCATCCCTTGCAGATTGTGAGCCCTCATGGGCAGGGTCCTCTCTCCTCCTGTACCAGTTGTGACTTATATCGTTTAAGATTACTGTAGTTGTTTTTATTATGCATACCCCTCCTCACATGTAAAGCGCCAAGGAATAAATGGCGCTATAATAATAAATAATAATAATATCTATTGGGAAAATAATAATCTAGGTGGTGATCAATACATTGCAATTGTAAATCTGCTGTTGTACATTGTACACAACTAATGACTGACAAATTTACTGCTTTTAATAAGATCAGATCAATGTCAGTTATTCATGGTACCTGTTAATTAGCAAAGGGTGTACAATTTTTTTTTTCTAAATTGAGTTTCTCTTTAAAAGGATTCTTGGAGAATAGAAAAAATATTACTAAACAAATTCTTAAATACCTTTAATTAGCAAACAACACTTATTTTGTCTAGTAAGGTATTTACTGTAATAGATTAAAAGGGCCACCACTTTGTTAATAGGACAAGTGCTGGTGAACATGTGAAACAGCAAGCTCCACCACTTCACCTCATAAGTAGGAAGATGTTCTCACAGTGTATATTTGGAATAGCCAAGGGCACTAAGGTAAGAAGAAGCAGCTCATGCACTGCTGTCCACTGTCTTCTGATCTAATACTGGAGATACCCAGGGGTGCTGAGATAATAAAAGGCATATCACATTGCTGTTTACCATGTTTATATGATCTAATACTAGAGAAACCAGGGGTGATGAGGTAAGAAGAGGCTGCTCACACTTCTGTCTACCCTGTTTTCCTGATCTAATGCTGGACATACGAAGTTGTTAATGTAGGAAGAGGCTGCTCACTCTGCTGTCTGCCCTGTCTTTTTAATCTAATAATGATGATGCCAGGAGTACTGAGGTAAGAAGAGACTGTTCACACTTCTGTCCATGGCTTCCTGATCTGATAATGGAGATACTAGATTATTGAGGTAAGAAGAGGATGCTCACACTCCTGTCCACCCTCTTTTCTTGATCTGATGCTGGACATAACAGGATGCTAATGTAGGAAGAGACTGCTCACTGTGCTGTCTGCCCTGTCTTTTCTATCTAATACTGGTGATACCAGGAGTACTGAGGTAAGAAGTGGCTGTTCACACTTCTGTCCACCCTGTCTTCCTGATCTAATAATGGAAATACCAAATGGTTGAGGTAAGAAGAGGCTGCTCACACTTCTGTCCACCCTGTTTTCATGATCTAATGCTGAACATACCAGGTTGCTAATGTAGGAACAGGTTGCTCACTCTGCAGGCTGCCCTGTCTTTTTAATCTAATACTGATGATACCAGGAATACTGAGGTAAGAAGAAACTGCTCACACTGCTGTTTACCATTTTGTCTGATCTGATACAGTAGATACCAGGGTGCTGAGGAAATAAGCATCTGCTCACACTGCTGTTTGCCCTACCTTCCTGATTGCTGAATGCTGACTGACTGGGGGATAGCTTGACAGTATGTGGTATAAACTATTGCTCAGTCCCAGTGGCAGAGCTGCTTAGTGCACATACTCAAAGGCACCTGTCCTAGTAACATTCTAGATCAGGTTTCTGTCAGTGCAACAAGAAGGCACCTATTTTCATGTAATGTAGTGATCATTTCTCTAGACAAAACAATTATGATTTTCTGAAGGTATTTAGGAATGTATACATTTAGTTTTTTTCTATTCATTGAGACCCTTTTAAGAATAGAATGTAATATAAGTTTATAACTAACGGATGTTCTAAATAAAGCAGATATTCAGCAGTCCCTCTGCATTATGTATGTGATTTCTGGCCAGTAGCTAAACTGACACTCTCTGCACATCTGTAAACAGTTTAGCTGATCACATTGACTGAGTCAGATTCTCAGTTATATTTATTTTATAACATTACTAGCGGCTTGTCCAAGACTGGTGTTACTCTGGCCTTGGATAACAAGCTTTGTTTATATTCTAAATCGCATTTGAAAAAGTATGGTACCATTCCTAAATGAAGTCATAATGTCACAGTATGATACAGCTGTTTCTGGTTGCTTGCAGCACAGGGATGTTCAATGTACAGACAACCCAAGCAACGCACTGTGCTGTAAAATCCGATGGATGTGCCACGCGGCTCTAGGAAGGTCCCATTGAAACCTAATTTGGGAAGTTACATTACAAAACTCATAACTTCAAAATGAAATGCAGCTGCTGGAGTCAGTTTTCGTTAACCTGTTTTCCATGACTGCTGAAAAATAGTCACAAAAGTCTGAGGGGGGTCTCACTTTTTTCCATCTATCAAAAACAAATCAATTTAATTAGGTCCTACAAGGAAAGGCCCCATGAGGGTTGTGGACTGTAGGTCTCTGGCTTCTGTGTAAGAAAGATGACTTCCAGCTAGATACCGGCTCACACCAATACTGAAAACATTTCTGTATCTATAATTACTGATGCACATACTATGCACATGCATATTGTACTAGAATTACAATCATTTGTGTATTTAATTCTTAACTGAATGCCCAATGTTTTTCAAAGGCAGTGCAGATCTTTAAGCTGCAGTGACTTCTTTTGATGTTGCATTAACCCTTACTCAATCAAACAAGACGTTGTAGAGTACAGCTAGGGACATCAAGGAGAAGATACAAGTGATTGGAAGCATTAGCTGTTCCAGAGCCTCTTTACTTATCTCACAGCAGGGTGGACTGGCTCTTCCTGAAAGGTTTTTCACATACTGCCAAAAAAAGAGCACAAAGCACTCCCTGTGTGAATTGTCAACCACATAGGGAAAGGTCCAAGTAAGTATTGCTCACATTCACTTTTTGTGTTGGACAGACACAACACTGCTATAGGATACAAAATAGAGAATTCTTCTGATCAGCTGCTGCACCGACTGTCAGCTTCCTACCCTCAACTCACTAGGCAGAAGCTGCACCAATGCACTGAGTAAGCACAATCTTGGATGAAGTGTATGATGGATTGGATGGCTTCCCTGATCAGCTGCTACATTGACCGCCAGCTCCACAACCTCCTGGGCAGGAGCTATAGATACAATTCAGGATGCACCTGATGAAGGGGACGCACCGACTCTGAAATGTGTAGTGCCTTTAAACATCTCATCTTGCGAATAGGCTGGTCTTCTCCATCACAGCGTCCGGAACATATCCACCCCCTTCTTTTACCTTCTGAATTACTTAAAGCCCAACCAGCATCTCTCAGTCCATCACTTGGTACAGGCTGCAATCACCATCCCAGGAAATGAAAAAAATGATGAATAAAACAGCGTCTTATAGTATTTTTTGCTCAGAAAGATGAGTTAAGGCTAGTAATGAGCTCATATAGTATGGGAGTGCTCATATAGTATGCTTGAGTCCCTGTGGTTGCATGTCTTGTTTGTTAGGCAATCCCCGCATGTGTTGATGCTTTATAGCGCAGCGACGGCCTGCGCACGGCCGCCGCTAAGCCCCGCCCCTGCCAGCTCCCTGCCCGCCCCATCCGATCATCGCCGCCTACTAGCGCAAATGGGCGCTTGCAATCTGCGCATCCTATCTTTAGCATAGGGTGCGCAGATTGTGCGCTGGCCATGCGCTAGCAGGATTTTGCCGTGCGCTTCGCACTTTTGAACGTGCGCCCGTGTGCGCCGTGACAGTATCTTAATGGGGCTCACAATCTAAATTTCCTATCAGTATGCCTTTGGAGTGTGGAAGGAAACCCAGGCAAACACGGGGTGACCATACAAACTCCTTGCCGATGTTGTCCTTGGTGGGATTTGAACCCAGGACCCCAGTGCTGCATGGCTGCAGTGCTAACCACTGAACCACTGCAGACCCAGAGCATGCTTGAATAAGACATTATCCAAGCACATTTGCTCATCACTAATTAGGGCTTATTTTCAGGAGATGTCAGGAGATGTCTTATTGTTTTCTTTCCATGAACAACAATCTATATTTATTCTTGAACAACAAATCAACATTTCTTCAAATATAATCACGTCATTACATTCTGGAACATCAACATAACTCTCCAAACCCTAAATTCCATCAAGAATTCCTTGAGATCCTTTCTTTTTTCCATGTACAACAATCTACTTTTTACCCAGGCTGGTGAAGAATGATGGGGTTAGAACGATCACTAGTTGATCATTCTGTCCCCATACATATGATGTTATCGACAGCACATCTATTTACATCGGGCGATTCATTAAGACTGGTGTTGTACAGGACAGTCTTCAAGAACAGGTCACTGGAGTAACATGCTATCTGATCTGAGAGCAGCCTGATGTAGGCAAAGATAAGCTGAATCCAATGATGTATCACTTAGTTTGCTCGGTCTAGTCGTTCTGACAGAGTTTTTAGGTATAGCATAAAGCAGAGCTGAGAAAACTAACCCCACCCACACCAGACTCTGTATATACAATGTCTATAGACCTTGAGCTGCTTATTACAAAAGAGAAAGAGTCAGATCAGGAGGCACACACTGCTGTGTCCAGCAGTGATAAGCTCCTGGTGTTAAAACAATCATTGCAAGTAAACAAAACCACAGTGCTTGATAAGAGCGGCATGCTGAAATCTATGTTTTCACTCCTACCTCATGCTGTCTTCAGATTACATAGCAAAAAACTGATGACAGATTTTCTTTAAAAGGGGCACACCACTTAATAAATTGGGAATCTTACAAGTGTCGTGCGCCTCTGGCAGAAATGTATATACACATATATACTGTATATACACACACTGCACATACACATGAGTATATACAGTGCCTCTGCGAAAGTATTCGGCTCCCTGGAACTTTTCAACCTTTTCCCACATATCATGCTTCAAACATAAAGATACAAAATGTAAATTTTTGGTGAAGAATCAACAAGTGGGACACGATTGTGAAGTTGAACGAAATTTATTGGTTATTTTAAATTTTTGTGGAAATTCAAAAACTGAAAAGTGGGGCGTGCAATATTATTCGTCCCCTTTAATTTAATACTTTGTTGCGCCACCTTTTGCTGCGATTACAGCTGCAAGTCGCTTGGGGTATGTCTCTATCAGTTTTGTACATCGAGAGACCGAAATTCTTGCCCATTTTTCCTTGGCAAACAGCTCGAGCTCAGTGAGGTTGGATGGAGATCGTTTCTGAACAGCAGTTTTCAGTTCTTTCCACAGATTCTCGATTGAATTCAGGTCTGGACTTTGACTTGGCCATTCTAACACCTGGATACGTTTATTTGTGAACCATTCCATTGTAGATTTTGCTTTATGTTTGGGATCATTATCTTGTTGGAAGACAAATCTCTGTCCCAGTCTCGGGTCTTTTGCAGACTCCAACAGGTTTTCTTCAAGAATGGTCCTGTATTTGGCTCCTTCCATCTTCCCATCAATTTTAACCATCTTCCCTGTCCCTGCTGAAGAAAAGCAGGCCCAAACCATGATGCTGATGCTGCCACCACCATGTTTGAGAGTGGGGATGGTGTCTTCAGGATGATGAGCTGTGTTGCCTTTATGTCAAATATATCGTTTGGCATTGTGGCCAAAAAGTTCGGTTTTGGTTTCATCTAACCAGAGCACCTTCTTCCACATGTTTTGTGTGTCTCCCAGGTGGCTTGTTGCAAACTTTTAACAACACTTTTTATGGATATCTTTGAGAAATGGCTTTCTTCTTGCCACTCTTCTATAAGGCTATGTGCACACGTTGTGGAATTGCCGCAGAAATTTCCACGGGAATTCCGGAATTCCATTCCACGGGAAATATGCCAGAAAACTGCATTTTAATTCCCGCCTATTTCCCGCAGAAAAACTAGCGATTTGCAAGCGTAATTAGCTTGCAGAATGCTAGCGTTTTCCAAGCGATCTGTAACATCACTTGTAAAACTGATTGACAGGTTGGTCACACTCGTCAAACATAGTGTTTGTCTAGTGTGATCAACTTTTTACTAATGAGGCTGCCTATGCAGCATAAGTAGTAAAAAGATCTAATGTTAAAAATAATAAAACAAAATAAAAAATGGTGTTTTTCTCACCTTCCGGCATCCCGTGCAGCATTCCCGATCATCCTTCCATTTCAATATGATAGCTTGCACAGTGCTCCTTGGGATGTTTAAAGTTTTGAAAATCATTTTGTATCCAAATCTGGTTTTAAATTTATCCACAACAGTATCATGGACCTGCCTGTTGTGTTCCTTGGTCTTCATGATGCTCTATGTGCATCAAACAGAACCCTGAGACTATCACAGAGCGGGTGCATTTTTTTGAGACTTCATTACACACAGGTGGATTATATTTATCATGATTAGTCATTTAGGACAACTTGGATCATTCAGAGATCCACAATGAACTTCTGGAGTAAGTTTGCTGCACTAAAAGTAAATGGTCTGAATAATATTGGACGCCCCACTTTTCAGTTTTTGAATTTCCACAAAAATTTAATATAACCAACAAATTTCGTTCAACTTCACAATTGTGTTCCACTTGTTGTTGATTCTTCACCAAAAATTTACATTTGTTATCTTTATGTTTGAAGCATGATAAGTGGAAAAATGTTAAAAAGTTCCAGGGAGCCGAATACTTTCACAACGCACTGTATGCGCACACATGCACAGAAACGTGTGTATATTTGTACATACAGTACATACCAACCTGTCTCCTCTTCAGCTCCAGATTCTTGCAGTTGAGAGACCTTTGGTGACATCATGGTCACAGGACTGTGATGTCACTAAAAGTTTTCAAGCTGGCTTAACCTCAAAATAAAAATGCTGGGGACCCCTAAGAGCTTGGGGGCCCTAAAAGATTGCCCAGCTTGCCCCCCATGTTCCCTTATGCTCGCCCTGTATACTAGACTGTCTCATAATCACAAGACTGTGATGTCATCAAAGGTCCCCAAACAGTCTTAACCTCAAAATGGAAATGCTGGGGGCCCCTAAGAGAGAGGGAGCCCTGGGAAATTGCCAAGTTTGACTCTCCCTAATGCTGGCCCTGACTGTAACTAAGGATTATTTTTTGAGTAGGGCTTAGATTTCAGCTATGCTGCAATAATCCTGTAAAATCATGCTAGGGCTTATTTTTTGGATAGATCTTATTTTCGGGGAAATATGGTATTAACAAAATCAATTACTGCAATACTGAATCGACTTTACAATAATTAGTACCTATTTTAGGAATATACCATAGTAAAGTTTCTAATTTACAACAACTGTGTCCACTGTAATGTTTAACAATTTCACTACACTTTATACATTTATAAATGTAGCAATTTAGAAAGAAAAAAATCTTCAAAATCCTGGTCCTTTACATCTAATGCACATGAAGAACATCAGGTATTGCTTTACCAGGACCTGTCTACCATGTGTATTATTATTAGTATTGTTATTATTACCGTATACACTCGAGTATAAGCCGACCCGAGTATAAGCCGAGGCACCTAATTTTGCCACGGAAAACTGAGTGAGCTTATTGGCTCGAGTATAAGCTGGGTATGCATTGTCCCCTCATCCCTGACCTGGTATGCATGGCTCTCCCCCATCCTGTCCAGTGGGGAATGCTTGACTTGCTATGCAACCTTTCCTAAAGGTACCGCAGATATTAGCTGGTGCGGTGTCACTCAGGACAGGAAGAGCGAATGACTGATGGAGCCGCTTACATAACGCGCTCACGGGAAAGACACAGCACACTGCTGCTCAGGGGTACTCACTGCCAGCAAGTGGCATCGCAAGGCGGCAACAGTCATCCCAAAATATCATGTAATAATGGTATAATCACTAGTGACACTGAGAAAGCTTCGACTGTCAGAGCACCCCATAAGCAGTCAGGGAGTACACATAACAATACCAGAGCGCCCCCATAAGCAGTCAGGGAGTACACATAATACCAGAGTGCCCCCATAAGCAGTCAGGGAGCACACAAAAACAATGCCAAAGATTACATATAACAGTACCAGAGTGCCCCATAAACGGTGTCAAACAGTACACATAAGCGGTGTCAAGTTGTCAACATAAACCGCGCCAGACAGTAAAATCATAGAATCGTAGAGTTGCAAGGGACTTCCTGGGCCATCTGGTCCAACCCCCTGCTCAAAGCAGGATTCGCTAAATCATCCCAGACAGATATTTGTCCAGCCTCTGTCTGAAGACTTCTATTGAAGGAGAACTCACCACTTCTCGTGGCAGCCTGTTCCACTCATTGATCACTCTGTCAAAAAGTTTTTTCTAATATCTAATCTGTGTCTCCTCCCATTCAGTTTCATCCCATTGCTTCTAGTCTTTCCTTGTGCAAATGAGAATAAAGATGATCCTTCTACAATGTGACAGCCCTTGAGATATTTGTAGACAGTTATTAAGTCTCCTGTCAGTCTTCTCTTTTGCAAGCTAAACATTCCCAAATCCTGCAACCTTTCCTCATAAAACAGGGTTTGCAGACCGGTCACCATTATGTTTGCTCTTTTCTGAACTTGCTCCAGTTTGTTGATGTCTTTTTTAAAATGTGGTGCCCAAAACTGGACACAGTATTTCAGATGAGGTCTGACCAAAGAGGACGGTACGCATATGCAGTCTTAGAGAATACACATAAGTGTCAGAGTTCCCCCCATAAACATTTCCATATTGTCCCCAGTGTCATATTGTCCCCATAGATAGTGTCAGACAGTACACATAAACTGTACCAGAGTGCCTCATAAGCAGTGTCAGACAGTATACATAAGCAGTGCCAGAATTCCCCCATAAACAGTGTCAGTTGTCCCCATAAACAATACCAGAGAGCACACAAACAGTGCCATATTGCCCCCATAAACAGTGGCAGACAGTAAACAAACAGTTCCAGAGGGTACACATGAACAAATAGTGCCCAAGGGCCCCTATAAACAGTACCATTGTCCCCCCTCCCGTCCTCACCCTCCTGGCATCTCCAGCCTCTCTACAGTTGTCCCGGCCCGAGGCTGGCAGCTGTTCCTTGTTCCTGTACAGAGCAGTCACCTGGTACTGCTCATTAAGGTAAGGAATATGCACTCCATGCCTATGGGAGTGGAGACACGTCAATATTCATTACCTTAAGGAGCGGGGTCACATGATCACTCTGCACAGGAACAAGCAGGAATAGCTGCAGCGTTTTCAGCACAAAAGAATGTGCTAAAAACCTCGGCTTATACATGAGTATATATGGTACTTATGGTTTTTTACAAAAAAATACAAATTACAAAGCAAAACCAATATTTGATATGACTGCCCTTTGCCTTTTTGAAGGAGCTTGGCTGGGAGGTTGTCCCAAACATGTTGGAGAACTAACCACAAATCTTATGTGGATGTAGGGATGTGCAAATCTTTCTGTCTCTTCATTTAATGATAGACTCCGTGTTGAGATCAGGACTTGGTAGGGGCCATATAATTACTTCTTAACACTGAAGATAGAGTAGCTGCAAGTGACATTGTATGTTTCCTGTCACTGTCCTGCTGCCTGCAGACACTCATTATTATTCTGCTCTTCAGTCATTTGGCATTTAGAGCTATATATTTCAAATTTTGACTCATCAGTCCAGAGCAATTACTGCCATTATTCTTCATACCAGATCGGACAGAGGAGAAGTAGAGGGTGATAATTACTTTGTGTGATCTTCAGATGCTTCTCTTAATACATCCTAGAACTGTGTTTGCCTATTTTGCTGCTGCATCACACTGTCGACTCATGTGCAATCTGTGATCTATTAGCATACTCATGTCTTTTTCACTGGTGCTGTTGCTTAGTTCTATTCCAATCTATAGATTTAGTTTTTGTTTTTCTTGCCCAGATAAAGAATCTTGCATTTCTCCCTTTTAAATACCATTCTATTAGTCACTGCCCATTGTTCAACCTTATCTAGATTCTTCTGCATCCTTTCTCTGTCATCTCTAGTGTTAGCTATCCCTCCTAGCTTTGCATCATCTGCAGATTTGATTAGTTTACCTTCAGTTCCCTTCTCCAGATCATTTATAAAAATGTTGAAGACACTGGGGCCAGGACAGAGCCTTGTAGTACCCCACTTGAAACACTTCTCCGATTGGATGTGCAACCATTTAATGCTACTCTTTGAGTATGATCACTGAGCCAGTTATGAATCCACCTAATCGTAGCCTTGTCAATCCCACACTTGTTCATTATTTGAATAAGGATAGTATGAGATACTTTATCAAATGCTTTGCTGAAGTCAAGTTATACTATATCTACCACATTTCCCTGATCCACCCAGTCAGTGTTCCATCATAGAAGGAAATTAGATTAGTCTGACATGACTTGTTTGCTACAAACCCATGCTGGCTCTGGTTAACTACTGTATTATTATCCAAGTACTTACATACATGCTGTTTAATAATTTGCTCAAATATCTTTCCTGGTACAGAATAAAGGCTCACTGGCCTGTAATTTCCTGGCTCCATCTTCTTTTCTTTTTTGAAGACAGGGACAACATTTGCCCTTCTCCAATCTTCTGAGACTTCTCCTGTTTTCCAGGTCACACTGTTTCTACCCAATACTGAGCTAATGTCACTGCTGGACATCTTCCAATTTTTTTTCATAAACTAGTTTATTTAATAATTGAGAACAGCATATAGTTATAACATTTCTAAATTCAATCAAAGAGGTAGTTTTCACTATAGTGGTACAGACCATAGTGATACTGTCAAAAGGTTTAAAAAATATCAAAATAATATGTTAACGTCAAATCACATATCAGAATACCCCCTTTTTTAGAAAAGTATGACATATTAACAAATTGTTCATTAACTTCTTGCAATCAAGTTGGGCTTTGCCAAGCCTGACAAAGAAAAGAACTTTTAGTAGAAAATTATAACAAAATAGAAAATTCAAGAAGAGATCCTAAGGGGAAAGGAAAAGATGAGCAAGGTTTATGAATCCACCCAGATTCAGGTATGTACACATGTGAAAATTATAGACAAACATGTTAAAAGTTATAAGACCATCTCCAAGCAGCTTGATGTTCCTGTGACTACAGTTGCACATATTATTCAGAAATTTAAGCTCCATGGGACTGTAGCCAAACTCCCTGCACGTGGCCGCAGGAGGAAAATTGATGACAAATCAAAGAGACGGATAATTTGAATGATAACAACTAGTGTTGAGCATTCCGATACCGCAAGTATCGGGTATCGGCCGATACTTGCTGTATCGGAATTCCGATACCAACATCTGATATTTTTTCAATATCAGGCATCGGAATCGGAAGTTCAAAGTTGATTGACAGCCGAAATGACGTCATCATGATGCGCGGTGTGTGCGCATCATGATGCGCCGTCATTTCGGGCCTTCCGGGGGTCTCTGCCGGCCTGCCGGGGGGCTGTGCCGGCCTGCCGGGGGGCTGTGTGGACTGCCCGGGGTCTGTACCGGCCTGCCAGGGGGCTGTGCCGGCCTGCCGGTGGTCTGTGCACCCTGTGGGGGTCTGTACTGGCCTGCCGGGGGGCTGTGCTGATGTCCGGGGGTCTGTGCAGGCATCGTCCGATGGGACTACAAGTCCCATCTGGCGATGCCTGCTACCATGACAGTGATTGACACATTAGCCAATGATGGGACAGTAGTAGTCCCATCATCTGGCTAATGTGTTAAATGTTTAAAAAAAAAAAAAAAAAAATACTACATACATACTAAATACATACTACATGCATGCTACATACATACTACATGCTACATACATACCACATATATACTACATGCATGCTACATACATACTACATGCTACATACATACTACATATATACTACATGCATGCTACATACATACTACATGCTACATACATACTACATACATACTACATGCATGCTACATACATACTACATGCTACATACATACTACATATATACTACATGCATGCTACATACATACTACATGCTACATACTACATACTACATACATACTACATGCTACATGCATGCTACATACATACTACATGCTACATACATACTACATGCTACATACATACCACATATATACTACATACATACTACATGCATGCTACATACTACATGCTACATACATACCACATATATACTACATACATACTACATGCATACTACATACATACTACATGCTACATACATACTACATATATACTACATGCATGCTACATACTACATGCTACATACATACCACATATATACTACATGCTACATACATACTACATACATACTACATGCATGCTACATACATGCTACATGCTACATACATACATACTACATGCATGCTACATACATACTACATGCTACATACATACCACATATATACTACATGCATGCTACATACATGCTACATGCTACATACATACTACATACATACTACATACATACTACATGCATGCTACATACATACTACATGCTACATACATACCACATATATACTACATACATACTACATACATGCTACATACATACTACATGCATGCTACATACAATACATTCATACAATACATACATAGACATACAGTACATATAACATAGAGTAACATACTTACCAATACTTGTCACATTGTTCCCCGAAGCCATTGTCGTCTACGGAATAAATATTAACATAACAAACCACAAAAATACTCACCCACAATCCGAAGCAGTCCACGAGTGTGTCCCACGACGATCTTGGGTAGTGAACTGCAGCATCAGCTGATGCTGCCGCTCTCTACGGGCTGCAGGAATCCAATGACGGAAGGTAGGTATCCTTCCGCACTGTATTCCTCCGCCACTTAAAAAAAAAAAGTCCCTAGTCTCACTTTATGGTAAAAGCTGTGTGGGAAATTGTAGTATATATGTAGTATGTATGTAGCATGTAGTATGTATGTAGTATGTATGTAGCATGTAGCATGTATGTAGCATGCATGTAGTATATATGTAGTATGTATGTAGTATGTATGTAGCATGTATGTAGCATGCATGTAGTATATATGTAGTATGTATGTAGTATGTATGTAGCATGTAGTATGTATGTAGCATGCATGTAGTATATATGTACTATGTATGTAGCATGCATGTAGTATGTATGTATGTAGTAATTTTTTTTTTTTTTACATTTAACACATTAGCCGGATGATGGGACTACTACTGTCCCATCATTGGCTAATGTGTCAATCACTGTCATGGTAGCAGGCATCGCCCGATGGGACTTGTAGTCCCATCGGACGATGCCTGCACAGACCCCCGGACATCAGCACAGCCCCCCGGCAGGCCGGCACGGCCCCCCGGCAGGCCGGTACAGACCCCCACAGGGTGCACAGACCCCGGGCAGTCCACACTGCCCACCGGCAGGCCGGCACAGACCCCCGGCAGGCCGGCAGAGACCCCCGGAAGGCCCGTACATACCCCCGAGAGGCTGTACAAGGGCAGGAAAGGGTTTTTCCAATTCCGATACCGGAAGTCTCATAGACTTGAATGGGACTTCCGGTATCGGCATCGGCGATACCGATACTTTTTTTAAAGATCGGCCGATCCATTCCGATCCGATATTTTGAAGTATCGGACGGTATCGCTCAACTCTAGTAACAACAGAGCCAAGAAAAACTTCTAAACAGAATAAAGGTGAACTTCAGGCTCAAGGAACATCAGTGTCAGATCGCACCATCAGTCATTGTATGAGCCAAAATGGACTTCATGGGAGACGACCAAGGAGGACACCATTATTGAGAAAAAAAATCATAAAAAAGCCAGACTGGAATTTGCCAAACTACATATTAACAAGCCACAAAGCTTCTGGGATAATGTGCTATGGACAGATGAGACAAAAATGGAACTTTTTGGCAAGGCGCATCTGCTCTATGGTCACAGACGAAATAATGAAACATGTCAAGAAAAGAACACTATCCCTTCTGTGGAGCCTGGAGGAGGCTCTGTTATGTCTGTGGATGCTTTGCTGCATCTGGCACAGGGCGTCTAGAATCTGTGCAAAGGTACAATGAAATCTTAAGAGTAGAGTTGAGCGAAACGGGTCGGTCAATGTCAAAAGTCGGGTTTCATGAAACGAAACCCAACCATAGCGTGAGGTCGGCCACGAGGTCGGCGAACATGGCACTAAAGTCGCGTTTCAAATGATGCTTCAGTGCCCTTTTTCAGCCAATGATGGAGGACGCACACTGTGGGCAACGCGATGACATAGGCAGCGGTCACCACCATCTTTGAGAAGGGCATGCAAGTGATTGGCTTGCTTTGTGTGGCGTCACAGGGGCTATAAAAGGGCGTGCACGCCGACCGCCATCTTACTTCTGCTGATCTCATAATAGGGAGAGCTGCTGCTGCTGATGATGATTCTGTAGGGAGAGCATTAGGCAGGGAAGAAGATACAAAAAACTGCTTCTGCTACTAGCGATTTTGCCTGTACAACACAACAGTTAGTGTGCAGTGCAAGGGGAGGCTATATTTTGGTGCATCAGCTCTGTTGGTTATTAGGCTGCCTTATAAGGCTCCCTGATAGCTGCATTGCTGTTTTCACACTGCTGTGCAAACTGCTTTTTTAAAAGCAAAAATACTTTTCATCCTCTTTTTTACCCAGTTACCAAGCGTTCATTTTTCCACACTTTTGTGTGCAGCAGTCCTGCTTATTAGGCTGCCTGCTGCCATACTTGGGACTGAGAGCATCATTGTCAGCTTGCTAAAATCTCTAGGGAGATTCAAATTCTCCCCAGTCCTATATAGACATTTTATACACCATCCAATTTCAGCCTGTTATATTGAGGTGTAATCTACACTGGGCCTGAGATAATAGTTCAGTGTCCTCAAGTCTGTAGGGAGATTCAAATTCTCCCCAGTCCTATATAGACATTTTATACACCATCCAATTTCAGCCTGTTATATTGAGGTGTAATCTACACTGGGCCTGAGATAATAGTTCAGTGTCCTCAAGTTTGTAGGGAGATTCAAATTCTCCCCAATACTATGTACACTTTGTACCTTGCTTTACAGTACCATATTGCTGGTGGTATTTTGGGTACATTTTCCCCCAAAAAATGAAGAAGTGTGTTGGAAGAGGCCGTGGAAGTCGGCGTGGGTTGCCAGCTGGTAATGGTGGTGTTGGTGGATCAGCTGGTAGTGGCAAAAGCACAATACCACCTAATGCAGGAGGTGTTGAGCCTGCGCCATCGTCTGGCTCCACAAGGCCTCGAAGGCTCCCTTTTCTGGGAGTAACCGCTTTTAAAGCCGGAGCTTCAGGAACAAGTTTCGACTTACATTGCTGACACAGCCTCCAGCTCTATCGCCTCCTCTTCTGAACTTTCAAAAAATAAAAGCACTGAGTCGTCATTGGAGGCTCATGGTCAGGAACCACACCTTTCCTTGTGTCCGTTACCCCTACCAAAAGTGAAGGATACGGCAGGCCATACTACAGATTACTCCATGGAGCTCTTTTCACATACCATGCCTGGGTTATCAAGTCAAATCGTGAATTACCCAGTCCAAGAAGAATCTGACATGGAGTGCACTGATGCACAGCCATTGCTAGATTTATCTGCTGGTACATTCAGTCAGAGCACTACATTGTCCTCGCAGTGTATTGAGCCAGAATCTGACCCTGATGAAACTCAGGTGCCCCTTCCCGCATACTATACCACCTTACATGGTGACACAGAGGAAGGTGCACATGACATTGAAGAGGAGGTGATGGATGACCTAGATGTTGACCCAGATTGGCATCCATTGAGGGAAGAGGGTGCCGCTGCCAATAGCTCAGAAGAGGAGGAGGAGCATCTGCAGCAGGCATCGACATCGCAACAGCTGTTATCTGGCAGGCCCGGAGCAGTCCAAAAACGGGTTACAACAACCAAAAGAGTTGCAGGACAGCTAGGCCAGATGGTCAAACTATCACAGCATGTAAGACCTCAAAATGTCTTCCATAGTAGGAAGAGTGCAGTGTGGCACTTTTTTGAACAAAATCCTATTGATCAGGCAAAGGTTATCTGTAAGAAGTGTGCAAAGACCTTTAGCCGAGGGAAAAATCTGAGAAATTTGAATACCAGTTGCATGTTTAGACATTTAACCACCATGCACTTGCAAGCGTGGACAGACTACCAAACCTCACGTACCACATGTCCAACTGCTCCCAATGAAGGTAGTCAGCAACGCTACATCGTTTCCCCCACTGTAAGCCCACCGGTTAGCACACCACCAGCAGCAAATGTTGAGGTGTCGTCGCAAGGCCAAAGCAGTCAGGGAATCACAATGTTATTGCTATGAAAGACTGAATCTAGGCCATCAGAAAGAACACTAACTCCATCACCATCATCAACCCTCTCTCAGTCCGCCATGTCCACCGCTAGTTCCACCATATGCAGCTCTCAAGTCCTGCTCACCCTACCAGAGACTATGAGTAGGACAAGAAAATACTCATCCTCTCATCCACGTACACTGGGTTTGAACACCCACATTGCCAAACTAATCTCGTTAGAGATGATGCCCTACCAGTTGGTTGAAAGCGAAGCTTTCTGCGAACTCATGACCTACGCAGTACCACGCTATGACCTACCCAGTCGGCACTTCTTTTCTCGCAAAGCCATCCCAGCCCTCCACCTTCATGTGAAAGACCGCATTGTCCATGCACTCAAGCAATCAGTGAGTGGAAAGGTGCACCTCACAACAGATGCATGGTCCAGTAGGCATGGCCAGGGCCGTTACGTGTCCATCACTGCGCACTGGGTTAATGTGGTGGATGCAGGGTCCACAGGGGACAGCAACGGTGGGACAGTGCTGCCTAGCCCACGGTATAGGAAACAGTTGGGTGTAGGCATTCGACCTCCTCCAGAAGCGAAAGCTCGTCCACAGAGCGCAGTCGCACGAGCATTCCATCCGCAGCTGCCAGTGATGCACACTCGGTATCCCACTATCGAACAGCTAGTGGTAAGCGTCAGCAGGCTGTGTTGAAGATGATGTGTTTGGGCGACAGACACACCGTGGAGGTACTGGCCGACTACTTGCAGCGACAAACTGAGTTATAGCTGGGCAGTCTACATCTTGAGGCAGGCAAGGTAGTTAGTGATAACGACCAGAATTTTGTGGCAGCCATAGCCCTTTCAAAACTCTGACACATACCTTGCCTGGCTGACACCTTGAACCTGGTGGTGCAGTGCTTCCTCAATAATTATCCGGAGTTAACAGGCCTGCTCCAGAAGGTCCGAAGACTGTGCTCGCACATCCGCCGGTCGCCCATACACTCCAGTCGTATGCAGAAGCTGCAGCGATTGCTCCAACTTCCCAAGCACCGCCTAATTATCGACGTTGCAACAAGGTGGAACTCCACCCTGCACATGGTTGAGAGGCTGTGCGAACAGAGGCAGGCTGTAATGCATTTGTGGGAGGATACACGGCCAGGCACTTTGAGGGCAGACATGGAGTCGTCGGGTGTGCAGTGGTCGAAGCTGAAAGACCTCTGTAAAGTCCTTCAGTGTTTTGAGGAATGCACACGACTGGTAAGCGCAGACGACATCATCATAAGCATGAGCAACCCACTTATGCGTCTGCTCATGCAAACTTTGACGCACATTAAGGAGCAGGCGTCTGCAGCCGAGGAGGATGAGGAAGAGGAGGACGGAAGCCTTGATGACAGTGAGCCATTGTCTGCTCCGGGAACTCTCCTGGACGAGGTGGAGGAGGAAGAGGAGGAGGATGATGATGGGGATAATAATTTAGGGGAGGAGGATGCTTCTCGTGGGGCAAGAGAAAATGTTGGCGTGGCAAGGTCTGGTACAAGGTTTGTGCGTGACTGGAGGGATGTGGATTTGCCAGAAAGTGCTCCTCCACCCAGCACTCACAGTACATCATTGACACCTGGAACATTGGCCCACATGTCAGATTATACCTTGCAGATCCTAAAAAGAGACCCCCGCATTGCAAAAATGATGAATGATGACGACTACTGGTTGGCCAGCATCCTGGATACACGCTATAAAGGCAAATTCCAAAACATCATGCCACAGGAGAACCTAGAGCTAATATTGGCTAACAAACAAGCAACTCTGGTAAACTGTTTGTTTGAGGCATTCCCAGCACACAGCAGCGGTGATGGTTCTCCAACGAGCCGTAGGGGGCAACAGGGAAGAGGTGTTCATGGTGCACACATCTGAAGTGGCGTTGGAGACAGGGGTTTCATGACCATGTTGTTGACTGATTTTTCAAGTCCCGCTTACACGACTGGTAATACTGTATCGATTGAAAGTGACAGGAGACAGCAGTTGTCAACTATGGTAACAAACTACTTCTTGTCCTATATCGATGTTCTCCCTCACAGGTCATTCCCCTTTGACTATTGGGCCTCTAAACTGGACGCCTGGCCTGAATTGGCACAATATGCCTTACGGGAGCTCGCTTGCCCTGCTGCTAGTTTGTTATCGGATGAGTCTTCAGTGCTGCTGGCTTAATCCTGACAGAAAAAAGGACTCGTCTGTCGACCCAAAATGTTGATGATCTAACCTTCATTAAAATGAACCATGCATGGGTTTCAAAGGATTTTGTCCCACCTTCTCCTGATGACACATAGGTTACCAGAAAAATGGATCGCTTTTGTCCTCCTCTTCCTCAGACTTCTCCAATTCCTCCATTTGCAGCTGCTGAATGTCCAACATCAACATATGCCATTTTTTAAACCTCCCTAACTGGGCTTCCCCCCCCCACCACCTAGTGCATGCAACCGTGCAAGTGCCATTGCCCTGGACAGGTGGGTGGGCCGACTCTTGGGCGCCGGCACTGGCAAAGGGTCCCTCATAGTGCAATCAAGTGTCTCTGACGGTGGGGGTGTACACCGCCATCAGACACACAGGCGTACTATGAGGGTCCCAGTGCCAGTACCGACGCCCACGAGTGGGCCCCCCTTGCTTGGGCAGGGCCCCAACATTTGCAATATTTACCTCTCCCTGCTCCTCTGCTATGTAGTCTGGGCTGTCAAATCCTTCCCTGGGACTGCCACTACAAATTTGGTGAACTGATAGATGATGGTTAAGACGTAGCTATGCCCTGTCCTGCTGGCAGGGCTCTAGCTTCAGATGATCAATGGCTTCCATTTCTTATGGATGTAGACTCACAATGAGATGCAGTGGTGGTTTATCATCAGCTTTCACAGTTTTCCTACTCACAGACATGTGACATTCCTGCCCACATTTTTAAATGTGCCTTCTCATGCCAATCAAATAGAATTGCCTACAGCCTGTGGCTTCTGTCTTTTGCACTCCAAAGTTACCTGACAGATCATGATAGGTAGAGTTGAGCGAAACGGGTCGAAAAATTTCAAAAGTCGCTGACTTTTGGTAAAGTCGGGTTTCATGAAACGAAACCCGACCCTAGGGTGAGGTCGGCCACGAGCTCGGCGACTTTAGCGCCAAAGTCGCGTTTCAAAAGTTTGTTTTCCGCCCTTTTTCAGCCAATCAGGATCCACGGACACTGTGAGCAACGTGATGACATAGGCAGGGGTCACCACCATCTTTGAGAAGGGCATGCAAGTGATTGGTTTGCTTTGGGGGGCGTCACAGGGGGGTATAAAAGGGCGTGCACGCCGACCGCCATGTTACTCATGCTGATCTCAGAATAGGGAGAGCTGCTGCTGCTGATGATTCTGTAGGGAGAGCGTTAGGCAGGGAAGAAGACACCAAAAACTGCTTCTGCTGCTAGCGATTTTGCCTGTACAACACACCAGTCACTGTGTGTGCAGTGCAAGTGGAGGCTATATTTTGCTGGATCAGCTGTGTTGGTTGTTAGGCTGCCTTATAAGGCTTCCTGATAGCTGCATTGCTGTTTTCCCACTGCTCTGCAAACTGCATTTTTAAAAGCAATCCAAATTTTTTTTTTGTCCTGGTGAGGTACTGAGCGTGCATTTTTTCACGCCATACAGAGGTGTACGCTCCTCACACAGTACCGTGTAACGGCTGTTATCACGGCCACATTGAAGCTATCTGTGTGTGACTCTGTAAGAATAAGTCGAGGACATGTTCCGTTCTTACAGACCTCCACCTTCTAGTTTTGTCTGCTTTTCAAACAGTTAAGTATATTTGCTGTTTGATCACATTCAAAACTATAGAGAGACAGCGTGTGTCAGTCCGTATACTTAAAAAACACGGAGCTTGACAATTTTACGAACACCGGACAGCAGTGTACGTGCACGCTCCTCTCTCAGTACCGTGTAACGGCTGTTATCACGGCCACAGCGAAGCTATCTGTGTGTCACTCTGTAAGAATAAGTCGAGGACATGTTCCGTTCTTACAGACCTCCACCTTCTAGTTTTGTCTGCTTTTCAAACAGTTAAGTATATTTGCTGTTTGATCACATTCAAAACTATAGAGACAGAGTGTGTCAGTTCGTATACTTAAAAAACACGGAGCTTGACAATTTTACGGACACCGGACAGCGGTGTACGTGCACGCTCCTCTCTCAGTACCGTGTTACGGCTGTTATCACGGCCACAGCTAAGCTCTCTGTGTGTCACTCTGTAAGAATAAGTCGAGGACATGTTCCGTTCTTACAGACCTACACCTTCTAGTTTTGTCTGCTTTTCAAACAGTTAAGTATATTTGCTGTTTGATCACATTCAAAACTATAGAGAGACAGCGTGTGTCAGTCCGTATACTTAAAAAACACGGAGCTTGACAATTTTACGGACAGCGGTGTACGTGCACGCTCCTCTCTCAGTACCGTGTAATGGCTGTTATCACGGCCACAGTGAAGCTATCTGTGTGTCACTCTGTAAGGATAAGTCGAGGACATGTTCCGTTCTTACAGACCTACACTCTAGGGAGATTCCTATTCTGCCCAATTCTATATACACCTTGTAGTTTGTCATACACTAGCCAATTTCTGCCTGTGACATAGCGGTGTGATATTCACTGGGCCTCACACAATCCAACAGTGTCCACAAGTGTGTTCAGAAATTCTACATCTCCCCTGTCCTATAGTGACATTTTTCACACCTGCGACATTGAGCCTGTGACATAGCAGTGTGATATTCACTAGGCCTCACACAATCCAACAGTGTCCACAAGTGTGTTCAGAAATTCTACATCTCCCCTGTCCTATAGTGACATTTTTCACACCAGCGACATTGAGCCTGTGACATAGCGGTGTGATATTAACTGGGCCTCACACAACAGTGTCCACAAGTGTGTTCAGAAATTCTACATCTCCCCTGTCCTATAGTGACATTTTTCACACCAGCGACATTGAGCCTGTGACATAGCGGTGTGATATTAACTGGGCCTCACACAATCCAACAGTGTCCACAAGTGTGTTCAGAAATTCTACATCTCCCCTGTCCTATAGTGACATTTTTCACACCTGCGACATTGAGCCTGTGACATAGCGGTGTGATATTAACTGGGCCTCACACAACAGTGTCCACAAGTGTGTTCAGAAATTCTACATCTCCCCTGTCCTATAGTGACATTTTTCACACCAGCGACATTGAGCCTGTGACATAGCGGTGTGATATTAACTGGGCCTCACACAATCCAAGAGTGTCCACAAGTGTGTTCAGAAATTCTACATCTCCCCGTCCTATAGTGACATTTTTCACACCTGCGACATTGAGCCTGTGACATAGCGGTGTGATATTAACTGGGCCTCACACAACAGTGTCCACAAGTGTGTTCAAAAATTCTACATCTCCCCTGTCCTATAGTGACATTTTTCACACCTGCGACATTGAGCCTGTGACATAGCGGTGTGATATTAACTGGGCCTCACACAACAGTGTCCACAAGTGTGTTCAGAAATTCTACATCTCCCCTGTCCTATAGTGACATTTTTCACACCAGCGACATTGAGCCTGTGACATAGCGGTGTGATATTAACTGGGCCTCACACAACAGTGTCCACAAGTGTGTTCAGAAATTCTACATCTCCCCTGTCCTATAGTGACATTTTTCACACCTGCGACATTGAGCCTGTGACATAGCGGTGTGATATTAACTGGGCCTCACACAACAGTGTCCACAAGGGTGTTCAGAAATTCTACATCTCCCCTGTCCTATAGTGACATTTTTCACACCTGCGACACTGAGCCTGTGACATAGCGGTGTGATATTAACTGGGCCTCACACAAGTGTCCACAAGTGTGTTCAGAAATTCTTCATCTCCCCTGTCCTATAGTGACATTTTTCACACCAGCGACATTGAGCCTGTGACATAGCGGTGTGATATTAACTGGGCCTCACACAACAGTGTCCACAAGTGTGTTCAGAAATTCTACATCTCCCCTGTCCTATAGTGACATTTTTCACACCTGCGACATTGAGCCTGTGACATAGCGGTGTGATATTAACTGGGCCTCACACAAGTGTCCACAAGTGTGTTCAGAAATTCTACATCTCCCCTGTCCTATAGTGACATTTTTCACACCAGCGACATTGAGCCTGTGACATAGCAGTGTGATATTAACTGGGCCTCACACAACTGTGTCCATAAGTGTGTTCAGAAATTCTACACCTTGTAGTTTGTCATACACTAGCCAATTTCTGCCTGTGACATAGCGGTGTGATATTCACTGGGCCTCACACAATCCAACAGTGTCCACAAGTGTGTTCAGAAATTCTACATCTCCCCTGTCCTATAGTGACATTTTTCACACCTGCGACATTGAGCCTGTGACATAGCGGTGTGATATTAACTGGGCCTCACACAATCCAACAGTGTCCACAAGTGTGTTCAGAAATTCTACATCTCCCCTGTCCTATAGTGACATTTTTCACACCTGCGACATTGAGCCTTTGACATAGCGGTGTGATATTAACTGGGCCTCACACAATCCAACAGTGTCCACAAGAGTGTTCAGAAATTCGACGTCTCCCCTGTCCTATATATACCTTGTACCTTGTTTTACTTTACTATATAGTTTGTGGGATTTTGTGTACATTTTTACCAAAAATGAGGAAGGTTGGTGGAAGAGGCCGTGGAATTGGGCGGGGGTTGCCAGCTGGTAATGATGGTGGTGGTGGTGGATCTGATGGTAGTGGCAAAAGCAAAATAGGACCGAATGCAGGAGGTGTTGAGCCTGCATCATCGTTTGGCTCCACAAGGCCTCGAAGGCTTAGTTTTCTAGGAGTTGGCAAACCGCTTTTAAAGCCAGAGCATCAGGAAAAAGTTTTGGCTTACATTGCTGACTCAGCCCCCAGCTCTATCGCCTCCTCTTCTGAAGTTGTAAAAAATAAAAGCACTGAGTCGTCATTGGAGGCTCATGTTCATGAACCACACCTTTCCTTGTGTCCTTCACCCCAAACAAGATTGAAGGATGACGCAGGCCATACTACTGATTACTCCATGGAGCTGTTTTCACATACCATGCCTGGGTTATCAAGTGAAATGGTGAATTACCCAGGCAAAGATGAATCTGACATGCAGCGCACTGATGCACAGCCACTGATAGATGATTCTGCTGGTACATTCAGTCAGAGCACTACATTGTCCTCGCAGTGTAATGAGCCAGATTCTGACCCTGATGAGACTCAGGTGCCCCTTCCCGCATACTATACCACCATACACGGTGACACCGAGGAAGGTGCACATGACATTGAAGAGGAGGTGATGGATGACCCAGTTGTTGACGCAGATTGGCATCCATTGGGGGAAGAGTGTGCTGCTTCCAATAGCTCAGATGAGGAGGAGGAGCATCCACAGCAGACATTGCAAACAGCTGTTATCTGGCAGGCCCAGAGCACTCCAAAGACAGGTTCCAAAAATCAAAAGAGTTGCTGGACAGCTTGTCCAGACGGTCAAAATAGCACAGCGTGCTAGGCCGCAAAATGTCTTCCAAAGTAGGAAGAGTGCAGTGTGGCACTTTTTTGAACAAAATCCTCATGATCAGGCCAAGGTTATCTGTAAGAAGTGCGCCAAGACCTTTAGCTGAGGGAAAAATCTGAAAAATTTGAATACCAGTTGCATGCTTAGACATTTAACCAACATGCACTTGCAAGCGTGGACACAACACCAAACCTCAAGTACCACATGTGCAACTGATCACAAAGAAGGTAGTCAGCAACACTACATTGTTTCCCCCATTGTAAGCCCACCAGTTAGCACAGCAGCAAATGTTGAGGTGTCGTTGCAAGGCCAAAGCAGTCAGGGAATCCCACTCTTATATCAACGAAAGACTGAATCTAGGCCATCAGAAAGAACACCAACTCCATCACCATCATCAACCCTCTCTCAGTCCGCCCTGTCCACCGCTAGTTCCACCATATGCAGCTCTCAAGTCCAGCTCACCCTCCCAGAGACTATGAGTAGGTCAAGAAAGTACTCAGTCTCTCATCCGCATACACTGGGTTTGAACACCCACATTTCCAAACTAGTATCGTTAGAGATGATGCCCTATCGGTTGGTGGAAAGCGCAGCTTTCCGCGAACTCATGGCCTATGCAGTACCACGCTATGACCTACCCAGTCGTCACTTCTTCTCTCGCAAAGCCATCCCAGCCCTCCATGATCATGTGAAAGACCGCATTGTCCATGCACTCAAGCAGTCAGTGAGTGGAAAGGTGCACCTCACAACAGATGCATGGTCCAGTCGTCATGGCCAGGGCCGTTACGTGTTCATCACTGCGCACTGGGTTAATGTGGTGGATGCAGGGTCCACAGGGGACAGCGTTGGTGGGACAGTGTTGCCTAGCCCACGGTATAGGAAACAGTTGGCTGTAGGCGTTCGACCCTCCTCCTCCTCCAGAAGCGAAAGCTCGTCCACAGAGCGCAGTCGTACGAGCACTCCATCTGCAGCTGCCACTGTTGCACACGAGGTGTCCCCCTATCGAGCAGCTAGTGGAAAGCGTCAGCAGGCTGTGTTGCAGATGATGTGTTTGGGCGACAGACACACCGCGGAGGTACTGGCCGACTACTTGCAGCGACAAACTGAGTCATGGCTGGGCAGTATACATCTTGAAGCAGGCAAGGTAGTTAGTGATAACGGCCGTAATTTTGTGGCAGCCATAGCCCTTTCAAAACTCAGCCACATACCTTGCTTGGCTCACACCTTGAACCTGGTGGTGCAGTGCTTCCTCAACAATTATCCAGCGTTAACAGCCCTGCTCCAGAAGGAGAGAAGACTGTGAGCGCACATCCGCTGGTCGCCTGTACACTCCATTCATATGCAGAAGCTGCAGCGATTGCTCGACCTTCCCAACCACTGCCTCATTATCGACATTGCAACAAGGTGGAACTCCACCCTGCACATGGTTGAGCAGCTGTGCGAACAGAGGCAGGCCATAATGCATTTGTGGGTGGATACACGGCCAGGCACTTTGAGAGCAGACATGGAGTTGACAGGTGTGCAGTGGTCGAAGCTGAAAGACCTCTGTAAAGTCTTTCAGTGTTTTGAGGAATGCACACGGCTGGTAAGCGCAGACGACGCCATCCTAAGCATGAGCATCCCACTTATGCGTCTGCTCATGCAAACTTTGACGCACCTTAAGGAGCAGGCGTCTGCAGCCAATGTTGACGAGGAGGAAGAGGAGGAGGGAATCCTTGATGACATTCAGCCATTGTCTGCTCAGGGACCTCTCCTGGACGAGGTGGAGGAAGAAGAGGATGAGGAGGATGATGATGGGGATGATTACTTATGGGAGGAGGATGCATCTCGTGGGGCAAGTGAAAATGTTGGCGTGGCAAGGTCTGGTACAGGGTTTGTGCGTGACTGGAGGGATGTGGATTTGCTAGAAAGTGCTCCTCCAACCAGCACTCGCAGTGCATCATTGACACCGGGAACATTGGCCCACATGTCAGATTATGCCTTGCAGATCCTAAAAAGGGACCCCCGCATTGCCAAAATGATGAACGATGACGACTGCTGGTTGGCCAGCATCCTGGATACACGCTATAAAGGCAAATTACAAAACATCATGCCACACGAGAACCTTGACCTAATATTGGCTAATAAACAAGCAACTCTGGTAAACCGGTTGGTTGAGGCATTCCCAGCACACAGCAGCGGTGATGGTTCTCACACGAGCCGCACGGGCCGGGGG
Organism: Dendrobates tinctorius; assembly: GCF_039654945.1. Lineage (NCBI taxonomy): Eukaryota > Metazoa > Chordata > Amphibia > Anura > Dendrobatidae > Dendrobates > Dendrobates tinctorius. The sequence continues at coordinate 21,113,279 of NW_027361690.1, forward strand.
CAGCTTCGTGGCAGAGGTGTTCGTGGTGCACACAGCAGAAGTGGCGTTGGAGAGAGGAGTTTCATGACAATGTTGTGGACTGATTTTTCAAGTACCACTCACACAACTGCATCGATGGAAAGTGACGGGAGACAGCAGTTGTCACCTATGGTTACAAACTACTTTTCCTCCCATATCGATGTTCTCCCACACAGGTCATTCCCCTTTGACTATTGGGCCACTAAACTGGACACCTGGCCTGAATTGGCACAATATGCCTGACGGGAGCTCGCTTGCCCAGCTGCAAGTGTGCTATTGGAAAGAGTCTTCAGTGCAGCTGGATCAATCCTGACAGAAAAAAGGACCAGTCTGTCAACCCAAAATGTGGATGATCTAACCTTCATTAAAATGAACCATGCATGGGTTTCCAAGGATTTTGTCCCACCTTCCCCTGATGACACATAGGGTGACAGAAAAATGGCTTGCTTTGTTCCTCCTCTTCCTGGGACTTGAACAATTTCGCCTTTTGCATCAGCTGAATGTCCAACATCAACATATGCCACTTTCTAAAACTCCCTAACTGTGCTGCCTCCCCCCCATGGCCGGGGTCACCACCTAGCGCACGAAACCGTGCGAGTGCCGTTGCCCTGGACAGGTGGGTAGGCCGACTCTTGGGCGCGGGCACTGGCACAGGGTCCCTCATAGTGCAATCAAGTGTCTCTGACGGTGGTGGTGCACACCCGCCGTCAGACACACCGCCGTACTATGAGGGGCCCAGTGCCAGTACCGATGCCCACGAATGGGCCCCCCTTGCTTGGGCAGGGCCCCAGCATTTGCAATCTTTACCTCTCCCTGCTCCTCCGCTGTGTAGTCTGGGCCGTCAAATCCATACTGGGCCTGACACCGTCTGGGCCTGCCTCCTGATCTATAGACATATATTTTGAATGTGTGCACTATGCTATCCACACATGTTATCCGGGGATACGGTACCCTTTCTCACCTTTGTGCAATCACGTGTAATCCATACTGGGCCTGACATCGTTTGAGCCTGCCTCCTGATCTATAGATATATATTTTGAATGTGTACACTATGCTATCCATAAATGTTATCCGGTGATACGGTACCCTTTCTCACTTTTGTGCAATCACGTGTAATCCATACTGGGCCTGACACCGTTTGAGCCTGCCTCCTGATCTATAGACATATATTTTGAATGTGTACACTATGCTATCCATACATGTTATCCGGGGATACGGTACCCTTTCTCACCTTTGTGCAATCACGTGTAATCCATACTGGGCCTGACACCGTCTGAGCCTGCCTCCTGATCTATAGACATATATTTTGAATGTGTACACTATGCTATCCATACATGTTATCCGGTGATACGGTACCCTTTCTCACCTTTGTGCAATCACGTGTAATCCATACTGGGCCTGACACCGCTTGAGCCTGCCTCCTGATCTATAGACATATATTTTGAATGTGTACACTATGCTATCCATACATGTTATCCGGGGATACGGTACCGTATTTTTCATTGTACTATACCGCTATTTCTCTGCCGTATCAGAGCATCATGAGTTGTGGTATGTGTTAAAGGGGCGCTCTTTTGCCCAGGGCACATGAAAACCTGGAGCCAGCCCTACACCCCCACAACTTTAGCCAAATAACCCCCATGTTTCAGTGCATAACTAGTATTATGAAGTTAATTAAGGTTGACAAGCTTAAGTAAGAAGAATTGATGCTTTTGGCATTCAAATGGGCACTGTAGGTGTGTTTCCTGTCCTCCTCTCACTGCCAACTTTAATTCCCCATTGACTTACATTGGGTTTCGTGTTTCGGTCGGACCCCCGACTTTTCCCTATAGTCGGCCGATTTTGCTCGACCCGACTTTTGGAAAAGTCGGGTTTCATGAAACGAAACTCGACCCTAAAAAAGCAAAAGTCGCTCAACTCTAATGATAGGCAGTGACGACCATGACTACATCTCTCCCTGTGACCAAAATTTGATGGAGATGAGTAACGGTGATGGGATCAACGGTACTGCGATACAGCAACCCTTTCTTCACAAAGAACTGTTTTTGCTTTTTCCACACACAAAGTAATTGAGGGTCAGCATCGCCTCTGAGAATTCTCCCGGGAGTTTTTCCCGTGATTAGTAATTCCTAAATTTCTGCAATCACTCAACTTTATGTCTGTACTTTTATCCATCTCGTTTCCTCTTGTGGAGAGTCTGGACTGTCTTACTGAGACAGAAATATATATGAAGATTTAAAAATACCCCACCAGTGTATACTGGTGTACGCTTCAAAAACATTTCCTTTTTTCTACTTTTTAGATTGTTGTCTAATCCATACTGAGGCTGTGAGTGTCTTTGTCATACTCCGGAAATAAACACGGAGATTTTAAATGTTTAAACTATGCTATATATACCTGTTATCCGGTGATACTGTAGCCTTTCTCAACTTTCTGCAATCTTGTCGAATCCATACTGTGCCTGAGACCATCTGAGTCTGCCTCCTGATTACAGATGAGTGGTGTTTGAGTGGAACTGTTGGCCAAGTTCAAATTCTAGCTGTTTTGGGCGGTGTTAGATCTGTTCGTCGAACTACAACACTTTGATTAAAATTCGGCTGTTCGAGTACGTTTTGTTAAAGAAAAGCGCATCTTTTTTTCATGTTAATAATGGTTTTCAATGATAATAGACAGTTTTAGGGCATAGCAGCGGTGTCTGGTAGCCAGCGGTGTAGTACACCTGTGAAGGAGCTACACCGTGTGTGTTTCTAATAATTTTTTACCGCATAGTGTCCTGAAAATCCTTTTGGGCCTAGTAACTGTGTCTGCTACTCAGAAGAGGAGCCCACCCGTGAGCCGAGCTATGCCACCTGTTTATGAAAGAAACAGTTTTTGACTGCATTTACACCACTTAATGCTTTGGGCCTAGTAACTGTGTATGCTACTCAGCAGAGTTGGCCACCCGTGAACCAAGCTATGCCGCCTGTTTATGTAAGAACTGTGTGCTACTCAGCAGAGGAGCCCAGCTGTTAAGCAAGCTACAGCACCTGTGGTTTGGGCACTTAATTTTTTCACATTCTTTCTGGAATGCCGTTTAGGCCTAATTCCGGAATTACGGTTGACATGCACTTACTGGGAAATGCTTGTTCGCGGGGAAGAATTGTAATCCCAGATCCCCATCACTAACGGGGTTCAGCGTGTTATCCGCACCTGTAAGCGATACACGCTGGTCCTTTCATTATAGCACGCGTGCAGCCCCGGACACGTAAAGGCATGACAGACCTGTTACGGGCAGCACGGTGGCTCAGTGGTTAGCGCTGTAGCCTTGCAGCGCTGGAGTCCTGGGTTCGTATCCCACCAAGGACAACATCTGCAAGGAGTTTGTATGTTCTCCCGTGTTTGCGTGGGTTTCCTCTGGGCACTCCGGTTTCCTCCCACACTCCAAAGACATACTGATAGGGAATATAGATTGTGAGCCCCATCGGGGACAGTGATGAAGATGTGTGTGAACTGTAAAGCGATGCGGAATATGTTAGCGCTATATAAAAATAAAGATTATTATTATTATTATTGGCCGATCTCGCGTGCCAGAGCCTCACGTGTCCCTCTAGTAAGCTGGACGCGGACCGTGGGGGCATGCCTGAGTCTCATTCGTTAATGGAATTAAGCTTGCAATCTGTGCAGCTTTTTTGTGGATGGCATGGTTGAGGTTGCCTGTGTTAAGTCCAATTAAGCCGCAGGCTCCACTCCTGGTGGTGCCCTTCTGGACATTCCTTTAAGGTTCAGCTTTGCAACCATACTGCCCCCGGAAACCAAACACTTTTCCTGACAGTGACATTCTGGTCAAAAAGCGCGATGACATCACGTCTGTACGCCCTCTGCCTAAACAGTCCAAGTGCAGAGAGATGGAAGATGGGGATGATGAGGAGTCCAGAGTACAGGGATTCCCTAGCGAGGAGACTTATTTAATTGTTTTAAAGGTTGGGAGCAATTTTTGGGGAGCACAATATTCTGGAGAATGATATCTGGAGCCCACCATACACAGGAGCATTCCAAAGGTGAACATCAGTCACTGGAGCAGCATTTACAGGGCCCATTATACACTGGAGCATTATAAATGGGGCCCATTATATATGGAGCATTATTTGGGCCCATAAGACACTGGAGCTTCATCCATGGTGAACAACATATACTGTAGCATTATGTGGAGCTCATCATAAACTGTATATATTTTATATGGGACCAATGATTCTGTATGGAGAAATATATGGGCCTCATTACTCTGTATGGCGCACTATGTGGTGGCCATAATACTGTATGGAGGAATATACTGTCTGTTTTTGGAGCTATTGGAGAATTTAAAATGGATATCAGTAATGTGATGTAAGAATTGAAGTATTTTTCATTGTACTGTACCGCTATTTCTCTGCCGTATCAAAGGATCATGAATTGTGTCATGTGTTAAAGGAGTCCAGTGACACTCTTTGGCCCTGGGCCCATGAAAATCTGGAGCCAACACTACCCCCCCACAACTTTAGCCAAATAACCCCCAGTTTTCAATGCCTAACTATTATTATAAAGTAAATTAAGGTTGACAAGCTTAAGGAATAAGAATTGATGTTTTTGGCAATAAAATGGGCACTGTAGGTGTGTTTCCTGTCCTCCACTCACTGCTGACTTTTCTTCCCCATTGACTTACATTGGGTTTCGTGATTCACTCGGACTTCGACTTTTCACAATAATCAACCGATTTCGTTCGACACAACTTTTGCGAAAGTCGGGTTTCGTGAAACCCGACTGGACCCGAAATAAGGCAAAGTCGCTCATCTCTATTGACAAGCTTAAGGAATAAGAATTGATGTTTTTGGCATTAAAATGGGCACTGTAGGTGTGTTTCCTGTCCTCCACTCACTGACGACTTTTCTTCCTCATTGACTTACATTGGGTTTCGTGTTTCAGTCGGACTTCGACTTTTCACAATAATTGGCCAATTTCGTTCGACCCGACTTTTGCGAAAGTCGGGTTTTGTGAAACCCGACTCGACCCGAAAAAAGGCAAAGTCGCTCATCTCTACTCAAGAGTATCAAGGTATTCTAGAGAGAAATGTGCTGTCCAGTGTCAGAAACCTTGGTCTCAGTCACAGGTCACGAGTCTTGCAACAGGATAACGACCCAAAACACACAGCTAAAACACCCAAGAATGGCTAAGAGTAAAACATTGGACTATTCTGAAGTGGCCTTCTATGAGCCCTGACATAAATCCTATTGAGCATCTTTGGAAAGAGCTGAAACATGCCGTATGGAAAAGGCAACCTTCAAACATGAGACAACTGGAGCAGTTTGCTTTTGAGGAGTGGGCCAAAATATCTGTCGAGAGGTGCAGGTCTCATTGTCAGTTACAGGATTTGTTTGATTGCAATGACTACCTCAAACGTTGTGCAACAAAATATTAAGTTAAGGGTTTCATCATTTCTGTCCAAGCCTAGTTCATGAGTTTAAAAAAAAAAATAAATATCTGTGGAAGCATGGTCGAAAAGCAATGTCTGACTTTCAGTTATTCATTTTCATAGATTTTTGATTTATTATTACTTTTGTGAGATTCAAGTTATTTCTGTGACCATTGTGGGTTTTCTTGTCATTAAATGAGGGGTAATAACAATTTTGACCACGTGTGTACAAGTACAATATATGATGGCTTCATCATAACAGAAGGATTGAAGAGTACTCCGGGTAATCTCTGAATAAAATCCATTCTTGCCAAGTAGGAAAAAGTTGTTGGAACTAATTTTATTATGAGCAGAGAGTCTTTCCATTCTACACAAAAAAATCAATTTTAAGAGACCATTCTTGGATAGATGGAGTGATTCTAGAATGCCAGTGTCTGGGAATGACTGTCCTAGTGGCAGATAAACAGTGTCTCAGCAATCCTCTTTTGATAGATTTAAAAGACCTTGGTGTCATAGAAAGAAGTCCGATGTGGGGAGTTCAAGATGATGATTCTCCTGGAATGTGTTTGTGAACATCAAAGACTTTGCTCCAGAGGCCACTTATTTGAGGGTATTCCCACCAGATATGAAGTATAGTGCCTTCAGCATTTTCACATCTCCAGCATTTATTGGAGACAGAGGGAAATATCTAATGAAGATCTGCTTGCCAATGATACCATCTAGTCTTGATTTTGTAATTTTTTTCTTGAGCTTTGTAAGCCAATGGAAGTCTGTGCATTGTGAGACAGTGACCGGCATTGCAAATCGCCGGTATGTAGAGAGGAGAAGGTCCTCTGCTCTGTAAGCCTGAAATGTTGCTCTAGGATCTCTAGCTCTACGAGCCTTGTTTTTGTTTAAAAAGGGGAGCTTACAGGGTTAGCTGGAGAGCGGGGCGGGACTGGCTAACCACACACACCTCCCACCTATGGGGATGGTTTCAGCTACATAATGTGACTGTGGTTTGGTCACATGATCGGTGTTGTAAGGTCCTGAATAGCCTTTGTGTTGGAAGGTCCTGTGTGTGGACCGGATTCCTGAAGAGCATATGGTGAGGCCATGGATCTCTGTGTTGGAAGACCCTGGTAGTGAACAGGATTCCTTTAGGCTATGTACCCACGTATGCAGAAAATTCCTGACTGAAAACTGGACTCCTTCCCAGAAAACACGCGTTTTCCGCATTTTTTTGCTCATTTTTTATGTGTTTTTTCCGGAGCGTCCCCAGTCTCATAGAAAATAGTGAGAAATGCATATTTTTCTGCGAAATTAATGAGCATGCTGTGTTTTTTTACCGCGATACATTTTTTTCGCGGAAAAAAAAATCAATATCCACAAAAAGTGCAGAATTCATTAAAATGAATGGGATGCTTCTTGTAAGCGTTTTTAAAGCGTTTTTGCTAATAAAAACACTTAAAAAAATGTGAAAAAAGGCTTACATGTGCACACACCCTTAGAGCACAGTGTGAGACCAGGTACCTGCAGAGCCTGTGATGGCTAGCTGTGGTCTACCGTCCTTCTGAGGGTCTGGACTGTCGGGTTTGGCCTGTGGAACAAGTCAGCGTGTGGATAGGAGCTCCAGGGCAGCGATCCCAGTTAGGCAGCTTCCTCGGAAACCTAGGACTGACAATGAGTCAGCATGTGGGGTGGAGCTCCTGGAAGGTAACCCAGAGTATGGGGGACTGTGTGCACTGACGAGTGTCTGTTAATGAACTGTGCGGTTACCAATGGTAACTGGACAAAGTGAGGTCCAGCGTGTTTAGAGACTGCAATCTAATGTCATGTGGCATGGAGTACAGTTGTGAGAGACATTGGTACGGCGTGCGGTCGCCCACAGTAACTGGACAAAGTGAGGTCCGGTGTGTTTAGTGACTGCGAGTTAAAGCCATGTACTATGAAGTTGAGAATGGACTACATGCTAGGTCTGTAATATATAACATGGCCTACAGTGACAGTGGTTTATGAGTGTATAATAAACCACATGGACTGTTTGAGTGGAAAAAAAAGGTTTCTGCGTGCCTTAATTCCGCTGCCAAGTGAATGTCCCCCAACACATTCAGTAAGCGCTGCCTTACAGTGTGCAAAATAAAGTATTGTTCCATTGCTCCTCCGAGAAGGTCATCCCAATGTCTCTCCCACTCTTTCCTGAACCATAGGAGCACTGTATTAGTCTGAGATGACAAAATATAATATATTTGGGAGATCATATGCTTGGGTGCAACCTCTCCGATCAGCAGCAAATCAAACTGAAAAGGGTCAGACTTGAGCAACGAAAGCGGCTCAAGTGGATGGAACTGGAGGTATGAAAACCAAGTTAAGCTCATTTAGCGATGGTATATTTCTGAAATGGACCTGATGAAGTCTAGTTTTACAGTTGAAGACCAGGAATTTACTCACTTCAACTCCAGGGGGTAATTCTGGATTGTCAACCATCGGTGTCATAGAAAATGGTTTGAGAGAAAGCACCGGAGACTTCTAAGGTGGCCAGCAATGAGTCCAGACCTGAATCCCATAGAACACCTGTGGAGAGATCTAAAAATGGCAGTTTGGAGAAGGCACCCTTCAAATATCAGGGACCTGGAGCAGTTTGCCAAAGAAGAATGGTCTAAAATTCCAGCAGAGCATTGTAAGAAACTCATTGATGGTTACCGGAAGCGGTTGGTCGCAGTTATTTTGGCTAAAGGTTGTGCAACCAAGTATTAGGCTGAGGGTGCCCATTTTTGGAGTTTTGTGTGAAATGAACAATGCTTTGCTTTTTGCTTCATTCTCTTTTGTGTTTTTTCATTTAAGACAAATTAAATGAAGATAATACCAAAGAATTTGTGTTTGCAATCATTTTCAGGAAGAAACTGAGTATTATCTGACAGAATTGCAGGGGTGTCAATAGTTTTGGCCACAACTATAGGTCCTGGAATCTAAGAAATCTTAAGTTTCTTTACCAATTGGTCCCAAACTCTGAGAATATCAACTGTTAATGGGGGAGTGGTCCCTTTGAAGAACGAAAGTGCTTAGAAATCCAGGGTAGGGAAGTTAAGTCTACGATAGGAATGACTCTAGTGTGACCCAACGCTTATGATTCGCACCATGAAACCAGTCCACTACCCGCCCCAGCACAGCCACGGCGTGATAGAGTTGAAAATTCGGGAGGCTGTGCCCCCCTTTGAGATTTAGATCTAGCCAAAAATTTAATGCCCAGTCTCAATCTTTTTGAAAATGAAATTGTTACAGACTATGTAATTGCTTAAAAAAGGCACAAGGGAGTGGAATTTGAACCGCTTGAAATACATAAAGCAGTTTTGGAAGAATTTCCATCTTTAATACGTTAATTCTACCTAACCAAGATAATTGTGTTTTGTCATAAGCGTTGAGCTCAGCTTTGACACAACTGAGTAAAGGATCATGATTCAGATGGAAGAGCTGGGACACGTCAGAGGACAATTGGACCCCAAGATATTTCATAGGACCATTACACCAAAGAAAAGGAAAGGACCCCTTTAACAATTGTCCTGTGGGATACTGATGTTCAAAATCTCTGACTTAGTAAGACTTACCTTAAAATTACTCAAATTCTTTCAAATACTTTCAAATTCTTTCAGAATAGATGGCAGTGATGTTTTAGGATTAGTGATGTACAATAGGAGGTCATCTGCGTATAGCGCCAATTTAAGAGATTTGTTCCTTGAATGTTGGAATTTTCCTGAGGGCCATTGCCAGATTTTCCATTACAATAATGGGGAGAGTGGACACCCCTGTCTTGTTCCATTCAACACTCCAAAAGATTCTGAATAGGTGCCATTGCAATGAACCTTGGCAGAGGGGTCTTGATATGAAGCCATTATTTTGTTGAGAATGTTGGGACCTAAATTGATTTGTTTAAGAGCACTATGTAGAAATGACCAAATGTTTTTTCAACATCAACCTATCGAATGCACTCTGGGATCTTTTTCAATTCTATATAAGACAAGCGCATTGTTTTAATCGTGTTGTCTCTTGCCTCCCTCTGGGGCACAAATCCAGCTTGATCATTGTGCACAATATAAGAAATCAGGGGGGCTAATCTGGTCGCTATTATTTTAGAGAAAAGTTTAACATCAATGTTAATTAAGGATATTGGCCTGTAACTTGAGCATAATATTTGGTGTTTCCCAGGTTTCGGTATCACCAAAATATGGGCTTCCAGAGTTTGTCTGGGAAAAGGATTTGAAGTCGAAACTGAATTAAATACTTTGGTTAAAAATGGTGTTACTTGCGTAGCAAATGATTTATAAAATTTGGCAGCGTAACCATCTGGACCTGGGCATTTATTAGATGGGAAGCTTTTGATGACCCAAAGTACCTCCTCTTCTTCATATGATTGCTCTAGGGATGCCTTTGTGTCATCCGATATTGATGGCAGAGCAGTGTATTTCATGTATTGATCTATTTTAAATTAAGTTGGGTTGGTGACATCTCTACTTATTTGCCCTCAATATTGTACAGGGAGCTATAATATCCTTTGAATGTCTCAGCAATTTGTTTGGATTAATTGATTATGGATCCTGTAGCATCCTGTATCGACTGCATAAATGTCATTGGGGCTTTAGCATGGATGCTTCTAGCTAGAGGGCCACCACATTTGTCTGCAAATTCATAAAAAAAACTGCTGTAACCTTTCCCTATGTTTTGAGTAACTTTGGTCTAGAAGTCCCTTCAGGTCATCTTTTTGCTTGTTCAAGTTAATCAAGCAGATGGATTTTTTAATGGGATTGTTCAAGGAATGCATTGTCTTCAAAAGAATTTCTTTTGCATGGGTTTTTGCTTTCTTAAGTCTAGTGCCTTCTTTCATTAGGACACCTCTACTTACACATTTTAGAGCTTCCCATTGGATGGGAAGGGGGATATCATTCATTCCATAATGATGCAAAAATTCAGAGATGGCTTGTTCTACAGCATTTTTGGTGTTAATGTCTTCAAGAAGGTTTGGGTTTCAACGCCAATCTCATGGGCGTGGTACAGAGGTGGGTGGCTGGAAAGTGAAGAAGATGAGAGCATGGTCTGGCCAGGGCATAGTGCCCACAGAAGCGGAGGGACCCCAGCTAAGCAAATGATGACAACCAAAAAGTAGTCGATTCTACTATACGAGTTGTGAACTGATGAGTAGTGGGTGTAATCTCTATCTTTAGGATGTAAGACACCTGACGCCACACATCCATTGCCTGCATTTTTAAGAGATTTTTTTTACAGGAGGATAATTGCGTAGGGGGAATTGTAGACTTAAGGGCCCATTACACATAGCGATATCGCTAGCAATATCGCTGTAACGTCACTGGTTTTGTGACGCAGCAGCGACATCGCTAGCTATATCGCTACATGTGATACTTACCTCCGACCGGCTCCCCAGCTGATTATCGCTGATCGCGCGAGAATATCCTGGACCATTTCTCGTCGGGCGCTTCCTGCTGGGCTTCCTGTGGCGCCGACGAGCGACGCGTGGACCCGGGCAGGAGGACGTCAGGATCGCCGCATCTGACAGGTAAGTAGCGACCCCCGACCGCTGCTATGTCGCTGGTGAGATCTGCCTGTGTGGCAGCTCACTAGCGACCACTTAGCGATGCACCAGCGATCCATATCGTTGTTGGGATCGCTGGTGCATTGCTAAGTGTAACGGTACCCTTACCCACTGAGGAGTTCCACAAGTTATTCATGGTCAGGTTGAGGTCTCCCCCCAAAATCAAAAGGATTTCCATAAAACCCTCCAGTCGCTGCAGGTATCTCAGTCTGGTCCTCACCTGCTCTTTGTTTGGAAGATAAAAGTTAGCTTGTGTGTAGATCTGTTTCAAAAAAAGGGATCTTCAATAGCAAAAAACATCCGTTATCATCAGTGTCAATCCCTAGTAGTGTGAAGGGGGAATTTTTGTGAATAGCAATGCTGACCCCTTTAGATTTAGCAATCGAATTCAAACTATGATACCAGGTTGTGAAGTACCGGTTCTTAATTTCTGGAAAGTGATTACTTTTAAAATGGGTCTCCTGTAAGAAAAGAATTTGTACTCCCATTTTATGCATCCTGTATAGAATTTGAGAACATTTTTGCGGGACATTAAACCCTCTAACATTTAGAGAAGCTACCTTAATTGATGCCATGTCTTATATTTCAACTTAAATTGCCATGTCTTAAATTTCAACTTAGTCTAGGTGGATGGACAAGGAAGAAAGGACAGAGATAGAGAAGATATAAGTAAAGAATAAATGTCTATTAGAATCACTGCACACATACACTTAAGGAGTATTTACTTATTAGTGGAATTTATTGAAAACAAGTGCTCTTATAGTGATTGCGACAGAATGACGTTTCCGTCATTCAAGACCTTGATCACATAAGTCGCCGTAGTAGTTCTGAACTAAGGGCTGTCCTGAATTAGGTAATGGTCACTTATGCCTTTAGGTTAGCCAGGGTTAGAGCGGTGGCTCTATGTGGGGTGGTGGCGAGACGGTGGAGTGTGTTAACACTCAGTTGTAGCAAGAAGGAGTGACTCCATGCTACAACCCCCTTTCAAAGCAATATTGAATAACTCGCGGGGATCTTGGCCAGGCAAAATAAAGATTGTAAGAAGAATATAAAACACTAACAAAACAAGAACCCTATGTTCCAACTATCACAAGGATCATGGCCATTCAAAGATGCATAACACTAGGCAACCTGTCGACAATTCACATAGGAGTCCGAAGGAGTCAATGGGTTTGTGATCCAATCAGAGATAGTAATTTCTGGCAGATCCAGGTCCTCTAGGAATGACCACAATCCTCGTGGGTTCCTCAGAAAGAAAGGTCCATGCTGGTTGCACACTTTTAATTGGAAGGGAAAACCCCACGAGTAGAGGACATTTCTTTCTCTGAGAACTTCCAAGAGTGGGTGCAGAGCCCTATGTTTTGCTAAGGTTGACCTAGATAAGTCTGCCATAAAATGTAAATGTGCCCCATCAAAATCCATAGGTGCTTTGGACTGAGCCTGTCTCATAATTTCTTATTTGGTTTTCAAATAATGAACACGGCAAATTACATCTCTAGGGATGTCTGAGTCATTGTTGTGGGGTCTTAAAGCTCAGTGTGGTCTGTCAATAAGTATTTCTTCAGTAGGTGGCCTTTCCAGGAGCGTATTAAAGATGCTGCAAAGGGTGGGAATAAGATTGGCTGTACCAGTTGCTTCTGGTAAACCCTGTATGCGAATATTCTTGTGGCGGTTTCGATTCTTGAGGTCTTCTATCATACCAAATAATGAGTCAATCTTTGCAGAATGGCGTTCTATTATTTGACTTTGTACCTTTTGTTCTGCGGCAGCTTTGGCAGAAAAAGATTACAACTGGGTCACTCTATCAGCGACTTGTGAGATTGACGCATTCAGGCCTTGTATCTGACATATTTAGTTTTTTCCAGGCGGATAATATAACCTTCCATATTTGTTTTGGTCAGAACATTCCCCATGTGAGAACTGAGATCTTTGATTTCTTCCATCATTAATGCAAAATTCTGAGATGGTGTCACCGCCGGGGCATTAGCAGAGCTTGGTGAAGGTATAGAAGAGGTGTTGGAGTGGATGTCTCTCGTTCATGCGTCTTCTAGCATATTTTCCCTGGAAAGATCCTCTTGTGTGGAAGGGGAGGCAGTGCGAGAGGGAGCATCAGACGCCATTTTAGAATCTTGATATGGGGCAGAGCCTGGCTTGTCTGTAAAATATCTTTGGATGCTGCATGATCTGGAAGAAGCTGGGGTTAATGATGTTCAGGGGGAGGGCTTCCTGCCCATATCGCACACACAATTGTCTTCCAGACTGAGGAGCCTAACAGTGTCTTTAGGGCACAATGTTTAGTTTCACTACTTAACCCTTCAGTGACACAAATGGATTGAAGAATTGCCAGAATGGCAAAGGTTCGGTCAATGGTCAGCTCCAGGATTATCAAAGACATTCTCAAGTTACCTGTGAGTACTGTTAGAAGACACCTGTGTGAAGCTAATCTCTTAGCAAGAAGTTCCAATGTTAAAAAAAGACATACTGAAGTGGATACAATTTGCCAAAGAAAATGGGATGCCCTCACACCCAGGGCTGTGGGGTACTCGGTACCGGGCTCGATGAGCTTCAATGGGAGATGTCACGGCAACTGGGACCCGGCCCGTGGCGCCCATTGTAAAAGGGAAATGTTCAGTGTGCTTATGATGAGTGATTCGAAACGCCACCTGTGGTGTTCAGCAATAGAGATGTAAGCCGACGCTGCAGACAGATCCTCTGGGACAGATGGTGTGGTGCAGCAGTGATGGTATAGCCCTCTACAGGCAGGGCTGTAGTCCCAGGGCAGTGTAGGCGAAGTGACACGTAGATGGTGTCAAGGCGCAAGGGATGTAGCAGTGCTGGGCGGGTTGGCGCAGGAATAAGTGGAGGACACCAGGGCATGTAGTTCCAAAGCTTTACTCACAGTCTGTTGAAGGTACAGGTGCCCGCATCCGTGCCGTGTCCTCCGGGTCAGGAGCTCAGCCAACTTCCAGGCAAGATGAAGTACTCCTATCCAGCACTCCGCCAACATATGTGCCTTTTCTGAACGTCTCCTCTTATAGCGCCTTTGAATGAAGTACTCCTAGTACTGAGATACACTGGAGTTCCTCCTGTCAGATGTTCCTATGAACTCTACTTGTACGGCAGACAGCTGTAGCCTGCTTTGGGGACTCCTTGCTACTAAGTCCCGGCTCACTACTATGTTGCTGTTGTGCCCCCAAGTCTTGAGTGGGAATAAAGTGGTCACTACTTCTATTCCTCCGGTGTCTGCTGCAGGACCACTAGTATCCATACAACCTGGGGGACCGGACCCCGGCCTTGCGCTTAGAACTTGAAAAGGGTTCTCCTCTAACCCTGGTCCTTGTTCTCTTATTCTCCTCACGTTTCGTGCTAATCCTTCTTCCCAATGGAGAATCAAGCTTTCTTTCTCTTTCTCTTTCCTGTGCCAGCAGACCCAGATCACTGTGGCCTGCTGCAGCACTTCCTTCTTCCATCCCTCTCCCGGGGATCTTCTCTGTCTCACTCTCTGTCCTTCTACATCCTCACTCATTGACTGAATGAAAGACTGACTGACTGACTCAACTCTTCCTGCTCTTTTATGTGAACTAAACTCCACCCACCTCCCAGCATGTTTCGTGTTCCAAGCAGGGAGCCACCATGGGGTGCTATGCTACACTCCAAGCAGGGAGCCACCGAAGGTGCTTTGCTACACTACTTTGCGGTGTGGGGTGCAGGTGTTGGAGCGTGGTCCGGTGTCTCCACCTTACCTGGATGGTGGGGCACCACACCTCAGGAGGAGGTGCAGTACCTCTGTGGCGACTGAACCCTCAGGGGCACCACATACCCCCCATTAAACACAGCACGTCCGCGGGCTGCAAGAAAACAGAAGTTGACAAATACAGGAACATACAAAATTTTTGTAATGCTAATAAACAGCTCTTATCTAATCTCAATATGAGAGGCACTGTCTCTTGAACGTTGCAAACTATTTTTTACTAAATATCTATACTTTACTATAGTACCTAACTCAAAAGTGCTTTTAGCAATAACTCACTATCACTTCAAGTATCATTAACACACTTCTTCACTTTCTACACTACTTTGTGGTGTGGGGTGCAGATGTTGGAGCATGGTCCGGTGTCTCCACCTTACCTGGATGGTAGGGTACCACACCTCAGGAGGAGGTGCAGTACCTCTATGGCGACTGAACCCTCAGGGGCACCACAAACACATCAACTGACCTAAAGAGAAATGGAGATACATTTTGTGGACTGATAAAAGTAAAATTGTTCATTTTGGGTCCAAGGGCCGCAGACAGTTCATTAGGTGATCCCCAAACTCTGCATTCAAGCCACAGTACAGTTGTGGCCAAAAGTATTGACACCCCTACAATTCTGTCAGATAATACTCAGTTTCTTCCAGAAAATGATTGCAAACACAAATTCTTTGGTATTATTATCTTCATTTAATTTGTCTTAAATGAAAAAACAAAAGAGAATGAAGCAAATGCAAAACATTGATCATTTCACACAAAACTCCAAAAATGGGCCAGACAAAAGTATTGGCACCCTCAGCCTAATACTTGGTTGCACAACCTTTAGCCAAAATAACTGCGACCAACCGCTTCCGGTAACCATCAATGAGTTTCTTACAATGCTCTGCTGGAATTTTAGACCATTCTTCTTTGGCAAACTGCTCCAGGTCCCTGATATTTGAAGGGTGCCTTCTCCAAACTGCCATTTTTAGATCTCTCCACAGGTGTTCTATGGGATTCAGGTCTGGACTCATTGCTGGCCACCTTAGAAGTCTCCAGTGCTTTCTCTCAAACCATTTTGTAGTGCTTTTTGAAGTGTGTTTTGGGTCATTGTCCTGCTGGAAGACCCATGACCTCTGAGGGAGACCCAGCTTTCTCACACTGGGCCCTACATTATGCTGCAAAATTTGTTGGTAGTCTTCTGACTTCATAATGCCATGCACAGGGTCAAGCAGTCCAGTGCCAGAGGCAGCAAAGCAACCCCAAAACATCAGGGAACCTCCGCCATGTTTGACTGTAGGGACCGTGATCTTTTCTTTGAATGCCTTTTTTTTTCTCCTGTAAACTCTATGTTGATGCCTTTGCCCCAAAAGCTCTACTTTTGTCTCATCTGACCAGAGAACATTCTTCCAAAACGTTTTAGGCTTTTTCAGGTAAGTTTTGGCAAACTCCAGCCTGGCTTTTTTATGTCTCGGGGTAAGAAGTGGGGTCTTCCTGGGTCTCCTACCATACAGTCCCTTTTCATTCAGATGCCGATGGATAGTACAGGTTGACACTGTTGTACCCTCAGACTGCAGGGCAGCTTGAACTTGTTTGGATGTTAGTCGAGGTTCTTTATCCAACATCCGCACAATCTTGCGTTGAAATCTCTTGTCAATTTTTCTTTTCCGTCCACATCTAGGGAGGTTAGCCACAGTGCCATGGGCTTTAAACTTCTTGATGACAATGCGCACGGTAGACACAGGAACACTCAGGTCTTTGGAGATGGACTTGTAGCCTTGAGATTGCTCAAGCTTCCTCACAATTTGGTTTCTCAAGTCCTCAGACAGTTCTTTGGTCTTCTTCCTTTTCTCCATGCTCAATGCGGTACACACAAGGACACAGGACAGAGGTTGAGTCAACTTTAATCCATGTCAACTGGCTGCAAGTGTGATTTAGTTATTGCCAACACCTGTTAGGTGCCACAGGTAAGTTACAGGTGTTGTTAATTACACAAATTAGAGAAGCATCAGATGATTTTTCGAACAGTGCCAATACTTTTGTCTACCCTCTTTTTTATGTTTGGTGTCGAATTATATCCAATTTGGCTTTAGGACAATTCTTTTTGTGTTTTTTCATTTAAGACAAATTAAATGAAGATAATAATACCAAAGAATTTGTGTTTGCAATCATTTTCAGGAAGAAACTGAGTATTATCTGACAGAATTGCAGGGGTGTCAATACTTTTGGCCACAACTGTACACTCTGAAGATAGTAAAGCATGGTGGTGCAAGCATCATGATATGGACATGTTTCTCTTACTGGGGTTCCGGACCTATTTATTGCATACCAGGGATCATGGACCAGTTTACATATATTAAAAAACTGGAAAAGGTCATGTTGCCTTACGCTGAAGAGGATAGGCCCTTGAAATGAGTGTTTCAACAAGACAGCAACCCTAAACACACCAGCAAAAGAGCAAAATCAAGGTTCCAGTCCAACTAAATTGAGGTTATGGAGTGACCAGACCAATGCTTGGACCTTAATCTGATAGAACATTTGTGGGGTGACATTAAAAAAGTCATTTCTGAGGCAAAGCCAACAAATGCCACATAATTGTGGGATGTACTTCAAGCATCCTGGGCTGGAAAAACAGGTGACAGGTGCTAGAAGTTGGTTGACTCTATGCAACATAGATGTGAAGCAGTACTAAAAACTGTGTGGATATACAACTAAATATTAGGTTAGTGATTCACAGGAATGCTAAATCGTCATAAAAAATAGTAGATATTGTGAGTTTGCAAAGAGACATGCAGACCCTGCTATTTTTTAGAACAGCTCAATGTTCATTTTATGTTTTTTTAAAGTAGTTAAAAATTATATACATTTCTCTTCATGTTTTGAATTAGAAAACAGTGTATAATGATCATAATGCATGGAAATAAAAATTAGTATAAAGGTTTTGTGATAAACTCATGTTTTTGAACACACTGCTATTATTTTGAACAATACTGTACATTCAAGAATTAGTATCATAATTATACATAAGATATACTGTATGATATATTATTCTTCACAGCTGCAGCTAGAAATCATGTTACGGTTAGGAAAACATTTAAAAATTCTTAGCATACCAGTCTCTCCAAAAGAAGTGTGCTATTCAGCTTTACACCACTTGAAAGTTCTTGTTTCATTCTATAAAGAATATATAGCAGAACAATAACATATTAATAATTTATATTGTTTTTATAGAAGTATGAAAGCCCTTCATAAGATAATGCTTCATTTAATTTATATCATCCATTTCTACACAGAAGCAAATTGGCCTACATTTTTAAAATTGACTGTCATCTATTGGATTTATCCATTAGACTGAGGCAGATGTTTTCCTTGCACCCTGAATGACTACATTTACTCCTGGTGAGTGGGGAAGGTAAAAGGAACCCATTAGGATGATTTTGCTGCTGACAGAAGTGGCATCACTAGATTCAAGTTAGATCCCTTGACTGAAAAAGCAACGCAAACCCTGACTGTGCGGATTAGGTGTTTGCATGTTCTATTTTCATTTTTCCTTTTTGAGTTATTGGTGTGGTTTACTATTTAAAGGGAATCTGTCATCCCTTGGACGATTTTTATCTATTACCATGGACATACAGGTAATTGAATGGTTAAACCAGTCTATCCTGTATGCCTCATAGCTGTGGTGTAGATATTGAGAAATTGATTTACAATCTTTCATGTTACTGATTTCTTCCAGGCTCTGGGGTGTGTGGCGCCTGGAAGAAATCACTGCCTCCTTACTTTATTATACTATCACCCCCCTCCCATCAGAGTCATACTGACCTGGTCGACGCTGTAATCGCGCACATGCACTGTGCGATCACGCGGTTACTCGAACACTGTCTGCCCTTGTATGGACAGCGTCTGACTTGATCTTCTGCACCTGCGCTGATGCCTTCACAGAAGATCAATTCAAACACTGCCCATACAAGGGCAGTGTGATGAAAACCAGGGAGAACGAGGAGGGAGCAGTAGTCTAGAGTCAGGGCATGCGGCCGCATGCTAAGTGCGAGCCACACGAGAGCAGGACCTGCGATACATGACCACCGGGGGAGTGGCAGGAGGCGGAGCTAACTTCCGTACGGGAGAGGGAATGAAAGCGGAAGCCGGCGGAGCCTGGAGCGAGGTCAGATAAGCCAAGATCAGTAACCGGAGGGTAATGCAGGAGCCTAGGGATGAGACAGAAGGATGGTGCAATACAAGCCGAAGTCAGAAACCAGACAGGAGCGCGGTAACCAGGGGCGTAGACAGGAGGAAAGTCAGAGAACTTAGTCAAGGGTCAGAACCGGAGATATAACAGCAGTACAGAATCACCAAGCAGACACAGAACGTGGGACAAGCCGGATCATACACAGAACAAGCACACAGAGGAAGAAACGGTATACACCAGAGTCACTAGATCAGCTGCTCAAAATAAGTATTTTGTCACCTGAAAACATGCAATATTTCTGGCTCTCACAGACCTGTAACTTCTTCTTTAACCCCTTTACGACCGCTGACATACTATTGCGTCAGCGGTTGGTGTCCCCTGCTTTGAGGTGGGCTCCGGCAGTGAGCCCACCTCAAAGCCGCGACATGTCAGCTGTTATAAACAGCTGACATGTGCCCGCAATAGGCGCAAGCGAAATCGCAATCCGCCAGCACCTATTAACTAGTTAAATCCCGCTGTCAAACACTGACAGCGGACATTCAACTAGCGCTTCTGGCGCCCTGAAATGAGTGCATCGTGATCGGGGGTTAGCGACGCATTGCCTTGACAACCAGAGTTTTCATAGAGACCTCTATGGTTGATGATGGCACATTGCTATGAGCACCACCCTGTGGTCGGCACTCATAGCAATGCTGTATTTCTGCTACATATAGGCAATCTGAGCATCCCCCATATGTAGCAGTGCTGATCAAGTATGGCATGCTTCTAGCCTCCTATGAAGGCTATTGAAGCATGCCAAAAGTAAAAAAAAGTGTTTAAAAATTGTTTAAAAAAAATAAGAAAAACCTAAAAGTTTAAATCAGCCCCCGTTCGCCCCCATCAAAATGAAACAATAAAAAAAAAAAAAAATCAAACCTACACATATTTGGTATCGCCGCGTTCAGAATCACCCAATCTATCAATAAAAAATGGATTTCTGGAGGAAAAAAGTGAGTCTTATAGTCCAAAAAATACAGTATATTTTGCCAAGCTCATGCGTCTGGATACATGCACCCCTAAATTAGGCAGGCTTTCATCACTACAGAAATGCCAAACATGTGGAAGCTAAATGTGGTTTCGGCACACTTGGTGTCACGCTGTGATACGGAGGGTTAATACAGAGTACACCAACTTCTCTAGATGGCAGCAGAAATGAGAGAGAGTTGAATATCCAGCTCACAAGCAGACCAGCAGTAACACAGTGAAACAATCACTAGGTGGCAGCAGAATAGTCAGAGAGCCAAGTAGTAACCATAGACTAATGTAGTACAAAGGGGGAAATTCAAAAGCTGTGTCAGGAGAGAAAAACAGGTCAGTATCGGTCAGTAGCAGAGGTATCAGAAGGGAGAGACAAATCATGTCAGGGACGAGCCAAAGTCAAATACCAGGGATTCCAAACACACAGAGAGATAAGGAGCAGGGGCAGGCAGAAGGAAGGTAAATAGACACAGGTAGGGTCAGGTGTACGCAGCAGGACAAATCAGGAACTCACCAGAGCCAGCTACACACGCCAAAGTCAAGCAATATACCTGGCACTGCACACAGGTTGCAGCACAGATATATAGTAAACCTGACACAGGATCGAGGCCAGGAAAATTAACCCCTGACATGACTAGACCGGGAAAGGAGAGACAAAACGAAACCCAGCCTGGATCATGACACTTGGACTCAAAAGGGAGAGGGGCATTTGAATTTGGGAGTGTAGAATTTGCTGGATTTCTTTTGTGGGGTGAGGAGACATAGCACTTTTCCAAAGCCATTGTACTACCAGTAACGTGGAAGCCCCCTCCCTAGATTTCCATTGACAGATGATGGAGCTGAGTGGGGAATTGCTTTCTTTGCAGATTGAGTTTGAGTTGAGGCTTTTACTGGGAACATTTTACATAACATTTTGGATTACATTTATCCTGCGCTCTACACTGAGCACTGATCATATGGTTAAAGTGAGAAGGAAATTTTTTTTCTTCGGGTTAGTACAATTACAGTGATACCGCACTTTTATATAATTTTTTATTTTTTTTGTGTTTTGCCACTTTTACACAATAAAAACTATTTTATAGAAAAAAAGTTTGTGCATCGCTATATTTTGAGAGCTATAGCTTTTTATTTTTCCTCTGATGGAGCTGCATGATGGTTTGTTTTTTGAGGGACCAGATGACATAAATTTACATAGATATATCTATTTATTGGTATAATATTATTTTGAGTTTTTTAAATTTATTTTGTGATAATTTGAAAAAATATATATTTTTACAATTTTTTTTAACTTTTTTAGTTAGTCCCTCTGTGGGACTTTTACCTATCAAGCTGCACTGACAGAAGCCTCTAAGACCGTGCCCTTGGAATAGTCTTAGCAGGTCACCATGGATAGCAGACCAGAAAGTCATCATGACGACATTGTGTTGCCATGAAAACAATTAGGGCCTCGCAATGACATCTCTCTCTTAGTATCCCAAATGCTACATTTAAGGGGTTAAACAGACGGCGGTGGTACGGACACTGCTCCTGGCTGTGACAGCCAGTGCTCGGCTATCACATAAGCTGAGCTCCCGGTGGTAATTGTGCGGGCACAGATCCATGACATTCCATACATCAAAGGTCGGAAACCCATACCCGACCATGACGTATGGATACGTCAAAGGTGATGAAGGGCTTAAAGGTAAGTTGACCTTTGCAATCATTTTTTATATTCCTCCACGATATCTAAAAAAGACAATGAAGCACTTTTCCTTTAGTGGAATGATTTTTAAGTCTTCCCCATCATTGCACATCATGACTTACTTCTCAATTTTGTACTTCACATTCACATTCTGTTGCTGAATTTCTGCGAGTTATTTTTGAGTTTTTGTCTCTAATCTAAGAATAGAAAGAAACTGTCCTTCATTAGGTAAATATTTGTTGTTTCTAAGTATACCAATCTCTATTAGTATGCAATAGAACTTAGTCACACATCAGTTTTTCATGTACGAATGCTATTCATTTTGTTATGGATAGCACTCGTACCTATGTCAGTTTGTTCACATATCAGACTTTTTTTGTCAGTTTGTTCACATATCAGACTTTTTCTTCGGAATGAGTTTTCTAAACAAAATCGCAGAGTGTTGGCAGCGGATTATTCGGGATACTCTCTGCGTGTGACAACAGAGCTTCTTTAGTCAGGAACAAACAGGAACAATATATGATAAGCTTAACAGATCAGGAATAAATCATTTGTGTGTCTCTATCTGTATAGCATCTACATCAGGCTTCTTCTTTCATACACAGACTCAGAAAAAACAGGAAATACAGTCACATGCTATCCCTGTGTGAGCCTCTGAGAGTTTTGCTTTTTTTACTTTATTGTTCAATATATTTTTATTAAACAGATACAGTAATGTTAACAAACATTGTAACTTTTAACACTCATTAGTAAAGATATTCAGCCCTCCTCCCCTTTATCAGCAGTATCACCCCTACTAAAATTAACCCATCCCATTTACATCATTATACATATCTCAAATGGGTATATCAAAGGAAGAGGGAGACAGACTAAGTTAGGTAGAAGAAAAAGAGAGAGAAAAAGTAGAAGAAAGTATATAGAGAGAATAAAGAGAGTAAAACAAGACAAGACAAAAAAAATAAAAAATTTGGTAAGATGTCCGAGGCCTGACAGTATTGCTTATTCGCTATGGGAGACGAGGTAGTGTACCTTTTGTTAGCCAGGACTGAAAGTGATGTGACTCTTTAAATTGAATCCCAGGATGCCACACCGCAAACCAACTGGTACCCGACCTGTCATCAAAAGCCCTCATCTCCTCCATCCGACACAGAATGTCCACCGCCTCCACCCAATCAATCCGTCCCGACGCAAACGAAGACCTCCAAAGCCTGGGTATAATTTGACGCATTGCAGTCATGAAATATGGCAACATACTCTTCTTGATGTTGGATAGTGAGCTGGGAAAATGGATAGCAATGCCATCTCTGGGGTCGCCTCCACTTGATAATTAGCAATATAATTATAGAATATTTCATTTCATAGGGGTCTGACACATTGACAGCTCCACCATATATGTAGCATGGATCCCACTTCCCCATTGCACCTCCAACATAAGTCTGGAATTGTCGGACACATCCTGTGCAATTTAACAGGTGTTCTGTACCATTGTGTCAATATTTTATAGTTCAGCTCCTGGATTCTACAGGACACCGACAACCTATGTGCAGAGGTGAACGCCTTGGCCCACATTTCAGATGTAGTTTCTCTGTTTAGTTCCCTTTGCCACTGGATCATACATCTGAGAGGCCCAACCCCCATCCCCCTGGACACTATCATACCGTATATCAAAGAAACAGCATGCGCCGGCCCCTGTGGTAGGGAACATAGTCGCTCAAAAGAGGTGGACACGTGGTTCGAGCCCCCCAAATCTAAAGACCTAATGTAACTCTGAAGCTGTAAAAATTGTAACCAATGCCCCGGTGCCCACCTCCTATCTCCTAAAATGTCTTCCAAAGAGAAGATGCCCGTCTGGCTAGTCACATCTTTAATACATGGAACAGATCCCTGTGTGGCCAAGGGAATTATAGAGGTTGGATGTTGCAGTTCAGTGGGGAGCCCAGGATTCCCAACCTGAGGGGTTAACGGTTCCTGTATATTTGCCAATGAGAAGTGTCTCGCAAATGGCCTCCAAGCCTGCGCGATACTATATAGTGTATAAGAAATAGACATTTTCCCCAAGTTAATAGTGTACGGAAGTCAGAACACTCCCCTAGAAAGGTTCGGGGATAGCTCATGGTCAATGTCCACCCAAAGTTTAGATGTCCTATTATGGAACAAGTCTAGAACACAGTTCCCAATGGTTGCTGTATGATATACACGTAAGTCAGGTAGACCTGCTCCTCCATTTTCTTTACGCCTAATCAATTGGGTGTGACTTATACGTGAGCTACCATTATGCCAAACAAATTTTCTCATCATTTTATGTAACCCCATAAAAAAGGATAGTTCTATGTCCCATGGAATGGTCTGAAAAAAATATAATATTTTAGGCAAGATATCCATCTTAAGGGCATTTATTCTCCCAAACCACGACACTGCTAAGCGCTGCCAAGCCCCCATCTCCTTTTCCAACGAACTCCTAAGCGGGAGAAAATTGAGTTCAAATAATTTCTGGGGGTCTGCCGGGATAAGGACACCCAAGTGTTTAATGGAATGTTTGTTCCAGCGAAAAGAGAAACTGGACCTAAGCTGCTCCACCTCCTGATCCGGTATGGTTATATTAAGTAGCTCTGATTTCTGTAATTTAACCTTGAAGTTACTCAACCTACTGAATCTTTCAAATTCCTTTAATATGGATGGCAGGCTTAATCCGGTCTCTTTTCGTTTGGCTCTTCCTGTCACATTTAAAATCCATAATGTGTTCCATAAATCTTTGTTGAAGAGGTTTGTTGAACCTGTTGTTCTGGGGGTGGCACCTCCAGACCCTGTATTGGTTGAAGGTAACATGGAATATGAGGTAGAGAAAGTACTGGATTCCCGTCTGGCTAGACGGAGACTCCAGTATTTGGTTAAGTGGAAGGGTTATGGTCAGGAGGATAATTCCTGGGTCTCTGCCTCTGATATTCATGCCAAAAGATTGGTGCGTGCCTTTCATCGGGCTCACCCTGATCGCCCTGGTGGCGTAGTTGAGGGTTCGGTGACCCCTCCTCAAGGGGGAGGTACTGTTGTGAGTTCATTTTCCCCTTCATTACTGAGGCCCGAGGAACTCCCTCTTCTGGTAAAGAAAGGTAGTGAGCCTGATTATCAAACACCTGAGGCTGATGATGATGACTGGCTGAGTGGAGTTACTGACTGGATATAAGGCTGCCGACGCCCTTCTGCCCTGCGGGTGATTTCTCTGTGGGATCCTTGGAGACCAGTCTGAATTCCTGCTCCTCTAAAGCTAAGTTTGCTGCTCGGCCTTTTGCATTGGTGCTTGACTTTGTTTTGCTTTGTTTTTCTGGATTTCTGCCATTCCCTGCTGGGGTGTGCTGAATTCCTTTAGCTCTGTCTTCTGAAAATACCTGAGTGCTGATTTAGTTTTTGAAGCCTAGCTGCTTCAGGGCCTTTTTCATATCAGCTTGTTGGCTTATGTCTTTGATAGGGTTTTGGCAGATTGCAGACAGCATCCTTCCTGTCCTTTCCTATCTAGGTAGTTTTGGGCCCCGTCTTTGCTCAGTCTATCTTTCTGTCTGTGTTAGTGTTTTCATCTTGCTTCACCGTCATTATATGTTGGGGGCTGCCTATTGCTTTGGGGTCTGCTCTGGGGCAGTTTAGATTTCCCCTTTCTTTCTTTAGGCCTATTTAATTCTCCGGCCGTGATCGAGGGGTCTAGGGCATCGTAGGAACCCCCCACGGCTACTGCTAGTTGTGTTGATAGGTTCAGGGGTCTGCAATCTGATAGTTGCCAACTTCTCTGGTTTTCTGGACTTAGCTTGTATTTCTGCTTTTGCCTCCTACGGTGACTCGCTCATAACACTGCGTACCTGCAAGCACCACAGTTATACCAGACCGGGTAAAACTTAGATACACATTTAGGCATATTGGCAGCCACAAAGTGTGTCTCCTGGAGCATAACTATCTTTATTTTCTTCCTATGAAACCGGTACAGCACCAGTCTCCTTTTTTCCGGTTTGTTCAGACCCCTAGCATTATATGTGCAAAATGTTAATCTCTACATCCAAAAAAAAGAATACAGTGAGTGTGTAGAAAAAGAAAGACGATAGAGAGCAGAAGGGAAACACGAAAGAAAAAGAGAAGAAACAAAGGAAAAAGGAACACAGAATGTAATCCTAGAGTGACAACCCCAATAAAGATTCTAATAGAGACAAATGTCTAATACAGCATTAGCGCTGCGGTCCCTAAGTGAGGTAACGAGGCCGCGTACAGTGGATGGCGAGCTCCTCACAACCCAGCATATAAAACTGAGACCTCTCAAGTCCTCTAAATACAGAGACTTAGCTAAATATGCGTATATCATATAAGCTTTGAAACTTTTTGATTAAAACATTCATTAATAAAACATTTATACTTCCCCCAGCTATCATCCCCCATATAATCAGAACATTTGGAATCATTACAATCCTTGCCAACTCTCCATCCCTCCCAGAGGAGGAGTCCTCCAACGAGGCATCCCCTGTCAGGCCAGACTCAGATCTCCGAGCATTTCTTTTTCCTTTCATGGAACTGTTGGTGAACAGCTGTTTCCTGCTTGTCTTGACTTTGTGGAGACTGTGCGCCACTGTTCTCTGGTGGGTAATGGTTCCAGAATATTTAACACTGGCTAATCTGGCAGTCTCATCTCAGGAATTTCCAACACTTCAAAGAACTTTGGAAGGTCTCCCAGGTGGCGGAAAACCACTGCCCCCACCCTTTTTGGCAATTAGTTGAAATGGGTAACCCCAACGGTACTGGATCCAGTTATCTTTGAGCACGTTTAACAGAGGTTTCAGAGCCTGACGGAGCTGCAATGTTCTGGGGGACAAGTCCGGTAGCACAACGAGGGGGTATCTGTGTGTGACAGAGAGCCTTTCTCTCGTATCCTTTTCAGGATTGCCTTTTTTCCTTATAGAAGTTAACCCTGCAGATAATGTCCCTGGGTCTGGTTGGGTTCGCAGGTTTTGGTCCCAGGGCCCAATGTATATGATCAATTTCAACATTCTCTCGTGTTTCATTTTGCAAGATATCACCAAAAAATTTTTGGGCCCACTTTTCCAAATGTGCATGCTCCACTTCTTCACTGAGACCACGTATGTGCAGGTTATTACATCTAATCCTGTTTTCAATGTCATCTAAATGGGTAAGAATATCATTTATCTGTGCTGAATGATCTTGAAGGATCTGATGATGTGAGCGTAGATGCTGATAGAACTGGTCTTGTGTGACCTCCATATCAGTGATCCGGTGACCAACTTGCTGGATCTCTGTTCTGAGAGAACCCATATCTTGTTTATGAGACGCCTCCAGTTTGCCCAGCAGGGCGTCCATCTCCTGCTTAGTCGGGATGGCTCTAATATGAGCTTTCAAGTCCCAGTCTTCCTCTGAGGAGACCGATCTACCCCCAGGGGAAACACTGTGAGGGGATGATGAGAGCGGCGAGAGCCCTGTGTGGGAGCCTGATTGCTGGACTCTTTCTGCTGGTTGGGGTGGGGTGTTTTCCTGGGTGGTATGTCCTCCCATGGTGCCCCCTCCTCTTCTCTGCCTGGTACCTGTAGCCCCTCTGTTGTCGCGGGCTTCCTTCCCACTCTCCTGCCGCACGTGTGAGACACCAGCCGGCGCCATCTTGGAAGCTGTGTCCCCGGGCTGCTGGTGCAGAGATTGTTCCAGGAAACGGGTGATTTTGCATCTATCTCCATTCAGAGATGCTGAGGCTGATGATGATCTCTTCCCCCGCACCATGCTGTGTTTTTTGGGGTCAGATGAGTGTCTCTGAGGAGTGATAACGTTGGGTATGCGCCGGAGCTCCTTCTCCTTGCTTCCTATCCCGCCATAGGCAAGCCACGCCCCCTTCTTTTTTTACTTTAAAAACAGCATACAACTCTAGTAACTAAACACTCATAGACAGGAATGGAGCTGTTGCACCAAACATATTCTAACACAGAAACATGTGCGATATTGACCTAAATGTTGGATCAACATCGTCAATGCAAGTCTGCAGGTCAGTGAAAAAATCTGACAGCACTCGCATGTCAACCATGTGCTGTCTGTTTTTCACTGCCTGATAGGAGAAGGTGGAGAAACATTTTCTTTTCTCATTAGTGAAAAACTCATGAAAATCTGACCAAACTCTGATGAACATCGATAATGAAACGCAGTCATTTTTTCTTGAATTTCCAAAAAATCTGATATTTGAATGAGGCCTAAGTGACTTGTCTTGTAAAAAATATCAGGTAGCTTATTAAATACATTTAGCTAGCACATCAGCAAAGTTCAGCTTGGATTTTTCCTTCTGCAAGAGTGTGACACTGAATCCATAATGGTAGCCTGCAAATTTGTGGGAAATTCATTACTGTAAGACTTATTGAGAACAATGAGCTACATTGCTCTGATTCATCACTTGTAGCTTTATTGCAGTCATAATTTAATGCCTTTTTTTGTGCTTCAAATTCACAAGACAGCAGATAATATTTGATGAATTTTGTGTGCAAATGCAATGGTGATTTCTTGATATTTTTGCAGTTCTATGGAGCAAAAAGTCTCACCTTCCTTCTAAAAAGTGTCAGGAACACCGCACTGAACTTGCTCACTGAGCCAGTGCGCGTGACGTGAGTAAAGCGAACTGTGCTCAAAGATACCTGTGGAGCGGGCAGCAGCCGAGTAGGTGCTTACTTCAGAACAGCAGGACCTGAAGCATGTGACTGCTGGGGGCGTGACCTAAACTCCAGAGAGCTAGGAGCTGCAAGAGAACTCCTAGCAGGGTAACTGCGAGACAACGTTACCAAGGGGCATAGACAGGGAGGATAGTCAGGACGTAGCCAATGAGTCATACACAGAGATAGCTGCAAGGTACAAGAGGGGCGAGCAGAGAGTAGTCAGCTAACAGGCAACGAGTCATACACAGAGAGGGTAGCGCAGTACAGAATCAGCATTGAACAGAAGCGGGTCAGAACCATATAAACAAGCTATAACAACGAACAGGCACAGGCACACGGAGGTCACCACACTCGGCCAAAGGCAAAAGTATAACTGACAGGGATTGGAGCTTCCCAGGGGTTTAAGAAGCTCTCCCAGAACCAAAAGAGGCCACCATCATTAACCCCAGGTGTGCAGGTCAAAACCTGCACTGAGCTCCTGACATTAACCCCTGACGTGCAGCTCAAAAACCTGCACTGGGATCATGACAAAAAGCCTTAAAATGAATGTTTGTCATCAACTTTGCAAGAAAAAAGCAGAAAAACAACTGATTTTGTACTTCAGCAGTGTACCTGGAGTACAGTTACGCCAAAAAATTGGGACCTTTCGAAAAGTTGCAAACAATAAATTAGGCTATAGATATCCAAATCCTCACATAATAATAATAGTCTTTATTTTTATATAGCGCTAACATATTCAGCAGCGCTGTACAGTTTGCGCACATTATCATCACTGTCCCCGATGGGGCTCACAATCTAAATTCCCTATTAGTATGTCTTTAATGCGGCTAAAAAAGCGCAGATGACAATGCAAAAGGTGCAAGTTAAAAAAGTCAGTATCAGAAAAAAAGGGCAAAAAAAGTATCTCCACTTATAACTTTATCAGTTACATTTTACAAATGTAATAGACAACCACATATCACAGTATCGCACAATGTAACAGAAGCACACTTGGCTGCAAACACCTCCAAGTAAGAGAAAGATACTCACATGTCGTAGTCCTGTTGTAAACTCTTTCTAACTCTCTGAGTTTCTTTAATGATGTCTTCATAGGGTAGACAAACAGGCGTAATATGATCAAGTCAAGGTAATGTAACATTTCTTTTTCCTTTTTTTTAACAGTTGCCTGAGAATGTTAATCTAAATTACTGTATGGAATAGACGATTCTCCATTACTAAGCCATCAGCTTGATGCCACCGGACAATACAAAGGTGACATCAACCCCACAAATATGAAGCCCACTTGCCACCACTACAGGCCAAATGGGAAGATCTGGGCAAAGCACCAGAATTGGCGCATCTAATTGATGTGTCTTTTCTGGGTCGCTGGGGGCTGCTATTTTTTAGGCTGGGGGGTTAATAACCATGGCCCCTTACCAGCCTGAGAACACCAGCCCCAGATGTCTGCTTAGCTTGGTTTGTTGTCAAAAATGAGGGGGAACTTTACACCATTTTTTAAATTATTTATTTAACCCCTTCATGACAGTCAATACGTATATTTACTGACCTGAGATATAAGGGAATATCATCCCCATACAGGTGACAATCCAGCAGCTGTCGGCTGTATACTATATCTAACAACTTGCTGTATCACAAATGAACGGTGTTGGCACCATTCATATCTGTTTAACCCCTTAGTTGCTGCTGTCAAAAGTGACTACATCAAATAAATGGTTAATAGATTGTGGGGGCTTGCACTTTAATCTAATTGACACACTGAGATCATGATTGTGTGGTCCTGATGTTTGCCATGGCAAAATAGTGGCCTTAGAGTCTGCCGGCTACAGTGGCCAGTTCAGAAGTTAGTGACATTTAGGTGGTAAACAAACACTTTTTCATTACGGCTATACCACTTTGCATTAATTCCTGAAAATCACCTGAAGGGTTAATAAACTACCTGACAGCGGTTTTCAATATGTCAGGGGGTGCAGTTTTTAAAATGGTATCATGTTTGGGGTTTTCCAATATATTGCACCCCTAAAGTCACTTTAAACTTGAATAGGTCCCTCAAAAAAATAAATTTTGTAAATTTCCTTGAAAAAATGAAAAATTATTGCTACATTTTTAAACCTTCTAAAAGGCTAACAAAACAAATTAGCATTTTAAAAATGGTGCTGATGTAAAGCCGACATGTGGGAAATGTTATTTATTAATGTTTTTCTGTGGTGTGACTATCTGGATTAAAGGGATAATCATTCAAAGTTTGAAAATTGCAATTTTTTTTTACATTTTTGTCAAATTTCTGATATTTTTTATAAATAAACACAAAATATATCAATCTAAATTTACCACTATCATAAATTATAATGTGCCACGAAAGAACATTATCAAAATCACTGGGATTTGTTAAAGCATTCCAGAGTTATTACCACATAAAGTGACATTGGTCAAAGTTTAAAAAATTGGCCCGGTCACAAAGGGGTTAAATAATTTTTTTAAAAATGGCGTGGGGACCCCTTTATTCTTGATAACCAACCTTGCAGAAGCTGACAGCTGAGGGTTGCAGCCCCCATCTGTGAGTTTTGCTTGGCTGATAATCAAAAATACAGGAGAACCCACGTTGTTTCTTAAAATGATTTATTTAGAGCGCAGGCACGGCTGATGAGTACTGCGATCAGCCGCCTGTTCTCGCTGTTATTAGTGGCAGTAGGCTTAGGCTGAAAGGAGTAGAAGTCCCATCAGCCAACGTCATTGACCGGAGGTAACCTTTACAGTGAGGGAGATCATGCTTTGTGCTTTCTGATCTTTCTCTAGCCAATCATCTGGTAATGGATGAGGCACTTGTTCCTGAGTATATTTCCACGTACCTTCTCTTATGAGCAGCATCTTCACCTTGAATTTCCAGTACTGGTAGTTCTGGTTAGTGCGGCTTGGCACTGAGAACTTGACAGGTTTGCTGCTAGTGGACATCTTCTTTGTTGCTCTGTGCTCCTTTTGCTCTAGGCTTCTGTTGCTGTGTTACTGTAGGGAAGGTGGACTGACGGACGGACCTGTCTGCAGAAGGAAGGTAAAGGGTGAAGGGCATTGTAGATGGAAAACAGCTGGAGATAGGAAGGAGGGCTGTAGTATTGGATTTTGACCATTAGAGGGCAATGGAGAGCTGTGAGGTTAGGACTGAACAACAGCCATTGGCTAAGAAAACCGTTGAGTCATGTTGGGTGGGGTTACCAGAACAGAAGTGCATAAAAGAGGGAGAGAAGGTTCTGGAAAAGTCAGTCAGCGAAGGGAGCACAGGAAACAAGAAGCACAGCTGAGGAGAAAGGAAGTTCCTGAGAGGACTGACAGTTGTGCCAGTGACGGGGGGTGACCCTGACAGGATTAGCTGCAGACAGAGACAGCAGAGGCCACAGACGGAGAGCAAAGAGAGGCCACAGACAGACAGCCTGGGGTACCACTAAACCGAACGGACTCGGACTGGTGAAACGCTGTGGTGGTAGGCCTAGGGCAGCCACAGTGATAGAGCCGTGAGGGACGTCCATTTGTCAGCGAAAGAAAGTGAAGGTACCCAGGCCTGTGTTCGAAGTCAAGCAGCTACTGTGTGTAGCTGAGGGAATCGTCGAGCGGCTGCTGTGTGCGGCCTTGGAGAGTGACGAGCAGCTGCTGTGTGCGGCTGTGGAGATTGTCAAGTAGCTACTGCGTGTGGCTGAGGGGATTGTCGAGCAGCTGTTGTGTGCGGCTATAGGGATTGTTGAGTAGCTGCTGTGTAAGGCTACGGAAATTAACGTGCCGTTGCTGTGAGGTGCTGTGGGTCGTGGAAGGACGAGCAATAAAGAAGACCTGTTGAACACGATCCTTTCTCTGTCTCAAGTCTGTCTGCGGCAAGTAACGGACCACCCCCCGGTCAGTTGCCCTCACTCCTACCTTACCTACATTACTCTGGGGTCCTGTGTCACTTTGGACCCATAACCTGTTGGCAGCGGATTATTCAGGATATGCTCCAAGTGTGTGACAACAGAGCTTCTTTATTCAGGAACAAACAGGAACATTATGCTTAATAGATCAGGAATAAATTATGTGTGTGTCTCTATCTGTGCAGCATCTACAGCAGACTGCTTCTCTCATACACAGACACAGGAAAACAGTAAATACAGTCACATGCTCTCCCTGTGTGAGCCTCTGGAAGTTCTTTTTGTTCTAACTTTATGAACAGCATACAAATCCAGCAACTAAACACTCATAGACAGGAATGGAGTTGTTGCAACAAACATATTCCAACAGTATGATATCAGTATAACATGTGTAAGCAGCCCGAGCGCAATGTGCTTTTAACATCATCTTTTACATACTGTAATTTTCTAGATTACAAAACTAATAAAGCAATCTTATATACAGATATAGATAGATACAATATATAGATATTCTGCAGACATATAATTTCACAAGCCCCCAACATATAATAAACTTGCACCATTTAGTGCCTTACATGTGTCAGTAAAGGGTGTTTAGCTTTATTTAACCTACTAAATAAATCACTTACAAAAAAATTGTGGAGTACCCTCTATTTTTGATAACCAGCAACGGGGAAGCAGACAGCTGTGGGTTTATATTATCAGGCTGGGAAGATCCCTGGCTATTGGGCCCTTCCCAGCCTAAAAATGCAAGCCTGCTGCCACCCCAGAATTGATGCAATTCTGGCGCTTGGCCCAGCTCTTCCCAATTGTCATGATCGGGTGGCAATTGGGGTAATGGAAGTTGGGGTTGATGACACCTGTGATTTGTCAAAAATCACAGCTGCCATCAACCCCTGAGGTTAGTAATAGAGAGGTGTCTGTCTATCAAACACCCCCATTACAGATCCAGTATTTAAAACTAAAAATACACAGAAAAAAAGTTTATTTGAATAAACACTCCCCCACATATTCCATGGTTCACCAATTTATTTAAAAAAAAAGTCACGCATGTTCCCCGTAGCCAGGGAATACGCTGTAGTCGACCAAATTCGCCATAGTACACAAATGGATACCTGAAAGAAATAAAAAGCGAGAAAAATAAACAATACACTCTCCCTCATTCATCAACTTATTCCTAAAAACTCTGCCGTGCAGATCCAACATAGTCCAGGGTTCCTTGAGTTCGGTGCCGGCAACTGTGAATTCCAGGAACGATACTATTCCCATGAGACCCGGCAGCTCTAAACAGCGGTGACGTCAGTAACAACACCGCTCATCAGAGTCGCAGAATCTCATAGAGTGCAGTGTGACTCGATGAGTCTTATGAGCGATATATATTTACTAATATTACCTCTGGACTCGTAGTAGCCTGCAACTCTGATCAGCGGTGACGTCAGTATCCTGCGCCTGTGAATAGCAGTATCCTTCTTGTTATTTACAGTCGCCGGCACTAGATTCAAGGAATACTGGACTATGTCGGATCTGCGTGGCAAAGTTTTTGGAAAAAAATTGGTGAATAAGGGAGAGTGTATTCTTTATTTTTCTCGCTTTTTCTGTGTCAAGGGGTTAATGCAACAGAGAGGGGTCAGAAGATTGCAGTGTCTGGTGACACAAACCCCTGCACATATTAGTTCTGCTAAACCTTCCTTTCAGTAGTGCAGGTCTTCCTTGCTCTGTTATTGCAGGGGTTAATTGGGTGTCTCTATCACCTGAAACTCTCCATTCTGAATTGTCTTAGCTGTTCAGTGTTTGCCACTCCACTCAGGTATATATGCTCGCCACTTACACTGAGGATTTACTGGTGATAGTTTTCACCTTTCTAGTTTGATAGTGAAGGAGTAGTCTGAATTAGTAACAGTTGGTTGGTGTTGTTTCTGAAGATATCGGCATGGATTTGGTTATTGAATGTTTTTATCCTATTCCTCTTTCCCATTTAGTTTATCCCTCCCACTATTCCCTTGATTCCTACTGTTGTTTTGTGAGTGTGTTTTTGTAGTTTTCTTTTATCCCTATCTGTTCCCCCTGTCTGTCAGGTTAGTGTTAAACTATACACTTCTATACATCCCTGGGTCGGTGAGGGAGGAAACAAATCAGTGTGCATTTAGGAGCATAGCAAGGTACGAGGCCCCAGTATCTTCACCTTCAGAGGTAATATGGGGTACAGGGATTGCCTAGGGTTCTCCTAGCTTGAGTGACAGGGAAGGAGCCCATTGCCTGGGAAATTTCACTACAGAATTGTCTTTCAGGTATACATTTATGGACTACAGCGGTTTTGCTGGACTATGGCAATTTTGGCAGACTATGGCGAATTCAGTGAACTACGGCGGACATGCATGTCTTTTTTTTTAAATAAATTGGTGAACCAGGAAATGTGTGTGCAAGTGTTTATTCAAATAATCTTTTTTTTTCTATATGTGTGTCTTCTTATTTTTTAAAACTGGGTTAGTAATGGGGGTGTGTGATAGACACCTTTCCATTACTAACCCCAGGGGTTGATGGCAGCTGTAGTTTTTGACAAACTACCAATTGCCGATTGCCACCATACCAGGACAATCGGGAAGAGCCGTGTCAAGCACCAATTCTGGGATGGCTGAAGGCTGGGGACGGCCCAATAACCTGATAATATAAGCACGCAGCTGTCTGCTTCACCTTGGCTGGTTGCCAAAAATAGGGGTGACACTATGTAATTTTTTTAAATGATTTATTTATTTAATAGGTTAAATAAGGTTAAACACCCTTTAGTGCCACATGAAAGGCACTAAAGGGCGCTAGAATATTATATGTAGGGGGCTTTTGACATTAAATATTTACAGGACATCTATACTATCTATTCTATATACTGTAGCTATTCTCTCTCTATTCTGAGAAACTAGGTATGAGCTGAAAAAGTAAATTAATGTGTAAGCAAAATGTAAATGCATATAATCACATGACCTTTACACAGAGAAAACAAAAAACAAATATCCTAAAATAAAAAACTAAAACATAAATTGCAAAAATTGCACGAAGGTAGTAATAATAATAAGGGTATTTAGTAAGCATAATTTTGATCAAAAGAATGTACAAGCCATCCCACCACGTCAAGGCAACCCTTGTGGGACAGTCCTAACTCTTGTATTTAAACCCTTTCCACTTGTCAAGTGACCTAAATGTGAACATGGACAGAGGGACTAAACCACCAGTAAAGCATAGGCCAGACAGGATGGATTTTCCAACTCAGAAACAGGGCGGTCACTCCCTTATATGCACAGAATGCACATTGAACTAAATGAGAAACTAGGTCTGAGCTGAAAAAGTAAATTAATGTGTATGCAAAATGTAAATGCATATAAACACAAGACCATTACTGTACACAGAGATAACCAAAAACAAAAAAACAAATATCCTAAAATAAAAAAGTAAAAAATAAATTGCAAAAATTGCATGAAGGTAGTATTTAGTAAACATAATTTTGATCAAAAGAATGTACAAGCCATCCCGCCACTTCATGGCAACCCTTGTTTGACAGTCCTAACTCTTGTATTTAAAACCTTTCCACTTGTCAAGTGACCTAAATATGAACAAGGACAGAGGGACTGAACCACCAGTAAAGCATAGGCCAGACAGGATGGATTTTCCAACTCAGAAACAGGGCTGTCACACCCTTATATGCACAGAATCCATATGTGTCTCTCCCTTCGATGTGGGCTCTCGCGTTGATCTCACATCTTTCCTGGCACATGTCAGTTGTTTTGAACAGCTGACATGTCCCCCTAACAGCCGTGGGTGGAATCGCAATCCACCCGCGGTTGTTAATCTGTTAAATGTTACTGTCAATCTCTGACAGTGGCATTTATTGTGATTGTGTTGGAAGCGTGTCACTAATCCAGCCCCATCGGCACCCGTGTCACAAGACAGCCGGTTGCTGATGGTTTGGCATGACAACCTGGGGTCTGCAGTAGAGCCCTGTGGTTGTCATTGCCAGATTGCTATGAGTGCTACCCAGCAGTCGGCACTCATAGCAAGTGAGCATTTCTGCTTCACACAGGCGATCTGATTATCGCCTATGTGCAGGACTACCATCAGGGTATTACTCTCCTTACACCCTGATGCCCGGTGTCAGAGATTTCATTAACTGGAATGGTGTGTGGAGGGAGCAGGAGGAGGAGCGTCATTGTTACAGACAGCTGAGCGAGGCAGCAAGTGCTGAGCCACAGGAGGGCGGGACTCCAGCATCCAATCTCTGCTAAGCCCTGCAGTGTTCTCCCCAGTCAGTCATCACAGAGGAGCAGGAGCAGCGTCGTCCCCACCTGAGCCTGTGCTGATGGGTGGTGTCCTGACAGGCTCCAGTCCACACATGCAGCATAATGAGAACAATGGGGATATGGGAAAATATGTGTAAGTGGGTTAAGAGCTGGCTCAGGGATGGGTGGTTATTAATGGAGCACACTCGGACTGGGTCACGGTTAGCAGTGGGGTACCACAGGGGTCAGTATTGAGCCCGCTTCTTTTTAACATATTTATTAATGACCTTGTAGGGGGCATACAGAGTAGAATTTCAATATTTGCAGATGACACTAAACTCTGTAGGGTAATCAATACAGAGGAGGACAATTTTATATTACAGGAGGATTTATGTAAACTAGAAGCTTGGGATGATAAATGGCAAATGAGCTTTCTGGTCTCAGGTGTATAAGAAAGACATAGCTGAACAAGAGCGGGTGCAGAGAAGAGCGACCAAGGTTATTTGGGAACTTGGGGGTCTGCAATACCAAGACAGGTTATTACACTTGGGGTTATTTAGTTTGGAAAAACGAAGGCTTAGGGGTGATCTTATTATAATGTATACAGTAAATATATGCTGGGACAGTACAAAGACCTTTCTAATGATCTTTTTACTCATAGACCTGAGACAGGGACAAGGGGGCATCCTCTACGTCTGGAGGAAAGAAGGTTTAAGCATAATCACAGACGCAAATTCTTTACTGTAAGAGAGTGAGACTATGGAACTCTCTGCCATATGATGTTGTAATGAGTGATTCCCTACTAAAATTTAAGAGGGGACTGGATGCCTTTCTTGAAAAGTATAAGGCTACATGATATATACTGTACACTAGTTTCCTTGATATTGCGTTGATCAAAGGAACTAGTCTGATTGCCGTATGTGGAGTCGGGAAGGAATTTTTTTCCCCAATGTGAAGCTTACTGTTTGCCACGTTTTTTTTGCCTTCCTCTGGATCAACATGTTAGATCATGGGTCGTCAAACTACGGCCCGCGGGCCACATGCGGCCCACGAAGGACTTTTATCCGGCCCCTGGCCAGGCCGACATTAAACTGCACTGATTACAGGGTCGACGGGCCCTGTAATCACGGGCGGGACGAGGCGCTGAGGAAAGGCGTTGCGCAGCCCTAAGTATGCAGCAGAGACCACACAGGCGACGTGATTATCATCACGCCGCCTGCGCGGCGTGATGACGTCACACCGCCTGTGCCTGTGCTGGAAGAAGACGGAGATGAGCGGGCTCCTCTTCAGAGCAGCAGGGGACATAGGTGAGTACTGTTTTTTTCTTTTTAACTCCGGGTCCTATTGTTGACCTGTGTTGCATAATGGGGACCTGTGCTGCCTTTTGGGGACCTGTGCTACCTTTTGGGGACATGTTCCTGCCTATTTGCGACCTGTGCTACCTACTGGGGACCTGTGCTACCTTTTGGGGACCTGTTACAGTACGTATTGGGGACATGTTCCTGCCTATTTGGGACCTGTGCTGCCTACTGGGGACCTGTGCTACGTATTGGGGACATGTTCCTGCCTATTTGGGACCTGTGCTGCCTACTGGGGACCTGTGCTACGTATTGGGGACATGTTCCTGCCTATTTGGGACCTGTGCTGCCTACTGGGACCTGTGCTGCCTACTGGGGACCTGTGCTATGTATTGAGGACATGTTCCTGCCTATTTGGGACCTGTGCTACCTACTGGGGACATTTACCTGCCTATTGTGGACCTGTGCTACCTTTTGGGGACCTGTGCTACCTTTTGGGGACCTGTGCTAGCTGTTGGGGATATTTACCTGCCTATTAGGGACCTGTGCTACCTATTGGGGACCTGTACTTGCCTATTGGGGACCTGTGCTGCCTATTGGGGACCTGCGTCTGCCTATTCGGGACCTGTGCTGCCTATTGGCGACCTGTGCTACCTTTTGGGGACCTGTGCTACGTATTGGGGACATGTTCCTGCCTATTTGGGACCTGTGCTACCTACTAGGGACATTTAGCTGCCTATTGGGGACCTGTGCTACCTTTTGGGGACCTGTGCTACCTGTTGGGGACATTTACCTGCCTATTAGGGACCTGTACTACCTATTGGGGACCTGTACCTGCCTATTGGGGACCTGTATCTGCCTATTGGGGACCTGTGCTGCCTATTGGCGACCTGTGCTGCCTTTTGGGGACCTGTGCTACATATTGAGCACATTTTCCTGCCTATGGGGGACCTGTGCTGCCTATTGGGGACCTGTGCTGCCTATTGGGGACCTGTGCTGCCTATTGGGGACATTTACCTGCCTATTGGGGACCTGTACCTGGCTATTGGGGACCTGTGCTGCCTATTGGGGACCTGTACCTGCCTATTGGGGACCTGTACCTGCCTATTGGCGACCTGTACCTGCCTATTGGCGACCTGTGCTGCCTATTGGGGACCTGTGCTACATATTGAGCACATTTTCCTGTCTATTGGGGACCTGTGCTGCCTATTGGGGACCTGTGCTGCCTATTAGGGACCTGTGTTGCCTATTGGGGACCTGTACCTGCCTATTGGGGACTGCGCTGCCTATTGGGGACTGTGCTGCCTATTGGGGAACTGTGCTACATATTGAGGAACTGTGCTACATATTGAGCACATTTTCCTGCCTATTGGGGACCTGTGCTGCCTATTGGGGACATTTACCTGCCTATTGGGGACCTGTGCTGCTTATTGGGGATTCTTGCACCACACTAGTCTGAGCCTGTGGTAAAAGTGGAGTTCCACCTATATGGGCACTGGTGAGGCTGCATCGATGGGCACTGATCAGGCTGCATCGATGGGCACTGATCAGGCTGCATCAATGGGCACTGATCAGGCTGCATCGATGGGCACTGATCAGGCTGCATCGATGGGCACTGATCAGGCTGCATCGATGGGCACTGATCAGGCTGCATC
This sequence comes from Dendrobates tinctorius, assembly GCF_039654945.1. Lineage (NCBI taxonomy): Eukaryota > Metazoa > Chordata > Amphibia > Anura > Dendrobatidae > Dendrobates > Dendrobates tinctorius. The sequence goes on from NW_027361690.1 coordinate 21,152,696, forward strand.
GATGGGCACTGATCAGGCTGCATCGATGGGCACTGATCAGGCTGCATCGATGGGCACTGATCAGGCTGCATCGATGGGCGCTGATCAGGCTGCATCGCTGGGCGCTGATCAGGCCGCATTGATGGGCTCTGATCAGGCCGCATTGATGGGCACTGATCAGGCCGCATTGATGGGCACTGATCAGGCCGCATTGATGGGCACTGATCAGGCCGCATTGATGGGCACTGATCAGGCAGCATTGATGGGCACTGATCAGGCAGCATTGATGGGCACTGATCAGGCCGCATTGATGGGCAGTGCAGTCTGTATGTCTCTGTGTGGGAAATTTTATTGCTGGTATATTGTTTTTGTAGTGCTGTATATATGTTGGTATTTTACTAATAGCAATTTTGAATCCCTAGGAAACAATGATATCAAGAAAGAGAAAAAATAGAGTCGAAGTTTAGGATATTCGAAGAACCCCCCAAAAAATCGGTAAGTTTGATTATTTAACTACTTCTTCATTTTTAATATTGTATTTGTTCCTATTTTGTTTTATTATTTCTAAATAAGATATGTGCAGTGTGCATATGAATTTGGTCCTAATTTTTTTTAAACTATATTCTGGCCCTCCAGTGGTCCGAGGGACCGTGATCTGGCCCCCTGTTTAAAAAGTCTGAGGACCCCTGTGTTAGATCATGTAGGTTAGGATATGGGTTGAACTAGATTGACTTAAAGTCTTCCTTCAACCTTAATAACTATGTTAGGCTAGCTTCACACTAGCGTATGGAGGAGCTGCGGTGGGATGCATGCTTCCTCCGTGAAGCTCCGCCCACTGACGTGCCTCCTCTGTTCAGCTCCGTCTATGTCGGCATGCGGCCTGCGTACCTTATCTCTGGCATTGCGGTCGCTGCATCGTCAATGTATAATGTCACTGGTGATCACTGTATTACCTGTACACTATATACAGAGCTCCTGTGTATAATGCTACTGATGATCACTGTATTACCTGTACACCAGGGGTCCTCAAACTTTTTAAACAGGGGGCCAGATCACGGTCCCTCGGACCACTGGAGGGCCGGAATATAGTTTTAAAAAAATGAGGACCAAATTCATATTCACACTGCACATATCTTATTTAGAAATAATAAAACAAAATAGGAACAAATACAATATTAAAAATGAAGAAGTAGTTAAATCATCAAACTTACCGATATTTTTGTGGTTCTTCGAATATCCTACACTTCGAGTCTATTTTTTCTCTTTCTTGAGATCATTGTTTCCTAGGGATTCAAAATTGCTATTAGTAAAATACCAACATATATACAGCGCTACAAAAACAATATACCAGCAATAAAATTTCCCACACAGAGACATACAGACTGCACTGCCCATCAATGCGGCCTGATCAGTGCCCATCAATGCGGCCTGATCAGTGCCCATCAATGCTGCCTGATCAGTGCCCATCAATGCGGCCTGATTAGCGCCCAGCAATGCAGCCTGATCAGCGCCCAGCAATGCAGCCTGATCAGTGCCCAGCAATGCAGCCTGATCAGTGCCCATCGATGCAGCCTGATCAGTGCACATCAATGCTGCCTGATCAGTGCCCATCGATGCAGCCTGATCAGTGCACATCAATGCAGCCTCACCAGTGCCCATATTGGTGGAAATCCACTTTTACCACAGGCTCAGACTAGTGTGGTGCAAGAATCCCCAATAGGCAGCATTGGTCCCTAAAAGGCAGGTAAATGTCCCCAATAAGCAGCACAGTTCCCCAAAAGGCAGCACAGTTCCCCAAAAGGCAGCACAGTTCCCCAATAGGCAGCACAGTCCCAAATAGGCAGCACAGTCCCAAATAGGCAGCACAGTACCAAATAGGCAGCACAGTCCCCAATAGGCAGGTACAGGTCCCCAATAGGTAGCACAGATCCCCAATAGGCAGCACAGGTCCCTAATAGGCAGGTAAATGTCCCCAATAGGTAGCACAGGTCCCCAATAGGCAGCACAGTTCCCCAATAGGCAGCACAGTTCCCCAATAGGCAGCACAGGTCCCTGATAAGATAAGATAAGATAATCCTTTAATCGTCCCACCATGGGGAAATTCAGAATAGACAGGAAAATGTGCTCAATATGTAGCACAGGTCCCCAAAAGGCAGCACAGGTCCCCAATAGGCAGCACAGGTCGCCAATAGGCAGCACAGGTCCCCAATAAACAGCACAGGTCCCCAATAGGCAGGTACAGGTCCCCAATAGGCAGCACAGGTCCCCAATAAGCAGGTACAGGTCCCTAATAGGCAGGTAAATGTCCCCAATAGGCAGCACAGTTCCCCATTTGGCAGCACAGTTCCACAATAGGCAGCACAAGTCCCCAATAGGCACCACAGGTCCCTAATAGGCAGGAAAATGTGCTCAATATGTAGCACAGGTCCCCAATAGGCAGCACAGTTCCCCAATAGGCAGCACAGGTCGCCAATAGGCAGCACAGGTCCCCAATAGGCAGGTACAGGTCCCCAATAGGTAGTACAGGTCCCTAATAGGCAGGTAAATGTCCCCAACAGGTAGCACAGGTCCCCAAAAGGTAGCACAGGTCCCCAATAGGCAGGTAAATGTCCCCAGTAGGTAGCAAAGGTCCCAAATAGGCAGGAACATGTCCCCAATATGTAGCACAGGTCCCCAAAAGGTAGCACAGGTCGCCAATAGGCAGCACAGATCCCAAATAGGCAGATACAGGTCCCCAATAGGCAGCACAGGTCCCCAATAGGCAGGTACAGGTCCCCAATAGGTAGCACAGGTCCCTAATAGGCAGGTAAATATCCCCAACAGGTAGCACAGGTCGCCAAAAGGTAGCACAGGTCCCCAATAGGCAGGTAAATGTCCTCAGTAGGTAGCACAGGTCCCAAATAGGCAGGAACATGTCCCCAGTAGGCAGCACAGGTCCCCAGTAGGCAGCACAGGTCCCAGTAGGCAGCACAGGTCCCAAATAGACAGGAACATGTCCCCAATACGTAGCACAGGTCCCCAGTAGGCAGCACAGGTCCCAAATAGGCAGGAACATGTCCCCAATACGTAGCACAGGTCCTCAGTAGGCAGCACAGGTCCCAAATAGGCAGGAACATGTCCCCAATACGTACTGTAACAGGTCCCCAAAAGGTAGCACAGGTCCCCAGTAGGTAGCACAGGTCGCAAATAGGCAGGAACATGTCCCCAAAAGGTAGCACAGGTCCCCAAAAGGTAGCACAGGTCCCCAAAAGGCAGCACAGGTCCCCATTATGCAGCACAGGTCCCCAATAGGACCCGGAGTTAAAAATAAAAAAAAAACAGTACTCACCTATGTCTCCTGCTTCTCTGAAGAGGCGCCCGCTCATCTCTGTCTTCTTCCAGCACAGGCACAGGCGGTGTGACGTCTTCAGGCCGCGCAGGCGGCGTGATGATAATCACGTCGCCTGTATGATCTCTGCTGCATACTGAGGGCTGCGCAACGCCTTTCCTCGGCGCCTCGTCCCGCCCGCGATTACAGGGCCCGTCGGCCCTGTAATAAGTGCAGTTTAATGTCGGCCTGGCCAGGGGCCGGATAAAAGTCCTTCGTGGGCCGCATGTGGCCCGCGGGCCATAGTTTGAGGACCCATGCTACACTATACCCTATATACAGAGTTCCTGTGTATAATGTCACTGGTGATCCCTGTATTACCTGTACACTGACACTATATATAGAGCTCTGGTGTATAATGTCACTGGTGATCCATGTATTACCTGTACACTAACACAATATACTCAATACTATGTACAGAGCTCCTGTGTATAATGTGTGTGACGGACTCAGCTTCTGCTGAGCCCATTTTCCTTTTTAGAGTGGACCCTCTGGGCCGTGGCACCCACCCACCTAGGGCGAGCTGACCTAGTGAGAACCCACCCCCTGTACAGGGAGTGTCAGGGGCAAGACCAAGGGGGTGAGCCACCACGGCAGCTGGACCAGACGGCCGGCTCAAGGAGACACCATTGAGTGTCTGACAACAGGACGGACAGGATACCAAGCAAAGCGAAGTCACACAGTTTCTTCTTCAAATGTGGATTCACACTTTATTCAGGTGCAAGGCATAACAGGGAATTAGGTGCAGGGCACAAACAGTGAAACATGGCAGGATGCGTGCAAGGGCACGCCAAATGTTCCAGGCATAACACGTGCATGAAAACATACCAGGGTCCAGGACAGGATACGTGATAGGGATCATACAAGAGTTCCTAGAAGGGATGCATGCTAGGACACGCCAGGATCCAAGACAGGGTGCGATGGCATCGGACTCCGGACTACTGGCAACGACCGACAGGGTCCAGGTATCAGGCTGCAGACATCAGCTCCGGACATCAGGCCGCAGTCATCTGGTCCGGACCTCTGGCAACGGTCGGCAGGTTTCGGGAATCCGGCAGGCAAGCCAAGGTTCAAGGCAGGGTGCGTGCTTGGGGCCATGCCAGGGTTCAAGGCAGGGTGCGTGCTTGGAGCCACGCCAGGGTTCAAGGCAGGGTGCATGCTTGGAGCCACGCCAGGGTTCAAGGCAGGGTGCGTGCTTGGAGCCACGCCAGGGATCAAGGCAGGGTGCATGCTTGGAGACACGCCAGGGTTCAAGGCAGGGTGCGTGCTTGGAGACACGCCAAAGCACAAGGTAAGACGGAGTGCATGTGTAGAGACACACCAAGGCACAAGATACTAGACAGAGTCCTGCGCGTGCAAAGGGGCACGCCAGGGTCAGGCGAGGCAGAGTCCTGCGCATGCAGAGAGGCACGTCAGGGTCAGGGTTCCAGGACAGGGTTAGGGCCTGTGCGTGCAAGAGGGCACGACAGGGGACATGGCAAAGCCTGCGCGTACTTTTACAGAAGCACAGGGAGGTATGCCATGGGCAGACGAGGGCCTGCACGTGCTTTAGAGAGCACGCAGAGGACAGTGCGGAAACAGCGTGAAGTGCAAGGGAGCACAGAGGGCACGGCTGGGGCACTGGCTAGCTGATCGGGCTGCGGCATTGACAGTCGGGCAAGACTCCAGCGAACCCGGCTGAGGCATAGCAGGCGACACAGCTGTCACTGACCGACGAGCACGGCTGAGGCACAAGCAGGCGGGCACGGCTAGGGCGGGCACGGCTGAGGCACAAACAGGAGGCTAGGAAGGCCAGGTGCATGCAAAGAGCATACGAAGAAACAGAGCAAGGGAAGACAAGACGAGAAACAAGACAGAGCTTAGGCAGTATACGGAACCAGGGACGGAAGCATAGGCAGAAACACGGAATCAGGTCAGAGCAAGAACAGAGCTAGCAGCGGAGCGTAGGCCGAAGCCCAGAGCCGGGCCAAGGCAGAGCCTTGGGACTAGACATGGAAAAGAGCACAAAAGGAAAGAAAGGAGGGATGGTGCGTGTGCCAGGGAGCACTACAGAGCACCATAGGAGAGAGCGAGGCAGAGCAAGCAAAGACTGAGACCATAGGGAGGAACAAGGCAGAGCAAGGCAAGGTACGAAATAAGGCATAGCGAAAACAGGCAAGGCAGAGAATAACAGAAGGACTACAAGTCCAAGCAGGACAAGGACGAACATGGCACAACGGACAAACATAAGACAAGGCACGGGACAAGAGACGGAGTACGAGCACGGAGCGTGTGCAGAGACGCACGACAGAGCAGAGTGCAAGGGCACAGAATAGAGGGAGCGCCCCACAGACCAAGCAGCCATGCAGGGTCACCACACAATACTCAGGCCCTGAGCATAGGAAGGGGCGGTCTAATATAGGGCATAGCACCTCCTCTTCCAGGTCAGGACCAGGGGAGAACTTCCTAGTTCAGATGCTCCAGGATCACAGAGCGCAGTCACATGATCAGGGTTTCAGACGTGATGAGATGATCACAGAACCAGACAGTGCAGGATCTTAGGAAACATCACATGATCAAGGTTTCAGACATGACGAGATGATTGCAGAACCAGACAGTGCAGGATCCTAGGAAAGACATATGATCAGGGATTCTAGACATGACATGAAGATCACAGAAGGCAAAGCAGAAACGCAGGCATCTTGCAGCTCAGCAGACATGAGGTGAGTGTGCACACTGCTCTAGGGAACAAGCAGAATAGCAGACATGAGATGCGCGTGCACACCGCTCCAGGGTCATGAGGTAAAACAGACTTGGCGGACATAACAGACATGGCGAGCATGACAGTGTGTCACGCTCGTGCCATGGCTGATTGGCGCGAGCTGGGGGGTTGTGGCCCCACTGTGCCACAAACCAGACTACCCTGGAAGGGGCGTGACTATGACAGCTACCTTGGTCTTCACTGGAGCCTCTGATGGTGAGGTCAGGCTTGTGCGGCAGGTAGCTGCCGGGTGCCACTCCAGGGTAATGTCTGGCTGTGGCTGCTGATCCCACTCGGGAACAGGACACCTGGACTGGTGCGAGTGACAAGCAGGCTGAGACACAGGGCAAGCAGGCACGGCTTGAGACACAGGGCAAGCAAGCATGGCTTGAGACACAGGGCAGGCAGGCACAGCTTGAGACACAGGGCAGGTGGGCACGGCTTGAGACACAGGGCAGGTGGGCACGGCTTGAGACACAGGGCAGGCGGGCACGGCTTGAGACACAGGGCAGGTGGGCACGGCTTGAGACACAGGACAGGCGGGCACGGCGTGAGAAGGAACAGGAAGGGGTCTGTTCACACAGCTGGTGCAGGTATCGGTATAAACAGGAAGGAGTGGAATATGAAGGAACAGGTTTTGGACCTGTTCACACAGGAGGTGTAGGTATGGATACAGGCAGGAGTGCGGAGTAGGCGGAGCCACAGGAGTGCGGAGTAGGCAGAGCTGCAGGAGTACGGAGTAAAGCTGAACCACAAGGTCTGCGGAGAGAAGCTGCAGCAAGAGGTTCTGCAGTGGTAGCAGGAGCGGAGCAAAAGCTGAACCACAAGGTCTGTGGAGAGAAGCTGCAGCAAGAGGTTCTGCAGCAGCAGAGTAAGCTGAGCTGCAAGGGTGCAGAGCAGTCAGAGCTGCAGGGGTGCAGAGGCACAGACACCTGCAGAGGCGCAGACAGAGCTGCAAGGGTGCAGAGGCACAGACAGAGCTGCAAGGGTGCAGAGGCTCAGACAGAGCTGCAAGGGTGCAGAGGCTCAGACAGAGCTGCAAGGGTGCAGAGGCTCAGACAGGGAGGACACAAGGAAAGGCACAGCAGGGAAGGAAGCCACAGACAAGTAGATAGTACAAGACAAGGTACAGGGACAAAGACTCAAGGACCAGGATATACTGCCTCCTGGCATGCGGAAGGACAAGTAAACACAAAGCCAAGACCAAGACACAGAGACCAGGATATGCAGCCTCCTGGAGGGCAGACAAAAAATACAAAGCAAGGCTAGGAGTATTCCTCCAGAGAAGGAGATACACAGATCAGGGCATGGCTTCATCATCAGCAAAACACTAACTGAGTCTTAGACATTGCACAGGCAAGGGTTAGTGGGTGTGGTGACCCTATATAGTAAAGGGCTCCAGGTGATTGGTCAGGGACAGCTCAGACCGGTGCACCCTGACTGCATAAGAAGCAGGGAGTTCAGGTGCCGCCCCCCTATGCACAGTCAGGAAAGATGAAGAGAGAATGCAGGAAAACAAGAGGCATAGCGCATGGTGCTGGCAGCAGACAGAAATCACCGCATGACCTGGAGCAGTGAGTAAGTTGGTGTGCGGGGAAGGGAGGCCATGCAATGATGCCAGCAGGGTTGTTACAGTACCCCCCTTTATGGCCCCTCTTCCTCAAGCCTGCCAGAATGACTTGCAGAAGAAGGAGTACGGGACCACACACAGTCCAGGCCGACAGGGCATCCTTCTGGTGAGGTGAAGTAGGCGTGTCATCCGGAATTACGGAGTGCCAAGACTCTTGGTGCCCGACAGAGACAGCTTCTAGCACAGAGGGTACAAGGACTTCTTCCTCCTGTTTGGCAGAAAGCAGGGATCTGGAAGCTTCAGACTTGATCCCTACATCAACCGGCCAGCTGGAAACTGAAGACACCTTCACTGAGTCCATTTTTAGCCAGTTAGTCCAAGAAAATTGGACCTCTTCCTCCAGATGGGCAAAAAACGGAGATACGTAGGCCACTGTTCTCACCTCTTCATCCACCTGCCATATGGAAGTTGGAGGCATACATACAGGGAGCCACTTCTGCCTGTTACCCGGAAAAGACTGGGACACTTCTTTCAAGTTGGCGAACGAGTACTGCTTAATCATGGGACCTTTACCCACTGGCCATAGAGGAGCCGAGGGCATCCACTCAGGATCCATCTTCAGCCCACTATCCTGGGGAAGACAATCAAGTTACAGGGATGTTCCTGGGGACTGGTCACTGGTATGGTCACCGGAGTTGTGCAGAGAGGGCGCCACTGCTTTCTTTTCTTCAGTGACGTCAGAACACCATGACTTAATAGCCAGCAGATCAGGTGGAGAAGGTGACGATACAGAAGACTGGCCTTGCAGTAGTGGAACTAGAAACCTCTGTTGGCTAGGCAGTTCCAAACGCAGCACCACGCTGGGTCTTTGGACCGGAAGGGGCAGTAGAGTACCCAGCTCCGAGCGACCGGTGGGCAAACTGGTCAGCAGGTGGAAAACAAATGTCTTAGTGTATAACGCTCCGATTAGGAGTTGTAGTTGACCCCTCAATACTGGACTGTTCATAAGTAGGGCTCGGCCATCACCAAACACCCTCAATGGATTATGGAGCTGTGGAGCAAGAACCACACACAGACTCCGTCTGGCTTGCAGCTTACATACATCTGCAGGGCCGAAACTCCCACAAGGCACTGGAACAGTCACAGACTTTAGTGGAGAGGAGGTACTCTCACCAAGGGCAGTCTCTCCTACTGGCCCAAGGTTCTGGAGCTTTGGCTTCACAGGGCAGAGACCGTCAGGATGATCCTTCTCAGGACTGGCCTCTGGCGACAACCTAGCCAGCCCCTTTTTCTTAGACCTCTTGGATCTTGCATGGGGGCTGCTTTGGCAGGCTGAGGATCAAATGGGTCATGGATGGTCACAGACGGAGGAGATGAATTGGCCACAGGTTTCTTTCGTCCAGTCCGTTCCTGGAAGCTTGGGGGGGGGAAACTCTTCAGGAGACACTGTATTTGGCTTGTCGAAGGCTTTGCAGAGGGTCACCAGGAAGGCCGATAAGCTCAAGGTGATGGGATCCCCCACTTCCCAGAGGGGGTTAAGCCACGTAGGAAATTAGTAATCCTACCTTTACCCAATCGCTGGCGAAGTAGGGAGCATGCCATTGAAAGTAGCATAGGCACTGCTCCATAAAGGCACGACACTGCTTAGGGTCCCAATCATATCGTGGCGGGTCCGAGGGAGGTTCAACTTTAGGTATGCCAGTCTCTACAGTAGTTGAGCAAACAGTCTATTGGAGACCACAATGGTGGGTGGAGCAGTGAAGGATTGGGCTTCAGACCGGGTAAATTTATTTGGTTGCCCATACTGGCAAAAAAGTTCTTGCTCCGAGAGCGAAAGGACATGGGACTCAGCAGGGACCATGGCCTGTGCAAACTGACACGCTCATGCCTTGGCTGATTGGTGCGAGCCGGGGGTTGTGGCCCCACTGTGCCACAAACCAGACTACCCTGGAAGGGGCGTGACTACGACAGCTACCTTGGTCTTCACTGGAGCCTCTGATGGTGAGGTCAGGCTTGTGCGGCAGGTAGCTGCCAGGTGCAACTCCAGGGTGGTGTCTGGCTGTGGCTGCTGATCCCACTCGGGAAGAGGACACCTGGACAGGTGCAAGTGACAAGCAGGCTGAGACACAGGGCAAGCAGGCACGGCTTGAGACACAGGGCAGGCGGGCACAGCTTGAGTCACAGGGCAGGCGGGCATGGCTTGAGACACAGGGCAGGCGGGCACGGCTTGAGACAAAGGACAGGTGGGCACAGCTTGAGACACAGGGCAGGTGGGCACGGCTTGAGACACAGGGCAGGTGGGCATGACTTGAGACACATGGCAGGCAGGCACGGCTTGAGACACATGGCAGGCAGGCACGGCTTGAGACACAGGGCAGGCGGGCGTGGTGTGAGAAGGAACAGGCAGGGGTCTGTTCACACAGCAGGTGCAGGTATCAGTATAGACAAAAAGGAGTGGGATATGAAGGAACAGGTTTTGGACCTGTTCACACAGGAGGTGTAGGTATGGATACAGGCAGGAGTGCGGAGTAGGCGGAGCCACAGGAGTGCGGAGTAAAGCTGAACCACAAGGTCTGTGGAGAGAAGCTGCAGCAAGAGTTTCTGCAGCTGCAGAGTAAGCTGAGCTGCAAGGGTGCAGAGCAGTCAGAGCTGCAGGGGTGCAGAGGCATAGACAGACCTGCAGAGGCGCAGACAGAGCTGCAAGGGTGCAGAGGCACAGACAGAGCTGCAAGGGTGCAGAGGCTCAGACAGAGCTGCAAGGGTGCAGAGGCTCAGACAGGGAGGACACAAGGAAAGGCACAGCAGGGAAGGAAGCCACAGACAAGGAGATAGTACAAGACAAGGTACAGGGACAAAGACTCAAGGACCAGGATATACTGCCTTCTGACAGGCGGAAGGACAGGTAAACACAAAGCTAAGACCAAGACACAGAGACCAGGATATGCAGCCTCCTGGAGGGCAGAAAAAGAATGCAAGGCAAGGTTAGGAGTATTCCTCCAGAGAAGGAGATACACAGAACAGGGCCTGGCTTCCTCAGCAGCAAAACACTAACTGAGTTTTAGACATTGCACAGGCAAGGGTTAGTGGGTGTGGTGACCCTATATAGTAAAGGGCTCCAGGTGATTGGTCAGGGACAGCTTAGACCGGTGCACCCTGACTGCATAAGAAGCAGAGAGTTCTGGCGCCGCCCTCCTACGCACAGTCAGGAAACATGAAGAGAGAAAGCAGGAAAACAAGAGGCATAGCGCATGGAGCTGGCAGGAGACAGAAATCACCGCATGACCTGGAGCAGTGAGTAAGTTGGTGTGCGGGGAAGGGAGGCCATGCAGTGATGCCAGCAGGGTTGTTACATAATGTCACTTCTGATCTCTGTATTACCTGTAGACTGACATTATTTACCATATACTATGTACAGAGCTCCTATGCATAATGTCAGTGGTGATCCCTGTATTACCTGTACACTGACACTATATGCAGAGCTCCTATGTATAATGTCACTGGTAATTCATGTATTACCTGTACACTGACACTATACACTGTATTCTGTATACTATGTCAGAACTCCTAAGTATAATGTCACTGGTGAACCATGTATTACATGTACAATATACACTATCTACAGAGCTCCTGTGTATAATGTCACTGGTGAGCACTGTATTACCTATACACTATATACAGAGCTCCTGTGTATAATGATCACTGTATTACCTGTACACTGACACTACATACCATATACTATGTACAGAGCTCCTGCATGTAATGTAACTGGTAATCCCTGTACTACCTTCTACACTGACAATATACACTGCATAGTATGTACAGAGCTCCTGTGTATAATGGCACTTATGGTAATATTAGTATTGTGTTTTTTTTGAATGATCAGTATTGTAGCATTCGGTCAATATGTGATCTGGTCATGGTGTGGCTGTATTTGTTCCTTGTATGTGGCATTATTTGGTTACTATGCGGTGGTAATATGTGGTCTGCATATGGCATGACGGTATTTGCTCCTTGTATGTGGTATTATTCGGTCACTATGTGGTGGTAATATGTGATTTAGTCATGGAGTAGCAGTATTTCTCCTTTGTATTTGGTATTATTTGGTCACTATGTGGTGGTAATATGTGGTCTGGCTATGGTGTGATGGTATTTGTGGTATTATTAGTCATTTTATAAAAATGTATGTGACACATTCCCTTAAACAAAAATAAATAAAATATGCCTAAAAAGAGTATTTGATATTTTAAAAAAATGTCTAATAGGTTAGAGTAGAGTAGGGCCCTTCCTAAAGAAGACATCCTTGTCGTGATGGTGGCTTAAAAAAATCTTTTGATTAAATCAAAATCTGATGCTTATGTATGAGATCTGGTGGTTGATCGGAACCGTTAGGGCTCATACTAACTGGAGAGAAAATCGGATGAGTGCAATCCGAATAAAAATTGGATTGCACTCTGACCAATGTTAGTCAATGGGTGACATCTCAGTTGCAATTTTTTTCCCATCTGAAATCGGGCTGAGAAAAAAATCGGAGCATGCTGCAATTTGCTGCGATTTTCGCTTGAAAATCGCCAATGCAAGTCAATGGATGCGATTAAAAAACGGACCAAAAACGGACCATCCATTTTCCATCCATTTTAAAAGGATACATTACCATTCTGAGTCATAGAACACTGTAAATGGTCCTGTAAATGACTGCAGAAAAATAGTTGCATAGAAAAAAAATGCATGGCGTACGAATGTAAAACGGATGGTGCAATTAAAAATCGCATACAAAATGCATAGTTTTGGTCCATTTTTTTCTGTCCAGAAAACGGACCAATTTTTTTCTCGCAAATGGGGATGAGCCCTTAATGTGTGATTGGTGAGGAGAGGACGTGATACAAAAGTGGAGTTTTTACTAGAGTGGACAGTTGGACTGTGGAAGATTTGAGGGGTGGAGGTGGGCTGGGGTGGAGCCTGAGTTGAGTCTCAAGGGGGCCCAAAAATGATGCCAGTATGGGGTCCTGAAATTCCTGGTGGCAGCCCTGCCTGTGTATAGCAGAGGCGACCAGAAGAACACAGCTTCTATTCTCCCATGGAGACTATTCAAGCAAGTGAAAAGAAAAAAAATGTTTTTAAAGATATAAAAAATATATAAAAGTTCAAATTACCCCACATTTGCCCCATTCAAAATAAAACAATAAAAAAATACACATTTGTTGTCTCGCCACGTTCATAATCACCCGATCTGTCAAGATATAAAAATTATTAATCCAATCAGAAAACGGCGTAGCAAAAAAAGTCAAAACACCAGAATTAGATTTTTTTGGTCGCCGCAACATTGCAGTAAAATGCAATAATGGGCGATCAAAAGATTGTATCTACACCAAAATGGTATCATTAAAAACGTCAGCTCGCGCGCAAAAAATAAGCCCTCAACCAGCCCCAGATCACGAAAAATGGAGACGTTATAGGCCTTGGAAAATTAAGCAAATTTTTTTTTTATACCAGACTTTGGTTTGTTTTTTAATAAAAAAGAACCTATACATGTTTGGTATCTACAAACTCGTAATGACCTGGAGACTCATAATGGCAGGTCAATTTTAAAATTTGGTGGACGTGGTAAAAAAAAAAAACAGTTGTGGAATTGCATTTTTTTTTTGCAATTTCACCGCACTTGGAATTTATTTCCTGTTTTCCGGTACACGACGTGGTAAAACTAATGGTGTTGTTCAAAAGTACAACTCGTCCCACAAAAAACAAGCTCTCAAATGGCCATATTGACTGAAAAATAAAAAAGATATGGCTCTGGCAAGTAGGGGAGCAAAAAACAGAAACGCAAGAAGAAAAAAATGGGCTGCAGCGTGAAGGGGTTAAAGTGACAGATGCTGAACTAATTAAAACTAATATATATATATAAATATATATATAATATATGACACGTGGAGTATTTTTTTTTTTTTACAATGCTCTTTCAATTATCCTTAAATTAAGTAAGACCATTAATTGGAAAGCAGCATGAATGAATAATGAATAAAACAGCAAACAGCATGGACTACATTCTACATTCCAAACAGATGGTAAGAGTGTTTATTATACAGCAATACTACTAAATGCCTAATGGATTATATAAACAGTAGATAAGCAAAAATGTCCACATTTTACAACATTATTTAATTTTCACTACACAATAAAAACATTTTGGTAAAGCGTTCAGTAGATTATAATGTATGTTGGCACGTGCTGGCAGGCAGTCATGCTTATAACACTATTTGCAGGGTTGCAGGCATATTGACTTATCCATCACGGCAAGCATAGCTAGTGCTACATTGTAACTGATGAATGAACTTTAAAGAGGTTCACATTGATGCTAGCACAGGTTGATCTCATTATGGAACATTTTCCAGCAGTTAAATGAATAAATTGATATTGCTTGATTTAATTTTATACCACTTCACTGTTCAGAACTACAGCATATTTCTAAATTTAGAAAATGTATTTTACTTATTAGAAGCTTACTATGCTAAAGATATGGTGCAATGAACTGGTTGAAAGCTGGACCCATAAATGGGTTGCCTCATCATATTAAATTAGTGGTTCTATTTACAAGCAACTTTGCAATTTACTACTTTTTAAAAATCCTCTTTATTCTCAAGAATGGAGGGATTTTTAATTTATAGTTTCAGTTCATTGCCAAGGTTACCTGCCACCACTGTAGTCTACAAAAGGTGTCCATTTTTCTGGGCAAAGAGCAAGCACTTGCATGCTCTTTGCTAGACAAACTTGCAGCTCAACCATGACGCTGACCTGAACGATCAATTATTGGAAGCGTTATGCCTCCCCCAGAGTATACGAAGCTAGAAGGCAGAGGAGCGGTGCGCATCTGAAGATCAAACTAGAAACCCCCTTTAAAGTGAAGCTATCATGATTAATGGGCTATTGTTTAAATCAGATTTTTGTGCTACATACAGTTTAAAAAGTGGGCATTTTTTCCATATTAAGATCTTTATTTAACCCCTTTGGGACAAAGCCCTTTTTCAATTTTTACGTTTCTGTTTTTCGCTCCCCTTCTTCCCAGAGCCATAACTTTTAAATATTTTGGTCAATATGGCCATGTGAGGGCTTGTTGTTTGCAGGACGAGTTGTAATTTTGAATGACACTATTGGATTTACCATATTGTGTACTCAAAAATGGGGAAAAAGTGCAGTGAAATTGTAAAAAAAAGTGCAATTCCACAATGTATTTTGGGATTTTTTTACCATGTTCACCAAATACTAAAACTGACCTGCCATTACAAGTTCATAGACACCAAACATGTCTAGGTTCTTTTTTATTTAAGTGGTAGAAAAAATCCAAAATTTAACAGTATGGTGTCCACCCTCGTTTGTGGCTATCCCTTATATCCTTAAACCACCCCTAATATAAAGTGCAGCTCAGGTAGTATTTATCTACAATAGACAATCAGATATTCATATTGCTACCATCTGATAAATGGGGGTACACTGACTCTCATAGATAGAGCAGTGTTACAGAGTCACTGGTAATGTAATAGAGGGGAGATATGCTTTATTACGCCTAATGGCATCTACATATATAATCGCCAGTGGCCGCTGTCCACAAATCCCGTAAGGCACCGTGGCCACAAACTGAGCCTGCGCAAGTGACATACACGTTCTCCGCTATTCCCACGCAGGCGCAGTAACAGCCGCGTCATTACTACGCGGGAATAGGGGTGACGGGTATGTCACTTGCGCATGCGAAGTTCGTGGCCACAAGGCCCTTATATAATAACTGCGGCAGCAGAGCGGCCCAACACTCCTCACACACTACATCTACCCTGGTGCCAGTGTCAGCCCTGCCAACCCTTCATGCCTCCTGGCTACTAAACCAGCAGCAAGACTACAAATCCCAGCATTGCATGCCCGTACGTTGTCTTCCTGCCTTCAGTCATGTCCTCTCTGAGTGGAGGAAGCAGGAAACGTCACAGTGCATGCTGGGACTGGTAGTTTTCTCACGTTATGAATATGCCTGCAAGAGCACATCCGCGGTTTGAGGGCAAAACCAAGAGCGGGAGAGCTGCGGCCTGAGGTGTTATATTCCAGGAAGGTGTGTGTGTGTGTGTGTGTATATATGTGTGTGTGTGTGTGTATATATGTGTGTGTGTATGTGTATATATGTGTGTGTGTGTATATGTGTATGTATGTGTGTGTATATGTATATTTATATATATATATATATATATATATATATGTGTGTGTGTTAACTGCGCCTGCATTGGGAATAGTGGTGACGTCTGTTTTACTTGTGCAGCCGCAATTACAGCCTTATGACCACCAACTGCGCCTGTGCAAGTGACAGATATACGTGCAGTGAAAATAACAGGTGATGTTACTGCGGCTGCACAAGTAAAACATAGACGTCACCGCTCTTCCCCACGCACACCAGGACACCATATTACAGCCAGGACATGAGGACTCCATATCTTAGCCAGGACATCATATCACAGCCAGAACACAGATATACATCACCTGTTAATTTCACCCCACTCCCGACGAGATATCATCGGGCCTATTTCTAGTCAGTGTTATAAAATCCAGAGAGTTATTTACTCCAGCACAGTAAGTGTTGCAAGGGTTAATTTATGTTATGGGCTGATTTTTGGGAGGACATTAATAGAGCGGGTGGGCGAGTGTCCCCCCATATCTTCCCCTACAGAGCTAGCACCACTGTGTGCTGACAGGACCTAGGTGAAGTCACAGTCATGTGATCAGTCGCGTGGATGAGAAGTCACATGGTCTGGGCTTAAATGGCTGAAGGGAAGAACTTTGTGTTCAGTGTGTTCAGCCTGAGCAAGCAGCACTGCAGGAGAGTGGACTAAGTGAACCTGAACCGTGCGTGTTCTGCCAGCCGTGAGCGGGAGGGACCCTGCTCACAGAAGGACTATGTTTGTTCTGCCACCTTTTTGTTTTGTTTTCCTGTATTGCCCAGTGAGCTGTATTTCCTTTACCACACCAGGGTTTATGCTGCCTACAATAAACCCAAGGAAGTTCTTAAAGCCACAGTGTACCAGTGTCTACCTCCGTGTGCAGCTGAGTGAGCCACTTTATCACAAGCAGATATAAATCAGTGTGAGTCAGAGGAAATGATAGGGCAATCACAAACACTATCCTTAATATATACAATAATACTTAGCTTATGACCATTTTTTACACGATTCATCTCAACAATTTCTACATCTGACATGTTTCCCCCCCCCCCCATAAAAATTAGATGGGGCTGATTAGGGGATATATTGGCATTCTGTCAATGTGGTATTTTCCTTTGGCCACAAAAAATAATGCGTGCAGTTTTTAACCGTGGCTGCCACTGTTTTAAGCCAGCATCCCACCTCACTTCCTGTGACAAAACTTCTGATCATCAGCTGAGGCGTGGAACTCATGATGCGCTACATTTCAATATAGAGCCCACCTAGACCAGCAGTAGCGGATTGTGGAATACAAATGCGCTCTATCCACATACCGCGACGTCACTTCCGTTAGCAAAGCGAGGTATGGGATAACCTATGCACTCCATATCTATACTCACTTCCCCCTCAGAAGGGAAGGAAAGAACAATGGAGTGCAAAAGCGTTGCTTCCCGAAATTAATTAGCTCTATGGCCCTCAGTAATATCACATGCTTAGTAGGAAAAGGAAAAGATTTTCGGATATAATTATTAAAAAAAAATCCCAACAAGATTGAGAGTAAAGTATAGTTCCAAGACACCACACAATATATGGCACAAATAAATATAATGATCTCTAATGACCGATAATTTCTAGGCTCGGTTCAATAATGGCCAAGATATCAAATTGAAGTCAAGATGAAACTAGCAAAGCTGAGCTGTTCATTGAGTCCACCAGGGTTAGTAGATTCAATTCAGTAGATCCATTTTGTCTCACACTGAAAAATTCTTTTGTCCCAGTCTCCTAATCTGAAGGTTTGTGGGACTACCTCAATGATGCGAAACGAGATGGATCCTACACCCCCCGTGCATCAAATTAACATGATGTGCCAACGGGTTGTCCCTGCTATTTCTAACATCCCCCTGATGTTCACTCATACCGACGTGGAGCTCATGTTTGGTCTTCCCCACGTAGTCAGTGGGGCACTTACATGTACACAAATACACGACACCTGAGGTGCTTCTGTTAGCAAACCACTTCATGTTATATGTCCCATTGGTTACGGCACTTCTGAGTGAACTTGAAGGAGATATACTGTATGAACGTCCAAGAAGGCAATCTTTTCCCCTCTTATTTCTTGTGTGAAGGACAGGCCCAGGTTGTTGTTGTTTAAATATTCCATAAAGGATTCAAAAGACCTACGGACACCTGCCCAAACAACGAGGATGTTGTCTATATAGCAACCCCAAAACATAAAATTGGGGCATCAGACGACATCCTCGTCCCTGAAGACAAATGTGTCTTCTCACCAGGTAGGGAAGCCACTCAGGCAGGGCTGGACCCGGTCAAAAGACTATCAGTGGGCCCCTTTAACACATACCACAATTCATGATGCACAGATACAGCAGAGAAATATAGGTATAGTACAATACCAAAGATTTGACTTACTACTTATATTACATGAATGATATCTATTGTGAATTCTACAATAGCTCAGAAACCAGGCACTATAGTCCTCCATACAGTATTATGGGCACCATATAGTGCTCCATACAGAATAATGAGCCCTATATATTGCTCTATACAGTATACAGTATAATGAGCCAAATATATTGCTCCATACAGTATAATGAGACCCACATATTGTTTCATACAGTATATAATAGGCCCCTATATTGCTCCATACAGTAGTTTTCAATGGGGTTTAGGTCTGGAGAATGGGCTGCCCATGACAGGGTTTTGATGTGGTGGTCTCTTAATTTTTGCCAGAGCTGTATAATGGGCCCCATGCAATGCTCCAGTATACGATGGGCCCCATGTAATGATCAATTTATAATGGGCCCCATATATGATGGGCCCCAAATAATGCTCCATATATAATGGGCCCCATTTATAATGCTCCAGTGTATGTTGGGCCCCTATATAATGATCTATATATAATGGGCCCCATATATGATGCTCCAGTGTATGATGGACTCCAATAATGCTCCACATATAATGGGCCCCATTTGATTAAAATGGGCCCCATCTGATCCAGTGTATGATTGGCCCCATATAATGCTCTATATATAATGGGCCCCATATATGATGGGTCCCATATGATGCTCCATATATAATGGTCCCCATATATTGATACAAACATAAAAAATAAATACCTCTCCTTGCTGGCCACTGCTCTGTCTTCCGGCTCTCGCACTGCGACTATTAAAGCGGCGGGCACACAGTACTCACATCATCGAGCCCTCTGACCTGACATGTCACAGTCAAGAGATGCCGCAGTGGTGAAACAGGGAGAGGTAAGTATCTCAAGTGCCTGGGCCCTGAGCAAGCATGGGGGGCCTACTCGTGGACACTGGCACCAGGCCCCCATAGTGCGCCGGTGTCTCCGACGGCAAGTGGCCCCACTGCCTGTTCAGGGCCCCGGCACTTTCCCGGGTGCACCGGATGCTGACGCGGACCCTGTCATTAGTGACCAATTTCAGAAAGATATCAGTGCAAAAAATAAAAAGAGGGGGAGCGCACTAAGGCGGTAAATGAGGGATTCCAGCGTGTTTAATAAAGGTAATCCACTCACCTGATGTGGTTGTGAAGGGTCACAACCACCTAAGGAAGTTTTGGCCTTTGCAGATCCCGGGATGCAGATAAAACAATAGAGAAGAGAAAAGCCGGGGTTTGTCCGCGCTAGACCACAAGGAACCAACCGAAGATGCAAGCAAACCTTTATTCACATTCAAGCCTCAGGTCTAGCGTGGACAAACCCCCGCTTTTCTCTTCTCTATAGAAAGATATCAGAGCTTACGAAGTCACCAGTGGGAGGCGTTCTGGTGCTCTTCGATTTCAAATCAGAGAAGGGACCTTCTCCAATACCTCTGTTCCTCTCCTTAGATAGCTCTGTGGAGGTACATGCAGCATCCATGCTTCCTCCTAAAGCAGGGGCAGTTTTAGACAATGTGGGACCCCGGGAAAATTTTTTTTTTACAATTTAGTAGATTTATGAAAGAGAATAAAAAAAAAAAACTCTGGAGGCAGATTCTCATGCAGTTCAGTGTCCAGCCAATATTTAGTAAAAACATGAATTTCTCTGGAATAAGACATTGGAAAGGAGGTATCATTTTATTCAACTTTCTGTGAACTACATGCTCATATAGACGGCTTAGGAGGGTTGAGCCTACTGACATTTATTTACTTTAACACCTTACCTACAATTGACGTAATATTCCGTCCATGTGACCCTGGACCTAATTACCATGGACGGAATATTACGTCATCGCGATCAGCGGCGCCCACGTGGTGAGCGCCGCTGATCGCGGCCGAGTGTCAGCTAATTATCATAGCTGACACCCGGCACAATGTGTCAGGGGCGGTCACGGACCGCCCCTGACACGGTAACCCCTTGCACACCGCGATCAAACACGATCGCGGTGTACCGGGTGTTAAAGGGAAGTATCGGCAGGGAGGGAGCTCCCTCCGTGCTTCCTTGAGCCCCCCACGGCAGCGCAATGTGCAGCGCTGCTGCCGGGGGCTCCTTTCCTGCAGGTCCCCGGATCCAATATGGCGACGGGGACCTCCGGGGGCCTGCAGGAAGCTGGCTTCCTCAGTGCCTGCAAAGCGCAGGCATGAGGAAGCCTGTTAAGTGCCTGTGACAGATCGCTGATCTGTCACAGTGATCTGTGATGTGACAGATCAGCGATCTGTCACAGGACAGTTATGTCCCCCCTGGGACATTGTAATAAAGTAAAAAAAAAATAAAAAAAAGTGTAAAAATAATTTAAAAAAATCGCTAAATAAATTTAAAAAAAAAAAAAAAAATATTCCCCAATAAATTCATTTTTTGGAAATAAAAAAACAATAAAAAACAATAAAAGTACACATATTTGGTATCGCCGTGTCCGTAACGACCCGCCCTATAAAACTGTCCCAATAGTTAACCCCTTAAGCGAACCCCTTAAAAAATAAAAATAAAAAACGAAGCAAAAAATAAT
Source organism: Dendrobates tinctorius (assembly GCF_039654945.1). NCBI lineage: Eukaryota > Metazoa > Chordata > Amphibia > Anura > Dendrobatidae > Dendrobates > Dendrobates tinctorius. The sequence continues at coordinate 21,173,478 of NW_027361690.1, forward strand.
GATTTATTATCATACCGCCGAACAAAAAGTGCAATAACGCGCGATCAAAAAGACGCTTATAAATATCCATGGTACCGCTGAAAACATCATCTTGTCCCGCAAAAAACGAGCCACCATACAGCATCATCAGCGAAAAAATAAAAAAGTTATAGCCCTCAGAATAAAGTGATGCAAAAATAATTATTTTTTATATAAAATTGTTTTCGTTGCATAAAAGCGCCAAAACATAAAAAAACGACCTAAATGAGGTATCGCTGTAACCGTACTGACCCGAAGAATAAAACCACCTTATAAATTTTACCGCACCCGGAACGGCGTAAACGCACCACCCAAAAGAAATTCATGAAACGCTGGTTTTTGTTCATTCTGCGTCCCAAAAAACGAAATAAAAAGCGATCAAAAAATGTCACATGCCCGAACATGATACCAATAAAAGCGTTAACTCGTCCCGCAAAAAATATGACCTCACATGACTCGGTGGGTCAAAATATGGAAAAATTATAGCTCTCAATATGTGGTGATGCAAAAACTATTTTTACAATAAAAAGCGTCTTTTAGCGTGTGACAGCTGCCAAACATAAAAACTGCCATAAATAGTAAATCAAACCCCCCGTTATCACCCCCTTAGTTAGGGAAAAATAATAAAATTAAAAAAATGTATTTATTTCCATTTTCCCATTAGGGTTAGGGCTAGGGCTAGGGTTACGGCTAGGGTTAGGGTTAGGGCTAGGGTTAGGGCTAGGGTTAGGGTTAGGGCTAGGGTTAGGGTTAGAATTGGGGGTTTCCTCTATTTGCGCACATCAGGTGCTCTCCAAACGCAACATGGCGTCTGATCTCAATTCCAGCCAATTCTGCGTTGAAAAAGTCAAATGGTGCTCTTTCCCTTCCAAGCTCTGCCATGCACCCAAACAGTGTTTTACCCCCTCATATGGGGTATCAGCCTACTCAGGACAATTTGCAAAACAACTTTTGGGGTCCTACTTCTCCTGTTGCCCTTAGGAAAATAAAAATTTGGGGGCAAAAATATCATTTTTGTGGAAAAATTTTTTTTGTTATTTTCACGCCTGGGCGTTATAAACTTCTGTGAAGCACTTGGGGGTTCAAAGTTCTCACCACACATCTAGATAAGTTCCTTGGGGGGTTTAGTTTCCAAAATGGTGTCATTTGTGGGGGGTTTCCACTGTTTTGGTACATCAGGGGCTTTCCAAACGCGACATGGTGTCCGATCTCAATTCCAGCCAAAAAAGTCAAATGGCGCTGCTTGCCTTCCGAGCTCTGCCATGTGCCCAAATAGTCATTTACACCCACATATGGGGTATCAGCGTACTCAGGACAAATTGCACAATAACTTTTAGGGTCCTGTTACCCTTGGGAAAATAAAAATTGGGGGTGAAAAGATCATTTTGTGGAAAAAATATGATTTTTTAATTGTACCGCTGTACATTATAATCTTCTGTGAAGCCCTTGTGGGTTCAAAGTTCTCACCACATATCTAGATAAGTTCCTTAGGGGGTCTAGTTTCAAAAATGGGGTCACTTGTGGGGGGTTTCCACTGTTTAGGTACATCAGGGGCTCTCCAAACGCGACATGGCGTCCGATCAGAATTCCAGCCAATTTTGCATTGAAAAAGTCAATCGGCGCTCCTTCCCTTCTGAGCTCTGCCATGCGCCGAAACAGTGGTTCCCCCCCACATATCAGGTATCAGCGTGCTCAGGACAAATTGCACAATAATTTTTGCAGTCCAATTTCTCCTGTTACACTTGGTAAAATAAAAAATTGAACCTGAAGTAATTTTTTTTGTGAATAAAAGTTAAATGTTAATTTTTTTTAAATATTCAAAAAATTCCTGTGACGCACCTGAAGGGTTAAAAAACTCCTTGAATGTGGTTTTAAGCACCTTAAGGGGTGCAGTTTTTAGAATGGTGTCACTTTTGGGTATTTTCTATCATATGGACCCCTCAAAGTGGCTTCAAATGTGATGTGGTCCGTAAAAATAAAATGGTGTTGCAAAAATGAGAGATCGCTGGTCAACTTTTAACCCTTATATCTTACTAACAAATAAAATTTTGGTTCCAAAATTGTGCTGATGTAAAGTAAACATGTGGCAAATGTTACTTATTAACTTTTTTGTGTGCCATATCTCTGTGATTTAAGGGCATAAAAATTCAAAGTTGGAAAATTGCGGAATTTTCAAAATTTTCGCCAAATTTCCGTTTTTCTCACAAATAAACGCAAGTTATATGAATGAAATTTTACCACTAACATGAAGTACAATATGTCACGAGAAAACAATGTCAGAATCACCGGGATCCATGGAAGCGTTTCAGAGTTATTACCTCATAAAGGGACAGTGGTCAGAATTGTAAAAATTGGCCCGGTAGTTAACGTGCAAACCACCCTTGGTAGTGAAGGGGTTAAATGTTCAATAAAAATTATTGGAAAAGAAAATATGAATAAACAATTTAGCAAACTGCTTCATAATAATGGAGAGCATAATTTGGGTCTTCTTTTTTCCTTTTTTAATTCATTTTAGACCTTTTCTGCACCTACTTCAAGAGTTAGGAAAACAGTATAGAAATAGAAAAGTTTTTTGTTAAAGAGTTGCATCTTTTTATGACTCAGGAGTTTGTTCTTTCATATATTTATTGGACATATGGTTTAATACTCTGTTTCACCCCCTTTGTGATAAGCACTTTGGTATTTTAACCCCTGACTCAATATTTTAGATCAGAACATCCTATACTGTATATGTTTAAGTGTCACGCCTACCTCCCGTTCCACGGCTCCCGCTCTCCCTGTGACTTCTGCTCTGGCCGCCTCTGCTGGGGCTCCGGCTGTCCCTGCTCCTGCGGCCGCTGCTCTGGCCACCTCTGCCGCAGCTTCTCCTGTCAGCGCCGGCGGCTCCTGCCGCCTCCTGTGTCTCCATGCTGTCCAGGGCTTCCCAGCGCTCCCGGCTCTCTCGTCCCGCCCCCACTGCAGGCGCCTGTCAATCAGCCTCCTCCCTTCCTGTCCTGCGGCCGGTCTCTGTCTCCTGTCAGGTTCGCAGGCGCACATCAAGGCACGCCTCTCCCAGACAGAGCCGCCCTATCCCTTGGCCTCCATGATGCTGGTGCACCCTGACCCGGAAGTCCTGCAGCTTGCCCTATATCAGGCAGTCTCACACCATGCTCTGAGCCTGACTATCAATTGTGGTTCACGCTTGATCTCGGGTCCACGTTCTCCTACATTTCCTCTGTCCCTGCACTTTGTACCCTTCCTGGCCTCTGCTGGTCCTCCACCTGTGACCTCTCTGTGTTCCCTTCTAGGTCCGGTCCATTCCAGCTTGTGTCCGCCGGTTCCAGCGTCTTCCCCAGAGCCCGTTCCTGCCACCTCCCTTGCAGTCAACCTCCGTCCCCACGGCTACAGCAGTCTCCCCTATGGTCGTCACCATCTCCCCTCTGCCCGCCAGCACGTTCCCCGCCTGTGTTTCCCTCCGGCTGTTCCCAGGTATCAGCTTCCACGGCAATAGTCTCCCCTGGGCCTGCCCCTAACGCTCCCTGTATAGGGGGTGGTACACCTCGCCAGCTCGCCCGAGGGAGGTTCATCGTCGCGGTCCTGAGGGTTCAACTCCCGGAGCACTCCAGTCTCACAGTAAGCTTTGAGCAACATAAATCCAACAGCCACATTGAAAAACTGTTGCCATTTTAAGTTCTAATTGTGAAACATATTAATACACCTAAAGTAACTGCATACATTGCTGTATGTTGTTAGCTTAGCCTACAGGTGTACATCCTTTTAGTAGAAATTAAACTGCAAAACAATTAAAAGTGCTAAGTAAGTTTTGGCTCATTACTCAGAATACTTATCTGTTTAATGAAGTCAAATGTCAAACAGTTGCACTACAAAACCTGAAGCTATCATGTGGAAGCACTTTGCTGTATAACAAATTTTTCAGATCTTTACTTGAAATTGCTGGAGGGAATACAAAAGTTAATCTTTATTTAAAATAATTCATTTTGAGCAAAGCAGCATTGCTGGAAACAATTACACTAGTCAGAAAGGATAACTGCAATTAAGGAAGCCCTAAGTTCCGAAACACATTTGCTTAATGTTTAAACCAAAAAAGGTTTGTTACCATCCTTTTTGGTAAAAGTGGTGTGAAAGACAATTAAAGGGTAAAATATTAACTTTGGCATATTGTAAACTCTGTTCTTTTTACATTTTAACTGGTACCAAGATGTAACACGCAGAACAACGAATATTTCAACCCATAAATAAAAGCAGTAAGTGTGGAAACCATGAAATAAACAGATTATCAATGCCCGCTAAAAGCTTCCGAACAGCTATAGAGAATTTCACTGTCGGTTATGATTTTTATGTGGTATTTTTATATTCTAGAAATGAATAGTTACAAATCACTGAAGTACATGCCTGCGGACCCTCACTGGGCTAATAATACCCACTGTAGGAGGGATAGGCATAGTATGAACAGCGCCCCCCATGCTACAGTCCATTTGATCATAGGGAATAGGACACCAGGTGGCTATATGACTAGTGCAGTGACATTCATAAAAAATCCATTTGAAAATGCTCAGTAGCAGCTTTCAGTAATCGCCGATAGCTGCTATTGTGCGGGCGGCACCATCTTGTTAGAGAAAAAAATTTCCTCTTCCAAGATGGTGCTTCCAGAGTAGAAGCTATCGGCGATCGTTGATAGCTGCTATTGTGAAGGCACCAGCGCCGTAATTTTGCTAGAGAAAAAAAAATGTCCTCCTCCAAGATGGTGCCTTTGGCGCCTGCACAGTAGTAGCTATTGGCGATCTCCGATAGCTGCTATTATGCAGGCACTGGTGGCGCCACCTTGTTAGAGAAAAAAAATGTTCTCCTTCAAGATGGCATCGTCAGTGCCTGCACAGTAGCAACTATTGGCGATTGCCGTTAGCTGCTACTGCACAGTCACAATCAATGCCATCTTGGAGGAGGACATTTTTTTCTCTACAAAGATGGCACCGCTGGCGGCTGTGCAATAGCAGGTATCGGATTACCGAAAGCTGCCATTTTCAAACAGAGTTTTTAAAATTAATTTCAAGATAACCTCAAATAAATGAATTATATACACATTACATATGCAATCAGGCTGCAGTACAGATGCCACCGCCTGCATCTGCCTGCAGAAGGGCATTTTTTCCCAAGATGTATATATAATATTCATTATGTAAACTAGGGGGCATGTCACTGAGGGATCCGGGACCTGTCAGAAGCCATACACATGAACACCTAAGCAGAGCACCACATGGAGCCCCACCCACAGGCTCGCCCTGAAGCATGAGCATACCATTAACTGGAAACTGAAAATGAAGATTAAAGAACAACCCCAAGATGGATTTCATCAACTAAGGTATCATTTTAATCAGCATAACATCGCTGACCTGACACGTAGGTTACTGTGCACAATCCTGCTGATCGGTTCTCTTTAAATTGCAGTCATCATAATTGTGTAGTTGCTCATTTTGCCCTTTTACCCAGTTAATTATTCTATTTTCCATTAGGTCTATGACATCACTCTTACTCATCCCCTCTTCACAAGAAGAGGGGATCGTCAATGTAGCAACGGTACAGTAATACATTATGAGCATGTGTGCTGTTGTTGTACATTAAATATTCCTTAAATAACACCATCTACAGGTTTACACATGAAGGTGCAAATTTGCTAACCATGGCACAGCTTCTGATTTTTTTGAAAAATAAAGAATTGAGTTCAAGGATATTATTACGCTAGATAAATGTAATGCTCTAAAGCAAAAATTTGGAGTGCTGGCATAAGTTGTTCCTTAAGTAAGTAATGCTTGATAGACTCCTACCCAAAAAGACTGAAGGTACTTCAACAATCTATTAGCCTAAAGGGTACGCCGGGAACATAAAAAGTGCTCATACTTTCATAAACTATTAGGATAACATAAATAGTGCTGTTTTGCATCCTCACAGTAGCTGTAATTCTGTGATGCTGGAGCTGCTCCTCAGTGCTCTCCCTACATAATGGGACGTTATGTCAAGGGGTATGGAGTGCTCCTGGCTGCCAGCAGCAGCCAGTCACCTGATACTATCTGATTATATTCAGTCCAATATCAGGGGGCATGGGGGGGTATGGCTACTCCTTGCTGCTGGCAACATTAAGCCCCCTGATATCTCCTTCCAAGCAGTACTAAATCATGGAGCAAGTCACACCTCCTGATCTAGAACTAAATACTAGCAGACATTATCATGGCACTGGAAGATGTAAGTTGCCAAGAGCAGCCCACACTCTCCACCATGACACATAATATCGAACTGCATACAAGCAGATAGGTCAGGGGACTGGTTGATGCTAGCAGCCATGAGTAGTCCACACCCACTAATATGTATCTTAATGTCCCAGAAGGGAGGGGGAGGTTTTTTTTACATGGAGGGGGAGTTACCAGTGTGAGACAAGTAACTAACACAGAACAGGAGAACTGAACTTTGTCTTTGCAAAAACATTTTCACATTTTTTGCTTCTCCTTCTGCCTGATGACTGCTGTATTGCTACAATATTGCAGCCCTGTTTGCCTGTGAGATGGAAGCTGAAGCTGAGAGGAACCTGCAGATGTGTCAGGTATAACCACACACATCTCTGCAGTGAGATCAGTAGAGCAGAGAATGGCCGTTACACATTGCACTGGTATCTTCTCCTTCCTGTAAAATAAGCTCTGGAGGCAGAGTTATCTTTTGTGAAGCATACACCCTGTTCTGTCCTCTGAATAGGGCAAAGAATGTTTGTATTATGTGCTGGGTTAGTTATTGCACCATGTAGTGGTGGCTGAATTTATAGCAGTGTCTTTGATAACGTTTTCAGTCTGTGACTTTAACAGAAGCAATGTAATGGGATTGAAGTAATGCTTTGTGGGAAGGAAGCAATGTATTCTGGGACAAAGAAGGGCCATTTTGCTTCTGTGTATATCATAGGATGCATGTGTTTACCTGTCCTCCATGTTAACTCTCCAACTTGAGTTAGTTATCCGGGTAAAGCATATCTGGTAAGCTTAATCTTTCTTACAATGCAGTGTGTGCAGAGAGTTTATCAGAGATGTAATTAGACACCTGTGTTTTTTTCTATGTAGGTTGCATCACACTGAATGCTTCTGTATTTGTGTTAGCTGTGATCTTCTGCCCAATACTTATGCATGTCATTTGTATTCTTTACAGTTTTACCACATGTTCTATACTCTTCACCAACAAACAAGTTAGACTACAGAGAACAGTCTGCTTATTTCGGAAAACAGAGCTGTGGTTTATGCTGTATGCTGGAGTGCAAAACGTGTCAGCGTGCCTGAAGGCAGAGCAGTAAAACAGATTGCCAGATGCCTGCGATAGTGAATTCAGGCTGTAAGGGACCGCTATCACCCAGACTGCTCCGCATACGGGTACTACAGCAGCCACCATACAGCTGCAGGAGACAAGTCCAGGGCCCAGTAAAACAGATGCTAGACACCTGTGGGTCGCCCTCCCAGGGCTGTGGGGTACTCGGTACCGGGACGGTATCAGCAGGATGTGTCACAGCAGCGATGACCCGGTCCGTGGCCCTGGGCGTCCAAGTATTAGGGGTGATTGAATGGTGGAATGTAGTTAATGGAATAATTTGTGACGCCACCTGTGGTGTTCGGCAAGTGAGATGTTAAGCCGACTTCTGCCTCAAAGGCGGGACCTTGATTTGTAAGCACTTGCTCAGGATATCCATGTGGTCTACAGAAGTGCTGTTGGAATGCTCTGGCTGCTGTCCTAGCTGTTTGATCTTTGACAGGCACAACTACCAGGAGTCTTGAGAAGTGGTCCACAATGGTAAGAGCATAGATGTAGCCTGACCGGCTTGGAACCAGCTTGACATGGTCCAGGGCTACCAACTCAAGTGGCTGTTTGGTGATGATTGGCTGTAGAGGAGCTCTCTGGCTGTCTCGATCCTTTCTGCGCAGGTTACATTGTCCACACTCCCGGCACCACCTCTCAATGGTTTTCCTCATACCAGCCCAGTAGAACCTCTCCCGGAGCAATGCTTCCAACTTCTTCCATCCGAAGTGTCCAGCTCCATTGTGGTATGCTTCCAGGACCATTGATGCCTTTCTCTTTGGGACTATCACCTGCCAAACCAGCTCATGAGTGCGGGCATTGATACTCCTCCAACACAGCTTTCCTTCATAAACGAACAGCTGACCTCTTTCCTTCCACAACTGCTGGGTTTCTTCAGGAGCATTTGACTCTGGGCGTGAGTCAGCTTGTGACAGTAGCTCCTTCACCAGGCGGACTGTGGGGTCAATATCCTGAGTTTCTGCCCAGTCATGATGGGGCAATGGATTTTGGGTGAATTCTTTCAAGCCAGACTGTCTGTTTCTCACTCCTTGAGCATGCTTGGCCGCAAGTGGCCGGTGGAAGAGAGGTAACTCTATTTCTTCAAGAGCCTCAGGGTCTTCTCCTGCATCTGGCAGATTAGGCATTCTCGACAGCGCATCAGCATTGGCATTCTTGTGCCCTGCCCGGTACTTGATGGTAAACTCATAGTTTGACAGCCGAGCCATCCATCGTTGCTCCAGTGCACCTAGTTTTGCAGTGTCCAAGTGAGTCAACGGATTGTTGTCCGTGAAGATGGTAAACTTGGCTGAAGCTAGGTGATGCTTGAATCTTTCAGTCACAGCCCAGACTATGGCGAGGAACTCCAGCTTGAAGGAACTATAGTCTGGATTCCTTTCAGTGGGGCGAAGCTTCCTGCTAGCGTACAAGATCACCCTTTCTTTGCCATTCTGTACCTGGACAGTACTACTCCAAGTCCCATGTTGCTGGCATCAGTGTACAACACGAAGGGTTTGTCATAATCTGGGTAGGCCAGAACTTTATCTCCTGTGAGAGCCATATTTAGTCTGGTGAAGGACCTCTCCAACTCCTCAGTCCATTCAAATGTGGAATTCTTCTGTTTGGCTTTCTTGGACAGCCCCACCAGAAGATTTTGCATAGAAGTGGCTATTTCAGTGAAGCCTTTGATGAACCTTTGGTAGTAGCCTACCAACCCGAGGAATTGGCGTACTTCATGGAGGTTGCTGGGCTTCGGCCAGTCCCGGATGACTGTGACTTTGTCAGGATCTGGTGCCACAACTTCTGCACTCACTACATGTACCTTGGGCTTCAGGAAGTGGCATTTGGAAGCCTTCACCTTTAGACCAAAATTGGACAAGGCTTCAAACACTTCAGCCAGGTGCTCCAGATGATCTTCATAAGTCTTGGAGAAAACAATGACATCATTAAGGTACAACAGGACTGTCTCAAAGTTCATGTGTCCCAGGCAGCACTCCTTCAGCCGTTAAAATGTTCCTGGGGCAGTGCAGAGCCCGAATGGCATATAGTTGAACTCACAGAGACCCATCGGAGTGGTAAATGCTGTTTTCTTCTTGTCTGCCTCTGCCACGGGAACCTGCCAATACCCACTGGTGAGATCCAAGGTGGAAAAGTAGTTAGCAGTTTTAAGTGCAGCTAATGACTCTTCAATTCTGGGTAATGGGTAGGCATCTTTATGTGTAATGCTGTTAATTTTCCTGTAATCATCACACATTCTTTTTTTTTTTTACAAAAATTATTGGAGCTGCCCAGGGGCTACAACTGTCTCTGATAACTCCTGCTTCCTTCATCTCTCTCAACATACCTTTAGCACATTGGTATTGTGTTGGGGGTATAGGCCGGTACCTTTCTTTAATGGGTGGATGATCTCCAGTGGAGATATGATGTTGAACCCCTTTTGCCTGCCCAAAATCTAGTGGGTGTTTACTGAATACCCGCTCATATTCTTGTGTCACTCTGTAAACCCCATTTTTCTGATATGAAGGTGTAGAGTCAGTCCCCATCTGCAGTTGCTGGCACCACTCCTCTAGCTGCTTTACAGAGCCATTGTCCTCCACTTGATCGGATGAGACCAAGGGCTCTGCTGCCTGCAAAGAGTTGTTATTAACAGTGAGCAGCTTAGCAACTGTGGCGTACCGAGGTATTGTGGCCTCCTCCTCCCCACAATTCAAAAGGCGTACAGGTACTCTCACTTTACGTACATCAACCACCCCTCTGGCTGTCAGGACAGTGGGCCTGCTATCAGAGTATACTGGCTCCACCAATGCCTGGTAATCTTTCCCTCTGAGGCCTATGGCTGCCCGACACCAAATCAACATTTCACATCTGGGGGGTATTGCAATGGGGAAAGCATCACTCACTCTGACACTACCAATTTCTCCACCAGAGAGTTCTACCTGCTGTTTTTGCATCAGGGCCTTGATCTCCTTCTGCAGGACTCATTGTTCACTGGAACCAGCAGTCTCAGCCACCTGTTGCAACAAGACAATAACCTCGAAAAGACAATTTTCAATGACATTTGTACCAAGAGTCATCATGGGATTACATTCTCGTCGATCAATATCCACAACCATCAGACCTTGAGATTTTAACTCCACCCTCCCCACTTTAACAGTAATTTCTTTACATCCCACTTGTGGTAAAGACGGACCATTACTGGCAACTACTGTTAGTTCATCAGTTGGGCCACGGGTGAGTTCATAGTCAGCCCAATACCGCTTGTAGAGGATATAGGGCATAGTGGACACCTGGGAGCCAGTGTCCAGCAAAGCGTTCATGGGGATGCCGTCAATCACCACAGGAAGGACCGGTCTCCCTCCAACATACTTGGCTCGCCAGTTCCTTGGGCCCTGTGGTCCTACTCCTGGGGGTTGGCCCTCTGCCCCAGGGGTTGCTCGTTTAAAGGACAAAATCTTGCAAGATGACCTGCCTTGTAGCAGCGACGACAGATGGGACGTCCGTCCTGGTCATAGCGATCGTTGTTCCTTCCTCGGAGTGGCGGGGTTCTCCTCCTCCGGAGTCACGGGACATCCTTTGGACTGGAAGCAAGCTGGATCTTCTCTTTGGAGGACACCTGCAGGGACTGCACGGTTTTAGTAAGTGCAGCCATACCCCTGGTCAACTCCTGGACCTGAAGACGCAGCTCCTCAGTTGGATCTTTATCCAGAGTCTGTGCATCAGCCTCCACAGGGATGGAAGGAAAAGATGTTGCTTCCTGATGGTAGGTGATCGCTGGGCACCTAGGGGGCACTGGACGGCTGTCAGTTGATTCCTGCAGGACCCGAATAGCCCTGTTCTTAAAATCAGCAAAGTCCAGATCAGGGTTTTGCAGGGTTATGATGCGCAACTGCCCTCTGTGGGTTGTGTGAGCTTACCGACGGCCGCTTCGCAGGCCTGATGCTCGGGCTGTAGGCCTCAGCTCCTCCCCTTCGCGCGCGCTATCCTCTGTTCCCGCGCGGCACTTCACTTCTTCGCGCTCTGCGGCAGGCTCCGCCCACGAAGGCCTGCCCCTTTTTCTTCCCGCACGCACCAATCAGCGGGATAATGGCAGCGATGGCGCCAATTTCACACACACAGTCTATAGCACACAACAGTCTCTGGCACACAAGACCCGGGGATACCGGGCTCTGTAATCCTGTTCGTGACGTCAAGTTGGGTCACCCTCCCAGGGCTGTGGGGTACTCGGTACTGGGCCGGTGTCAGCGGGATGTGTCACAGCAGCGGTGACCCGGTCCGTGGCCTGGGGCGCCCAAGTATTAGGGGAGATTGAATGGTGGAATGTAGTTAATGGAATAATTTGTGACGCCACCTGTGGTGTTCGGCAAGTGAGATGTTACGCCGACGCTGCATGCAGATCCACTGGGACTGATGGTAGGGTGCAGCAAAGATGTAAAAGCTCCCCACACGTGAAGCTGTAGTCCCAGGGCAGTGTAGATGTGGTTGGCACGGGGATGTAGCAGTGCCGGAAGGGTAGGAAGCAGACAAAGACACAGCAGGGTGCAATTTCTTTACCTTTACTTGATAAATGCTGTCCAGGGTCCTGATTACAGATGGTACTGGAGCAGGCTAGCCTGGAAGCAGCTCAGGGATTCTCTCTCAGCAGATGGGCTGTGCAGTCTCCTTCTTAGCGCTTATTTGAGTGAAGTACTCCTAGTATTGAGTTACACTGAAGTTCCTCCTAATTCTCTTCTACTAGCACTCCTCGTATGGCAGACAGCAGTAGCCGCTATTCCTCTCTTGGCTCACTCCGTGCTGTTGTGCCTCCGAGTCTTAGATGGGGGTAGGGCATTTACAGCCTCCTACTCCTCTGGTGTCTGCTGCAGGACCCTTAGTATCCGTACAACCGTGGAGACCAGGCTCCAGTTCATGCGCTCTCCTTCCTCAGCTCAACCTCCAGCTTCTCTCCACATGTCTGCACACGTGGACCTCCTCACAATAACTAACCACTCCTTCCTCTTGGCCCTCAGAGAGCACTCCTCCCTTCAAATCCGGTTCAGAGTCCTCCCTGCTGGCCTGGAGTGGAACTGTGTTGCATGTATAGGTTAACTGCGAGAGAGACCCTTCACTGCTTCCAAGCCTGGCATTACCCTCCCGGGAGGAAGGCAAAGCCACTGTGGTAGCCATATTCCTGGGGGCGCCACACCTGCGATAGAGAATTCAGGCTGTAAGGGACCGCTATCACCCAGACTGCTCCGCATATGGGCACTACAGCAGCCGCCATACAGCCGCAGGAGACAAGTCCAGGGCCCAGTAAAACAGATGCTAGATGCCTGAGATAGTGAATAAGACTTAAGGAGCTGCTGGTCGCAAACGGTTGTTACCCAGGCTATACGGCACTGATATCACCCAGACTGCTCCGCATACGGGTACTACAGCAGCCGCCACACAACCGTAGAGACAAGAGTCCAGGGCTCAGTAAAAGACCACCGGTCGCACATGGTGATTGCATAGACCCTACGGGACCGCTAACACCCACACTGCTACGCATATGGGTATCACAGCAGCCGCCATACAACCGCAGAACGCTACTGCAGCCGCCAAGGAGTGCTACATCTTTCCCGCCACGCTGAAGCCCACCATACATAGACTGTTTTCCGCCAATATACTAAGCAGTACTCAGCTAAATGCACAATGTCTCGGAAAAGTACATCCTCACTCAAAACAAGGTCACGAGCAAGCTCGTCCTTAGCAGAACTAGCTGCTGTCGCTCACGCTGAGGCCGAAGCAGCCAAAGTGAGATCGTCCTTCACTGAACGAGAGATGCATCTAAAGCTGAGACAAGCAGATCAAGAGGCGGAAGCTGCACGTCTGCAAGCCAAAACTGTACGTTTGCAGGCAGAAAGAGAAGCGGAAACTGCACGTTTGCAAGCAGAGCTAGAAAGACTTGCTGCAGACAAAGAGACAGCAGCTGCAATAGCTAAAGCAGAGTATTTGGAAGCTATGAAAGATCCTGATTATGAAAGACGCAGCAACATTCTTGGACCAGATCTAGAGCAGCAAGTTCCAGTGCAATGCGTCGCAGAGTACGTCCGTCAACATACCGGCGTAGATGACAGCTCTGGCGCATCATATCGATCAGCCCATGCCGATTACCAGCGATCCAACCCCAAGCTTCACTACCATAAGCGAGGAGACATCCAGCACAAAGATGTCGACTACAGCTACCGTTCCACTGAAAAGAAGGTACAGCTCCCATCCCGCCTTAAAGAGACAGATTCTTCACCAACAAGGTACCGCACAGACTATCCAGAGTCACAAGCGTCTTACACGTATGGTGATGCACGACGCACTAGACATGACTATTACACACCGGCTCGTGCCAGCACTGATGGAGCCATCAAGGACCTTGCAAAGTTTCTTGCCCGCCAAGAACTGGTTACAAAGGGACTTGTAAAGTTCACTGACAAACCCGAGAACTATCGGTCATGGCGAGCCTCGTTCCAGAACGCCATTCACGGTCTGGACCTTTCTTGTAGTGAGGAGTTAGATCTCCTGGTAAAGTGGCTCGGAAGTGAGTCAGTCGAGCATGCCAAAAGACTGAGAGACATTAATGTAAAGCATCCTCGCACAGCCCTACATAAAGTTTGGGAAAGACTCGATGAATGCTATGGGTCAGTAGAAGTCATAGAGAATGCTTTATATAAAAGAATTGAGGATTTTCCTAAGATAGGACCTAAAGATTATCTAAAGCTTAGAGAACTGAGAGATTTATTGAATGAGTTGCAGGTTGCTCAGCAGGAAGGAGACTTGCCCGGATTGGCATTCTTAGACACCACTAAGGGTGTCAATCTGATAGTACAGAAACTTCCTTACAACCTACAAGAAAAGTGGATTACATGTGGTTCAGAGTATAAACACAATCATAATGTATCATTTCATCCTTTCACTGTATTTGTTGATTTTGTCACCAAACAATCTAGGATTAGAAATGACCCTAGTTTTGATTTTACTCTGTCGTGTTCCACTGCCACTGTGTCAAATCTGGTAAGACACCCATGGCAGTCCACAAAACTAACATTGATTCCACAGGCCCTCCTCACAAGGTGAATAAACTCCCTCCAGATGAGAGCAAACCTCAGGATGTCAGTAAATATTGTCCTCTACACAAGAAACCACATCCTCTACTAAAATGCAGAGCCTTCAGGGAGAAGCCTTTAGAGGATCGCAAAGGTTTCCTCAAGGAGAACAACATCTGCTTCAAATTTTGTGCCGCAACCTCTCACTTCGCCAGGAACTGTGACGCTACTGTGAAATGTACAGAATGCAGCAGCACGGATCACAATACAGCCTTGCACCCTGGATCACCTCCACGAGTGTTGTCTCAAGCAGAGAAGCACAATGGGAAGGAGAAAGACACTGACGAAGATGCCCCTGAGGTCAGCTCTAAATGTACTGAGATCTGTAGAGGACTCACAGGAGGAAGGTCCTGTTCAAAAATCTGCCTTGTCCGAGACTCTCTTGCAGGCCGCAAGAACAAAGTCTTCAAGATTTGTGCAATCCTGGATGACCAAAGTAACAGGTCTCTAGTAGAGATGAGCGACTTCGCCTTTTTTCTGGTCGAGTCAGGTTTCATGAAACCCGACTTTCGCAAAAGTCGGGTCGAACGAAATCGTCCGATTATCGTGAAAAGTCGAAGGCCGACTGAAACACGAAGCCCAATGCAAGTCAATGGGGAAGCAAAGTTGGCAGGAAGTGGAGGACAGGAAACACACCTACAGTGCCCTTTTGAATGTCAAAAACATCAATTCTGATTACTGAAGCTTTTCAACCTTAATTTACTTCATAATACTCGTTCCGCACTGAAAAATGGGGGTTATTTGGCTAAATATGTGGGGGGTAGGGCTGGCTCCAGGTTTTCATGTGCCCTGGGCCAAAGAGCGCCCCTTTAACACATACCACAACTCATGATGCTCCGATACCGCAGAGAAATAGTGGCATAGTACAATGAAAAATACTTCACTTTTTACATCTCATGACTGATATCCATTTTTAATAGCTCCAAAAACGGACAGTATATTACTCCATACAGTATTATGGCCACCACATAGTGCGCTACACAGAGTAATGAGGCCCATATATTTCTCCATACAGAATCATTGGTCCCATATAATGTTTGAAACAGTATATGATGAGCTCCACATAATGCTACAGTATATGTTGGTCCCCATGGATGAAGCTCCACTGTTTTATGGGCCCAAATAATGCTCCATACATAATGGGCCCCATTTCTAATGCTCTAGTGTATAATGGGCCCTGTAAATGCTGCTCCAGTGTGATGTCCACCTTTGGAATGCTCCAGTGTATGGTGGGCCCCATATATCATTCTCCAGAGTATAGTGCTCCCCAAAAATTGCTGTCCCAACATTGAAAGCAATTAAATAAGTCTCCTCGCTATGGAATCCCTGTACTAGTCTGGACTCCTCATCGTCCGCATCGTCCATCTCACTGCACTTGGCTGTTTAGGCAGAGGGCGTACAGACGTGATGTCATTGCGCTCTCTGATCAGACTATCACTGTCAGGAAATGCGGAAGATGTCATGGCGGTGGAGCAGGGAGAGGTAAGTATTTCAACTTTGCAAGTGCTGTGATCCTGAGCAAGCAGGGGGGGCCCATTCGTTGGCGACGGCAGTGGCACAGGGCCCCTCTAATAGTACGGTGGTGTGTGGCGGTGTGTCTGACGGCGCGTGGGGCTGGGTGGGTGTTTCCTCCCACCGGCAGAGACACTTTTGCATCCTATGAGGGGCCCTGTGCCAGTGCCGTCGCCCATGAGTATGCCCCCCCACCAGCTCAAGGAACCTGCACTTTCATCTGCACCTTCCTCTTTGTCACCGTGTAAGGTGGTATAGTATGCGGGAAGGGGAACCAGAGTTTCCTCTGGGTCAGATTCTGGCTGTGTAGAGTGTGAGGGGAATGTAGTGGTCTGGGTCAATTTACCAGCAGAATCATCTAGCATCAGTGCACTTGTGGCTGGGCATCAGTGCACTTGTGGCACTTGTGGCGTCCCCAGGAGTACGGTCGCCACAGTGGCATTACCTTCCTCCTAGGGAGTGTGATGTCATGCTTGGGAGCAACGAAGGATCTCTCTAGCAGTTAAACCAACACACAACACATTTCCCACTCCACGCCAGCAGGGAGACCTCTGAACATGACTGCTGAGGAGCTGCTCTCTATGATCGGGAGGAGGTAAATTAGGCCATTCTGTGCAGGGAAGGGGAAGTTTTGTGGACGTGAGAAGGGGAGCTGGAGGATGAGCAGAGTTAAGGCTCACTCCTAGCTGGAGCGCATGGTCTGGATTCCGGTCTCCGAGTTTGTGGGGACACTGACGTTCCTGCAGCAGAATCCGGAGGAAGTAGCAGCTGTAAATACTCTGTACCCAACTGAGGCTAGGAGGCCCCAGCATCGACGTGTGTGAGCCAGAAGGAAAAGGCTACGGCTGCCAGCCAGACGAGAAAGTTCCAAAAGAGAGTCAACAGGGGGAACTTCATTGAACTCAGCACTGAGAGTACCTCAGATAAGCGCTAGAACGGAGGCCACACTACCTATCTGCAGAGAGAGAAATCCAAATTGGCTCCCAGGCTGACCAACTCCTTCTCCATCTGTACTCTGGCTCCTGGACAGCACCTACCAAGTACAGGTAAAGGATGGAGTCTGTTTCGGCAATGTAAGCCAAAACCATTTCCTCATGCTCCACCTTTAAAAGCGGTTAACCTACTCCCAGAAAAGGTATCATTCCAGGCGTTCCGGAGCCAGACCATGACACAGGCTCAACACCTCCTGCCTTAGCTGCTATTGTGCTTTTGCCACTACCAGCAGGTGCACCACCACCATCATCACCAGCTGGCCCCCCCGCGCCCACGTCCGCAGCCTCTTCCACCAAACTTCAAAATTTTGCACAAAATAGACACAAAATAACATCAGATATATGGCACTGTATCAGAAATGTACAGCTCTATTCAGTCAAAGGATAATTGTCAATCTCCATATATATTCCATCAGTCACACAGAGACGCTCACAGGCTCAGTATGGATTAGACAAGAATATAAAAAGTAGACAAAGTGTACAGTATCATCAGATAGTAGGTATATATAGCATAGTTTAAACATTAACAATGTACGTCTATATATCAGGAGTAGTGTTGAGCCACCACGCTAGTGTTTTGGTTCGTCACACAGGAGGCAAGTTCGCCGAATGTTCGTCGAACCCCATTGAAAACAATGGCAGGCAAACACAAACACATAGAAAACAATTACAAAACACCTTAAAAGGTGTCCCAAAGCAGAGAAAATGCTCAGAAGACAAAAATTACATATGGAAAAGGGCAACTACATTTAGAAAAGAGGTGGAGGAGTAAAAGGAGGAGGTGGAGGAGACACAGATATAGGCTTGTCATTCCCTTATGAAGTCAAGAAAGGCTGGAATAAAAATGTAAAATACCAACCAAAAAAAAAAAAATTCTGAAATTGAACACGATCATATACCGTCGGACTTCCCACCAATAAATTATGCCAACTGGCGATCGGGCGGTGTTATTCCCATGAACCTCCAAACAGCGTCCATGAAGGCTAAGTGTTTGCTTTCCGGGGGCAGTATGATTGCAAAGCTGAACCTTAAAGGAATGTCCAAAAGGGCACCACCAGGAGAGGAGCCTGCGGCTTAATTGGACTCCACCCGGGAAACCACAACCATGCCACCTCAAGAAAAGATGCACATATTGAAAGCTTTGTCGATAGTGTGTGGTGTGGTGTGTCCGTTTATAGTTGTGCTAGCAATTTGTCAGCTTTATTCTGTTAACGAACGAGACTACGGCATGCCCCCGCGGTACGCGTCAAGCTTACTAGAGGGATTCGCGAGGCTCTGGCACTATCATGGTCTATCATGGAGTTACATGTCCGGGGCTGCATGCGCGCTACACTGAAAGGACCAGCTTTTGTCGCTTACAGGTGCAGATAACCAGCAGAACACCGTTAGTGATGGGGATCTGTGATTCCAATTATTCCCCGCGAATGATGATTTCCCAGTAAGTGCAGGTCAACCGCAATTCCTGAATTAGTCCTAACCTGCATTCCTGAAAAAATGCAAAAAATTACGTGTCCAAACCACAGTTGCTGTAGCTTGCTTAACAGCTTGGCAGCCGTTCTCAGGCCCAGTATGGATTCGACAAGATTCTAGAAAGTTGATAAAGGGTACAGTTTCACCGGGTAACACGTATGTATGTAGCATAGTTTACACATTAAAAACCTATGTCTATATATCAGGAGGCAGGCTCAGACGGTCTCAGGCCCAGTATGGATTAGACGTGATTGGACAAAGGTGAGAAAGGGTACCGTATCACTGGATAACAGGTATGTATAGCATAGTTTACACATTAAAAACGTAGGTCTATATATCAGGAGGCAGGCTCAGATGGTCTCAGGCCCAGTATGGATTAGACGTGATTGGACAAAGGTGAGAAAGGGTAACGTATCACCGGATTACAGGTATGTATAGAATAGTTTACACATTAAAAACCTATGTCTATAGATCAGGAGGCAGGCTCAGACGGTCTCAGGCCCAGTATGGATTTGACCAGCTTGTACAAAGTTGAGAAAGGGTACGTTATCAATGGATAGCAGGTATATATAGCATAGTTTAAATATTTAAAATCTCCATGTTCTCAGTATGGATTAGACAACAATCTAAAAAGTAGAAAAAAGGAAATGTATTTGAAGCGTACACCAGTATACACTTTTGGTGGTATTTTTAAATCTTCATATATATTTCTGTCTCAGTAAGACAGTCCAGACTCTCCGCAATAGGAAATGAGATGCATACAATTACTGACATAAATTCTAGTGATTGCAGAAATCTAGGAATTCCTATTCACGGGATAAACTTCCGTCACAATTCTCAGAGGTGATGCAGACCCTCAATTAATTAGTGTGTGGAGACAGCAAAAACCTTTCTTTGTGAAGAAAGTGTTGCTGTATCGCAGTACCGTTGATCCCATCGCTGTTACTCATATCCATATAATTTTGATCACAGGGAGAGATGTAAACATGGTGCTCACTGCCTATCATGCTCTGTCACGTAACTTTGGAGTGCAAAAGACAGAAGCCACAGGCCATAGGCGATTCATTTGGATTGGCATGAGAGGGCACATTTAAAAATGTGCGCTGGAATGTAACACATCTGTGGGTAGAAAAACTGTGAAAGCTGATGAGAAACCACCACTGCATCTCATTGTGAGTCGACGTCCATAAGAAATGGAAGCCATTGATCATCTGAAGCTAAATCCTGGCCAGCGGGACAGGGCATAGCTACGTCTTAACCATCATCTTCTATCAGTTCACCAAATTTGTAGTGGCAGTCCCAGTGAAGGATTTGACAGCCCAGACTACACAGCGGAGGAGCAGGGAGAGGTAAACATTGCAAATGCTGGGGCCCTGCCCAAGCAAGGGGGGCCCACTCGTGGGCGTCGGTACTGGCACTGGGCCCCTCATAGTACGGCGGTGTGTCTGATGGCAGGTGTGCACCCCCACCAGAGACACTTGATTGCACTATGAGGGACCCTGTGCCTGTGCCCGTGCCCAAGAGTTGGCCCACCCACCTGTCCAGGGCAACTGCACTCGCATGGTTGCGTGCGCTAGGTGGTGACCCCGGCCATGGGGGGAGTAGGCAGCCCAGTTAGGGAGGTTTACAAAATGGCATATGTTGATGTGGGACATTCACCTGCTGCTAAAGGCAAAATTGGTCAAGTCCCAGGAAGAGGCGGACCAAAGAAAGCCATTTTTCTGTCAACCTATGTGTCATGAGGGTAAGGTGTGACAAAATCCTTGGAAACCCATGCATGGTTGATTTTAATGAAGGTTAGATCATCCACATTTTGGGTCGACAGACGGGTCCTTTTTTCTGTCAGGATTGATCCAGCAGCGCTGAAGACTCTTTCCGATAGCACACTTGCAGCTGGGCAAGCGAGCTCCTGTAAGGCATATTGTGCCAATTCAGGACAGGTGTCCAGTTTAGCTGCCCAATAGCCAAATGGGAATGACCTGTGAGGGAGAACATCGATATGGGAGGAAAAGTAGTTTGTAACCATAGTTGACAAGTGCTGTCTCCTGTCACTTTCAGTTGATGCAGTATTACCAGTCGTGTGAGCGGGACTTGAAAAATCAGTCCACAACATGGTCATGAAACCCCTGTTTCCAATGCCACTTCTGATGTGTGCACCACCAACACCTCTTCCAAGTTGCCCCCGGCCCCTACGGCTCGTGTGACAACCATCACCGCTGCTGTGTGCTGGGAATGCCTCAACCAACCGGTTTACCAGAGTTGCTTGTTTGTTAGCCAATATTAGGTCAAGGTTCTCCTGTGGCATGATGTTTTGGAATTTGCCTTTATAGCGTGGATCCAGGATGCTGGCCAACCAGTAGTCATCATCGTTCATCATTTTGGCAATGCGGGGGTCCCTTTTTAGGATCTGCAAGGCATAATCTGACATGTGGGCCAATGTTCCCGGTGTCAATGATGCTCTGCGAGTGCTGGGTGGAGGAGCACTTTCAGGCAAATCCACATCCCTCCAGTCACGCACAAACCCAGTACCAGACCTTGCCACGCCAACATTTTCTCTTGCCCCACGAGAAGCATCCTCCTCCCCTAAATAATCATCCCCATCATCATCCTCCTCCTCCTCCACCTCGTCTACGACAGTTCCCTGAACAGACAATGGCTGACTGTCATCAAGGCTTCCCTCCTCCTCTTCCTCATCATCCTCGGCTGCAGACGCCTGCTCCTTGATGTGCATCAAAGTTTGCATGAGCAGACGCATAAGTGGGATGCTCATGCTTATGATGGCGTCATCTGCGCTTACCAGCCGTGTGCATTCCTCAAAACATTGAAGGACTTTACAGAGGTCTTTCAGCTTCGACCACTGCACGCTTGTCAACTCCATGTCTGCCCTCAAAGTGCCTGCCCGTCTATCCTCCCACAAATGCATTACGGCCTGCTTCTGTTCGCACAGCCGCTCAACCATGTGCAGGGTGGAGTTCCACCTTGTTGCAACGTCGATAATTAGGTGGTGCTTGGGAAGGTGGAGCAATCGCTGCAGCTTCTGCATATGACTGGAGTGTACCGGCAACCGGCGGATGTGCGAGCACAGTCTTCAAACCTTTTGGAGCAGGCCTGTTAACTCCGGATAATTAGTGAGGAAGCACTGCACCACCAGGTTCAAGGTGTGAGCCAAGCAAGGTATGTGTCTGAGTTTTGAAAGAGCAATGGCTGCCACAAAATTCCAGCCATTATCACTAACTACCTTGCCTGCCTCAAGATGTAGACTGCCCAGCCATGACTCATTTTGTCACTGAAAGTAGTCAGCCAGTACCTCCGCCGTGTGTCTGTCGCCAAAACACATCATTTGCAACACAGCCTGCTGACGCTTTCCACTAGCTGATCGATAGTGGGACACATCGTGTGCACCACTGTCAGCTGCGGATGCAGTGCTCGTGCGACTGCTCTCTGTGGATGAGCTTTTGCTTCTGGAGGAGGAGGAGGGTCAAACACCTACAGCCAACTGTTTCCTATACCGTGGGCTAGGCAGCACTGTGCCATCACAGCTGTCCCCTGTGGACCCTGCATCCACCACATTAACCCAGTGCGCAGTGATGGACACGTAACGGCCCTGGCCATGCCTACTGGACCATGCATCAATTGTGAAGTGCACCTTTCCACTCACTGATTGCTTCAGTGCATGGATAATGCGGTCTTTCACATGAAGGTGGAGGGCTGGGATGGCTTTGCGAGAAAAGAAGTGGCGACTGGGTAGGTCATAGCATGGTACTGCATAGGCCATGAGTTCGCGGAAAGCTGCGCTTTCAACCAACCGATAGGGCATCATCTCTAACGAGATTAGTTTGGCAATGTGGGCGTTCAAACCCAGTGTACGCGGATGAGAGGATGAGTACTTTCTTGTCCTACTCATAGTCTCTGGTAGGGTGAGCTGGACTTCAGAGCTGCATATGGTGGAACTAGCGGTGGACATGGCAGTCTGAGAGGGTTGATGATGGAGTTGGTGTTCTTTCTGATGGCCTAGATTCAGTCTTTCGTTGCAATAACAGTGTGATTTCCTGACTGATTTGCCCTTGCGACGACAACGCAACATTTGCTGCTGGTGGTGTGCTAACCGGTGAACTTACAGTTGGGGAAACAATGTAGCATTGCTGACTACCTTCTTTGGGAGCAGTAGCACATGTGGTACGTGAGTTTTGGTAGTCCGTTCATGCTTGCAAGTGCATGGTGGTTAAATGTCTTAGCATGCAACTGGTATTCAAATTTCTCAGATTTTTCCCTCGGCTAAAGGTCTTTGTGCACTTCTTACAGATAACCTTTGCCTGATCAGTAGGATTTTGTTCAAAAAAGTGCCACACTGCACTCTTCCTACTATGGAAGACATTTTGAGGCCTTGCACGCCGTGCTATTTTGGCCGTCTGGCCAAGCTGTCCTGCAACTCTTTTAGTTTTTGTAACCCATTTTTGGACTTCTCCGGGCTTG
Source organism: Dendrobates tinctorius (assembly GCF_039654945.1). Taxonomy (NCBI): domain Eukaryota; kingdom Metazoa; phylum Chordata; class Amphibia; order Anura; family Dendrobatidae; genus Dendrobates; species Dendrobates tinctorius. Next base: position 21,196,375 of record NW_027361690.1, read on the forward strand.
CCAGATAACAGCTGTTGCGATGTCGATGCCCGCTGCAGATGCTCCTCCTCCTCTTCTGAGCTATTGGCAGCGGCAGCCTCTACCCCCAATGGCAATGGATGCCAATCTCGGTCAACAACTGGGTCATTCTTCACCTCCTCTTCAGTGTCATGTGCACCTTCCTCTGTGTCACCGTGTATGGTGGTATAGTGTGCGGGAAGGGGCACCTGAGTTTCATCTGGGTCTGATTCTGGCTCAGTACACTGCGAGGACAATGTAGTGCTCTGAGTGAATGTACCAGCAGAATCATCTATCAGTGGCTGTGCATCAGTACGCTCCATGTCAGATTCATCTTTGCCTGGGTAATTCATGATTTGACTTGATAACCCAGGCATGGTATGTGAAAATAGCTCCATGGAGTAATCTGTAGTGTGGCCTGCCGCATCCTTCAATTTTGGTTGGGGTGAAGGACACAAGGAAAGGTGTGGTTCATGAACATGAGCCTCCAATGATGACTCAGTGCTTTTATTTTTTAAAACTTCAGAAGAGGAGGCGATAGAGCTGGAGGCTGAGTCAGCAGTGTAAGCCAAAACTTGTTCTTGAAGCTCCGGCTTTTAAAGCGGTTTACCTACTCCCAGAAAAGGGAGCCTTTGAGGCCTTGTGGAGCCAGACGATGACGCAGGCTCAACACCTCCTGCATTAGGTGCTATTTTGCTTTTGCCACTGCCAGCAGATCCACCACCAACACCATCATTACCAGCTGGCAACCCCCGCCCACTTCCACGGACTCTTCCACCACACTTCCTCATTTTTGGGAGAAATGTACCCAAAAAACCACCGACTATATGGTACTGTAAAACAAGGTAAAAGGTGTATATAGTAGTGGGGAGAATTGGAATCTCTGTAGACTTCAGGACACAGTTGGATTCTGTCAGGCCCTGTTTATTTTACACCGCAATGTGACAGGCAGATTCTGGATGGTGTAATAAAGGTGGATAGAGGACTGTGGAGAATTGGAATCTCTGTAGACTTCAGGACAGAGTTGGATTCTGTCAGGCCCTGTTTATTTTACACTGCAATGTGACAGGCAGATTCTGGATGTTGTAAGAAAGGGGGATAGAGGACTGTGGAGAATTGGAATCTCTCTACACTTCAGGACACAGTTGGATTCTGTCAGGCCCTGTGTCTATAACACCGCAATGTGACCGGCAGAAATTGCCTAGTGTATGACAAACTACAAGGTGTAAATAGAATTGGGCAGAATTGGAATCTCCCTAGAGTGTAGTTCTGTAAGAACGGACAAACTCCTCAGCTTTTCCTTACAGAGTCACACACTTAGCTTCAATTTGGCCGTGATAACAGCCGTTACACGGTACTGAGAGAGGAGCGTGCATGTACACCGCTGTACGGTGTATGTAAAATTGTCAAGCTCCGTGTTTTTGTATACGGACTGACACACGCTGTCTCTCTCTAGTTTTGATTGTAATCAAACAGCAAATATACTAAACTGTTTGAAAAATGGACAAAACTGTAAGGTGTAGGTCTGTAAGAACGGACAAACTCCTCGGCTTTTCCTTACAGAGTCACACACTAAGGCTAGTTTCACATTAGCGTTTACGGCCGCAGCATCAGGCTGCGCATGGCTGCCGCTAAGCCCCGCCCCCTGTCGCGCCTCTGCCGGTAGCTCCGCCTACGGATGCATGACGCTGCATGTGTCCTGCGTCCACTATCTTTAGCACTGGGGACGCAGGCCGTGCGCAGTATGCGTTTGGTGGCGCGTGCGTCCTTTTGACGCTGCGCCGACATACGCCAAATGCAACAGGTTGCGTCAAAATTACATACGTAATATCAGAGGGAAGGGGTTTTACAATGAGTCATTCACCAGAATCATACATCCGTCCTCATACACAGAGCAACAAGTAAGTCTATACTAGCGCATGGCGGAACAGCCATGCGCACCTTTTATAGCAGCCGGGACCTTCCGCAAGCTTCCAGATCTCTGAGATGGACCAATGAGATCTGGAGCGGGACCTGAGCACATGACTCCCGATCTCCAATGGGAGATCGTCCCATGAGCATGCTCAGTAGGAGGACAGAAGGACTTAGCCTCAGGAGAGATTTGCTGCAAGGCAATCTCCTCTGCAATAGATAAACAGCAGGAGACTGCAGAATGTGAGGGTCTGGATCCCTGCGGAGTAAATGCAGAAATCCGACGCCTAACACTGGGTTAGTTATAGCACCATCTAGTGGTGGCTGAATGTATAGCAGTGTCTTTGATAACATTTTCAGTCTTTGACTTTAACAGAAGCAATGCACTATGAGATTGAAGAAATGCTTTGTGGGAAGGAAGCAATGTATTCTGGGACAAAGAAGGGCCATTTTGCTTCTGTGTATATCATAGGGTGCATGTGATTACCTGTCCTCCATGTTAACTCTCCAACTTGAGTTTGTTATCCGGGTAAAGCATATCTGGTAAGCTTAATCTTTCTTACAATGCAGTGTGTGCAGAGAGTTTATCAGAGATGTAATTAGACACCTGTGTTTTTTCTATGTAGGTTGCATCACACTGAATGCTTCTGTATTTGTGTTAGCTGTGATCATCTGCCCAATACTTAGACATGTCATTTGTATTCTTTACAGTTTTACCGCATGTTCTATACTCTTCACCAATAAACAAGTTAGTCTACAGAGAACAGTCTACTTATTTCAGAAGACAGAGCTGTGGTTTATGCTGTATGCTGGAGTGAACAACGTGTCAGCGTGCCTGAAGGCAGAACACACCCCATAGCCTGAAAGAGGCCATTTATAGAAAGTAATAAAAGGTGATTTATCCATAACAAGGCACCTGACATGAAACATACAAGTATCACTCTCCACAGCAGTCTATAAACTGTATGCCCATATTAATAGTTTAGATAGGTCAAATGTGGTTACAGATTCCCTTTAAAAGTGGAAAAAGTTCTGAAATGATTCTTTATGGTATTGTTTTTTTACATGACAAAACTTGGCATTTTACCAGGGGTGTGTAGACTTTTCCCTATCCACTGTCTATCTGTCAACTAAACTGCCCCTTTTTATGAGCATAAGGGAGACAAGTAATAGTATGGAGCAAATGGGAACCATTGAGATTTATTTATTTTTTTTCTTACATTCTTTTTTTTTCAGCATGTTTGGAGAACATTTATACTAACAACTTATTATAAAACATTTTCATTAATAGTTAAATATTTTAGGGTACATCTAAAATGTTATATTTTATGTAGACCACCTTTTCTCTTCATTTCCCTTAGCCCCCTCTGTAGCAGTTAATACCTGTGACATCATAATGAGGGCTTTTGTGAATGGAGAAGAGGTTAGAAGTTCAAAAAACTATATTTTGCCTCAAATATAATTTTAACAACTGTTACAGTGAAAGGATATGGCAAGTGTGAAATTTGAGTGCGCTTTATTCTGTGTCGTGATATTCCATGAATAGAACCTGTGAAGTGATGCTTCTTCAAATAGTTTGACATCAGAAGACTGTTCAAACTCTGGTCCTGGACCACTTCGAGTGAGACTAGGGAAGAATGTTAAAGACATATTAAAATACAAACATTAGGTGCTTTTTAAATGAGTTAAATCGGGGGGTTTATTTTCTCCTGAAGAAATTCTTCAAGTGGATTTGGATAGAATTTCCTCCAAAATAGGCACTGTCAAATCAAAAGGCTGCAAAATGCTTTACAAAAAAAGTCTTTCAAAGCTCTTTAAAGGGAAAGAAAGCCTGTTTCAAAAATATCCCCCAAAAAGGAGCTCTTCCTGAAGCAGTTTCAATTTAAAAAACTTGCAGTTTTTAAATGCCTAAAAAAAACTATGATACAGGAAAGATATATATCTTTGTACCATGTTAGCCAGTAGATAGAAGAATATTTAGAATTGAGAGTCCTCAGTGGTTGAAACCTTTTATTTGGATTGTAGGTGACCACTAGAGGCACTGAAATTAACTTTTTAGACACCATCATTAAGCTAAAGAACAATGAAATAGAGACATCCCTGTATCAGAAGCCTATCGACCGTCCAACATACCTTAAATGGGACAGTTTCCATCCAAAACACATAAAAAACTCTATTGTCTACAGCCAAGCCATCAGATACAATCGTATATGTTCCAACCCCATGGATAGAGACAAACACCTTGGTCGCCTCAGAAAAACCTTTTTGAATCAGGGCTACTATCCAAGAATTATTGAAAACCAAATTACAAGAGCCACCAGAATATCAAGGAATCACCTGCTAAATTACAAAGCTAAAGAAGAAAATAACCGGGTGCCTCTAGTGGTCACTTACAATCCAAATCTGGAGATGCTAAGAGGAGCTTCACAGAAATTACAACCTTTACTGCAGAAAGATCCCCGATTGCAATCCATATTTCCAGACCCCCCACTGCTGTGTTTTAGGCAGCCCCCAAATTTAAGAAGCATAATTGTCAGAAGCTCCCTGTCCTCTCCAACAGCTGCAGGAACCTTTCCTTGCAACCAGAAAAAATAAAATGTAAAACCTGCCCATTTATAATGACCACGGACAAGATAAAGATCCCCAACTCACATCAGGACTACAAAATCCCAGGTACTTTCAGCTGCATCACATCTAATGTGGTGTACTTAATTATTTGTACTAAATGTCCTCCTGGGGGTCTGTATGTGGGGGAGACAGGGTAAAAACTGAGAACAAGGATGAATTCTCATCATCACACAATAAGAGAAAAAAGAATGGATCTACCTGTGGCAAAACATTTTTGTATCCCTGGTCATAGTATGATGGACATTAAATTACTTGTATTAAAAGGTAACTTCAAGTCTCAGAGAGAGAGAATAATCTCGGAGTACAAATTTATGAAAACTTTCCACACATTCAGTGCAGGAATGAATGTGTCACACGGATTTATGTCTTTTTACATCAATTAAGGAATTTGCTCTTCAGAGCTTCTGGGGTCATCACAACGCAGAACCAGAACGCAATCAGAGGGCAATAAAACCTTCACACTGCTTATCTATGAACTGTTCCAATATTTATGCTTATCCTTCTCCCATAATGATAATTCTTCTTCACATCACTTGTCTTTTCTATTGCATTATTTCTGTGCTGTCTTGTGTATAAATATGTGATTCTTCAGATTTTGTATTAGTCAAGCATGATGAAGAGACCTGCGTAGTCTCGAAAACTTGCAATTTGTTACCATCTTTTCAGTTAGCCATTAAAAGGTATCAACCACTGCGGACTCTCAATTCTAAATATTCTTCTAAAAAAAACTATGTAGCCAAACAGTGGGAGAAATAAGTATTTGATCGCTTGCTGATTTTGTAAGTTTGCCCACTGACAAAAACTTGAACAGGCTATAATTTTAAGGGTAGGTTACTTTTAACATTGAGAGATAGAATATCAAAAATAAAATCCAGAAAATCACATTCTATAAATTCTATAAAATTATATGCATTTTACAGTGAGAAGTAAAACTACACGGGGGAAACTTGTTAATGATCTCGAGGCAGCTGGGACCACAGTCACCAAGAAAACCATTGGTAATACATTACACTGTAAACGTTGAAAATCTTGCAATGCCCGAAAGGTCCACCTGCTCAAGAAGGCACTTGTGCAGACCCATCTGAAGTTTGCCAATGAATGCCTGGATGATTCTGTGAGTGATTGGAAAGAAGGTGCTGTGGTCAGATTAGACAAAAACTAAGCTCTTTGGCATTATCTCCTCGCCGTGTTTGGAGGAAGAGAAATGCTGCCTACGACACAAAGAACACCGTCCCTACTGTCAAGCGTGGAGGTGGAAACATTATATTTTGTTGCTGTTTCTGCTAAGGGCACAGGACAACTTCACCCCATCAGTGGGAGAAGGTAGGGAGCCCTGTACCATAAAATCCTGAGTGACAACCTCCTTCCCTCCGTCAGGACATAAAAAATGGGTCGTGGCTGGGTCTTCCAGCAAGACAATGACCTAAAACATACAGCCAAGGCAACAAAGGAGTGGCTCAAAAAGAAGCACATTAAGGTCTTGGAGAGGCCTAGCCAGTCTCCAGACCTTAATCCCATAGAAAACTTATGGAGGGAGTTGAAGCCCCGAGTTGCCAAGCGACAGCCTCAAAATCTTAATGATTTAGAGATGATCTCCAAAGAGGAGTGGACCAAAATTCCTCCTGACATGTGTGCAAACCTCATCATCTACAAAAAACGTCTGACTGCTGTGGTTGCCATCAAGGGTTTTGCCACCAAGTATTAAGTTTTGTTTGCCAGAGGGATCAAATACTTATTTCTCACTGCAAAATGCAAATAAATCTATATAATTTATACAATGTAATTATTTATATTCTATCTCTCAATGTTAACCCCTTACCTACAATTGACGTAATATTCCGTCCATGTGACCCTGGACCTAATTACCATGGACGGAATATTACGTCACCGCGATCAGCGGCGCCCACGTGGTGAGTGCCGCTGATCGCGGCCGAGTGTCAGCTAATTATCATAGCTGACACCCGGCACAATGTGTCAGGGGCGGTCACGGACCGCCCCGACACGTTAACCCCTTGCACACCGCGATCAAACACGATCGCGGTGTACCGGGGGTTAAAGAGAAGCATCGGCAGGGAGGGGGCTCCCTCCTTGCTTCCCTGAGCCCCCCACGGCAGCACAATGTGCAGCGCTGCTGCGGGGGACTCCTTTCCTGCAGGTCCCCGGATCCAATATGGCGACGGGGACCTCCGGGGGCCTGCAGGAAGCTGGCTTCCTCAGTGCCTGCAAAGCGCAGGCATGAGGAAGCCTGTGCAGTGCCTGTGACAGATCGCTGATCTGTCACAGTGATCTGTGATGTGACAGAACAGCGATCTGTCACAGGACAGTTATGTCCCCCCTGGGACATTGTAATAAAGTAAAAAAAAAAAGTGTAAAAATAATTTTAAAAAAATCGCTAAATAAATTAAAAAAAAAAAAAAAATATTCCCCAATAAATTCATTTTTTGGAAATAAAAAAAAAAACACAATAAAAGTACACATATTTGGTATCGCCGCGTCCGTAACGACCCGTCCTATAAAACTGTCCCAATAGTTAACCCCTTAAGCGAACCCCTTAAAAAATAAAAATAAAAAACGAAGCAAAAAATAATGATTTATTATCATACCGCCGAACAAAAAGTGCAATAACGCGCGATCAAAAAGACGCATATAAATATCCATGGTACCACTGAAAACGTCATCTTGTCCCGCAAAAAACGAGCTGCCCTACGGCATCATCAGCAAAAAAATAAAAAAGTTATAGCTCGCAGAATAAAGTGATGCAAAAATAATTATTTTTTATATAAAATTGTTTTCATTGCATAAAAGCGCCAAAACATAAAAAAACTACCTAAATGAGGTATCACTGTAACTGTACTGACCCAAAGAATAAAACCGCCTTATAAATTTTACCGCACCCGGAACGGCGTAAACGCACCACCCAAAAGAAATTCATGAAACGCTGGTTTTTGTAAATTCTGCGTCCCAAAAAACAAAATAAAAAGCGATCAAAAAATGTCACATGCCCGAACATGATACCAATAAAAGCGTCAACTTGTCCCGCAAAAAATAAGACCTCACATGACTCGGTGGGTCAAAATATGGAAAAATTATAGCTCTCAATATGTGGTGATGCAAAAACTATTTTTACAATAAAAAGCGTCTTTTAGCGTGCGACAGCCGCCAAACATAAAAACCGCCATAAATAGTAAATCAAACCCCCCGTTATCACCCCCTTAGTTAGGGAAAAATAATAGAATTTAAAAAATGTATTTTTTTCCATTTTCCCATTAGGGTTAGGGTTAGTGTTAGGGCTAGGGCTAGGGTTAGGGTTAGGGTTAGGGCTAGGGCTAGGGCTAGGGTTAGGGTTAGGGTTAGGGCTAGGGCTAGGGTTAGGGTTAGAATTGGAGGTTTCCACTATTTGCGCACATCAGGTATTCTCCAAACGCAACATGGCGTCTGATCTCAATTCCAGCCAATTCTGCGTTGAAAAAGTCAAATGGTGCTCCTTCCCTTCCAAGCTCTGCCATGCACCCAAACAGTGTTTTACCCCCTCATGTGGGGTATCAGCCTACTCAGGACAATTTGCAAAACAACTTTTGGGGTCCTATTTCTCCTGTTGCCCTTAGGAAAATAAAAATTTGGGGGCAAAAATATCATTTTTGTGGAAAAAAAATATTTTTTTATTTTCACGCCCGGGCGTTATAAACTTCTGTGAAGCACTTGGGGGTTCAAAGTTCTCACCACACATCTAGATAAGTTCCTTAGGGGGTCTAGTTTCCAAAATGGTGTCATTTGTGGGGGGTTTCCACTGTTTTGGTACATCAGGAGTTTTCCAATCGCGACATGATGTCCGATCTCAATTCCAGCCAAAAACGTCAAATGGCGCTGCTTCCCTTCCGAGCTCTGCCATGCGCCCAAATAGTGGTTTACCCCCACATGTGGGGTATCAGCGTACTCAGGACAAATTGCACAATAACTTTTAGGGTCCTGTTACCCTTGGGAAAATAAAAATTGGCAGTGAAAAGATCATTTTTGTGGAAAAAATATGATTTTTTAATTGTACCGCTGTACGTTATAAACTTCTGTAAAGCCCTTGTGGGTTCAAAGTTCTCACCACATATCTAGATAAGTTCCTTGGGGGGTCTAGTTTCCAAAATGGGGTCACTTGTAGGGGGTTTCCACTGTTTAGGTACATCAGGGACTCTCCAAACGTGACATGGCGTCCGATCTGAATTCCAGCCAATTTTGCATTGAAAAAGTCAAATGGCGCTCCTTCCATTCTGAGCTCTGCCATGCGCCGAAACAGTCGTCCCCCCCCACATATCAGGTATCAGCGTACTCAGGACAAATTGCACAATAACTTTTGCAGTCCAATTTCTCCTGTTACCCTTGGTAAAATAAAAAAAATTGAACCTGAAGTATTTTTTTTGTGAAAAAAAGTTAGATGTTCATTTTTTTTTAAATATTCAAAAAAATTCCTGTGACGCACCTAAAGGGTTAATAAACTTCTTGAATGTGGTTTTGAGCACCTTAAGGGGTGCAGTTTTTAGAATGGTGTCACTTTTGGGTATTTTCTATCATATAGACCCCTCAAAGTGGCTTCGAATGTGATGTGGTCCTAAAAATAAAATGGTGTTGTAAAAATGAGAAATTACTGGTCAAATTTTAACCCTTATAACTTCCTAACAAAAAAAAATTTTGGTTCCAAAATTGTGCTGATGTAAAGTAAACATGTGGGAAATGTTAGTTATCAAGTTTTTTTGTGTGCCATATCTCTGTGATTTAAGGGCATAAAAATTCAAATTTGGAAAATTGTGAAATTTTCAAAATTTTCGCCAAATTTCCGTTTTTCTCACAAATAAACGCAAGTTATTTGAATGAAATTTTACCACTAACATGAAGTACAATATGTCACGAGAAAACAATGTCAGAATCACTGGGATCCATGGAAGCATTTCAGAGTTATTACCTCATAAAGGGACAGTGGTCAGAATTGTAAAAATTGGCCCGGGAGTTAACGTGCAAACCACCCTTGGTAGTGAAGGGGTTAAAATTAACCTACCCTTAAAATTATAGACTGCTCATATCTTTGTCAGTGGCCAAACGTACAAAATCAGCAAGGGATCAAATACTTATTTCCCCCACTGTAGCCTAAGATTTACAGAACAATAAAAACTAAATCTGAGATGCGCTGATCCCCCGCAGCTAACTGGATGTAACAATACCTAGGACGGATCATCACCACAGCATAACACGAACAGGTAAGGAAGCCACTCAGGATATCCTTTCCTATATTGTTGAACATTTTCTGGTGAGCACATCTCAGATTTAGTTTTAATTTTCATTTTTTCATTGGACATTGTTCCTTGTGTACCACAGCAAAGAGTGCTTCTGAGTATGCAGCTATAAAACTAGCAGGTATATATTAGCGCTAATGCTCATCTTTTTCTTTTTTATGAGTTACAGAACAAGCTTCCTGACAGATTCACAGTTAAGTGATTTTGCAGGCAGCTATGCTTTGTTATACATACTGGCAGCAAAAGCTAAACAGAACAAATTCAACGTTTTTGAAGAAACTCTTTGCAAAATAATTAATAACCACATCGTGAAATGCTCCCAAAAGTATACATTTAATCCCTTCCCGACATATGAAATATATATACGTCATGGTTGGGAAGCACTTTAAGACCAATACGTCATGTCGTTTACCCGTGCAGAGGAGGCTATGCGCCGGCGATTGCTGATATGAAAGCTGACACCCAACGCTCACTGCCACGAGTGGTGCCACACCGCTACCTGCAGTTTAACCCGCTAAATGCTGCAATCGATATTGTAAAAATATTTTTTTTAAATCACAAAATAATAATTAAAAATAAAAATATATTGTATCCATGAATAAATATTTTTATGAAAAAAATAAACAAAAAAAGGTGTGCATAATAGCTTGTCTGCCACAGGAGGACAATGCTGAACAGAGGCCAGAGTACAGAGTAACTCTTTTGCCTCATTATAGTCAATGCATCCCTTGGGCGTTTCAGCTGAATCACGTCACTTGGAGATTTAGCTGGAAACCCCAAAGTGCTCAGCATAAATGTGAGTCCAAATGTTATGGAAAAAAATTCCCAATAAAAGTTTCTACTGAATCCATGGAAAAAGCAGGTCCCCACTCAGGTTCATCATTTCTTAGCTGAAATATAGGTGGCTTCCATGATATCGATAGTACAAAGACTCTAGAAACATGAAATGGCTCCTCGCCTAAACCCCATTTAACATCCACATACTTGGCATTTCTGTAGCAATAAGAGCCCGCCTAAATTTCAGGTGCAGTTCTCCAGAAGCATAAGCTTGTGATTACCACTTATTGGGCACTACAACATAATGGTGACTACAACGTACTGGGCACTACAATGGCAGTTTGCAATTTCACTCACCAACTTCCACTGCTGCTTGTTTCTGGATACACACATATAGTCAAAATCATCGCTACAGCTGTAGATAAATTCCCAAAAATGTATAAATTCCAAAATGGGTTCACTCAAGGGGGGATTTTGCTGTTCTAGGGGCTCTGTATATGGAGTCCGCAAACTACAGTAGGAATATCTGAGCTCCAAAAAGTCAAAGAGCGCTCTGTCCCGAGTCTCGCAGTACGGCTAAGCAGTACTATACAGCCACATATGGGGTATATCTACATTCAGCAGAAATTTTAGGACACATTTTGTTGCCATTTTTACCCATTTCCCAGTGTGAAAATGTAAATCTGGGGCTAAAACAAAATTTTTATGGTAAAAATGCAATTATTTTTTCTTCACTGCCCAATGGTATAATATTCTGTCACACCCCTGTGGTGTCAATATGATCACTGCACCTCTAGATGAACTAATTGAGAGGTGTCGTTATAAAATGGGGACACTTATGAGATGTACTGTTCTGGCACCTCAGGGATCTGGCAATGTGACATGGCACCCTCAAACCAGACTGGAGCTGCCGTGCACCCAAAGAGTTGTATTCCCTAACATATAGGGTATCAGTGTACTCAGAAGAAATTGCACTACAAATTGTATTGTGCAATTTTTCCTGTTACCTTTGTGTGTGAAAATGCAAAATGTGGAGCTAAAACAACATTTTTGAGGGGAAAATATATTTTTTTATTTTCAAGGCTCTACGTTATAAACTTCTGTGAAGCACCTGGAGGTTTAAGATGCTCACCACACATCTGGATACGTTTCTTGAAGGGTATAGTTTCCAAAATGGGGTCACTTGTGGGGGTTTCCACAGTTTAGGTACATCAGGGACTCTCCAAACACGATATGGTGTCCACTAATGATTCTACCAAATTTTGCATTTAATAGTCAAGTGGCGCTCATTCCCTTCCGAGTCCTGCGGTGGAGTAGTTATCTCCCACACATGGGGTATCTGAATGCTCAGGAGAAATTGTCCAACACATTTTGGGGTCTATTTACTCCTGTTACCTTTGTGAAAATAAAAAAAATTGTGGTCTCAAATAAATTTTTTGTGAAAAAAAAGGTAATGTTCATTTTTTCCTTCCAGATTGCATCAGTTCCTGTGAAGCACCTGATTGGTTAATAAACTTCTTGAATGTGATTTTGAACACAATGAGGGATGCAGTTTTTAAAATAGTGCCACTTTTGGGTATTTTCTGTCATATAGGCCCCTTAAAGTAATTTAAAATGTGACGTGGTCCCTAAAAAAATGGTTTTGTAAATTAGGTTGAAAAAAATGAAAAATCGCTGGTAAAATTTTAACCCTTATAACTTCCTAACAAAAAAAAAGTTTCAATAATTGTGCTGATGTAAAGCAGACATGTGGGAAACGTTATTTATTAACTATTTTGTGTGACATGACTCTGATTTAATGGAATAAAATTTAAATGTTTGAAAATTGCAACATTTTAAACATTTTCATCAAATTTCTGATTTTTTCACAGATAAATGCAAGTCATATTGAATAAATTTTACCACTTATCATGAAGTTCAATGTGTCACGAAAAAACATTCTCAATCAGTCGGATCCATTAAAGCTTTCCAGAGTTATTACCACATAAAGTGACACTAGTCAGTATTGTAAAATTTGGCATGGTCATGAAGGTGGAAACAAGCTTGGGGGTGAAGGGGTTAAAGAGGGGAAAAAGCAAAGTGGGGCTTTTCACGGTCTCACTATTTTGAGAGCTTTGTAGGACCTCTATCTTTTAAGCTGGAAGGTACCACAGCATTTGAGGAGTGGACTGTGAGTGTTGAGTATGTGATCACAGGGAAGATTTGTGCTGCTGCCTTACTTCATACTGGATCTTATTAGATCCCATGTATTGTAAGATGGATTTCTACGGTATGTATTATGGAGCATCAAGGAGTTTAATAGGAAGAAAAGAAGCCACATTGGAGGTAAACCATTAGACAGACTTCCCTTTTTGTGACTTTTATTGGCTCTGTGTGTACATAGTGAGAGATTCAAATTAATTATTCTCATCTTCAAGACCCTATCCCAATATACAGTAGGTGTAATAATAATAATAATAATAATATTAAATAACTACAATTAGAAATGTAGTATAATTCTTCTGATTCTCTATCACCATTACCCCATGTGTAGGGCATTGCAGTAGCTTAGCGATCTATGGATATGACCACTAAAAACTCTCACTATATGAGTTGTCAGAACTAGTGATAAGCGAGCATACTCGCCACTACCCGGTACTCACCCGAGCATGTCACTGCTTGGTATTTCCGGGGTTGCTCGGCAGGAGCTTGGGTCCCTGCCCTGCATGTTTGGCGCTCTTTAGAGAGCCAATGAACATGCAGGAATTGTCTGCCACACACTGTAATGCCGCAGACATATTGGTTGTGGCATTACAGTGATTGGATAGCTGCACATCGTCATCATGCCTATATCAGACCTGGCACCACCATGCTCATCACACTCCAGAATCAGGCAGTGTGGGGAGAGTTGCTGCTGAGCTAGGAAGAGATTTGCTGGTGTCTTAGTGTAGGTATACGACAATATATTAGACACATATCTATCTCAACTAACAGTCCTTCTGAGGACTAATCCAGCTGCATAGATGTGAATGTGGCAGACTGCAGTGCATATAGCAAGAGGGTCCATTCCAGTTCTGTCTGCTGCTGCTGCTGCTACTGCTGCTTTGACACATATTTCTAGACATAGCCCCAGGCATCAGGGGCCAGGAATAATTTTTTTTGGGATCTTAATCCTGATTATTTGCTTAAAAAACAATCCAGAGAACACCGTTTTTCTGCTCCATTTGCTTGTTGGCACTGAAGAATACAGCCAGATCCTTTACATATTATAGCGCTAAAAATCCACCTATTTAAAACTGTGGTTTGTCCATCACATGGATCACATATAATTGCACTCAAAATTCTGCCATTTCTGGTCTCCACTTAAATTTTGTTGCAGTGTGTTGTAGAAGTTATTGACACCAGTTTGCTGGTAAAAATAGTTACCTACAGGCCAGCTATTCAAAACTGTGGTTTGTTCGTCACACGGATCACATGTACTGTGGTTTGTCCATCACATGGATCACATATAATTGCACTCAAAATTCTGCCATTTCTGGCCTCCGTTTAAATTTTGTTACAGTGTGTTAATGAAGTTATTGACACCAGTTTGCTGGTAAAAATAGTTACCTACTGGCCAGCTATTCAAAACTGTGGTTTTCCGTCACACGAATCACATATAAGTTAGCTCCAAATTCAGCCATTTGTAGTGAACGTGAAAAATATTGTCCTCCATTTAAAATGAGCAAGGCGCGTAGCAAGGGACGGGGAACAGGACGTGATGATGATGGTACATGCAGAGGCCGAGGGCAAGCTAAAATTGCGCCACAACAAACATCCACATTTTCTCACCAGACTTTCCTGTCTAGGGGACCGCAGCACATCACTATTGAACCCAGAGCAGTGTCAAAAGGTTGCTGGTTGGATAGCGGATAATGCTTGCAGTCACTTTGCCACCATCACCACCACCCTGTCTTCCACACGGTCAAGTCTCAGTAGCAGTGAGTCTGGACCGCATATTCCTCACCCTGATCCTTCTTCTTCCCACCATGCCGAGTGCCCGGAGACAACTGATCCCACACTTGGACACTCTAAAGAGCTGTTCACTTTTCCATTAATAGATTCGGGCCTCTCAGCCGGTCCACTTGAAGCGGGGCAAGAGGAGATCGCATGTAGCGATGCCCAAATATTTGAGCAGCCATGGTCACACAAAGGTGACAGTGGGAAAGTGTCATAAGAGGTGGATGATGATGAGACACAATTGTCAGAAAGTCAGGAGGAGTACCAGGTTGCGGAAGTTGAAAACGAGGTGGTGGATGATATAGTAACTGACACAACCTGGCAGGAGGACATGCAGAGCGAGAACAGCAGTATACAGGGGGAGGGAGGTGTAGCACCCCAACAGGCAGGAAGAAGCAGTGTGGTGGCCACAGACAGAAGACGGGCAATCGTTCCCTGTAACACCAACAAAACGGAATTTGCCAGTACAACTGTTAGGTCTTTCCTAGTCTGGTTGCTTTGTAAAGACTCTGCCAATAACCCCAAAAGGCCATTTGCACCACCTGGCAGGCCAGCAGGGGTAGCCTGACTATCACCAGCATGATCAAGCACATGGCAGCAAAGCACCCGACTTCGTGGGTCGAACCCCAGGGTCCAGGAACAGTGTCTGTGGATGACACCACTGCTTCTTCTGCTGTTGTGCATGCAAGCCAATCCCCTGTCCATGGTGCTTGTGAAGATGCCTCCTGCCCAGCACCTGTCATTGCACACCCTCAAGTAGCACCATCTTCAAGCACGTCCACGTCCTTGTCCCAGCCCAGCATTCAGTTGTCCATACCCCAGTCCTTGGAACGCAAGCGCAAATATGCAGCCAACGCCCCACAGACCACACAACTAAATTCCCACATTTCGTGACTGCTTGCGCTCGAATTGTTGCCATTTAGGCTCGTGCAGATGGAAGCTTTCCGCAACCTGATGGCGGTGGTCATCCCTCAGTACTCGGTCCCCAGCCGCCACTATTTCTCCTGGTGTTCCGTCCCCGCAATACACAAGCATGTGTCCCACAACATTAGCCGTGCCCTCAACAATGCAGTTACTGGGAAAGTCCACCTAACCACGGACACGTGGACAAGTGCTTGTGGGCAGGGATGGTACATCTTGCTGATGGCAAACTGGGTTAATGTAGTTGAAGCCGGGACTCAGCCGGACCTTGGCATGGAAAACGTCCTCCCAACGCCGAAGATTGCAAGCCCTAGGTTAATCAGTGTTGCTCCCACAGTCTACAGCTCCTACACCTCCATCTCCAAAATGACCACATCAGTTATAAGCTGGAAGCACTGCCTCAGCCAAGCGGCCACAGGCTGTGCTGAAGCTAATATGCTTAGGTGACAAACCGCACAATGCTGAAGAGTTGTGGACAGCTCTGAAAGTGCAGGCAGATCTGTGGCTGACACCACTTAACCTACAGCCAGGCATGGTTATGTGTGATAATGGCTGGAATCTGGTGGTGGCTCTGAGGCGAGGCGAGCTCACACATGTACCATGCATGGCCCATGTGCTTAACCCATGGTTCAGCTGTTTCACAAAACCTACCCGAAGCTGCCTGATCTGCTTATCAAAGTGCGCCGCCTGTGTGCCCATTTTAGAAAGTCAGCTACAGCTTCCTCCGCCCTTGTCATGCTTCAGCAGTGTTTGCAGCTCACCGACTGGTGTGTGATGTCCCTGGAACTCTACACTGCTGATGTTGGGAAGGATTTGTGAGAAGAGGTCAGTTGTTGACTACCAGCATCAACAAGGCCGTCGGTATTCAGTTCAGACTCAACACATAAGACCTCATGAGTGAACATGGATGTCAGACATATGAACCATCCTCCAAAACTTTGAGGACTCCACCAATATGGTGAGCGGCGTTCACGCCATAACTAGCGTCACCATCCCACGTCTCTGTGTTCTGAAAGGCTGTCTGCTCATAATGAAAGAGTATGCATTGCAGGCAGAGCATGATGAGATGGAGCAAGGAACCATACAGGGTACACACAGCCCAGCCTCATCTCATCCCAACGTGGATTGGGTGACATTGAGGAAGAGGAGGAGGAGGGTGAGGAGGAGGAAGAACAGGAGCTAGTTTAATGCGCTATAGATGGTACTAACTGCACAAATGTCATACTGTCTGTTCAGCATGGATGGCCTGAGGACAAAATTTTGGGTGACAGTCATTACACATTGGTGACACTACTAGACCCACACTACAAGGAGAACTTTCTATCTCTTTTTCCTGAGGTGGACAGGTCTATTAAAATGGGGTCGTACCAGAAGGCACTTGTTGTGGTATTATTAAAAAAAAATTCCCATCTGAAAACGCTGGCGGCAGAGGTCACAGTTCGTTGGACAACCAAGGCGTACAGGCGAGAGAGACACAACTCCAATCCAGCAGAGGCAGGGGAACACTGCCAAAGTTCTGGGATAGTTTTCTCAGACCCTCCCATCACACAGGCCCTGAGGCATGGGGTACTCTCACAAGGAGGGCAAAGTTTGGAAGGATGCTGAGGGAGTACCTTGCTGACCGTACCAACATCCTCTGTGATTCCTCTGTGCCTTATAATTAGAGTTGAGCGAAACGGGTCGAAAAAATTCAAAAGTCGCCGACTTTTGGCAAAGTCGGGTTTCATGAAACGAAACCCGACCCTAGGATGAGGTCGGCCACGAGGTCGGCGACTTACGCGCCAAAGTCGCGTTTCAAAAGTTTGTTTTGCGCTCTTTTTCAGCCAATCAGGATCCACGGACACTGTGGGCAATGTGATGACATAGGCACGGGTCACCACCATCTTTCAGAAGGGCATGCAAGTGATTGGCTTGCTTTGGTGGGCGTCACAGGGGGTATAAAAGGGCGTGCACGCCGACCGCCATCTTACTTCTGCCGATCTTAGTATAGGGAGAGGTTGCTGCTGATTCTGTAGGGAGAGCGTTAGGCAGGGAAGAAGACAAAAAAACTGCTTCTGCTGCTAGCGATTTGGCCTGCACAACACACCAGTCACTGTGTGTGCAGTGCAAGGGGAGGCTATATAGTGGTGTATCAGTGGTGTTGGTTGTTGGGCTGCCTTTTAAGGCTTCCTGACAGGCTGGCATTGCTGTTTACCCACTGCTCCGCAAACTGCTTTTTTAAAAGCAATCCCAATTTTTTTTTTTTTGTCCTGCAGAGAAGAAAAAAAAACTGCTTCTGCTGCTAGCAATTTGGCCTGCACAACACACCAGTCACTGTGTGTGCAGTGCAAGGGGAGGCTATATAGTGGTGTATCAGTGGTGTTGGTTGTTGGGCTGCCTTCTAAGGCTTCCTGACAGGCTGGCTTTGCTGTTTACCCACTGCTCCGCAAACTGCTTTTTTAAAAGCAATCCAATCTCCCTTATCCTCTAGTCACTTTTGTCACAGCTGTGCCATCGAGCCTGTCACATAGCGCTCAGATATTCATTGGGCCTCACACAATCCAAAAGTGTCCAGTGTCCAAAAGTGTGTGCAGAGATTCAAAATCTCCCTTATCCTCTAGTCACTTTTGTCACAGCTGTGCCATCGAGCCTGTCACATAGCGCTCAGATATCAGTGGGCCTCACACAATCCAAAAGTGTCCACTGTCCACAAGTGTGTGCAGAAATTCAAAATCTCCCTTATCCTCTAGTCACTTTTGTCACAGCTGTGCCATCGAGCCTGTCACATAGCGCTCAGATATCAGTGGGCCTCACACAATCCAAAAGTGTCCACTGTCCACAAGTGTGTGCAGAAATTCAAAATCTCCCTTATCCTCTAGTCACTTTTGTCACAGCAGTGCCATCGAGCCTGTCACATAGCGCTCAGATATCAGTGGGCCTCACACAATCCAAAAATGTCCAGTGTCCAAAAGTGTGTGCAGATATTCAAAATCTCCCTTATCCTCTAGTCACTTTTGTCACAGCAGTGCCATCGAGCCTGTCACATAGCGCTCAGATATCAGTGGGCCTCACACAATCCAAAAGTGTCCACTGTCCACAAGTGTGTGCAGAAATTCAAAATCTCCCTTATCCTCTAGTCACTTTTGTCACAGCAGTGCCATCGAGCCTGTCACATAGCGCTCAGATATCAGTGGGCCTCACACAATCCAAAAGTGTCCAGTGTCCAAAAGTGTGTGCAGATATTCAAAATCTCCCTTATCCTCTAGTCACTTTTGTCACAGCAGTGCCATCGAGCCTGTCACATAGCGCTCAGATATCAGTGGGCCTCACACAATCCAAAAGTGTCCAGTGTCCAAAAGTGTGTGCAGATATTCATAATCTCCCTTATCCTCTAGTCACTTTTGTCACAGCAGTGCCATCGAGCCTGTCACATAGCGCTCAGATATCAGTGGGCCTCACACAATCCAAAAGTGTCCAGTGTCCAAAAGTGTGTGCAGATATTCAAAATCTCCCTTATCCTCTAGTCACTTTTGTCACAGCAGTGCCATCGAGCCTGTCACATAGCGCTCAGATATCAGTGGGCCTCACACAATCCAAAAGTGTCCAGTGTCCAAAAGTGTGTGCAGAAATTCAAAATCTCCCTTATCCTCTAGTCACTTTTGTCACAGCAGTGCCATCGAGCCTGTCACATAGCGCTCAGATATCAGTGGGCCTCACACAATCCAAAAGTGTCCAGTGTCCAAAAGTGTGTGCAGATATGCAAAATCTCCCTTATCCTCTAGTCACTTTTGTCACAGCAGTGCCATCGAGCCTGTCACATAGCGCTCAGATATCAGTGGGCCTCACACAATCCAAACGTGTCCAGTGTCCAAAAGTGTGTGCAGATATTCAAAATCTCCCTTATCCTCTAGTCACTTTTGTCACAGCAGTGCCATCGAGCCTGTCACATAGCGCTCAGATATCAGTGGGCCTCACACAATCCAAAAGTGTCCAGTGTCCAAAAGTGTGTGCAGATATTCAAAATCTCCCTTATCCTCTAGTCACTTTTGTCACAGCAGTGCCATCGAACCTGTCACATAGCGCTCAGATATCAGTGGGCCTCACACAATCCAAAAGTGTCCAGTGTCCAAAAGTGTGTGCAGATATTCAAAATCTCCCTTGTCCTCTAGTCACTTTTGTCACAGCAGTGCCATCGAGCCTGTCACATAGCGCTCAGATATCAGTGGGCCTCACACAATCCAAAAGTGTCCAGTGTCCAAAAGTGTGTGCAGAAATTCAAAATCTCCCTTATCCTCTAGTCACTTTTGTCACAGCAGTGCCATCGAGCCTGTCACATAGCGCTCAGATATCAGTGGGCCTCACACAATCCAAAAGTGTCCAGTGTCCAAAAGTGTGTGAAGATATTCAAAATCTCCCTTATCCTCTAGTCACTTTTGTCACAGCAGTGCCATCGAGCCTGTCACATAGCGCTCAGATATCAGTGGGCCTCACACAATCCAAAAGTGTCCACTGTCCACAAGTGTGTGCAGATATTCAAAATCTCCCTTATCCTCTAGTCACTTTTGTCACAGCAGTGCCATCGAGCCTGTCACATAGCGCTCAGATATCAGTGGGCCTCACACAATCCAAAAGTGTCCACTGTCCACAAGTGTGTGCAGATATTCAAAATCTCCCTTATCCTCTAGTCACTTTTGTCACAGCAGTGCCATCGAGCCTGTCACATAGCGCTCAGATATCAGTGGGCCTCACACAATCCAAAAGTGTCCAGTGTCCAAAAGTGTGTGCAGAAATTCAAAATCTCCCCTGTCCTATAGACACCTTGTACCTTGTTTTACATTACTATATAGTTTGTTGGATTTTGTCTACATTTCTACCAAAAATGAGGAAGGCTGGTGGAAGAGGCCGTGGAATTTGGCGGGGGTTGGCAGCTGGTAATGATGGTGTTGGTGGTGGATCTGATGGTAGTGGCAAGAGCAAAATAGGACCGAATGCAGGAGGTGCTGACCCTGCGTCATCGTCTGGCTACATAAGGCCTCGAACGCTTAGTTTTCTAGGAGTTGGCAAACTGCTTTTAAAGCCAGAGCATCAGGAAAAAGTTTTGTCTTACATTGCTGACTCAGCCTCCAGCTCTATCGCCTCCTCTTCTTCAGTTGTAAAAAGTAAAAGCACTGAGTCGTCATTGGAGGCTCATGTTCATGAACCACACCTTTCCTTGTGTCCTTCACCCCAACCAAGATTGAAGGATGACGCAGGCCATACTACTGATTACTCCATGGAGCTGTTTTCACATACCATGCCTGGATTATCAAGTCAAATGGTGAATTACCCAGGCCAAGATGAATCTGACATGGAGTGCACTGATGCACAGCCGCAGATGGATGATTCTGCTGGTACATTCACTCAGAGCACTACATTGTCCTCGCAGTGTTCAGAGCCAGATTCTGACCCTGATGAGACTCAGGTGCCCCTTCCCGCACACTATACCACCATACACGGTGACATAGAGGAAGGTGCACATGACATAGAAGAGGAGGTGATGGATGACCCAGTTGTTGACCCAGATTGGCATCCATTGGGGGAAGAGGGTGCTGCTTCCAATAGCTCAGATGAGGAGCATCCACAGCAGACATCGACATCGCAACAGCTGTTATCTGGCAGGCCCGGAGCACTCCAAAGACAGGTTCCAAACATCAAAAGAGTTGCTGGACAGCTTGTCCAGAGGGTCAAAAGATCACAGCGTGCTAGGCCGCAAAATGTCTGCCAAAGTAGGAAGAGTGCAGTGTGGCACTTTTTTGAACAAAATCCTCATGATCAGGCCAAGGTTATCTGTAAGAAGTGCGCAAAGACCTTTAGCCGAGGGAAAAATCTGAAAAATTTGAATACCAGTTGCATGCTTAGACATTTAACCAGCATGCACTTGCAAGCGTGGACACAACACCAAACCTCAAGTGCCACATGTGCAACTGATCACAATGAAGGTAGTCAGCAATGCTACATTGTTTCCCCCACTGTAAGCCCACCGGTTAGCACAGCAGCAAATGTTGAGGTGTCGTTGCAAGACCACAGCAGTCAGGGAATCCCACTGTTATATCAACGAAAGACTGATTCTAGGCCATCAGAAAGAACACCAACTCCATCACCATCATCAACCCTCTCTCAGTCCACCCTGTCCACCGCTACTTCCACCATATGCAGCTCTCAAGTCCAGCTCACCCTCCCAGACACTATGAGTAGGTCAAGAAAGTACTCAGTCTCTCATCCGCGTACACTGGGTTTGAACGCCCACATTGCCAAACTAATCTCGTTTGAGATGATGCCCTTTCGGTTGGTGGAAAGCACAGCTTTCCGCGAACTCATGGCCTATGCAGTACCACGCTATGACCTACCCAGTCGCCACTTCTTCTCTCGCAAAGCCATCCCAGCCCTCCACCATCATGTGAAAGACCGCATTGTCCATGCACTCAAGCAGTCAGTGAGCGGAAAGGTGCACCTCACAACTGATGCATAGTCCAGTCGGCATGGCCAGGGCCGTTACGTGTCCATCACTGCGCACTGGGTTAATGTGGTGGATGCAGGGTCCACAGGGGACAGCGGTGGTGGGACAGTGCTGCCTAGCCCACGGTATAGGAAACAGTTGGCTGTAGGCGTTCGACCCTCCTCCTCCTCCTCCTCCTCCAGAAGCGAAAGCTCGTCCACAGAGCGCAGTCGTACGAGCACTCCATCTGCAGCTGCCACTGTTGCACACGATGTGTCCCCCTATCGAGCAGCTAGTGGAAAGCGTCAGCAGGCTGTGTTGCAGATGATGTGTTTGGGCGACAGACACACCGCCGAGGTGCTGGCCGAGTACTTGAAGCGACAAACTGAGTCATGGCTGGGCAGTGTACATCTTGAGGCAGGCAAGGTAGTTAGTGATAACGGCCGTAATTTTGTGGCAGCCATAGCCCTTTCAAAACTCAGCCACATACCTTGCTTGGCTCACACCTTGAACCTGGTGGTGCAGTGCTTCCTCAAAAATTATCCGGAGTTAACAGCCCTGCTCCAGAAGGTGCGAAGACTGTGCGCGCACATCCGCCGGTCGCCTGTACACTCCGTTCGTATGCAGAAGCTGCAGCGATTGCTCCACCTTCCCAACCACCGCCTCATTACCGACATTGCAACAAGGTGGAACTCCACCCTGCACATGGTGGAGCGGCTGTGCGAGCAGAGGCAGGCCATAATGCATTTGTGGGAGGATACACGGCCAGGCACTTTGAGAGCAGACATGGAGTTGACAGGTGTGCAGTGGTCGAAGCTGAAAGACCTTTGTAAAGTCCTTCAGTGTTTTGAGGAATGCACACGGCTGGTAAGCGCAGACGACGCCATCCTAAGCATGAGCATCCCACTTATGCGTCTGCTCATGCAAACTTTGACGCACCTTAAGGAGCAGGCGTCTGCAGCCAATGTTGATGAGGAGGAAGAGGAGGAGGGAATCCTTGATGACATTCAGCCATTGTCTGCTCAGGGACCTCTCCTGGACGAGGTGGAGGAAGAAGAGGAGGAGGAGGATGATGATGGGGATGATTACTTAGGGGAGGAGGATGCATCTCGTGGGGCAAGTGAAAATGTTGGCGTGGCAAGGTCTGGTACAGGGTTTGTGCGTGACTGGAGGGATGTGGATTTGCCAGAAAGTGCTCCTCCACCCAGCACTCGCAGTGCATCATTGACACCGGGAACATTGGCCCACATGTCAGATTATGCCTTGCGGATCCTAAAAAGGGACCCCCGCATTGCCAAAATGATGAACGATGACGACTACTGGTTGGCCAGCATCCTGGATCCACGCTATAAAGGCAAATTACAAAGCATCATGCCACAGGAGAACCTTGACCTAATATTGGCTAATAAACAAGCAACTCTGGTAAATCGGTTGCTTGAGGCATTCCCAGCACACAGCAGCGGTGACGGTTCTCAAACGAGCCGTACGGGCCGGGGGCAGCTTGGCAGAGGTGTTCGTGGTGCACACAGCAGAAGTGGCGTTGGAGACAGGGGTTTCATGACAATGTTGTGGACTGATTTTTCAAATACCGCTCGCACAACTGGTAATACTGCATCGATGGAAAGTGACAGGAGACAGCAGTTGTCAACTATGGTTACAAACTACTTTTCCTCCCATATCGATGTTCTCCCACACAGGTCATTCCCCTTTGACTATTGGGCCGCTAAACTGGACACCTGGCCTGAATTGGCCCAATATGCCTTACAGGAGCTCGCTTGCCCAGCTGCAAGTGTGCTATCGGAAAGAGTCTTCAGTGCAGCTGGATCAATCCTGACAGAAAAAAGGACCCGTCTGTCAACCCAAAATGTGGATGATCTAACCTTCATTAAAATGAACCACGCATGGGTTTCCAAGGATTTTGTCCCACTTTCCCCTGATGACACATAGGGTGACAGAAAAATGGCTTGCTTTGGTCCACCTCTTACTGGTACTTCACCTATTTATTCACCCTTTTGCATCAGCTGAATGTCCAACATCAACATATGCCACTTTCTAAAACTCCCTAACTGTGCTGCCTCCCCCCCCATGGCCGGGGTCACCACCTACCGCACGACACCGTGCGAGTGCCGTTGCCCTGGACAGGTGGGTAGGCCGACTCTTGGGCGCGGGCACTGGCACAGGGTCCCTCATAGTGCAATCAAGTGTCTCTGACGGTGGTGGTGCACACCCGCCGTCAGACACACCGCTGTACTATGAGGGGCCCAGTGCCAGTACCGACGCCCACGAGTGGGCCCCCCTTGCTTGGGCAGGGCCCCAGCATTTGCAATCTTTACCTCTCCCTGCTCCTCCGCTGTGTAATCTGGGACGTCAAATCCATACTGTGCCTGACACCGTCTGAGCCTGCCTCCTGAGACATATATTTTGAATGTGTACGCTATCCATACATGTTATCCAGGAATACGGTACCCTTTCTAACCTTTGTGCAATCACGTGCAATCCATACTGGGCCTAACACCGTCTGAGCCTGCCTCCTAAGACATATATTTTGAATGTGTACGCTATCCATACATGTTATCCAGGGATACGGTACCCTTTCTAACCTTTGTGCAATCACGTGCAATCCATACTGGGCCTAACACCGTCTGAGCCTGCCTCCTGAGACATATATTTTGAATGTGTACGCTATCCATACATGTTATCCAGGGATACGGTACCCTTTCTAACCTTTGTGCAATCACGTGCAATCCATACTGGGCCTAACACCGTCTGAGCCTGCCTCATGCTGTATAGACATATATTTTGAATGTGTACGCTATCCATACATGTTATCCAGGGATACGGTACCCTTTCTAACCTTTGTGCAATCACGTGCAATCCATACTGGGCCTAACACCGTCTGAGCCTGCCTCCTGAGACATATATTTTGAATGTGTACGCTATCCATACATGTTATCCGTGGATACGGTACCCTTTCTAACCTTTGTGCAATCACGTGCAATCCATACTGGGCCTAACACCGTCTGAGCCTGCCTCATGCTGTATAGACATATATTTTGAATGTGTACGCTATCCATACATGTTATCCGGGGATACGGTACCCTTTCTAACCTTTGTGCAATCACGTGCAATCCATACTGGGCCTAACACCGTCTGAGCCTGCCTCATGCTGTATAGACATATATTTTGAATGTGTACACTATCCATACATGTTATCCGGGGATACGGTACCCTTTCTAACCTTTGTGCAATCACGTGCAATCCATACTGGGCCTAACACCATCTGAGCCTGCCTCCTGAGACATATATTTTGAATGTGTACGCTATCCATACATGTTATCCGGGGATACGGTACCCTTTCTAACCTTTGTGCAATCACGTGCAATCCATACTGGGCCTAACACCGTCTGAGCCTGCCTCATGCTGTATAGACATATATTTTGAATGTGTACGCTATCCATACATGTTATCCGGGGATACGGTACCCTTTCTAACCTTTGTGCAATCACGTGCAATCCATACTGGGCCTAACACCGTCTGAGCCTGCCTCATGCTGTATAGACATATATTTTGAATGTGTACGCTATCCATACATGTTATCCGGGGATACGGTACCCTTTCTAACCTTTGTGCAATCATGTGCAATCCATACTGGGCCTAACACCGTCTGAACCTGCCTCCTGAGACATATATTTTGAATGTGAACGCTATCCATACATGTTATCCAGGGATACGGTACCCTTTCTAACCTTTGTGCAATCACGTGCAATCCATACTGGGCCTAACACCGTCTGAGCCTGCCTCATGCTGTATAGACATATATTTTGAATGTGTACGCTATCCATACATGTTATCCAGGGATACGGTACCCTTTCTAACCTTTGTGCAATCACGTGCAATCCATACTGGGCCTAACACCGTCTGAGAATGATAGATGGGGCCCACCATACACTGGAACATTCCAAAGGTGGACATCAGACACTGGAGCAGCATTTACAGGGCCCATTATACACTAGAGCATTAGAAATGGGGCCCATTATGTTTGGAGCATTATTTGGGCCCATAAGACAGTGGAGCTTCATCCATGGGGACCAACATATACTGTAGCATTATGTGGAGCTCATCATATACTGTTTCAAACATTATATGGGACCAATGATTCTGTATGGAGAAATAGATGGGCCTCGTCATGAGATGTAAAAAGTGAGGTATTTTTCATTGGACTATACCGCTATTTCTCTGCCGTATCGGAGCATGATGAGTTGTGGTATGTGTTAAAGGGGCGCTCTTTCGCCCAGGGCACATGAAAACCTGGAGCCAGCCCTCCCCCCCACAGTTTGTAGCCAAATAACCCCCATTTTTCAGTGCGTAACTTGTATTATGAAGTTAATTAAGGTTGACAAGCTTAAGAAAGAAGAATTGATGCTTTTGGCATTCAAATGGGCACTGTAGGTGTGTTTCCTGTCCTCCTCTCACTGCCGACTTTTATTCCTCATTGACTTACATTGGGTTTCGTGTTTCGGGACGACCCGGACTTTTCCCTATAATTGGACGATCTTGCTCGACCCGACTTTTGGAAAAGTCGGGTTTCACGAAACGAAACGCGACCCTAAAAAAACAAAAGTCGCTCAACTCTACTTATAATTATTGGGTATCCAAGCTGCACACGTGGCATGAACTGGCTCTCTACGCCTTGGAGGTCCTGGCCTGCCATGCCACTAGCGTTTTGTCAGAGCGGGTTTTTAGTGCCTCTGGTGGAATTATAACTGATAAGTGCATCCGCCCGTTAACTGAAAATGCTGACAGGCTGACTCATAAAAATGAACAAGGGCTGGATTGGGCCAGACTTCTCAACACCATCGAATGATAGAAACGTAACATAAACTCAAATCCAGTGTCTTTTTTGGGAGGTCTATTCCCATGCACCTTTTCACACCCACACATGGGTATACGCTTCCTGATTTTGGCTCTTTGCTGTTATCCTCCTCCTTCTCCTCATCCTCCACCACCATATCACCAGGGTCACCATGGTCTGTGATACAACACCCACATAATTTTTTTAAATGGTGTTTATGATGCCCATAAAATAAAATTTGTATACAGTATGTTCATGTATATCCCCAGGGGTAAATGCTTGCCAGTCCATACACTTAGTGCATGGGCATTACAAGTCTAGGAGACTCGCTCCTTCCTAATGGGAACATTTATAAGGCCCTCCTCCACGTCTCTTCAAAGGGGCATTGGAGTGCCTCCAAATTTTTGACAGCCCTTGCATTCACTGCATAAGCAAACACTATGGGAAACCCAATTCCTAATAATGGGAACTTTTTTCATGAGGCCCTCCTCTTCATCTCTTCAAGGGGGCATTGGAGTGCCTCTAAATTTTTGGCACCCCCTGCATTCACTGTGTAACAAGGTGGCACGGGGTGGTAGTTATGGCCGAGTCACTTAAAGCTCCAGTGTTGTGAGTTCATTTTCCCCTCCGTCACTGAGGCCTGGTGAACTCCCTATTCTAGTGAAGGGAGGAAGTGAGCCTGATTATCAGGCACCTGGGACTAATGAAGATGATTGGCTGAGTGGAGTCACTGACTGGATTTAAGGCAGCCTACGCCCTTTCTGCCCTGCGGGTGATTTCTCTGTAGACTCTTGGACACCAGTCTGATTCCTGCTCTCATAAAGCTAAGTTTTCTGTTTTGCCTTTTTGCATCTAAGATTTGTTTTTGTTTTTCTTGCTTTTTGGATTCTGCCACTCCCTGCTGGAGTGTGCAGTGTTCCTAGAGCTCTGTCTTCTGAAAGTACCTGAGTGCTGATTTAGTTTTTGAAGCTTAGTTGCTTCAGGGCCATTTTTATATCAGCTTGTTGGCTTTTGTCTCTGATAGGGTTTTGGCAGATTGCAGACAGCAGCCTTCCTATCCGTTCCTATCTAGGTAGTTTTTGGGCCCCGTCTTTGCTCAGCCTGTCTTTCTGTGTAAGTGTTTTCATCTTGCTTCACCGTCATTATATGTGGGGGGCTGCCTATTGCTTTGGGGTCTGCTCTGGGGCAGTTAGATTTCCCCTTTCCTTCTTTAGGCCTATGTATCTCTCCGGCTGTGATCGAGGGGTCTAGGTCATTGTAGGAACGCCCCACGGCTACTGCTAGTTGTGTTGATAGGTTCAGGGGTCTGCAATCTGATAGTTGCCAACTTCTCTGGTTTTCAGGACTAGCTAGCATTTCTGTTTTTGCCTCCTACGGTGACTCAATCATAACAGAATCACCCGCCAAACCGCAGATCCTGGGGTACTCAATAGCAGGAAAGAATTGTGTTTAAAAAAAAAAAAAAAAGAAAAAAAAGGTGTGTGTATATTCTTTCCTCTATATCTCTGAGGCCGTAGGGGGAATTTTTTTTTTCTCTCAATGGAGATAAAGCAAGTGTCTGATCGTGTGGAGCAGCTCGCTGCTGAAGTGCGAGGAATTTCTGCCTATCTTGCTCGTTCACATGCTGTTGAACCAAAGATCCCCACACCTGATGTATTTTTTGGGGATCGATCTAAATTTTTGAGTTTCAAAAATAATTGTAAATTATTTTTTGCTTTGAAGCCTAACTCGTCAGGGAGCCCCGCGCAGCAGGTTAAAATTGTCATCTCTTTGCTGCGCGGCGATCCCCAGGATTGGGCGTTTTCTTTGAATCCAGATGACCCTATTCTGACTAATGTGAACGCATTTTTTCAAGCCTTGGGGTTGCTGTACGATGAACCTAATGCTATTGATCAGGCTGAAAAGACCCTGTTAGCATTGAACCAGGGTCGAGAATCTGCAGAGTTGTACTGTCAAAAGTTCTGAAAGTGGGCGGTCCTTACTACCTGGAATGATAGTGCCTTGGCTGCTCTCTTTCGGAAGGGTTTGTCAGAAGCCGTAAAAGATACTATGGTGGGATTTCCTGTTCCCTCTGGTCTGGACGATCCTATGTCTTTAGCCATTCAGGTTGATCGGCGTTTACGTGAACGCAGGATTGCACGAGAGGTGTTGCCACCGGTTGAACAGACGTCTGAACCTATGCAATGTGATAGAGTTTTGTCTAAGGCGCAACGTCAGGAATTCAGAAGGCGTAATAAGCTGTGTTTTTTCTGTGGAGATGCCTCACATGTTATTTCTGTTTGTCCTAAATGTGAGAAACGCTTTGCACACACGTTTTCTGTTGGTGGGGTTCAGCCTAAGTTTCTTTTGGCGATTACTCTGATCTGTTCCCTGTCCACATTTTCCGCCAAGGCTTTTGTGGATTCGGGAGCAGCGCTAAACCTAATGGACTTGGATTTTGCTAAACGTTGTGGATTTCCGTTGACACCTCTGCAGACGCCTATGTTTCTCCCTCTCCCATATTGATAGTTCTGCTTCACGTCACTTGTCTTATCTATTGCATTTTTTCTAGGCTGTATTGTGCATAAATATGTGACTTCAGATTTTGTATTAGTCTAGCCTGATGAAGAGACCTGAGTAGTCTCGAAAGCTTGCAATGTATTACCATCTTTTCAGTTAGCCATTAAAAGGTATCAACTACTGAGGACTCTCAATCCTGAATATTTTTCTATCCCTTTGAGGGGGATTGATGCTACCCCTCTGGCTAAAAATAAACCTCAGTTTTGGACCCAGTTGGTCATGCGGGTCGCCCCAGACCACCAAGAAAATTGCAGATTTTTGGTGTTGCATGGTCTGCATGATGCCGTTGTTCTGGGGTTTCCCTGGTTGCAGATTCATAATCCAGTTTTGGATTGGAAGCCTGTGTCTGTGGTGAGTTGGGGTTGCCGGTGTACCTTTAGTGAGGCTCCGGTTTTTTCCACCTCTCCTCAGTCGCATGAGGTTCCTGACTATTTGGCGGACTACTATGATGTATTTAGTGAGAATGAGTCTGCGTCATTCATAGGAGTTATGACTGTGCAATTGAACTAAACCCGGGGTGTAAATTTCCTAAGGGTCGGCTCTTCAATTTATCTGTACCCGAGCACGAGGCTATGCGGTCCTATATTAAGGAGGCGTTGGAGAAGGGTCATATTAGACCATCCTCTTCACCCTTAGGTGCCGGTTTTTTTTTTGTGGCCAAGAAGGATGGTTCTTTAAGGCCTTGTATTGATTATCGTGTCCTCAATAAAATTACTATTAAATATCAGTATCCGTTACCCCTGATTTCGGATCTATTCTCTAGAGTCAGAGGTGCTTGCTGGTTTACCAAGCTTGACCTCAGGGGGGGCGTATAATCTTATCCGCATTAAGCAGGGGGATGAATGGAAGACGGCGTTTAATACTCCGGAGGGACATTTTGAGTACCTGGTGATGCCTTTTGGGCTCACTAATGCCCCTTCTGTCTTCCAGTGCTTCATGAACGATATTTTCCGAGACTTTGTCGATAAATTTTTGATTATCTATCTGGATGATATTTTGATTTTCTCCAAGGATTGGAATTCTCATGTGGAACATATTCGGACTGTGTTCCGGATCTTGAGAGAGAATTCTCTGTATGTCAAAGGATCAAAATGCCTTTTTGGAGTACAGAGAATTTCTTTTTTGGGATTTATTTTGTCTCCGTCAACTATTGAAATGGACCCGGCCAAGGTACAGGCCATTTATGATTGGGTTCAGCCCACTTCTTTGAAGGCCCTCCTGAAGTTTTTGGGTTTTGCTAATTTTTATCGGAAATTTATAGCAAAATTTTCTAGTATTGCCAAACCAATGACTGACCTGACCAGGAAGGGTGCGGATGTGTTGAATTGGTCTCCGGAGGCGGTTGCTTCCTTTCAGGTGCTGAAGCGTAGATTTACCTCCGCCCCGGTTCTGCGGCAACCTGATGTCTCACTCCCGTTCCAGGTAGAGGTGGATGCTTCTGAGATTGGTGCAGGAGCGGTGTTGTCCCAAAAGGATCCGGTAACATCTAAAATGAATCCCTGTGCTTTCTTTTCCCGTAAGTTCTCTTCATCTGAACGTAACTATGATGTGGGGAATCGGGAACTGTTGGCCATGAAATGGGCATTTGAGGAGAGGAGACATTGGTTGGAGGGAGCCAAACATCAAGTTGTGGTCCTCACTGACCACAAAAATTTGATTTACCTAGAGTCGGCTAAATGCTTGAACCCTAGACAGGCTAGGTGGGCCTTGTTTTTTACACGTTTTGATTTTGTGGTCTCTTTCCTTCCTGGAACTAAGAATGTCAAGGCTGACGCCCTCTCTAGGAGTTTCTTTGCTGATTCTCCTGTGGTGACCAAGCCTGCCACCATCTTAGGCGAAGGGGTAGTTCTTTCTGCCATCTCGCCCGATTTGAGACTTGCTCTGCAAGAGTTCAAGGAGGACAAACCTGAGCGTTGCCCCAGTGGAAAGTTGTATGTTCCTGACCAGTGGAAGAAGAGAGTGATGTCTGAAGTTCATTGCTCTGCATTGGCTGGTCATCCAGGTATTTTTGGTACTAGAGATCTGGTGAGTCGCTCTTTTTGGTGGCCCACCTTGTCTCATGATGTCAGGAATTTTGTGCAGTCCTGTGGGACTTGCTCCCGGTCTAAATCTTGTTCTCGCTCTAGTGGGTTGTTGATGCCTTTGCCGGTCCCCAGGAGGCCATGGACCCATATTTCAATGGATTTCATTTCTGATATGCCGGTCTCTCAAAGAATGACTGTTATTTGGGTGATTTGTGATAGGTTCTCTAAGATGGTTCATCTTGTACCACTCCCTAAGTTGCCATCTTCCTCTGAGTTGGTGTCTCTGTTTTTGCAACAGGTGGTTCGCTTGCACGGGATTCCTGAGAACATTGTATCTGACAGAGGAGTTCAATTTGTGTATAAATTTTGGAGGACGTTCTGTTCCAAGTTGGGAATTCAGTTGTCCTTCTCCTCTGCTTTTCACCCTCAGACCAATGGGCAGACAGAGAGAACAAACCAGACCTTGGAGTCGTATTTGAGATGTTTTATTTCCGCTGATCAGGATGATTGGGTTTCATTTTTGCCCTTGGCCGAATTTGCTTTAAATAATAGAGCTAGTTCTGCCACTTTGATGTCACCTTTTTTTTGTAACTTTGGTTTTCACCCTCGATTTTCTTCAGGGCAGGTGGAGCCTTCTGCCTGCCCAGGTGTTGACACTGTGGTGGAGAGAATGCACCAGATCTGGGACCAAGTGGTGGATAAGTTATCTCTCTCCCAGGAAAAGGCCCAGCGGTTTTCCAATCGACATAGGACCATTGGTCCCCAGTTTAAGATTGGTGATATGGTGTGGTTATCATCAAAAAATATTGCTATGAAGGTGGCTTCTCCTAAGTTTAAGCCTAGATTTATTGGACCTTACAAGATTTTGGAGATTATTAATCCGGTCTCTTTTCGTTTGGCTCTTCCTGTCACATTTAAGATCCATAATGTGTTCCATAAGTCCTTGTTGAAGAGGTTTGTTGAGCCAGTTGTGCCTGAGGTGGCACCTCCGGACCCTGTATTGGTTGAAGGTAACTTGGAATATGAGGTAGAGAAAATTCTGGATTCCCGTCTGGCTAGACGGAGACTCCAGTATTTGGTTAAGTGGAAGGGTTATGGTCAGGAGGATAATTCCTGGGTCTCTGCCTCTGATATTCATGCCAAAAGATTGGTGCGTGCCTTTCATCGGGCTCACCCTGATCGCCCTGGTAGCGTTGTTGAGGGTTCGGTGACCCCTCCTCAAGGGGGGGTACTGTTATGAGTTCATTTTCCCCTCCGTCACTGAGGCCTGGTGAACTCCCTATTCTAGTGAAGGAAGGTAGTGAGCCTGATTATCAGGCACCTGGGACTAATGAAGACGATTGGCTGAGTGGAGTCACTGACTGGATTTAAGGCAGCCTACGCCCTTTCTGCCCTGCGGGTGATTTCTCTGTGGACTCTTGGACACCAGTCTGATTCCTGCTCTCATAAAGCTAAGTTTTCTGTTTTGCCTTTTTGCATCTAAGATTTGTTTTTGTTTTTCTTGCTTTTTGGATTCTGCCACTCCCTGCTGGAGTGTGCAGTGTTCCTAGAGCTCTGTCTTCTGAAAGTACCTGGGTGCTGATTTAGTTTTTGAAGCTTAGTTGCTTCAGGGCCATTTTTATATCAGCTTGTTGGCTTTTGTCTCTGATAGGGTTTTGGCAGATTGCAGACAGCAGCCTTCCTATCCGTTCCTATCTAGGTAGTTTTTGGGCCCCGTCTTTGCTCAGCCTGTCTTTCTGTCTGTGTAAGTGTTTTCATCTTGCTTCACCGTCATTATATGTGGGGGGCTGCCTATTGCTTTGGGGTCTGCTCTGGGGCAGTTAGATTTCCCCTTTCCTTCTTTAGGCCTATGTTTCTCTCCGGCTGTGATCGAGGGGTCTAGGTCATCGTAGGAACCCCCCACGGCTACTGCTAGTTGTGTTGATAGGTTCAGGGGTCTGCAATCTGATAGTTGCCAACTTCTCTGGTTTTCAGGACTAGCTAGCATTTCTGTTTTTGCCTCCTACGGTGACTCAATCATAACACTCCAGTCCACGAACAGAGTCCACTGAGCAAACAGTCAGCGAGCACCCCATCCCCTGGCACATAAAATATTCAGGACAGATGAACCCCAGGCGATTTACCTCTTCTCCACAGTCACTGCACCACGGGCAGTCAGGATCCAGGAACACCGCTAAAATCCAACAGGGATAACAGTTTATTGTAGAGTAGAGAAAAGGCAATAAAAGTTGAAAAATGTGGAAAAAGATAATTACAATAATTCAGGTAAACTTACTGCTCTTTCCCTAGTTCCTTCACTGCCGTATACTCCAGACGGAGGCTCCTTCTGTCCCAAGCAGGGACACACCTGTGCCCCAGACAGGGACACACACCATACCTCAGGCCGCCCTGCCTGGGCTCTGACCAGGAAGCAGGAACTTCCTCTTCCCTAGAGGCTGCTGGCTCTGCCCCCTAAATTAACTCCTTCTGTCCCTGCTTCTAGAATGTGCATACAAATATGGCAGTGTAAAGCACAGAGAACAATACAGAGTAAAAGGGTCATCACACATTGCATTAACACCAGCAAAACATTAATGTATATAAATACAATATTCGGATGCCGCATAAAGTGCACAGGCCTGGCACATGGGAAAGAAGGGGGCAGACGAGGATCTCCACGATCTCCTTACAACTGCATAGACAAACAGTATGGGAGACCCACTTCCTAATAATGGGAAAATTGTTTTCAGGAGGCCCTCACGTACGTCTCTTCAAAGGGGCATTGGTGAGCCTCAAATTTTTGGCAGCCCTTGCATTCACTGCATAGCAAATACTATGGGAGATCCACTTCCTAATAATGGGAACATTTTTTCATGAGGCCCTCTTCTACGTTTCTTCAAAGGGGCATTGGAGTGCCTCCAAATTTTTGTCAGCCCTTGCATTCACTGCATAGGCAAACAGTATGGGAGACCCATTTCCTAATAATGAGAACATTGTTTTCAGGAGACCCTCCTGTACGTCTCTTCAAATGGGTATTGGGGTATGTCCAAATTTTGGGCAGCCCTGCCACTCACTACATACGCAATAACAGTATAGGAGACCCACTGTGTAATAATGGGAGCAACAAAGCATAGGCTGATGGCTCTCTAAGAATAGTGATGGCCGACTGCTGGCTCTTTAAGAATATTAAAGGCCGCCTGATGGCCCTATAAAAATAGGCTTTGTGACTTTCAGAGTCCCTCCTTCATAAATGAAACAGGATGTGTCTGATGATGTGTCACACACCACATGGCCAGATAAGGTTGTAAAATGCTAAAATGACATTTCCCAGTGAATGCATTTGTCTTGGTTGAAAGCAATGCTAAATTCGAAAACGCATCAAAAACGCTACGTGTGCACATAGCCCAAGGTGTGGAAGAGCATTATTTTTTTAAATAGAAGTCAGCTCACCACTTTCAATCCATCTAGATCTCCAGCTTGCTTCATAGTGCTCCGCACAGACAAGGGTGAAGCAACCACAGTGTGTGTATTGTGCTGGACATTATCTAAATAGAATTTTAACCATTGTTTATATTAAAAGTTAAATTTTATCTTTTGATTATTTGCTGGACGTTGCTCTTCATTAGAGCATTTGTTTGGTTATTTATTTTGCCTTACTGTATATACAAGTCATTACCCTGGAGAGGATGTTCCTTAACATATTTCCCAGGAAAATCCATTTTGCTTTTGTTTTTGTATGATTTATTGTGAGTCTGTAAAAGTGGCGTAAGACTCTGACAACATTGGTCACAGCAGTGACCTGGGAGTCAGAAATGCTTCCAGGGGTCTTCCCCATGCTGTTCCCATGTAATTTTAGCACTGTTCCCATTGATTTCCGCAATTTCTAGTCCTTCTGCAGACCGTCGGGGGGGGGGACTAGAAAAATGCTCGAGTCTCCCATAGACTTACATTGGGCTTGTTGCTCGGGTCGAGCACCCGAGCATTCCGATTTGCTCGACCCGAGCATTTTAGTGCTTGCCCATCACTAGTCATAACCATGGATACATAAACTCCTGCAATGCCTTGCACATGGGGTATGCAACATAGCAAATCAGAAGAACTATACTAAATTTCTAACTGGAAGTATCTACTACATATTGGGGTAGGATCTTGGAGATGGGAATACCCCTTCAACCCATAATAGGTAGCTGCTTTATTCTCTTGCAAATTACTATTTAGGAGCTGCTATATCATCCTTTAGGCTATATTTGATGCAGCTGTGTCTTCTCTTTGCACAGTAACGCTTTATTAGAAGTCTTGCACTCCTCCAACAGGTTAAGGCCTCTTTCACACATCAGGTTTTTGCCGTCAGGCGCGATCCGGCTCTTTTGACAAAAACTGGATCCGGCAAAATGCAATGCCGGATACGGTTTCCCCCCCATTGACTTGCATTTGCGCCGGATCGCGCCGGATGGCCATGCGTTTCATCCGGTTTTTGCCGGATCCGGTAATGTGTCGCAATCCGGCGTCTGGTAAAAACGGCTGCTGTAATGTTCTTTGTCTCCTGTGAAAAAGCCGGACATGCCGGATTTGGCGCGTCCGGCTTTTTCACACAATGAAAGTCTATGAGCGCCGCAATGCGCCGGATCCGGCGAAAGCTGGATCCGGTGGCCGGATCCGTTTTTTTGGGTCTGAGCATGCTCAGTAGCTCTGCCCACAGCACACATATATAAAAGCATGACAGTGGGACCCTCAGCCACACCCAACATGCCACCAAAGACAGCAACCAGGCGCAGGAGAAGGCAGGAGACCACTGCAGCACCATCAGCACCACCACCACCCCAAATGGAGCAGCAAAGGGAACATGCTGAACAACGGGAGGGGAGTCCAGCAGCAGATGAGAGACGGTAATTATCAAATCCCCCATTCCTCAAAACTAGGGCCATGTAATATCAAGATATTCATTGGCCCTTTGTTTCTCTTTATTCAACAGCCGCCCAAGAGATGCAGCAGCAGCAGTGGCAGCACTGGCAGCACTGGCAGCAGCAACAGCAGCAGCACCACCCACAGCCATGGAGTCTGGCCAGCAACATGACAGCGCATCTTCTTCTGGGAGCCCTCCCTCGCATCGTCAGCGTTTGACGGTAAGTTTTTATTTCCAAAATCCATCATCTCTGTAATATATGTCTATTCATTGCCTTTTATTTCAAAACAGGAATCACAAGCTGAAGAGGAGCTCTCAGAAGAAGAAGGAAGGGGTGGACAGACACCTGGAGTGGGCTCACAATTGGTAAGTTTTTTGCATCAAACGCAGAAACACAGCATCACACTACACACAACACATAGAAAACAATGTACCGCAGACCTCACACAGCAAACAAATGCCAACATCCAACACATAAATTTTTCTTTTCTTCTCTAGTCTTCCCAATCTGGTGCTCGGCCAAGAGGTCCTTGCAGTGCCTCCCAGGGTCGTCGGCGACAGCAATGCGGCGGTCACCAGCGTGTAAGTATAATATTTAAGTTAAATTTTGGTACACTTTTTATTTCATGTCTTAAAGTGTGGTGACTAATTTTGCTATTTTTCTATTTTACCTTAACAGTCTTCACAGCGTGCTCCCGACTCAGACGGTGACGATGGAGGAATTGATGTGGACCACCTCATCGATCTCGTCAGAGAATGGGAGCCGCTATGGAATATGGCTGACCGCCGCCATGCTGACCTGATTGTTACCCGACGACTCTGGGAGGAAATCTGTTCGCTCCTTGTGGGCCGCTGGGAGGACCTCGATGCTCGGGCCCAGATTAAAGAGCGTAAGTATATACAGTACCGATTGCTTCATGTACACCAGTGTTTCCCGAACTCCAGTCCTCGTGGTCCCCACGGATCATGTGTTCAGGATTTCTATTTACTATGGAAATCCTGAAAACATGACCCCTGGGGACCATGAGGACTGGAGTTTGGGAAACACTGATGTTGTATACTAACCATTTTGTCCTTTCTCGTTTCAGGGGACAGAATTGTGAAGCGGTGGCGGTCTGTGAGGGATCGTTTCAAGA
Source organism: Dendrobates tinctorius (assembly GCF_039654945.1). Lineage (NCBI taxonomy): Eukaryota > Metazoa > Chordata > Amphibia > Anura > Dendrobatidae > Dendrobates > Dendrobates tinctorius. The sequence goes on from NW_027361690.1 coordinate 21,233,770, forward strand.
AGGAGTTCAATAAAGAGATGCGGGCCCCTAGTGGATCTGGAGGATGCAGGAGCAAGTACAAGTACGCACGAGCCCTGTCGTTCCTCCGGAATACAATGGTCACCAGAAGGTAAATATTACACACCACATGTGAAAAAAAAATGTTTAGATGTAACAATTTTTTTTCAGCCAGGGCCATGCCATGTCACTATTTTAATTGTTTTTTTTTTCTCTTTATTCCACAGCACGGTGAGCAGCACTCGGGAGCCTGCACGATTGGACCCTTCTGAGGCGATCCCTGAGGAGACCGGCACCGAGGGACACTTCGACCACCCCGGTACATCTGCACCTTCCCAGCCTTCCCACACATTCGACCCATCTGTCCCATCCACCAGCACAGGAGCATCGTGGCCGCCTACATTACATGAAGCTGCTGGTGAGGAGATCGCTTTCCCTTTACCCCACCCTTCTGCCCCTGCCACCTCTAGTACACCTGCGGGTACTGGGCGGCAGCGGCCGAGGGGTCAGGAAAAGACTTATGTGCCAGAGTTCTTGCATCTGAATGCATCTTTCCAGAACTGTCTAAAAGTCATGTCAGAGCAAATCTCCGCAGGCTTTCAGCAGATCAACTCCAGCATTCTGGAGGTGAAGACACTTCTGCAAACCATGCATTCAGAAGCAAGATCTTCGCCAAACCACACCTTTTTCAGGTCTGTTGTGGAGCGCATGGAAACACTCTCTCCTAGCCAGCAGATGCATGTAATGCATTCATGCCACGGTGCTCTCCAGCACGTTATCTCCCAACCTCCTCCTCCCACCCCAGTAGTTCCTCCACCTGCACCCCCTCCAGCCACTTTCCAACCTCCCCCTCCTATTACATACCAGCCACCTCCCCAGTACCAGCAACCTCCCCAGTACCAGACATCTCCCCACTTCCAGCAACCTGCCCCATACCAAACTCCTTCCCCGTACCAAACTCCTTCCCCATACAACTTTCCATCAACATCATCTGCTCCTACAGTCCCTGCCCAACCCTCCACTCCACGGCCCACCACCTCTTCTGCCTCCCACATGTCCAGCCATTCTGTAGCTTTTTCCACACCTTCACCTCTAACTGTTCCTTCCCCACCACGATCCCAGTCCTCTCTCCACACTCCCAGTGTCAAAGTGTCCCGCAGCCCCTCCAGAAGTATTTCCACCCCACACTACACCGATTTATAATGTGTGTTTTGTAATAAAAATGCCCATTTGGTTTCAAACCTTTATTAAAAAAGTTTTTTTAACTTTAAAAACATTTTACAAAAAAAAAAAAATTTCAAATAAAAGTTAAATTATCGTTTTACAATGGTTGTCTGTAGAGTTGAGCGACTCTTGGTTTTTTAGGGTCGCGTTCCGTTTCGTGAAACCCGACTTTTCCAAAAGTCGGGTCGAGCAAGATCGTCCGATTATAGGGAAAAGTCGGGGTCGTCCCGAAACACGAAACCCAATGTAAGTCAATGGGGAATAAAAGTCGGCAGTGAGAGGAGGACAGGAAACACACCAACAGTGCCCATTTGAATGCCAAAAGCATCAATTCTTCTTACTTAAGCTTGTCAACCTTAATTAACTTCATAATACAAGTTACACACTGAAAAATGGGGGTTATTTGGCTACAGACTGTGGGGGGGAGGGCTGGCTCCAGGTTTTCATGTGCCCTGGGCGAAAGAGCGCCCCTTTAACACATACCACAACTCATCATGCTCCGATACGGCAGAGAAATAGCGGTATAGTACAATGAAAAATACCTCACTTTTTACATCTCATGACGAGGCCCATCTATTTCTCCATACAGAATCATTGGTCCCATATAATGTTTGAAACAGTATATGATGAGCTCCACATAATGCTACAGTATATGTTGGTCCACATGGATGAAGCTCTACTGTCTTATGGGCCCAAATAATGCTCCAAACATAATGGGCCCCATTTCTAATGCTCTAGTGTATAATGGGCCCTGTAAATGCTGCTCCAGTGTCTGATGTCCACCTTTGAGAATGATAGATGGGGCCCACCATACACTGGAACATTCCAGACGGTGTTAGGCCCAGTATGGATTGCACGTGATTGCACAAAGGTTAGAAAGGGTACCGTATCCCCAGATAACATGTATGGATAGCATACACATTCAAAATATATGTCTCAGGAGGCAGGCTCAGACGGTGTTAGGCCCAGTATGGATTGCACGTGATTGCACAAAGGTTAGAAAGGGAACCGTATCCCCGGATAACATGTATGGATAGCGTACACATTCAAAATATATGTCTCAGGAGGCAGGCTCAGACGGTGTTAGGCCCAGTATGGATTGCACGTGATTGCACAAAGGTTAGAAAGGGTACCGTATCCCCGGATAACATGTATGGATAGCGTACACATTCAAAATATATGTCTCAGGAGGCAGGCTCAGACGGTGTTAGGCCCAGTATGGATTGCACGTGATTGCACAAAGGTTAGAAAGGGTACCGTATCCCCAGATAACATGTATGGATAGCGTACACATTCAAAATATATGTCTCAGGAGGCAGGCTCAGACGGTGTTAGGCCCAGTATGGATTGCACGTGATTGCACAAAGGTTAGAAAGGGTACCGTATCCCCGGATAACATGTATGGATAGCGCACACATTCAAAATATATGTCTCAGGAGGCAGGCTCAGACGGTGTTAGGCCCAGTATGGATTGCACGTGATTGCACAAAGGTTAGAAAGGGTACCGTATCCCCGGATAACATGTATGGATAGCATACACATTCAAAATATATGTCTCAGGAGGCAGGCTCAGACGGTGTTAGGCCCAGTATGGATTGCACGTGACTGCACAAAGGTTAGAAAGGGTACCGTATCCCCAGATAACATGTATGGATAGCGTACACATTCAAAATATATGTCTCAGGAGGCAGGCTCAGACGGTGTTAGGCCCAGTATGGATTGCACGTGATTGCACAAAGGTTAGAAAGGGTACCGTATCCCCGGATAACATGTATGGATAGCGTACACATTCAAAATATATGTCTCAGGAGGCAGGCTCAGACAGTGTTAGGCCCAGTATGGATTGCACGTGATTGCACAAAGGTTAGAAAGGGTACCGTATCCCCGGATAACATGTATGGATAGCGTACACATTCAAAATATATGTCTCAGGAGGCAGGCTCAGACGGTGTTAGGCCCAGTATGGATTGCACGTGATTGCACAAAGGTGAGAAAGGGTACCGTATCCCCGGATAACATGTATGGATAGCGTACACATTCAAAATATATGTCTCAGGAGGCAGGCTCAGACGGTGTTAGGCCCAGTATGGATTGCACGTGATTGCACAAAGGTTAGAAAGGGTACCGTATCCCCAGATAACATGTATGGATAGCGTACACATTCAAAATATATGTCTCAGGAGGCAGGCTCAGACGGTGTTAGGCCCAGTATGGATTGCACGTGATTGCACAAAGGTTAGAAAGGGTACCGTATCCCCGGATAACATGTATGGATAGCGTACACATTCAAAATATATGTCTCAGGAGGCAGGCTCAGACGGTGTTAGGCCCAGTATGGATTGCACGTGATTGCACAAAGGTTAGAAAGGGTACCGTATCCCCAGATAACATGTATGGATAGCGTACACATTCAAAATATATGTCTCAGGAGGCAGGCTCAGACGGTGTTAGGCCCAGTATGGATTGCACGTGATTGCACAAAGGTTAGAAAGGGTACCGTATCCCCGGATAACATGTATGGATAGCGTACACATTCAAAATATATGTCTCAGGAGGCAGGCTCAGACGGTGTTAGGCCCAGTATGGATTGCACGTGATTGCACAAAGGTTAGAAAGGGTACCGTATCCCCGGATAACATGTATGGATAGCGTACACATTCAAAATATATGTCTATACATCAGGAGGCAGGCTCAGAAGGTGTCAGGCACAGTATGGATTTGACGGCCCAGATTACACAGCAGAGGAGCAGGGAGAGGTAAAGATTGCAAATGCTGGGGCCCTGCCCAAGCAAGGGGGGCCCACTCGTGAGCGTCGGTACTGGCACTGGGCCCCTCATAGTACAGCGGTGTGTCTGACGGCGGGTGTGCACCACCACCGTCAGAGACACTTGATTGCACTATGAGGGACCCTGTGCCAGTGCCCGCGCCCAAGAGTCGGCCTACCCACCTGTCCAGGGCAACGGCACTCGCACGGTGTCGTGCGCTAGGTGGTGACCCCGGCCATGGGGGGGGAGGCAGCACAGTTAGGGAGTTTTAGAAAGTGGCATATGTTGATGTTGGACATTCAGCTGATGCAAAAGGCGAAATAGGTGAAGTACCAGGAAGAGGTGGACCAAAGCAAGCCATTTTTCTGTCACCCTATGTGTCATCAGGGGAAGGTGGGACAAAATCCTTGGAAACCCATGCGTGGTTCATTTTAATGAAGGTTAGATCATCCACATTTTGGGTTGACAGATGGGTCCTTTTTTCTGTCAGGATTGATCCAGCTGCACTGAAGACTCTTTCCGATAGCACACTTGCAGCTGGGCAAGCGAGCTCCTGTAAGGCATATTGGGCCAATTCAGGCCAGGTGTCCAGTTTAGCGGCCCAATAGTCAAAGGGGAATGACCTGTGTGGGAGAAAATTGATATGGGAGGAAAAGTAGTTTGTAACCATAGTTGACAACTGCTGTCTCCTGTCACTTTCCATCGATGCAGTATTACCAGTTGTGTGAGCGGTATTTGAAAAATCAGTCCACAACATTGTCATGAAACCCCTGTCTCCAACGCCACTTCTGCTGTGTGCACCACGAACACCTCTGCCAAGCTGCCCCCGGCCCGTACGGCTCGTGTGAGAACCATCACCGCTGCTGTGTGCTGGGAATGCCTCAAGCAACCGATTTACCAGAGTTGCTTGTTTATTAGCCAATATTAGGTCAAGGTTCTCCTGTGGCATGATGTTTTGTAATTTGCCTTTATAGCGTGGATCCAGGATGCTGGCCAACCAGTAGTCGTCATCGTTCATCATTTTGGCAATGCGGGGGTCCCTTTTTAGGATCCGCAAGGCATAATCTGACATGTGGGCCAATGTTCCCGGTGTCAATGATGCACTGCGAGTGCTGGGTGGAGTAGCACTTTCTGGCAAATCCACATCCCTCCAGTCACGCACAAACCCTGTACCAGACCTTGCCACGCCAACATTTTCTCTTGCCCCACGAGATGCATCCTCCTCCCCTAAGTAATCATCCCCATCATCATCCTCCTCCTCCTCTTCTTCCTCCACCTCGTCCAGGAGAGGTCCCTGAGCAGACAATGGCTGAATGTCATCAAGGATTCCCTCCTCCTCTTCCTCCTCATCAACATTGGCTGCAGACGCCTGCTCCTTAAGGTGCGTCAAAGTTTGCATGAGCAGACGCATAAGTGGGATGCTCATGCTTAGGATGGCGTCGTCTGCGCTTACCAGCCGTGTGCATTCCTCAAAACACTGAAGGACTTTACAAAGGTCTTTCAGCTTCGACCACTGCACACCTGTCAACTCCATGTCTGCTCTCAAAGTGCCTGGCCGTGTATCCTCCCACAAATGCATTATGGCCTGCCTCTGCTCGCACAGCCGCTCCACCATGTGCAGGGTGGAGTTCCACCTTGTTGCAATGTCGATAATGAGGCGGTGGTTGGGAAGGTGGAGCAATCGCTGCAGCTTCTGCATACGAACGGAGTGTACAGGCGACCGGCGGATGTGCGCGCACAGTCTTCGCACCTTCTGGAGCAGGGCTGTTAACTCCGGATAATTTTTGAGGAAGCACTGTACCACCAGGTTCAAGGTGTGAACCAAGCAAGGTATGTGGCTGAGTTTTGAAAGGGCTATGGCTGCCACAAAATTACGGCCGTTATCACTAACTACCTTGCCTGCCTCAAGATGTACACTGCCCAGCCATGACTCAGTTTGTCGCTTCAAGTACTCGGCCAGCACCTCGGCGGTGTGTCTGTCGCCCAAACACATCATCTGCAACACAGCCTGCTGACGCTTTCCACTAGCTGCTCGATAGGGGGACACATCGTGTGCAACAGTGGCAGCAGCAGATGGAGTGCTCGTACGACTGCGCTCTGTGGACGAGCTTTCGCTTCTGGAGGAGGAGGAGGAGGAGGAGGGTCGAACGCCTACAGCCAACTATTTCCTATACCGTGGGCTAAGCAGCACTGTCCCACCACCGCTGTCCCCTGTGGACCCTGCATCCACCACATTAACCCAGTGCGCAGTGATGGACACGTAACGGCCCTGGCCATGCCGACTGGACCATGCATCAGTTGTGAGGTGCACCTTTCCGCTCACTGACTGCTTGAGTGCATGGACAATGCGGTCTTTCACATGATGGTGGAGGGCTGGGATGGCTTTGCGAGAGAAGAAGTGGCGACTGGGTAGGTCATATCGTGGTACTGCATAGGCCATGAGTTCGCGGAAAGCTGTGCTTTCCACCAACCGAAAGGGCATCATCTCAAACGAGATTAGTTTGGCAATGTGGGCGTTCAAACCCAGTGTACGCGGATGAGAGACTGAGTACTTTCTTGACCTACTCATAGTGTCTGGGAGGGTGAGCTGGACTTGAGAGCTGCATATGGTGGAAGTAGCGGTGGACAGGGCGGACTGAGAGAGGGTTGATGATGGTGATGGAGTTGGTGTTCTTTCTGATGGCCTAGAATCAGTCTTACATTGATATAACAGTGGGATTCCCTGACTGCTGTGGTCTTGCAACGACACCTCAACATTTGCTGCTGTGCTAACCGGTGGGCTTACAGTGGGGGAAACAATGTAGCGTTGCTGACTACCTTCGTTGTGATCAGTTGCACATGTGGCACTTGAGGTTTGGTGTTGTGTCCACGCTTGCAAGTGCATGCTGGTTAAATGTCTAAGCATTCAACTGGTATTCAAATTTTTCAGATTTTTCCCTCGGCTAAAGGTCTTTGCACACTTCTTACAGATAACCTTGGCCTGATCATGAGGATTTTGGTCAAAAAAGTGCCACACTGCACTCTTCCTACTTTGGCAGACATTTTGCGGCCTAGCACGCTGTGATCTTTTGACCCTCTGGACAAGCTGTCCAGCAACTCTTTTGATGTTTGGAACCTGTCTTTGGAGTGCTCCGGGCCTGCCAGATAACAGCTGTTGCGATGTCGATGTCTGCTGTGGATGCTCCTCATCTGAGCTATTGGAAGCAGCACCCTCTTCCCCCAATGGATGCCAATCTGGGTCAACAACTGGGTCATCCATCACCTCCTCTTCTATGTCATGTGCACCTTCCTCTGTGTCACCGTGTATGGTGGTATAGTGTGCGGGAAGGGGCACCTGAGTCTCATCAGGGTCAGAATCTGGCTCTGTACACTGCGAGGACAATGTAGTGCTCTGAGTGAATGTACCAGCAGAATCATCCATCAGCGGCTGTGCATCAGTGCACTCCATGTCAGATTCATCTTGGCCTGGGTAATTCACCATTTCACTTGATAATCCAGGCATGGTATGTGAAAACAGCTCCATGGAGTAATCAGTAGTATGGCCTGCGTCATCCTTCAATCTTGGTTGGGGTGAAGGACACAAGGAAAGGTGTGGTTCATGAACATGAGCCTCCAATGACGACTCAGTGCTTTTACTTTTTACAACTGAAGAAGAGGAGGCGATAGAGCTGGAGGCTGAGTCAGCAATGTAAGACAAAACTTTTTCCTGATGCTCTGGCTTTAAAAGCGGTTTGCCAACTCCTAGAAAACTAAGCGTTCGAGGCCTTATGTAGCCAGACGATGACGCAGGGTCAGCACCTCCTGCATTCGGTCCTATTTTGCTCTTGCCACTACCATCAGATCCACCACCAACACCATCATTACCAGCTGCCAACCCCCGCCCAATTCCACGGCCTCTTCCACCAGCCTTCCTCATTTTTGGTAGAAATGTAGGCAAAATCCAACAAACTATATAGTAATGTAAAACAAGGTACAAGGTGTCTATAGGACAGGGGAGATTTTGAATTTCTGCACACACTTTTGGACACTGGACACTTTTGGATTGTGTGAGGCCCACTGATATCTGAGCGCTATGTGACAGGCTCGATGGCACAGCTGTGACCAAAGTGACTAGAGGATAAGGGAGATTTTGAATCTCTGCACACACTTTTGGACACTGGACACTTTTGGATTGTGTGAGGCCCACTGATATCTGAGCGCTATGTGACAGGCTCGATGGCACAGCTGTGACCAAAGTGACTAGAGGATAAGGGAGATTTTGAATCTCTGCACACACTTTTGGACACTGGACACTTTTGGATTGTGTGAGGCCCACTGATATCTGAGCGCTATGTGACAGGCTCGATGGCACAGCTGTGACCAAAGTGACTAGAGGATAAGGGAGATTTTGAATCTCTGCACACACTTTTGGACACTGGATGGACACTTTTGGATTGTGTGAGGCCCACTGATATCTGAGCGCTATGTGACAGGCTCGATGGCACAGCTGTGACCAAAGTGACTAGAGGATAAGGGAGATTTTGAATCTCTGCACACACTTTTGGACACTGGACACTTTTGGATTGTGTGAGGCCAACTGATATCTGAGCGCTATGTGACAGGCTCGATGGCACAGCTGTGACCAAAGTGACTAGAGGATAAGGGAGATTTTGAATCTCTGCACACACTTTTGGACACTGGATGGACACTTTTGGATTGTGTGAGGCCCACTGATATCTGAGCGCTATGTGACAGGCTCGATGGCACAGCTGTGACCAAAGTGACTAGAGGATAAGGGAGATTTTGAATCTCTGCACACACTTTTGGACACTGGACACTTTTGGATTATGTGAGGCCCACTGATATCTGAGCGCTATGTGACAGGCTCGATGGCACAGCTGTGACCAAAGTGACTAGAGGATAAGGGAGATTTTGAATCTCTGCACACACTTTTGGACACTGGATGGACACTTTTGGATTGTGTGAGGCCCACTGATATCTGAGCGCTATGTGACAGGCTCGATGGCACAGCTGTGACCAAAGTGACTAGAGGATAATGGAGATTTTGAATCTCTGCACACACTTTTGGACACTGGATGGACACTTTTGGATTGTGTGAGGCCCACTGATATCTGAGCGCTATGTGACAGGCTCGATGGCACAGCTGTGACCAAAGTGACTAGAGGATAAGGGAGATTTTGAATCTCTGCACACACTTTTGGACACTGGACACTTTTGGATTGTGTGAGGCCCAATGAATATCTGAGCGCTATGTGACAGGCTCGATGGCACAGCTGTGACCAAAGTGACTAGAGGATAAGGGAGATTTTGAATCTCTGCACACACTTTTGGACACTGGATGGACACTTTTGGATTGTGTGAGGCCCACTGATATCTGAGCGCTATGTGACAGGCTCGGTGGCACAGCTGTGACCAAAGTGACTAGAGGATAAGGGAGATTTTGAATCTCTGCACACACTTTTGGACACTGGACACTTTTGGATTGTGTGAGGCCCAATGAATATCTGAGCGCTATGTGACAGGCTCGATGGCACAGCTGTGACAAAAGTGACTAGAGGATAAGGGAGATTTTGAATCTCTGCACACACTTTTGGACACTGGATGGACACTTTTGGATTGTGTGAGGCCCACTGATATCTGAGCGCTATGTGACAGGCTCGATGGCACAGCTGTGACCAAAGTGACTAGAGGATAAGGGAGATTTTGAATCTCTGCACACACTTTTGGACACTGGACACTTTTGGATTGTGTGAGGCCCAATGAATATCTGAGCGCTATGTGACAGGCTCGATGGCACAGCTGTGACAAAAGTGACTAGAGGATAAGGGAGATTGGATTGCTTTTAAAAAAGCAGTTTGCGGAGCAGTGGGTAAACAGCAATGCAGGAATGTCAGGAAGCCTTAGAAGGCAGCCCAACAACCAACACCACTGATACACCACTATATAGCCTCCCCTTGCACTGCACACACAGTGACTGGTGTGTTGCGCAGGCCAAATTGCTAGCAGCAGAAGCAGTTTTTTTGTCTTCTCAGCAGGACAAAAAAAAAAAATTGGGATTGCTTTTAAAAAAGCAGTTTGTGGAGCAGTGGGTAAACAGCAATGCAGGAATGTCATGAAGCCTTAGAAGGCAGCCCAACAACCAACACCACTGATACACCACTATATAGCCTCCCCTTGCACTGCACACACAGTGACTGGTGTGTTGTGCAGGCCAAATCGATGGCAGCAGAAGCAGTTTTTTTGTCTTCTTCCCTGCCTAACGCTCTCCCTACAGAATCAGCAGCAACCTCTCCCTACACTAAGATCGGCAGAAGTAAGATGGCGGTCGGCGTGCACGCCCTTTTATACCCCCTGTGACGCCCACCAAAGCAAGCCAATCACTTGCATGCCCTTCTGAAAGATGGTGGTGACCCGTGCCTATGTCATCACGTTGCCCACAGTGTCCGTGGATCCTGATTGGCTGAAAAAGAGCGCAAAACAAACTTTTGAAACGCGACTTTGGCGCGTAAGTCGCCGACCTCGTGGCCGACCTCATCCTAGGGTCGGGTTTCGTTTCATGAAACCCGACTTTGCCAAATGTCGGCGACTTTTGAATTTTTTCGACTCGTTTCGCTCAACTCTAGTTGTCTGTCATTTCTTTCTGCGGCGAAATATGTTTAAAAAAAAAGGTTAAATACAGGGTATTTCAGAGGTAAAAAGGTATTCAAAACCAGGTATATAACTGTGGGTAAATTTTAGCTTTTTGCCACAGCTGTGTTCCTGGTTGTGTTTGAAGCAAAGTATTTCACCTAAAAAGTTGTGTTTATTGTTGGTGATTTCCTAACAATGTACACAACTTTTGTTAAAAGGTGAAATACTTTGCATAAAACACAACCAGGTACACACCTGTGGCCTACAGGTAAAAATATTAAGACCATGACAAGATAGCCAACTTTGGTTGGCAAAGGTATATACTGTTGGTACAGAAGGTACACAAGTTTGGTTAAGGGCACAAATCTTTCACACTCTGTCATCCTGCCAGTGTACTCTGCCTTGAGGTGACATAAAGTATAGTGCAAAATTGTCCCTCATTACTGAAACCGTCACAGAACTTCTAGTGGTAATGTCATGGTTTCTTCAGAGGTGTCCTCAATGGAAATGGGTTCCTTGCAGATAACAAAATTGTGGAGTACCACGCAAGCTTTGATCACCTCGTCCACAGTTTCTGTCTTGAGGTTGATCGCAGTCAATAGGACCCGCCATTTGGCTGTCAGAATACCAGAGGTACATTCAACCATTCTTCTTGCTCTTGTGAGGCGGTAATTAAAAATGCGTTTTGTTCTTGACAATCCTCTGCTACCGTACGGTTTCAAAAGGTGTTCTGACAGCTGGAAGGCTTCATCCCCTACACAGACAAATGGCATAGGTGGACCAGATGTTTGCGGCAACGGTCTAGGGGATGGGAACTGGAAGGTGTTTCCATACAGTTTACGCCCCATGGCAGACAGTTTGAAAACTTGAGAGTCATTGGAGCGGCCATAGGCCCCAATATCAACAGCAATAAATTTGTATTCCGCGTCAGCGATGGCCATGAGGACAATTGAAAAATATTTCTTGTAATTTAAATATTCCGATCCCGATCCGGCTGGCTTTACAATGCGGATATGTTTCCCGTCCACAGCGCCCAAGCAGTTCGGAAACTGACATATCTGTTGAAACTTTTCTGGAATTTCAATCCACCTCTCTGTTGTGGGCTCTGGTAAAAACTCTTCAGCTAAGGAGTCCCACAGTGCACGGCATGTGTACTTCACTATTCCAGATATGGTGGAAATCCCGAGTCTGTACTGGAAATGCAGTGACGAAAGGGATTCTCCAGTTGCAAGAAATCTGTGGGGAATTAAAAAACAATCAATTAGTTTAAAATCACAGCATTACATACCAAAACTCAGCTATAACACTTGGAGATGCAAACTACCACCAACAAGATCGCAGTGAAAGTGTGCTCTGATGCGAGCATATCCAATAAATGTGGCTTACCTTAAAGTCACCATCAGACGCTCTGCGGGTGAAACAGAGAAGTGGCAATAGGTGTCTGATTTTCTTATGAGGTGTGCAATGCGCTCCACCAAGTAATCAAAATTCTCCATTTTCATCCGAACATATCCAAAAAATTTATCCGGGTTTTCGTCTAAGGTCCATGCAGAGTGTAGAATAGACCCCACGCGTCATTCTCTTGGCTGTGATGGGGTGGATCCACAAACATCGTCTACGATGCCTGATGCGCTGCTGTCTCGCTCTCTCCTTCTCCAGAACAATCACCCTCAAACGATTCGCCTCCGCTGTAAAATCCGCCAAATTCTTCAAAATATTTCCAATCACAACATCCATCTTCGCCAGTAACTTGCTCTTCTCTCCAACCTGCACTTTCTCCTCTACAACCTGTCAAAGAAGGGCTGTAGGAACACGCTATATATAGTTTTTAAGTAGTCAATCCCGTTCGGAAGGCCACAAGGGGCGATTTTAAAAACCGGATGCGGCGTAATCCGTCGAAAAACGGATCAAAAACCGGATGAACCGGATGAGACGGATCCGGTTTTGGCTGTCAAGCGCAAGATGGATCCGGCAGAAAACCGGATCCATCACATCCGGTTTTACAAAACAGTTGCCAGATCCGGCGCTCCGGCACGACGCCGGAACGCGCCTGACGCCGAAAACCTGATGTGTGAAAGTAGCCTAATTCTTTTGATGCAGCTATGTATGGCTTGGAGCGTAGCCCTTTAGGAGAAGCTAAGTCCTCATCCAGATTCAATTTTTAGATGCAGCTATGTCTTTCACCTTCAACTGCACTACATAATACACAGGAACATCTTATTATATAGCTAACTAGCTGAAGAGCCCGTCGTTGCCTGGGCATAGTAACCAACTGTGGTTAGTTGTAACAAATTATAATGATTATATTGCACATAAAAACCGTGCATCTAATCCTATCCTGTGTGATACTGACTGCTGAGCCGTGTATGTAATCCTATCCTGTGTGATACTGCCTACTGAGCCGTGTATCTAATCCTATCCTGTGTGATACTGTCTGCTGAGCGGTGTATCTATTCCTATCCTGTGTGATACTGACTGCTGAGCTGTGTATCTATTCCTATCCTGTGTGATACTGCCTGCTGAGCTGTGTATCTAATCCTATCCTGTGTGATACTGCCTGCTGAGCTGTGTATCTAATCCTATGCTGTGTGATACTGACTGCTGAGCTGTGTATCTAATCCTATCCTGTGTCATACTGTCTGCTGAGCCGTGTATCTAATACTATCCTGTGTGATACTGACTGCTGAGCTGTGTATCTAATCCTATCCTGTGTGATACTGACTGCTGAGCTGTGTATCTCATCCTATCCTGTGTGATACTGCCTGCTGAGCTGTGTGTCTAATCCTATCCTGTGTGATACTGTCTGCTGAACCGTGTATCTAATACTATCCTGTGTGATACTGACTGCTGAGCTGTGTATCTAATCCTCTCATGTGTGATACTGACTGCTGAGCCGTGTATCTAATCCTATCCTGTGTGATACTGGGCTCCCCCTGCAGTCTGTGTCAGAGGGTGGTTTGTGTTGGCACGGTAATAACTTGTGTTATTTCCAGCTTTACAGAAGGACGATAACACCATAGAAATGATAAGAATAATAGGCCTCAGTTACCACAACTGTCTACAAAGAAAACTGTCGCTGATAGCAACCAATCACAGCTCATTTTTCATCTTTTAAAGAGCTCTGGGACAGTGTGGCGAGTTTTGAGTGGCGACTTCTGTGTTTTGACTTTTATGTGGCGAGGTTGGTGTATGTGTGGTGAAATGTGTGCTGAGGGTGGTATATGTGTTGAAGCACGTGGTAGTGTGTGGCGCATTTTGTGTGTGTGTTCACATCCCCGTGGGTGGTGAGTATCCCGTGTCAGGGCCCCACCTTAACAACTGTACGGTATATACCCTTTGGCGCCATCGCTCTCATTCTTTAAGTCCCCCTTGTTCACATCTGGCAGCTGTCCATTTGCCTCCAACAATTTTCCTTTCACTTTTTCCCCATTATGTAGATAGGAGCAAAATTGTTTGGTGAATTGGAACGTGCAGGGTTAAAATTTTGCCTCACAACATAGCCTATGATGCTCTCGGGGTCCAGACATGTGACTGTGCAAAATTTTTGAGGCTGTAGCTACGACGGTGCAGATGCCAGTACATACACTTTTCCCCCATTATGTAGATAGGGGAAAAATTGTTTGGTGAATTGGAACGCGCGGGGTTAAAATTTTGCCTCATAACATAGCCTATGACGCTCTCGGGGTCCAGACGTATGACTCTGCAAAATTTTTGTGGCTGTAGCTACAACAGTGCAGATGCCAATACATACACTTTTTCCCCATTATGTAGATAGGGGCAAAATTGTTTGGTGAATTGGAATGTGCGGGGTTAAAATTTTGCCTCACAACATAGCCTATGACGCTCTTGGGGTCCAGACGTGTGACAGTGCCAAATTTTGTGGCTGTAGCTGCGACGGTGCGGATGCCAATCCCGGACATACATACATACATACATACATACACACCCACATTGAGCTTTATATATTAGATAAACAATATTCTATATGAAATAAAATTCAGGTTCAAGGAGGAAGTTGAGCAAAATTAAATGATGGCAAATTTATGAGAAAAATAGGTGATTAAAGTCTCCATCAATTCACCAAAACAAACAGATCTTGTCATGGTATTTTGCCTGAGCACAAGGTTTCATTTACCCTTGGCCAGAATTATGCTTTATAAAATCACAGCAACTTGGCCACAAAATGTAAGGCCATTAGGTGGCAGCGGAATAGTCAGAGAGCCGAATCAATACCAGAGAATAACGCAATACAAAGGGGAAATCCAAAATACAGAGTCAGTAGCAAGCAAAAGGTCAATGCCGGTCAATAGCTGGGCTAACAGATGGGAGAGACAAGATCAGGTCAGGGAAGAGCTAAAGTCAAATACAGAGGAATCCAGACACACAGGGAACTATGGAGCAGTGTTGGGTAGGAGGAAGGTCAACAGACACGGGTAGGGTCAGATGAACGCAGCAGGACAGTACAGGAACTCACCAGAGCCAGCTACACATGCCGAAGATAAGCAATATGACTGGCACTGCACACAGGTTGCAGCACAGAGATATAGCAGACCGGACACAGGAATGAGACAGGGAAAATTAACCCCTGACATGACCAGACTGCAAAGGAGAAACAAGACAAAAACCTGGCCTGGATCATGACAGTACCCGCCTCTCAAGGGTGGCTACCGGATCCCCTGGCTTCCCAGGAAAACATGTATGAAAAGCAAAAACCAACCGATCAGCATGAACTGATCACGCCGGAACCCAAGATTGATCCTCCGGACCGTAAACTGTTATGATTGAGTCACCGTAGGAGGCAAAAACAGAAATGCCAGCTAAGTCCAGAAAACCAGAGAAGTTGGCAGCTATCGGATTGCAGACCCCTGAACCTATCAACACAACTAGCAGTAGCTGTGGGGGGTTCCTACGATGCACTAGACCCCTCGATCACAGCCGGAGAATTAAATAGGCCTAAAGAAAGAAAGGGGAAATCTAAACTGCCCCAGAGCAGACCCCAAAGCAATAGGCAGCCCCCAACATATAATGACGGTGAAGCAAGATGAAAACACTAACACAGACAGAAAGATAGACTGAGCAAAGACGGGGCCCCAGCTAACTAGATAGAAAAGGAAAGGAAGGTTGCTGTCTGCAATCCGTGAAAAACCCTATGAAAATAAGAGCCAACAGACTGACAGTGAAAAAGGCCCTGAAGACGCTAGACTTCAAAAAGCTATGTCAGTACTCAGGAATATTCTGAAGACAGATAAACAGGCAAAAGGAGATTCAGCTCACCCCAGCAGGGAATGGCAGAATCCAGAAAAGCAAGGAAAACAAAAACAAAACACAAATGCAACAGGCAAAGCAAAAATCTTAGCTTTAGAGGAGCAGGAATCAGACTGGTGTCCTAGAAGTCCACAGAGAAATCACCCGCAGGGCAGAAGGGCGTCGGCAGCCTTATATCCAGTTCGTGACTCCACTCAGCCAGTCATCCTCATTAGACTCAGGTGCCTGATAATCAAGCTCATTACCTTCCTTTACCAGAATAGGGAGTTCACCAGACCTCAGTGACAAAGGGGAAAATGAACTCACAACAGTAAACCCTCCAATGTACCAAGTAGTGAAGTGAGCTGCGAACCATTCGAGAGTCGACAATACGCTATAACAACACAATACAATACAATTCTGTTTGTCCATCCACAGAAACAGGATGGAGGTGGAGACTCAGCAGAGGAAGGTACAAACAATTTAAGAAGAGACATATGAAATACATTGGAGATACGAAGCGACAGAGGAAAGTGTAAGTGAAAGGCAACTGGGTTGACCACCTCAATGATCTCGTAAGGACCAATAAACTTGGGACTCAGCTTGACGGAGGGAAGTTTCAGACGTATGTTCTTGGTAGACAACCACACTTTATCTCCTACCAGAAACTTAGGTCCTACAGATCATCGCTTATCAGCAAAATATTTCCGTCTGCCCTGCGCCACCCCAATCGCAACCGTTGAACCGCTGCATCAGCACCTGGACACCTCAAAACCAGCCTGGAAAATTCACCACAATGGGGGTGAAAACCGTAATTACAGAAAAACGGAGAGGTGTCAGTGGACTGATTAACCCGATTATTGAATGTGAACTGAGCCACGGGCAACAAGGATCACCGATCATCCTGCTGAGACGTTGCAAGACACCTCAAAATCTGTTCTAGTGACTGATTGGTCCTCTCCGTTTGACCTTTGGTCTCGGGATGGTAGGCAGAGGAGAACATCAAGCAAATACCCAATCTCTTGCAAAACGCCCTCCAAAACTTAGACGCGAATTGCACCCCTTTGTCAGACACTATGTTCAGAGGCACACCATGCAACCATACAATGTGCTCAATAAACAATTTAGATAGTGTTTTAGCATTAGGTAGTCCTGCCAAGGGAACAAAATGAGCTTGTTTGCTGAACCTGTCAACCACAAACCAAACCACTGTTTTGCCATTGGAAAGAGGAAGATCAGTGATAAAATCCATGGACAAATGAGTCCAAGGTATATCCAGAATTGGCAATGGTACCAATTCCCCGGCCAGCCGGTTATGGGAGACTTTAGCACGAGCACATGTATCACAAGCAGACACAAACACAGCAATATCAGAAGACATGGAGGACCACCAAAACAGTCTCACAATAGCTCTCCGTGTGGCTGAGACTTCAGGGTGCCAACTGAGAGCAGAGTCATGGAACTGCTGGAGAACCCTCAACCGATACTGAACTGGGACGAATAGGCTTGTTATAAGGCAATGATGAAGGAGAAAGAGAATGAGCCTCACGAATTTCAAGCTCCAATTCGGAGGCCACCCCAGCAACAACCATCCCATGCTAAAGAATGGAGGAAGGAGGTTTGGGAGGTGATATCAGATCTAGAGTTGAGCAACTTTTGTTTTTTTAGGGTCGAGTTTCGTTTCGTGAAACCCGACTTTTCCAAAAGTCAGGTCGAGCAAGATCGGCCGATTATAGGGAAAAGTCGGGGTCGTCCCGAAACACGAAACCCAATGTAAGTCAATGGGGAATAAAAGTCGGCAGTGAGAGGAGGACAGGAAACACACCTACAGTGCCCATTTGAATGCCAAAAGCATCAATTCTTCTTACTTAAGATTGTCAACCTTAATTAACTTCATAATACAAGTTACGCACTGAAAAATGGGGGTTATTTGGCTAAAGTTGTGGGGGGTAGGGCTGGCTCCAGGTTTTCATGTGCCCTGGGCGAAAGAGCGCCCCTTTAACACATACCACAACTCATCATGCTCCGATACGGCAGAGAAATAGCGGTATAGTACAATGAAAAATACTTCACTTTTTACATCTCATGACGAGGCCCATCTATTTCTCCATACAGAATCATTGGTCCCATATAATGTTTGAAACAGTATATGATGAGCTCCACATAATGCTACAGTATATGTTGGTCCCCATGGATGAAGCTCCACTGTCTTATGGGCCCAAATAATGCTCCAAACATAATGGGCCCCATTTCTAATGCTCTAGTGTATAATGGGCCCTGTAAATGCTGCTCCAGTGTCTGATGTCCACCTTTGGAATGTTCCAGTGTATGGTGGGCCCCATCTATCATTCTCCAGAGTATAGTGCTCCCCAAAAATTGCTGTCCCAACATTGAAAACAATCAAATAAGTCTCCTCGCTAGGGAATCCCTGTACTAGTCTGGACTCCTCGTCGTCCCCATCTTCCATCTCACTGCACAGTATTTCAACCTTGCAAGTGCTGTGATCGTAAGCAAACAGGGGGGGCCCACTCGTTGGCGACGGCACTGGCACAGGGCCCCTGATAGTACGGTGGTGTGTCTGATGGCGGGTGGGCCGAACCTGCACTTTCATCTGCAGCTTCCTCTTTGTCACCGTGTAAGATGGAACTGTATATGGGAAGGGTAACCTGAGTTTCATCAGGGTCAGATTCAGGCCGTGTAGCGTGCGAGGGGAATGTAGTGGTCTGGGTCAATGTACCAGCAGATTCATCGAGCAGTAGCTGGGCATCAGTGCACTTGTGTCGCCCCCAGGAGTACGGTCGCCACAGTGGCATTACCTTCCTCCTAGGGAGTGTGATGTCATGCTTGGGAGCAACGAAGGATCTCTCTAGCAGGTTAACTGATTGGGCGGCGTTATTCCCACGAGTCATGACCCTCCAAACAGCGTTCATGAAGGCAAAGTGTTTGTTTTACGTGGGCAGTATGGTTGCAAAGCTGAACCTTAAAGGAATGTCCAGAAGGGCACCACCAGGAGTGGAGCCTACGGTTAAATTCGACTCCACCTGGGAAACCTCAACATGCCAGCTACAGAACAGATGCACACATTGCAAGCTTAATTCCGTTAACGAACGAGACTCCGCGGTCCGAGTCCGGCTTACTAGAGGGACACGTGAGGCTCTGGCACATGAGATTGGCCAATAACTGGTGTGTCATGCCCTTACATGTCCGTGGCTGCATGTGCGCTACACTGAAAAGGCCAGCGTTTGTCGCTTACAGGTGCAGATAACCCGCTGAACAACGTTAGTGATGGGGATCACTGATTACAATTATTACCCGCGAACGATGATTTCCCAGTAAGTGCAGGTCAACCGCAGTTCCGGAATTACGCCTAACCGTCATTCCTGAAAAAATGAAAAACTTACGTGTGCAAACCACAGGTGCTGTAGCTTGCTTAACAGCTCGCCAGCCGTTCTCACGCCCAGTATGGATTACACGTGATTGCACAAAGGTGAGAAAGGGTACAGTATCCCAGGATAACATGTATGGATAGCATACACATTCAAAATATATGTCTATACATCAGGAGGCAGGCTCAGATGGTGTTAGGCCCAGTATGGCTTGCACGTGATTGCACAAAGGTGAGAAAGGGTACCGTATCCCCGGATAACATGTATGGATAGCGTACACATTCAAAATATATGTCTATACATCAGGAGGCAGGCTCAGACGGTGTTAGGCCCAGTATGGCTTGCACGTGATTGCACAAAGGTGAGAAAGGGTACCGTATCCCCGGATAACATGTATGGATAGCGTACACATTCAAAATATATGGCTATACATCAGGAGGCAGGCTCAGACGGTGTCAGGCACAGTATGGATTTGACGGCCCAGACTACACAGCGGAGGAGCAGGGAGAGGTAAAGATTGCAAATGCTGGGGTCCTGCCCAAGCAAGGGGGGCCCACTCGTGGGCGTCGGTACTGGCACTGGGCCCCTCATAGTACGGCAGTATGTCTGACGGCGGGTGTGCACCACCACCGTCAGAGACACTTGATTGCACTATGAGGGACCCTGTGCCAGTGCCCGCGCCCAAGAGTCGGCCTACCCACCTGTCCAGGGCAACGGCACTCGCACGGTGTCGTGCGCTAGGTGGTGACCCCGGCCATGGGGGGGGGAGGCAGCACAGTTAGGGAGTTTTAGAAAGTGGCATATGTTGATGTTGGACATTCAGCTGATGCAAAAGGCGAAATAGGTCAAGTCCCAGGAAGAGGTGGACCAAAGCAAGCCATTTTTCTGTCACCCTATGTGTCATCAGGGGAAGGTGGGACAAAATCCTTGGAAACCCATGCATGGTTCATTTTAATGAAGGTTAGATCATCCACATTTTGGGTTGACAGACGGGTCCTTTTTCTGTCAGGATTGATCCAGCTGCACTGAAGACTCTTTCCGATAGCACACTTGCAGCTGGGCAAGCGAGCTCCTGTAAGGCATATTGTGCCAATTCAGGCCAGGTGTCCAGTTTAGCGGCCCAATAGTCAAAGGGGAATGACCTGTGTGGGAGAACATCGATATGGGAGGAAAAGTAGTTTGTAACCATAGATGACAACTGCTGTCTCCTGTCACTTTCCATCGATGCAGTATTACCAGTTGTGTGAGCGGTCCGTGAAAAATCAGTCCACAACATTGTCATGAAACCCCTGTCTCCAACGCCACTTCTGCTGTGTGCACCATGAACACCTCTGCCATCTGCCCCCGGCCCGTACGGCTCGTGTGAGAACCATCACCGCTGCTGTGTGCTGGGAATGCCTCAAGCAACCGATTTACCAGAGTTGCTTGTTTATTAGCCAATATTAGGTCAAGGTTCTCCTGTGGCATGATGTTTTGTAATTTGCCTTTATAGCGTGGATCCAGGATGCTGGCCAACCAGTAGTCGTCATCGTTCATCATTTTGGCAATGCGGGGGTCCCTTTTTAGGATCTGCAAGGCATAATCTGACATGTGGGCCAATGTTCCCGGTGTCAATGATGCACTGCGAGTGCTGGGTGGAGTAGCACTTTCTGGCAAATCCACATCCCTCCAGTCACGCACAAACCCTGTACCAGACCTTGCCACGCCAACATTTTCTCTTGCCCCACGAGATGCATCCTCCTCCCCTAAGTAATCATCCCCATCATCATCCTCCTCCTCCTCTTCTTCCTCCACCTCGTCCAGGAGAGGTCCCTGAGCAGACAATGGTTGAATGTCATCAAGGATTCCCTCCTCCTCTTCCTCCTCATCAACATTGGCTGCAGACGCCTGCTCCTTAAGGTGCGTCAAAGTTTGCATGAGCAGACGCATAAGTGGGATGCTCATGCTTAGGATGGCGTCGTCTGCGCTTACCAGCTGTGTGCATTCCTCAAAACACTGAAGGACTTTACAGAGGTCTTTCAGCTTCGACCACTGCACGCCTGTCAACTCCATGTCTGCTCTCAAAGTGCCTGGCCGTGTATCCTCCCACAAATGCATTATGGCCTGCCTCTGCTCGCACAGCCGCTCCACCATGTGCAGGGTGGAGTTCCACCTTGTTGCAATGTCGATAATGAGGCGGTGGTTGGGAAGGTGGAGCAATCACTGCAGCTTCTGCATACGAACGGAGTGTACAGGCGACCGGCGGATGTGCGCGCACAGTCTTCGCACCTTCTGGAGCAGGGCTGTTAACTCCGGATAATTTTTGAGGAAGCACTGCACCACCAAGGTTCAAGGTGTGAGCCAAGCAAGGTATGTGGCTGAGTTTTGAAAGGGCTATGGCTGCCACAAAATTACGGCCGTTATCACTAACTACCTTGCCTGCCTCAAGATGTACACTGCCCAGCCATGACTCAGTTTGTCGCTTCAAGTACTCGGCCAGCACCTCGGCGGTGTGTCTGTCGCCCAAACACATCATCTGCAACACAGTCTGCTGACGCTTTCCACTAGCTGCTCGATAGGGGGACACATCGTGTGCAACAGTGGCAGCTGCAGATGGAGTGCTCGTACGACTGTGCTCTGTGGACGAGCTTTCGCTTCTGGAGGAGGAGGAGGAGGAGGGTCGAACGCCTACAGCCAACTGTTTCCTATATCGTGGGCTAGGCAGCACTGTCCCACCACCACTGTCCCCTGTGGACCCTGCATCCACCACATTAACCCAGTGCGCAGTGATGGACACGTAACAGCCCTGGCCATGCCGACTGGACCATGCATCAGTTGTGAGGTGCACCTTTCCACTCACTGACTGCTTGAGTGCATGGACAATGCGGTCTTTTACATGATGGTGGAGGGCTGGGATGGCTTTGCGAGAGAAGAAGTGGCGACTGGGTAGGTCATAGCATGGTACTGCATAGGCCATGAGTTCACGGAAAGCTGCGCTTTCCACCAACCGATAGGGCATCATCTCAAACGAGATTAGTTTGGCAATGTGGGCGTTCAAACCCAGTGTACGCGGATGAGAGACTGAGTACTTTCTTGACCTACTCATAGTGTCTGGGAGGGTGAGCTGGACTTGAGAGCTGCATATGGTGGAAGTAGCGGTGGACAGGGCAGACTGAGAGAGGGTTGATGATGGTGATGGAGTTGGTGTTCTTTCTGATGGCCTAGATTCAGTATTTCGTTGATATAACAGTGGGATTCCCTGACTGCTGTGGCCTTGCAACGACACCTCAACATTTGTTGCTGTGCTAACCGGTGGGCTTACAGTGGGGGAAACAATGTAGCGTTGTTGACTACCTTCTTTGTGATCAGTTGCACATGTGGCACTTGAGGTTTGGTGTTGTGTCCACGCTTGCAAGTGCATGCTGGTTAAATGTCTAAGCATGCAACTGGTATTCAAATTTTTCAGATTTTTCCCTCGGCTAAAGGTCTTTGCGCACTTCTTACAGATAACCTTGGCCTGATCATGAGGATTTTGTTCATAAAAGTGCCACACTGCACTCTTCCTACTTTGGCAGACATTTTGCGGCCTAGCACGCTGTGATCTTTTGACCGTCTGGACAAGCTGTCCAGCAACTCTTTTGATTTTTGGAACCTGTCTTTGGAGTGCTCCGGGCCTGCCAGATAACAGCTGTTGCAATGTCGATGTCTGCTGTGGATGCTCCTCCTCATCTGAGCTATTGTAAGCAGCACCCTCTTCCCCCAATGGATGCCAATCTGGGTCAACAACTGGGTCATCCATCACCTCCTCTTCAGTGTCATGTGCACCTTCCTCTGTGTCACCGTGTATGGTGGTATAGTGTGCGGGAAGGGGCACCTGAGTCTCATCAGGGTCAGAATCTGGCTCTGTACACTGCGAGGACAATGTAGTGCTCTGAGTGAATGTACCAGCAGAATCATCTATCAGCGGCTGTGCATCAGTGCACTCCATGTCAGATTCATCTTGGCCTGGGTAATTCACCATTTCACTTGATAATCCAGGCATGGTATGTGAAAACAGCTCCATGGAGTAATCAGTAGTATGGCCTGCGTCATCCTTCAATCTTGGTTGGGGTGAAGGACACAAGGAAAGGTGTGGTTCATGAACATGAGCCTCCAATGACGACTCAGTGCTTTTATTTTTTACAACTTCAGAAGAGGAGGCGATAGAGCTGGAGGCTGAGTCAGCAATGTAAGACAAAACTTTTTCCTGAAGCTCTGGCTTTAAAAGCGGTTTGCCAACTCCTAGAAAACTAAGCCTTCGAGGCCTTGTGGAGCCAGACGATAACGCAGGCTCAACACCTCCTGCATTCGGTCCTATTTTGCTTTTGCCACTACCATCAGATCCACCACCAACACCATCATTACCAGCTGCCAACCCCCGCCCAATTCCACGGCCTCTTTCACCAGCCTTCCTCATTTTTGGTAGAAATGTAGACAAAATCCAACAAACTATATAGTAATGTAAAACAAGGTACAAGGTGTCTATAGGACAGGGGAGATTTTGAATTTCTGCAGACACTTGTGGACACTGGACACTTTTGGATTGTGTGAGGCCCACTGAATATCAGAGCGCTATGTCACAGGCTCGATGGCACAGGTGTGAAAAAAGTGACTACAGGATAAGGGAGATTTTGGATTGTGTGAGGCCCACTGAATATCAGAGCGCTATGTCACAGGCTCGATGGCACAGGTGTGAAAAAAGTGACTACAGGATAAGGGAGATTTTGAATTTCTGCAGACACTAGTGGACACTGGACAGTTTTGGATTGTGTGAGGCCCACTGACGCTGTATGGTGTGAAAAATGCACGCTCAGTATCTCAGCAGGACAAAAAAAAAAATTGGGATTGCTTTTAAAAAAGCAGTTTGCAGAGCAGTGGGTAAACAGCAATGCAGCTGTCAGGAAGCCTTAGAAGGCAGCCTAACAACCAACACCGCTGATCCACCACAATATAGCCTCCCCTTGCACTGCACACAGAGTGACTGGTGTGTTGTACAGGCAAAATCGCTAGCAGCAGAAGCAGTTTTTTTTTCTTCTTCCCTGCCTAACGCTCTCCCTACAGAATCAGCAACCTCTCCCTATGCTAAGATCGGCAGAAGTAAGATGGCGGTCGGCGTGCACGCCCTTTTATAACCCCTGTGACGCCCACCAAAGCAAGCCAATCACTTGCATGCCCTTCTGAAAGATGGTGGTGACCCCTGTCTATGTCATCACGTTGCCCACAGTGTCCGTGGATCCTGATTGGCTGAAAAAGAGCGCAAAACAAACTTTTGAAACGCGACTTTGGCGCGTAAGTCGCCGACCTCGTGGCCGACCTCATCCTAGGGTCGGGTTTCGTTTCATGAAACCCGACTTTGCCAAAAGTTGGTGACTTTTGAAATTTTTCGACCCGTTTCGCTCAACTCTAATCAGATCCAAGCTGCAAGATAAGGCATCGGCCTTAACATTCTACGAACTGGGCCAAAAGGTGATAGAAAAATGAAAATGTGAGAAAAAAGCGACCACCTAGCTTGTCTAGGAGTTTGGCAGACTCAATGTAAGACAGATTCTTGTGATCACCATGATCCAATGAACAGCACCAAAAGTGCCTCAACTCTTCAAAAGCCAATTTTTTGGCCACCAACTCCTGATTACCAACATCGTAATTTCTCTCTGCAGGAGAAATTTTCCTGGATAAAAAGGCACATAGTCTTAAATTAGTCAAAGTGACGGGTCCCTGAGACAACACCGCCCCCACTCCCACCTTTGATGTGTCCACTTCCACAATGAGTGGTTCTG
Organism: Dendrobates tinctorius; assembly: GCF_039654945.1. Classification (NCBI taxonomy): domain Eukaryota; kingdom Metazoa; phylum Chordata; class Amphibia; order Anura; family Dendrobatidae; genus Dendrobates; species Dendrobates tinctorius. Next base: position 21,258,811 of record NW_027361690.1, read on the forward strand.
ACGGATCGGGCTGAACCAACACAGGAGCAGACATAAAACACTTCTTCAATGCTATAAATGCTTCAACTGCCAGACATGACTAGACTTTAAGATCAGCCCCTTACAAGTGAGATCTGTGAGTGGAATGACCACCTGAGAAAACCCCTTGATAAATTTGTGATAATAGTTGGTGAAACTCAAAAAACGATGAAGACCCTTGAGGACTCTGAGTAGCATTCAATTAACAATGGTATGTACCTTTCTGGGGTCCATACGAAACCCATTGGCAGAGAGGATGAACCCCAAAAAGGAAAGCTCTTGGACACAAAACGAACACTTCTCAGGTTTAGCGAACAGAGAGTTCTCCCGTAAACCTATGAAGAACCGCACGTAAATGACCTATGTGAGATTCTTTGTCAGGTGAAAAAATAAGAATGCTATCCAAATATACAACCATAAAGTGCACATTGAAATCAGAAAATACATAATTAATGAAGTTTTGAAACACCACAGGCGCGTTCATGAGACCAAAGGGCATGACTAAAATTTCAAACAACCCCTCAGAGGTGAGAAATGCCGTTTTCCACTCGTCCCCTTCCTGAATGTGGATAAGGTTATACGCTCCCCTGAAATCCAACTTGGAAAACCACTTAGCACCAGATAATTGGTTGCAAAGATCTGGAATGAGCAAGAGGGGGTAGGTAATTCTCACCGTAATCTTATTTAGTTCTCGAAAATCGAGGCAAGGGCGTAAACCACCATCTTTCTTTTTAACAAAAAAGAATCCAGCAGCCACAGGAGAGACAGAGGGACAGATGTGACCTTTGCGTAAACTTTCTGAGATATAATCTTTCATAGCGGTGCATTCCGGGCCAGAAAGAATGTACAAACGGGCCTTGGGCAATTTAGCACCTGGAATCAGATTAATAGTACAATCATAGGGGCGATGTGGTGGCAAGACCTCAGCCTCTTTTTTGGAAAATATGTCTTCAAAATCTTTCAGGTACTCCAGAATACGCTTCAGATTAACAGAAGACACCAGAACAGCAGAAAGACAACCATTAGAAGAATTAGGACCCCATTTTCCAATATAACGAGATTCCCAGTCAATAACAGGAATATGCAACTGTAACCAGGGGAATCCCAACACCAGTCCTGCTGGAAGGTTATCCAGAACATATGAAATTTGCTCTTCGTGCAGGGAACCCACCTTGAGGGGAAACTCCTCAGAGACAAACTTATCCACATTTTGAGCCAACGGTGTCTTATCAATGGCAATGATATGGATGGGAGTCTTTAACTTAACTCTCCCTAGCTTCCTCTTGGACACCAGACCAGAGTCAATAAAATTCATGGATGACCCACAGTCCACAAAAGCTGAAGTGGGTGCAAAACCATCTCCACAACAAAGTTCCTCCTCTGACAGAATCTTCTAAAATGAGGAAAATGGTACCTGAGAGTCTGGGTGACCTCCTTGACAATCACCAGACATAAGCCTTTCCCGGTAACTTGTTAATTGGTGGGCAAAAGAGGCAGTCCTTCTTCCAATGTCCCGAACTTCCACTATAGAAACATAATTTCACTTTGTGTCGCCGCTTCCTCTCCTTATCTTTGAGGTTAGTGACCCCAACCTCCATAGGTTCCGTATATGGCATCACCTCGGACTTAGCAAGATATACTGGAACCTCTCGCTGGATTACTCCTCTCTCTCGCAATCTCTGATCCATGTGAATGGTCTGGGTCATGGCCTCCTCCAAAGAACTGGGTGGCGAATGGAGAGCCAGAGCACCCTTGAGATGATCCGAAAGTTCTTTCCTGAACTGGCATTTTAAAGCAGAGTCATTCCAGGATAAAAAGACAACTCGGTGGACCACCGTCTAAACTCTGAACAGTACCATTCTGCAGTGAATTTACCCTGGAAGAGACCCATAATCGTGTCCTCTGCCACACTGACCCAGTCTGGTTCATTGTAAATCAGTCCTAAGTAGAGTTGAGCGACTTTTGGTTTTTTAGGGTCGCGTTTCGTTTCGTGAAACCCGACTTTTCCAAAAGTCGGGTCGAGCAAGATCGTCCGATTATAGGGAAAAGTCGGGGTCGTCCCGAAACACGAAACCCAATGTAAGTCAATGGGGAATAAAAGTCGGCAGTGAGAGGAGGACAGGAAACACACCTACAGTGCCCATTTGAATGCCAAAAGCATCAATTCTTCTTACTTAAGCTTGTCAACCTTAATTAACTTCATAATACAAGTTACGCACTGAAAAATGGGGGTTATTTGGCTAAAGTTGTGGGGGGGGAGGGCTGGCTGCAGGTTTTCATGTGCCCTGGGCGAAAGAGCGCCCCTTTAACACATACCACAACTCATCATGCTCCGATACGGCAGAGAAATAGCGGTATAGTACAATGAAAAATACCTCACTTTTTACATCTCATGACGAGGCCCATCTATTTCTCCATACAGAATCATTTATCCCATATAATGTTTGAAACAGTATATGATGAGCTCCACATAATGCTACAGTATATGTTGGTCCCCATGGATGAAGCTCCACTGTCTTATGGGCCCAAATAATGCTCCAAACATAATGGGCCCCATTTCTAATACTCTAGTGTATAATGGGCCCTGTAAATGCTGCTCCAGTGTCTGATGTCCACCTTTGGAATGTTCCAGTGTATGGTGGGCCCCATCTATCATTCTTCAGAGTATAGTGCTCCCCAAAAATTGCTGTCCCAACATTGAAAACAATCAAATAAGTCTCCTCGCTAGGGAATCCCTGTACTAGTCTAGACTCCTCGTCGTCCCCATCTTCCATCTCACTGCACAGTATTTCAACTTTGCAAGTGCTGTGATCCTGGGCAAGCAGGGGGGGCCCACTCATTGGCGACGGCACTGGCACAGGGCCCCTGATAGTACGGTGGTGTGTCTGATGGCGGGTGGGCTGAACCTGCACTTTCATCTGCAGCTTCCTCTTTGTCACCGTGTAAGATGGAACTGTATATGGGAAGGGTAACCTGAGTTTCATCAGGGTCAGATTCAGGCCGGGTAGCGTGCGAGGGGAATGTAGTGGTCTGGGTCAATGTACCAGCAGATTCATCGAGCAGTGGCTGGGCATCAGTGCACTTGTGTCGCCCCCAGGAGTACGGTCGCCACAGTGGCATTACCTTCTTCCTAGGGAGTGTGATGTCATGCTTGGGAGCAACGAACGATCTCTCTAGCAGGTTAACTGATTGGGCGGCGTTATTCCCACGAGTCATGACCCTCCAAACAGCGTTCATGAAGGCAAAGTGTTTGTTTTACGTGGGCAGTATGGTTGCAAAGCTGAACCTTAAAGGAATGTCCAGAAGGGCACCACCAGGAGTGGAGCCTACGGTTAAATTCGACTCCACCTGGGAAACCTCAACCATGCCAGCTACAGAACAGATGCACACATTGCAAGCTTAATTCCGTTAACGAACGAGACTCCGTCATGCCCCGCGGTCCGAGTCCGGCTTACTAGAGGGACACGTGAGGCTCTGGCACATGAGATTGGCCAATAACTGGTGTGTCATGCCCTTACATGTCCGTGGCTGCATGTGCGCTACACTGAAAAGGCCAGCGTTTGTCGCTTACAGGTGCAGATAACCCGCTGAACAACGTTAGTGATGGGGATCACTGATTACAATTATTACCCGCAAAAAATGATTTCCCAGTAAGTGCAGGTCAACCGCAGTTCCGGAATTAGGCCTAACCGTCATTCCTGAAAAAATGAAAAACTTACGTGTGCAAACCACAGGTGCTGTAGCTTGCTTAACAGCTCGCCAGCCGTTATCACGCCCAGTATGGATTACACGTGATTGCACAAAGGTGAGAAAGGGTACCGTATCCCCGGATAACATGTATGGATAGCGTACACATTCAAAATATATGTCTCAGGAGGCAGGCTCAGACGGTGTTAGGCCCAGTATGGATTGCACATGATTGCACAAACGTTAGAAAGGGTACTGTATCCCCGGATAACATGTATGGATAGCGTACACATTCAAAATATATGTCTCAGGAGGCAGGCTCAGACGGTGTTAGGCCCAGTATGGATTGCACGTGATTGCACAAAGGTTAGAGAGGGTACCGTTTCCCCGGATAACATGTATGGATAGCGTACACATTCAAAATATATGTCTCAGGAGGCAGGCTCAGACGGTGTTAGGCCCAGTATGGATTGCACGTGATTGCACAAAGGTTAGAAAGGGTACCATATCCCCGGATAACATGTATGGATAGCGTACACATTCAAAATATATGTCTCAGGAGGCAGGCTCAGACGGTGTTAGGCCCAGTATGGATTGCACGTGATTGCACAAAGGTTAGAAAGAGTACCGTATCCCCAGATAACATGTATGGATAGCGTACACATTCAAAATATATGTCTCAGGAGGCAGGCTCAGACGGTGTTAGGCCCAGTATGGATTGCACGTGATTGCACAAAGGTTAGAAAGGGTACCGTTTCCCCGGATAACATGTATGGATAGCATACACATTCAAAATATATGTCTCAGGAGGCAGGCTCAGACGGTGTTAGGCCCAGTATGGATTGCACGTGATTGCACAAAGGTTAGAAAGGGTACCGTATCCCCGGATAACATGTATGGATAGCGTACACATTCAAAATATATGTCTATACATCAGGAGGCAGGCTCAGACGGTGTTAGGCCCAGTATGGATTGCACGTGATTGCACAAAGGTTAGAAAGGGTACCATTTCCCCGGATAACATGTATGGATAGCGTACACATTCAAAATATATGTCTCAGGAGGCAGGCTCAGACGGTGTTAGGCCCAGTATGGATTGCACGTGATTGCACAAAGGTTAGACAGGCTCGATGGAACAGCTGACTAGATGATAAGGGAGATTTTGAATCTCTGCACAACCTTTTGGACACTGGACACTTTTGGATTGTGTGAGGCCCAATGAATATCTGAGCGCTATGTGACAGGCTCGATGGCACAGCTGTGACCAAACTGACTAGAGGATAAGGGAGATTTTGAATCTCTGCACACACTTTTGGACACTGGACACTTTTGGATTGTGTGAGGCCCAATGAATATGAGCGCTATGTGACAGGCTCGATGGCACAGCTGTGACCAAAGTGACTAGAGGATAAGGGAGATTTTGAATCTCTGCACACACTTTTGGACACTGGACACTTTTGGATTGTGTGAGGCCCAATGAATATCTGAGCGCTATGTGACAGGCTCGATGGCACAGCTGTGACCAAAGTGACTAGAGGATAAGGGAGATTTTGAATCTCTGCACACACTTTTGGACACTGGACACTTTTGGATTGTGTGAGGCCCAATGAATATCTGAGCGCTATGTGACAGGCTCGATGGCACAGCTGTGACCAAAGTGACTAGAGGATAAGGGAGATTTTAAATCTCTGCACACACTTTTGGACACTGGACACTTTTGGATTGTGTGAGGCCCAATGAATATCTGAGCGCTATGTGACAGGCTCGATGGCACAGCTGTGACCAAAGTGACTAGAGGATAAGGGAGATTTTGAATCTCTGCACACACTTTTGGACACTGGACACTTTTGGATTGTGTGAGGCCCAATGAATATCTGAGCGCTATGTGACAGGCTCGATGGCACAGCTGTGACCAAAGTGACTAGAGGATAAGGGAGATTTTGAATCTCTGCACACACTTTTGGACACTGGACACTTTTGGATTGTGTGAGGCCCAATGAATATCTGAGCGCTATGTGACAGGCTCGATGGCACAGCTGTGACCAAAGTGACTAGAGGATAAGGGAGATTTTGAATCTCTGCACACACTTTTGGACACTGGACACTTTTGGATTGTGTGAGGCCCAATGAATATCTGAGCGCTATGTGACAGGCTCGATGGCACAGCTGTGACCAAAGTGACTAGAGGATAAGGGAGATTTTGAATCTCTGCACACACTTTTGGACACTGGACACTTTTGAATTGTGTGAGGCCCAATGAATATCTGAGCGCTATGTGACAGGCTCGATGGCACAGCTGTGACCAAAGTGACTAGAGGATAAGGGAGATTTTGAATCTCTGCACACACTTTTGGACACTGGACACTTTTGGATTGTGTGAGGCCCAATGAATATCTGAGCGCTATGTGACAGGCTCGATGGCACAGCTGTGACAAAAGTGACTAGAGGATAAGGGAGATTGGATTGCTTTTAAAAAAGCAGTTTGCGGAGCAGTGGGTAAACAGCAATGCCAGCCTGTCAGGAAGCCTTAAAAGGCAGCCCAACAACCAACACCACTGATACACCACAATATAGCTTCCCCTTGCACTGCACACACAGTGACTGGTGTGTTGTGCAGGCCAAATTGCTAGCAGCAGAAGCAGTTTTTTTTTCTTCTCAGCAGGACAAAAAAAAAAATTGGTATTGCTTTTAAAAAAGCAGTTTGCGGAGCAGTGGTAAACAGCAATGCAGGAATGTCAGGAAGCCTTAGAAGGCAGCCCAACAACCAACACCACTGATACACCACTATATAGCCTCCCCTTGCACTGCACACACAGTGACTGGTGTGTTGTGCAGGCCAAATCGCTAGCAGCAGAAGCAGTTTTTTTGTCTTCTTCCCTGCCTAATGCTCTCCCTACAGAATCAGCAGCAACCTCTCCCTATACTGAGATCGGCAGAAGTAAGATGGCGGTCGGCGTGCACGCCCTTTTATATCCCCTGTGACGCCCACCAAAGCAAGCCAATCACTTGCATGCCCTTCTGAAAGATGGTGGTGACCCCTGCCTATGTCATCACGTTGCCCACAGTGTCCGTGGATCCTGATTGGCTGAAAAAGAGCGCAAAACAAACTTTTGAAACGCGACTTTGGCGCGTAAGTCGCCGACCTCGTGGCCGACCTCATCCTAGGGTCGGGTTTCGTTTCATGAAACCCGACTTTTCCAAAAGTCGGCGACTTTTGAAATTTTTCGACCCGTTTCGCTCAACTCTAGTCCTAAGGCCTCAAAGAACCTATCCACAGACATACTTTCAGGGGCCGTAGAAGGTAGGGAAAAAGTCCAAGTCTGAGGATCCTCCCTGAGTAAAGACATAATTATCCCCACCCATTGACTTTCATTTCCTGAGGATCTTGGTCTAAGGGAAACGAGTAACTTACAACTCTCTCTGAATATATGAAACTTCTTCTGTCCAGAGAAAGTATCTGTGAGTCTGATCGTAGATTCATGATAGTGTAAAGAAACATCAATGGGATCAGATTGCCTGAAGGCTAATTGTGTCATGGAACCCTGAAAAGATTTAACAGCTTCAGAAAGTTCCCCCTGGAGTTGGTTATGAAAGGTGGCAAGGGCTCTATGTTCTATGGACAAATCCTGCATCATTTGGTTCAAATTTGACATCTGAACTGCAGTAAGGAGCGGATGCATAGAGAGAAAAAAAATGTATGGCCAGTTATAATGTCACGCTGTAGTACTGCGGGTTACTGCAGAGTTACACAAACTCCACTAGATGGAAGCAGAGTGGAGAATGAGCTGAAAATCCTGCAATAAAGCAGACCCGCAGAAATACAGCGAAGCCACTACTAGGTGACAGCGGAATAGTCAGAGAGCCGAGTCAATACCAGAGAATAATGCAGTATAAAGGGAAAATCCAAAATGCAGAGTCAGAAGCAAGCAAAAGGCCAATAGTTGAGCTAACAGATGGGAGAGACAGGATCAGGTCAGGAAAGATCAGATGGCGCATCTGCGCTAGCATAAGGCAATAAAAAAAGGAGTAGTGTTAGCTCAGTCCATTTAATGCATGTGTTGAATGGACTGCTCTAATGCAATGTGAACCTAGCCTTAACCCCTTCATGGCCGGAGCTTTTTTCGATTTTTCATTTTTGTTTTTTGCTCCCCTCCTTCCCAGAGCTATAACTTTTTTATTTTTTCGTTAATATGGCTTATTGAGGGCTTATTTTTTGTAGGACGAGTTGTACTTTTGAACGACATCATTGGTTTTAGCATGTTGCATACTCAAAAATGGGAAAAATATTCCAAGTGTGGTGAAATTGTTTTTTGCTAGGTTCACTAAATGCAAAAACTGACCTTCCTTTATGATTTTCCAGGTCATTATGAGTTCATAGACACCAAACATGTCTATGTTCTCTTTTATCTAAGTGGTGAAACAAAAATTCCAAAGTTTGCTGAAAAAAAAAAAGTGCAATTTTCTGAGACCCATAGTGTCTTCATTTTTTGTGATCCGGGGCCGAGCTGATTTTTTTAATGATACCACTTTTGTGCAGATATGGTGTTTTGATCGCCCGTTATTGCATTTTAATGCAATGTCGCGGCGACCAAACAAATGTAATTCTGGTGTTTTTAATTTTTTTCTTGCTACGCCGTTTGGCGATCGGGTTAATGTTTTTTTTATTGATAGACCGGGCGATTCTGAACATGGCGATACTTAATGTGTGCATGTGTGATTTTTTTTAATTGTTTTATTTTTATTGGGGCGAAGGGGGGGTGATTTGAACTTTTATTTTTTTTTTTATTTTTTAAACATTTTTTTTACTTTTGACATGCTTCAATAGCCTCCATAAGAGGCTAGAAGCAAGAACAACTCGATTGGCTCTGCTACATATGGGCGATGAGCAGATAGCCCATATTTAGCAGATTTACTGCATTGCTTTGAGTGCCGGCCACCAGACAGCGTTCAAAGTGATCTGCATGGAACAACCATAGAGGTCTCTATGAGACCTCTGGTTGTCCAGGCAATGCGTCGCCGACTCCCAATCACGCGATGGGGTTGGCGATGTGCTCACTTCCGGCCCGGCGGCCGGAAGTGCTAGTTAAATGCCCGCTGTCAGCGCTTGACATCGGGATTTAACTAGTTAATAGGCACATGTGGATGGCGATTCCACCTGCTCCTATTGCGGGCACATGTCAGCTGTTCATAACAGCTGACATATCGCGGCTTTGAGGTGGGCTCACGGCCTGAGCCCACCTCAAAGCAGGGGAGTCTGACCGCTGACATACTATCCTGTCAGCAGTCAGAAAGGGGTTAAAAACAGACAACCAGAACCGCGACGGGGGAGAAGAACAAGAAAAGAACAGAGCAAGACACAGAGCGATGAAAAGGGGTTCAGAGCCCCAACAAAGATAATGATTGTCTTAAGACACTTAAAGAAGTTGAAAGCATTGTAAGGTAGCGCTTGTCATTCAGGTAGGGGATACTCGCTAGGCAGCCGATAAATCGGGTCTTGCACAGGTTTCTCAACATAACTCAGTCCATTCGGTTTATTATGCAGCATAAACCATGAAACAGCAACAGAAAGTTCATATCAAAACAGCATAGCGTCCATGACAGAGCTCCCCTCTGTTAACCCGGTGGTCCCACAGGCTTTGCTATGTCTGGTACGCAGGCTCTCTAGCTTCACAGTTATATCCCCTCTCTGGGTTATCTTCTAATAACTGCTTCTCAGTGCAGACGTTCATTCCCTCCTGGGAGCTATCAGACACACGTCTCCACGTGCACTCAGGAAGCCAGACACATTATCCTCAATCGGCCTCACGTCAGCCAGACGAGACCTTCCATACGGACCAACCGGGTCCAAGCATTCACTCATGTGACCTACCCTGGCCACCTTATATGGTCCGTAGCCACGCCCACCGGATCACATGGCTATGACCTCATCACAGGTCCTTCAACCACTCATACACATACTTTACTATGGCGTTTTAGACACCCGCCCCTAGGTGGGTTTGTAGGTGATTGATCCCACCCGTCTCAACAATCACCTGAAGGCTTCTCCCTAACACATTGGAACGAAAAATCAGCTCTGCTGATTAGCACATAATCAAGCCTTCATCCCAAGGCCACCCACCTTGGGATATATAACGATCCTTTAACACCCTGCTCCTGTTACCATGCTGGACATGGCTATCCGCCCATCCTGGGACACCCACACAGCGCCCCCTAGCGGACACAGTGGTCACTACACCACAGCAGATATTGTGTTATTACAGGAAACACATTTGAGAGATGAAGACATGTTCATAATTAAAAAATTTTGGGTGGCGGAGGTATTCATATCTGAAGGAGAGGGGAGAAAAGCAGGAGTGTTAATATTATTGCACAAAAATTTCCCATGCAAAGACAAACAGGTAGAGCGGGATACAGAGGGGAGATACTGTACATACTGTTAAAATTAGAATAGAATGAAAGGAAAATAAGTATAATTAAAGTATATGCATCCAATTCGGACAAAAACCTTTTTGAGCAATTGTGTACTACTAAATTATTGCAAAACACAATAAAGAAAATGGTAATTAGAGGAGATTTTAACAATATGCATTTGATAGAGGAGGGTAAGCTAAAAATAGGGGTACAAAGGAAAGCTCATATGGGAAACCAGCTCTTCTAGCAGAATTAATAGATAACACGGACACATCAGATGTGTGGAGAATGGAATCGCCTAAAGAACGAAAATTCAGACACTTCTCTCACCCACGTCAAACTTGGTCCAGAATTGATAATCTATTAGTGAGTAGAGAATTATTGGATATATGTAAAGAGGCAAAAATAGAGCAAATGGTGATTTCTGACCATGCACCATTATCGCTAAATTTATTAAAGCAGTATCCAAAAGGAACAGATTATATATGGAGATTCCCAGCATTTCTTCTTAGAGACCAACAATTTAAAGTGGTATTGCAACAATGGTGGGAAAAATATTTGTTTCACAATTCTACAGATAATTACCAGAGGTCTGCTGCCTCGGAATAACCCTTGACTCTGCTCTGTCCTTCAAACCGCACATCCAAGCTCTCTCCACCTCCTGTCGTCTAGAGCTCAAAAATATTTCCAGAATCCGCCCCTTCCTCAACCCTCATTCTACTAAAATGCTTGTACATGCCCTCATCATCTCCCACCTCGAATATTGCAACATTCTTTTCTGTGGCCTCCCTGCTAACACCCTCGCACCCCTCCAGTCCATCCTTAACTCTGCCGCCAGACTAATTCATCTCTCTCCTCGGTACTCCTCCGCTTCTCCCCTCTGCTAATCTCTTCACTGGCTCCCATTCCCTCAGTGTATCCAATTCAAATTACTAATGCTGGCCTACAGGGCCATCTATAACCTGTCTCCCCCATATGTCTCTGAACTAATCCCCCAATACCTTCACTCACGTAAACTCCGGTCCTCTCAAGACCCCCTTCTCTCCTCCACACTTATTTGCTCCTCACCCAACCACCTCCAAGACTTCTCCCGAATAGCCCCCATCCTCTGGAATTCTTTGCCCCAACACGTCCGACTATCAACCACAATCGGATCCTTCAGACGGAACCTGAAAACCCATCTCTTCAGGAAAGCTTACAGCCTGCAATGATCCCCTCTGCCTCCTCACCACTACTAGAGCTACCGCCTCACCATCACTGAAACTGCTGCAACCCCCCAACCTACTGTCTTCTTCCCCACCATCCTGTAGCATGTAAGCCTGAAAGGGCAGGGTCCTCTCTCCCCTCTATATCAGTCTATAATTGTTAGTTTGTTTACTGTAAGTGATATCTGTACTTTGTATGTTACCCCTTCTCATGTACAGCACCATGTAATCAATGGTGCTGTAGAAATAAATAATAATAATGATTTAAAGACATATTGGGAGGCAGGAAAGGCAGTTTTGAGAGGAAAATTAATAGTGTATGTGCATGCATTAAAAAAAAAAAACAACCATCAAATATGAAGAGTTTAGCAATAAGCTAAGGGAAAAATATGTAGTCAAAAATGTTATACGGACATTATTAGCCTTAGATTCAATAAAAAGTGGAGAATAGGCATCATAGACCGGTGTTTAGGAAAGAGTTGTAGAGAATAGGAGTGATAGACCTAGACCGTCATTAGTTACATTAGACGCAGAGAAGGCATTTGATAAGGTAAAGTGGAACATGATATGACAAGTACTAAACAAAGTAGGGATGATGGGTAATTTCAGAAACTTTGTAAAAGTCTTGTATACAAATCCCAAGGCAAAAATCCAAACCCCTGGATATCTCTCTTTAAGCTTCCTGCTCGAGGGATGCGCCAGGGGTGTCCTTTGTCACTGCTTATATTTGATTTAGCACTTGAACCCATGGCACCCTACTTGGAACAACATGAGGTATTTGAAGGGATAAGAGTAGGGGGCATGAGGATCAAAGCCTCATATTTTATGAATGACATAATACCTTATATGTCGGATGTGGAGTGAGATTTGCCAGAAATATTACATCTCTTAGAAGTCTTTGGTAGATTTTCAGGCTTCATCTTAAATAAAACTAAATGCAAAATTCTACAGTTGATAGACAAAAATAGAAATGATGCAGGTTAAAAAAAAAATAAATTTGGTATTACGGTAGCTGGAACGCATATCACATATTTGGGTATCAAGTTAGGTAGAACACTGAAGTCAGTCTATAATTTAAATTCTCTCCCTCTATATCTAAAATACAACAGGAACTGGAAAGATGGCAAAATCTACCTTTGAGCTTATTGGGAAGGATACACCTTTTAAAAACGGTGAGCATTTCAAAACTCATGTATCCACTACAGAAAATACCGGTTCCCTAAAACATGTAGACGTGGAGATGATAAATTCAGCTATCAGGAAATTCATATGGAATGGTCGGAGGCCCCTTATAAAATTAAAAATGTGATGGCAACAAAAGAGGAGGGGGGCAAATCTACCAGACATAAGAAGATACAACCTGGCATGTATCTCCCGGCACATAATGGACTGGTTGAAAGATACTAATAAATTTTCTGACACAGCCCTGGAAAAATCCTGTGTAGATTTGTGTATCAAGTTGCAATATTGCATACTCCACAAAATCTAATGCGTAGCAAAATTAAAAACTCAATAGTATACTGGAACATGATAGCAACATGGAAAGAAATCAGAAAAAGACTAAAGTTATTGTAGAGAATTTCAGGGGATTTGCCCTTGTGGGGCAATTAGGGGAGAACAAATTATTCCAGGAATGGAAGCTGAAGGGGATACTCAAAATAGCTAATTTACTGCACGAGGAAGAGAATAGGTGATTGACTAGAGAAAAGATTGTAGCAAAATTTAAATTAAGTAAACAATAATTTCTACTATTCGAACAAATCAGTGGCATGATTATGGTACATTTGATAAATGTAAGGGAAGAAACTATAACAAAAGCAATGGATACTCTATTATTAGACAGAGCAGGCACAAACAGTATATCTAGAAAATAAATTCTTTGGAAATTAGAAACAGTACAAGTATTTAGGTCATGGGATATAGGCAAATAGAGTAAGAGGAAACTGGGGAAAAAATCCTAGTAGGTGTGACGAGCGTCTGGTGCGAGTCTGGACTGCAATTGAGACAGCACCCCGAGCAACCCCAAGACCCTTTACCCCAATACAGGGATTTTGAATTACAGCAGAGCCCAGGAGGTAGCTGTCTGTATAAGAGCAGTAGACCAGAGCAGGACGGTCGCCAGAAAGGGATAAATTAACAGAACCGAAGAAGTAGTCAGGAGTCCAGGTCTAAACCAGGCGGTACAAAATCAGCGGACAATAGCAGAGTCAAAAATCCAGGCCAAGGTCAGAGTCTTAAACCAAGAGTGCAACAGAGGTACAAAATCAGCAGGCAGTATCAGAGTCAAAATCCAGGCTAAGGTCAGAGTCAGCAATAGCAAATAACACACTAGCACACTGGGGAAACCAAGACTATATCTGGTGGCCTGCAAGACAGGCCCCAAGGTATTTGAAGGATCAGGCTATCCTTCACAGGCTCACAGTCTGATGATGTCATTTGGACTGCCCCCAGGACCAGACCAGATGGTGATGCACCAACACCTTCATGACTGACAGAGGAGTGGAGCCTGCGCCCACCAGGTAGAATCATAGAATCGTAGAGTTGGAAGGGACCTCCTGGGCCATCTGGTCCAACCCCCTACTCAAAGCAGGATTCGCTAAATCACCCCAGACAGATATCTGTCCAGACTCTGTTTGAAGACTTCTATTGAAGGAGAACTCACCACTTCTCGTGGCAGCCTGTTCCACCCATTGATCACTCTGTCAAAAAGTTTTTTCTAACATCTAATCTGTGTATCCTCCCATTCAGTTTCATCCCTTTGCTTCTAGTCTTTCCTTGTTCAAATGAGAATAAAGATGATCCTTCTACAATGTGACAGCCCTTGAGATATTTGTAGACAGCTATTAAGTCTCCTCTCAGTCTTCTCTTTTGCAAGCTAAACATTCCCAAATCCTGCAACATTTCCTCATAAGACAGGGTTAGCAGACCGGTCACCATTCTGGTCGCTCTTTTCTGAACTTGCTCCAGTTTGTTGATGTCTTTCTTAAAATGTGGCGCCCAAAACTGGACACAGTATTCCAGATGAGGTCTGACCAAAGAGGAGTAGAGGGCAGTAATGACTTCATGTGATCTAGACTGTATGCTTCTGTTAATACATCCTAGAATTGCATTTGCCTTTTTTGCTGCTGTATCACACTGTTGACTCATATTCAGTCTGTGATCTATTAGTATACACAAGTCTCTTTCACATGAGCTGTTACTTAGCCCTATTCCTCCCATTCTGTATATGCTTTTTTCATTTTTATTGCCCAGATGTAGTACTTTGCATTTTCCCTGTTAAAAAACATTCTGTTAGTTGCTGCCCACTGCTCCAATTTATGTATATATTTTTGAATCTTTTCTCTCTCTTCTCTAGTATTAGCTATCCCTCCTAGCTTTGTGTCATCAGCAAATTTTATCAGTTTACCCTCAATTCCTTCATCTAAATTGTTGATAAAGATGTTGAACAATACAGGGCCCAGGACAGAGCCCTGTGATACCCCACTTGAGACATTCTTCCAACTGGATGTGCAGCCATTTACGACCACTCTTTGGGTCTGATCACTAAGCCAGTTATGAATCCACCTAACAGTTGCCTTGTTCATTCCATACTTAGTCATTTTTTCAATAAGGATTGTGTGAGGTACTTTGTCAAATGCTTTGCTGAAGTCAAGATATACTGTACTATACCTACAGAATTTCCCTGATCCACCCAATCAGTGATTCTGTCATAGAAGGAAATTAAGTTAGTCTGACATGACTTATTAGTTACAAACCCATGCTGACTCTGTTTAATCACTTCATTCTTATCCAGGTACTTACATACAAGTTGTTTAATAATTTGTTCAAAGATCTTTCCAGGTATAGAAGTCAGACTCACCGGCCTATAGTTACCTGGGTCCACCTTCTTCCCCTTTTTGAAGATAGGAACAACATTTGCTCTTCTCCAGTCTTCTGGGACTTCTGTTCTCCAAGAATTTTCAAAGATTATGGAGAGGGGTTCAAAAATTTCTTCTGCTATCTCCTTCAGTACTCTGTGGTGTAATTCATCTGGACCTGGAGACTTGAATCAATTTAGTTTAGCTAAGTGTTTCCTCACTATCTTTCTGCCTATAGATATCCTGGATTCTTCTGTTCCCTTAATAGGACAGTGAAGAACAGTTGATGTTACATTTCCTTTCTGAGAGAAAACAGATGCAAAATAGGAATTTAAAAGTTCGGCTTTCTCAACATCCTGTCTTACCATTTCATCATTTTAATCCTGTAAAAATCCTATAGCATCTTTGACTTTTCTTTTGCTTTTGACATATCCCCAAAATCCTTTATTATTGCTTTTGATGTCTCTTGCAAGCCTCAATTCATTGTTAGCTTAGATTTGTGCCCTGCAGGTTCTGCAGACAGCATTATATTCTTCTTTAGATATGACTCCCTCTTTCCATTGTATAAACATTTCTTTCTTCCTTTTTAGCATGTGCTTAACTTCTGTGTTAATCCATCCTGGTTTCCTTAAATGCTTCCTATTCTTCCCTCTTTTCGGAATTGTTAACAATTGTGCTTTGAGAATTTCATTTTTCAAGATTTCCCATCCTTCCTGGACATTTTTGTCCTTAAGGATATCCAGCCATTGGATCTCTCCAATTCTCTTTCTTTCTCTTTCCCTCCTGTACTCATTGATCTATGTATTTATAAAGATGTTTCCCTGACCTTTATCTACTACCTTGTATTTTGGGTAATTTTCCCCATCGCAGTGTTGACAGTGTGTCTTGCCCTCATCACCACTGTGCACATCTATTTTTTATCCCTCTATTTCCATGTACTGTAAGTGTCCACATTTTATATGTAATATCAATAAAATATTGTTTTTTATGGATCTTTTTGACTATTTGGCCTTTTTGGTGTTTACCCTCAGGGGTAGGCAAGGGCTGGAGCCAGCTGGCAGGGTGGTTATGGGGAGACTTAGCGCGACCACAGATTTCACATGGCAGTACATAGTCCTTACAATCCTTTACTACAGTGGGCCACCAAAAATTCCTGGTCACCAGTCTGATGGTATTATTGATACCTGGATGCCCTGCAAGGACAGAATCATGTGATTCCTTCAGAACTTACAGGCAAAATGTCGCTGGAACAAACAATTTTTGGGGAGGCGTAGTGTCAGGGGCTTGTTCTGGGGATCTACGGATCTCCTCCAGAAGATCCAAAGACACAGCCGAAACAACAATCCCGTTGGCCAATATTGGAGCTGGTTCAGAGTCCTCGGCCTGTGAGGGGCAAAAACTTCAAGAGATGGCATCAGCCCTTAAGTTTTTAGTACCTGGTCGAAAAGTGATCACAAAATCAAATCTCGAGAAGAACAAGGCCCACCTTGCCTGTCTAGGATTCAGTCTTTTTGCTGACTCCAAGTAGGTCAGGTTCTTGTGATCTGTGATCATGGTGATCTTATGTTTCGCATAGGGATAAATTAACAGAACCGAAGGAGTAGTCAGGAGTCCAGGTCTAAACCAGGCGGGTGGCAGAGGTACAAAATCGGCAGACAGTAGCAGAGTCAAAAACCAGGCCAAGGTCAGAGTCTTAAACGAGGAGGGCAATAGAGGTACAAAATCGGCAGACAGTAGCAGAGTCAAAAATCCAGGCCAAGGTCAGAGTCTTAAACCAGGAGGGCAACAGAGGTACAAAATCAGCAGGCAGTATCAGAGTCAAAATCCAGGCTAAGGTCAGAGTCAGCAATAGCAAATAACACACTAGCACACTGGGGAAACCAAGACTATATCTGACGGCCTGCAAGACAGGCCCCAAGGTATTTGAAGGATCAGACTTTCCTTCACAGGCTCACAGTCTGATGACGTCATTTGGACTGCCCCAGGACCAGACCAGATGGTCATGCACCAACACCTTCATGACTGACAGAGGAGCGGAGCCTGCACCCACCAGATGCCTGTGCAGGAGCCCCTTCTCTGTCACCACCACCCATGGGTGACCCACGGTGCCTTCGAGTGGCCGAGGCAGGAACAGCCGTTCCCAAGTCTGACGGTGACGTGACAGTCCGGTGCCTACCAGTGGCCAAAGCAGGAACAGCAGTCCCTGTGTCTGACGGCGACATGACAGTAGGGTGGAAGAACATTTTGAGTGAGGTTTCGAGGGACACACAGTTTAGGATCATGCATATGTAAGGAGAAGAAGCAAGCCAGGCTTGTCTCATCTATAACAGGCTTGGAACCGTCAGGTCTGTCACCTCAGTTACAGGGGAAGCGCTTAGAGTAACAGGATGTTCCCTGTGCTTGAGAAAGGGGCGTGGCTAAGCAGACAGAAAATGCCCGCAGAAATTCAAACTGTGGAGGCGGGAATGCTGAGCGCGCGTGAATGGTGTGAGGTAATTTCTGCTGTGAGGTGAGGGGGTGGAGCTAAGGGGAGCTGGAGATGAGAGGATGCGCTGACAGGAACTGACCGACGGGGTCCCGCTGACAGGCCGCATGTACCACTTTCCCCGCTAACATCGCTGTCCCCGCCTATTTAGGGAAGTGGACTGACCTATGGACCTGTCTGCAGTAGGAAGGTGAATGCAAAATGTGCAGTAAAAGCACTTGATGTGGACCGCTGTATATGTATGTGGGGAGACAGCTTGAGACAGTGGAAGATGGTAAAGTACTGGGTTTGGCCACTAGGGGGAGACCAGGGACAGCTGGAAAGGGAGACGGTGAAGTACTAGAGTTTGGCCACAAGATGGAGGCAGAGAGCAGTGAGGAAAGGGTTTAACAGCAGCATAAGGCTACAAAACCGCGGAGTCATGGTGGGCGGAGTTACAGGAGCTCTAGAGGGGAAATCCTGGGGAGGGGAATAAATAGCCAGTGAGAGTTTCAGAAGGAAGCCAGTCCAGGAGGAGGAGCTTAGGAGAAGAGGAGAAAGAAGGGAGAGACGGACAGAAGAAGAAGCTCCAGTAGGGACTGAGGAGAGAGACGGTCAGGGGGGTGGCCCTGAGAGGAGAGCCGCAGGACAGAGAAAGCCCAGGGGTACCAGAAGGATGGACTCAGACAGGGGAAGCGCTGTGGCCATGGGCCTAATGGCAGCCACAGTGAAAGAACCGCGAGGGACGTCACTGTAGAGGAAAGGGAAGAAGGTGGAAGGTACCCAGGCCAGTGCGTGGAAGCTGTCGTGCTGCTGTTGTGTAGCTGTGGTCGTCGGGAGGACGGCCAATAAAGAGGACCTGTTGAGTGCACATCGGTTTCTGTCTCCAGTCAGTTTGCGGCGAAAAAGGGACCACCCCCCAGTCGGCGCACGTACCTACACCTACATCAAGGTCCTTGAGAAGACTGTGAACTTGGCCGACGATGCTGACACAACTGCCCCGGCTGACGATACTGACTGGGGAAGGCAAGGTTTGTGTGAGGGATAGCGGTGCTCAACGGTACAACTCAGCAGAAAGAACAGATCACCGTGAACTGTTTTGGGACCGTCTCCCAGGCCCCGATAGTACAAGAATTTTCACCTCTAAGGGAAGAATCTGCCCCTCTTTCTGCCCTGCTAGAACCCTGGGCAATCACCGCCGGCGAAAGGATTGAAAATAAGACATTCTCAACGCCAGTAAAACTTCCCCCATTTTTTCACAAGACTAACAAATCCCCGTTGTGGCTCATTCCAAGTGGCCCCAGTCGAAGTGAGGGGCACATCTGTGACTGGAGCACCAAGTGATAAGTGCATAGTTTACATTTTCTTCCCCTATTAGTTAAAACCCCCTAGAAGTGTTCTTTGTATTAGGGAAGAATTCTCCCCCTCATTTAAATATCTCCCTGCTAGGAGTATCCTCCTGTGAATTAAACCCTTTGTTAACCCTTGGTCTGCCTCTAATCCATTACTGCATCCTGCTACCTGCTCACACATAGAATAATCTTGACCTTTAATATACCAATATCCAAACATATGAGAAATCATCTGACACATCGTCCAAAATGCAAACTTAACCCCTTCACCCCCAAGGGTGGTTTGCACGTTCATGACCAGGCCAATTTTTACAATTCTGACCACTGTACTTTTATGAGGTCATAACTCTGGAACGCTTCCATGGATCCCGGTGATTCTGACATTGTTTTCTCGTGACATATTGTACTTCATGTTAGTGGTAAAATTTCATTCAAATAACTTGCGTTTATTTGTGAGAAAAACAGAAATTTGGCAAAAATTTTGAAAATTTCGCAATTTTCCAACTTTTATGCCCTTAAATCACAGAGATACAGCACACAAAAAACTTGATAACTAACATTTCCCACATGTTTACTTTACATCAGCACAATTTTGGAACCAAAATTTTTTTTTGTTAGGAAGTTATAAGGGTTAAAAGTTGACCAGCGATTTCTCATTTTTACAACACCATTTTATTTTTAGGACCACATCACATTTGAGGTCACTTTGAGGGGTCTATATGATAGAAAATACCCAAAAGTGACACCATTCTAAAAACTGCACCCCTTAAGGTGCTCAAAACCACATTCAAGAAGTTTATTAACCCTTTAGGTGCGTCACAGGAATTTTTTTGAATATTTAAAAAAAAATGAACATCTAACTTTTTTTCACAAAAAAAATACTTCAGGTTCAATTTTTTTTATTTTACCAAGGGTAACAGGAGAAATTGGACTGCAAAAGTTATTGTGCAATTTGTCCTGAGTATGCTGATACCTAATATGTTGGGGGGAACAACTGTTTCGGCGCATGGCAGAGCTCAGAATGGAAGGAGCGCCGTTTGACTTTTTCAATGCAAAATTGGCTGGAATTCAGATCGGATGCCATGTCACGTTTGGAGAGTCCCTGATGTACCTAAACAGTGGAAACCCCGTACAAGTGACCCCATTTTGGAAACTAGACCCCCCAAGGAACTTATCTAGATATGTGGTGAGAACTTTGAACCCACAAGGGCTTTACAGAAGTTTATAACGTACAGCGGTACAATTAAAAAATCATATTTTTTCCACAAAAATGATCTTTTCACCCCAATTTTTATTTTCCCAAGGGTAACAGGACCCTAAAAGTTATTGTGCAATTTGTCCTGAGTACGCTGATACCCCACATGTGGGGGTAAACCACTATTTGGGCGCATGGCAGAGCTCGGAAGGGAAGCAGCGCCATTTGACGTTTTTGACTGGAATTGAGATCGGACATCATGTCGCGATTGGAAAACCCCTGATGTTCCAAAACAGTGGAAACCCCCCACAAATGACACCATTTTGGAAACTAGACCCACTAAGGAACTTATCTAGATGTGTGGTGAGAACTTTGAACCCCCAAGGACTTCACAGAAGTTTATAACATACAGCCGTACAATTAAAAAATCATATTTTTTTCACAAAAATGATCTTTTCACCCTCAATTCTTATTTTTCCAAGGGTAATAGGACCCTAAAAGTTATTGTGCAATTTATCCTGAGTACGCTGATACCCCACATGTGGGGGGTAAACCACTATTTGGGCGCATGGCAGAGCTCGGAAGGGAAGCAGCGCCATTTGACGTTTTTGGCTGGAATTGAGATCGGACACCATGTCGCGATTGGAAAACCCCTGATGTACCAAAACAGTGCAAACCCCCCACAAATGACACCATTTTGGAAACTAGACCCCCTGAGGAACTTATCTAGATGTGTGGTGAGAACTTTGAACCCCCAAGGGCTTCACAGAAGTTTATAACATAAAGCCGTACAATTAAAAAATCATATTTTTTCCACGAAAATGATCTTTTCACCCTCAATTCTTATTTTTCCAAGGGTAACAGGACCCTAAAAGTTATTGTGCAATTTGTCCTGAGTACGCTGATACCCCACATGTGGGGGTAAACCACTATTTGGGCACATGGCAGAGCTCGGAAGGGAAGCAGTGCCATTTGACGTTTTTGGCTGGAATTGAGATCTGACACCATGTCGCGATTGGAAAACCCCTGATGTACCTAAACAGTGGAAACCCCCCACAAATGATACCATTTTGTAAACTAGACCCCCCAAGGAACTTATCTAGATGTGTGGTGAGCACTTTGAACCCCCCAGTGCTTCACAGAAGTTTATAACCCCCGGGCGTGAAAATAAAAAATTCGTATTTTTTCCACAAACATGATCTTTTAGTCACCATTTTTTTATTTTCCCAAGGGTACCAGGAGAAATTGGACCCCAAAAGTTGTTGTCCAATTTGTCCTGAGTATGATGATACCCCATATGTGGGAGAAAACTACTGTATGGACACACGTCAGGGCTCGGAAGGGAAGTAGTGACGTTTTGGAATGCAGACTTTGATGGAATGGTCTGCGGGTGTCATGTTGCCTTTGGAGAGCCCCTAACGTACCTAAACAGTGGAAACCCCCACAAATGACCCCATTTTGGAAACGAGACCCCCTAAGGAACTTATCTAGATGTGTTGTGAGCACTTTGAACCCCCAAGGGCTTCACAGAAGTTTATAATGCCCGGGCATGAAAATAAAAAAATCGTATTTTTTCCACAAACATGATCAATTAGTCGCCAATTTTTTTATTTTCCCAAGGGTAACAGGAGAAATTGAACCCCAAAAGTTGTTGTCCAATTTGTCCTGAGTACGCTGACAGCCCATATGTGGGAGAAAACTACTGTATGGACACACGTCAAGGTTCGGAAGGGAAGTAGTGACGTTTTGGAATGCAGACTTTGATGGAATGGTCTGCGGGTGTCATGTTGCCTTTGGAGAGCCCCTAACGTACCTAAACAGTGGAAACCCCCACAAATGACCCCATTTTGGAAACGAGACCCCCTAAGGAACTTATCTAGATGTGTTGTGAGCACTTTGAACCCCCAAGGGCTTCACAGAAGTTTATAATGCCCGGGCATGAAAATAAAAAAATCGTATTTTTTCCACAAACATGATCAATTAGTCGCCAATTTTTTTATTTTCCCAAGGGTAACAGGAGAAATTGAACACCAAAAGTTGTTGTCCAATTCCCTGTTGAGAGGAACAGAGGCCGCTATTTGCAGACCGGATATAACTTCAAGAGAAATGTGCTGTCTTCCAGGTGCAAAAATTAAAGATGTGTCTGACAGGATATCAGGACTCTTCAGACCTACAGATGACTACCCATTCCTGCTACTACATGTGGGGACAAATGACACCGCAAAAAATGACCTGGAAACCATCTGCAGAGACTTTGAAGACTTAGGCAAGAAAGTGAAAGAACTGGGAGCGCAGGTGGTCTTCTCTTCCATCCTCCCAGTGGATGGCCATGGAACAAGGAGGTGGAATAAGATTCTGCAGGTGAACAACTGGCTACGTCGATGGTGCCGTCAGCAACGATTTGGATTTCTGGATCACGGAGTGAATTACTTATACGATGGACTACTTGCTAGAGATGGGGTGCACCTTACGAAGACTGGAAAGCATGTATTTGGAAGTCGCCTTGCTACACTTGTAAGGAGAGCTTTAAACTAGAACAACATGGGAAGGGAAGCAAAAGACCAGAAAAAGCCATACACCTGACAAATGCTATTGAGAACTCTGCTATTAGAAGTGGAAGGCAAGAACAAAGACAAAAGAATCTAATTAATAAAAATATTGGAGAAAGAGAAACCAATCACAATCTAAAATGTTTCTATACTAATGCACAAAGCATGGGCAACAAACAAGGAGAATTGGAACTACTAACACAGGAAAAGAAATATGATGTCATTGGAATCACTGAAACTTGGTGGGACAATACACATGATTGGAATACAAGACTAGAAGGATACAACTTATTTGCAAAAAACAGACTTGATAAACGAGGAGGAGGTGTCGCATTGTATGTTAGAAACGCGTATATCTGCACAGAGATTGAAGCTTCAGAGACTGGAAGTTCTGTGGAAACTGTTTGGGTAAGAATACAAGGACAGAACAATGGAAAGGACACCATTGTAGGCATTTACTACAGGCCGCCTGTGCAAGCTGAAGATATGGATGAACTCTTTATGCATCAAATGGCCAAGTTCTCCAAAAAATATGACATAGTTGTCATGGGAGATTTCAACTATCCAGACATTTGTTGGAAATCTCTCTCAGGCAAAACTAACAGGTCAAGGAAATTCTTATCCTCTCTTGCTGACAACTTTATCTTCCAAAAGGTAGGGGAGAAAACAAGGGGAACTGCTACCATGGATCTAATCCTTATAAACAGGGAGGAAATGGTTGAGGAGGTAAAAGTGGCTGGGACCCTAGGAGGTAGCGACCATGCTATTTTAGAATTTTGGATAACTAGAGGCGGAAGACCTGTGAAGACTCAGACGTCAAGGTTAGATTTCAGAAAGGCAGATTTTAAGGGTTTCAGAAAGAGAATTGGAGGGATCCAATGGCTGGATATCCTTAAAGACAAAAATGTCCAGGAAGGATGGGAAATCTTGAAAAATGAAATTCTCAAAGCACAGTTGTTAACAATTCCAAAAAGAGGGAAGAATAGGAAGCATTTAAGGAAACCAGGATGGATGAACACAGAACTTAAGCACATGCTTAAAAGGAAGAAAAAAATGTTTATAAAATGGAAAGAGGGAGGCATATCTAAAGAAGAATATAATGCTGTTTGCAGAACTTGCAGGGCACAAATCAGATTAACTAAAGCTGAAAATGAATTGAGGCTTGCAAGAGATGTCAAAAGCAATAATAAAGGATTTTGGGGATATGTCAAAAGTAAAAGAAAAGTCAAAGATGCTATAGGATTTTTACAGGATGAAAATGATGAAATGGTAAGACAGGATGTTGAGAAGGCTGAACTTTTAAATTCCTATTTTGCATCTGTTTTCTCTGAGAAAGGAAATGTAACATCAACTGTTATTCACTGTCCTATTAAGGGAATAGAAGAATCCAGGATATCTATAAACAGAAAGATAGTAAGGAAACACTTAGCTAACCTAAATGAATTCAAGTCTCCAGGACCAGATGAATTACACCCCAGAGTACTGAAGGAGATAGCAGAAGAAATTTTTGAACCCCTCTCCATAATCTTTGAAAATTCTTGGAGAACAGGAGAAGTGCCAGAAGACTGGAGAAGAGCAAATGTTGTTCCTATCTTCAAAAAGGGGAAGAAGGTGGACCCAGGCAACTATAGGCCGGTGAGTCTGACTTCTATACCAGGAAAGATCTTTGAACAAATTATTAAACAACATGTATGTCAATACCTGGATAAGAATGAAGTGATTAAACAGAGTCAGCATGGGTTTGTAACTAATAAGTCATGTCAGACTAACTTAATTTCCTTCTATGACGGTATCACTGATTGGGTGGATCAAGGAAATGCTGTAGATATAGTATATCTTGACTTCAGCAAAGCATTTGACAAAGTCTCTCATAAAATCCTTATTGAAAAAATGACTAAGTATGGAATGGACAAGGCAACTGTTAGGTGGATTCATAACTGGCTTAGTGATCGGACCCAAAGAGTGGTCGTAAATGGCTGCACATCCAGTTGGAAGAATGTCTCAAGTGGGGTACCACAGGGCTCTGTCCTGGGCCCTGTATTGTTCAACATCTTTATCAACGATTTAGATGAAGGAATTGAGGGTAATCTGATTAAATTTGCTTATGACACAAAGCTAGGAGGGATAGCTAATACTAGAGAAGAGAGAGAGAGGATTCAAAAAGATTTAAATAAACTGGAGAAGTGGGCAGCAACTAACAGAATGATTTTTAACAGGGAGAAATGCAAAGTACTACATATGGGCAATAAAAATGAAAAAAGCATATACAGAATGGGAGGAATAGGGCTAAGTGACAGCACATGTGAAAAAGACTTGGGTATACTAATAGATCACAGACTGAATATGAGTCAACAGTGTGATGCAGCAGCAAAAAAGGCAAATGCAATTCTAGGATGTATTAACAGAAGCATACAGTCTAGATCACGTGAAGTCATTATTTCCCTCTACTCCTCTTTGGTCAGACCTCATCTGGAATATTGTGTCCAGTTTTGGGCACCACATTTTAAAAAAGACATCAACAAACTGGAGCAAGTTCAGAAAAGAGCGACCAGAATTGTGACCGGTCTGCAATCCCTGTCTTATGAGGAAAGGTTGCAGGATTTGGGAATGTTTAGTTTGCAAAAGAGAAGACTGAGAGGAGACTTAATAGCTGTCTACAAATATCTAAAGGGCTGTCACATTGTAGAAGGATCAACTTTATTCTCATTTGCACAAGGAAAGACTAGAAGCAATGGGATGAAACTGAAGGGGAGGAGACACAGATTAGATATTAGAAAAAACTTTTTGACAGTTAGAGTGATCAATGAGTGGAACAGGCTGCCACGAGAAGTGGTGAGTTCTCCTTCAATGGAAGTCTTCAAACAGAGGCTGGACAGACATCTGACTGGGATGATTTAGCGAATCCTGCTTTGAGCAGGGGGTTGGACCAGATGGCCCAGGAGGTCCCTTCCAACTCTACGATTCTATGATTCTATGATTCTATAATTTGTCCTGAGTATGCTGACACCCCATATGTGGGAGAAAACTACTGTATGGACACACGTCAGGGCTCGGAAGGGAAGTAGTGACGTTTTGGAATGCAGACTTTGATGGAATGGTCTGCGGGTGTCATATTGCCTTTGGAGAGCCCCTAATGTACCTAAACAGTGGAAAACCCCACAAATGACCCCATTTTGGAAACGAGACCCTCTAAGGAACTTATCTAGATGTGTGGTGAGCACTTTGAACCCCCAAGGGCTTCACAGAAGTTTATAATGCCCGGGCATGAAAATAAAAAAATCGTATTTTTTCCACAAACATGATCAATTAGTCCCCAATTTTTTCATTTTCCCAAGGGTAACAGGAGAAATTGGACCCCAAAAGTTGTTGTCCAATTTGTCATGAGTATGCTGACACCCCATATGTGGGAGAAAACTACTGTATGGACACACGTCAGGGCTCGGAAGGGAAGTAGTGACGTTTTGGAATGCAGACTTTGATGGAATGGTCTGCGGGTGTCATGTTGCCTTTGGAGAGTCCCTAATGTACCTAAACAGAGGAAACCCCCACAAATGACCCCATTTTGGAAACGAGACCCCCTAAGGAACTTATATAGATGTGTGGTGAGCACTTCACAGGGCTTCACAGAAGTTTATAATGCCCGGGCATGAAAATAAAAAAATCGTATTTTTTCCACAAACATGATCAATTAGTCGCCAATTTTTTTATTTTCCCAAGGGTAACAGGAGAAATTGGACCCCAAAAGTTGTTGTCCAATTTGTCATGAGTACGCTGACACCCCATATGTGGGAGAAAACTACTGTATGGACACACGTCGGGGCTCGGAAGGGAAGCAGTGACATTTTGGAATGCAGACTTTGATGGAATGGTCTGCGGGTGTCATGTGCGTTTGGAGAGCCCCTGATGTACCTAAACTATTGAAACTCCCCACAAGTGACCCCATTTTCGACACTAGGCCCCCCACGGAACTTATCTAGATGTGTGGTGAGCACTTTGAACCCCCAAGTGCTTCACAGAAGTTTATAACGCTCGGGCGTGAAAATAAAAAAATTATTTTTTTCCACAAAAATGATATTTTTGCCCCCAATTTTTTATTTTCCTAAGGGTAACAGGAGAAATTGGACCCCAAAAATTGTTTTGCAATTTGACCTGAGTAGGCTGATACCCTACATGTGGGGGTAAAACACTGTTTGGGCGCATGGCAGAGCTTGGAAGGGAAGGAGCACCATTTGACTTTTTCAACTCAGAATTGGCTGGAATTGAGATCAGACGCCATGTTGCATTTGGAGAGCCCCTGATGTGCCCAAACAGTGGAAACCCTCAATTCTAACTCCAACACGAACCCCAACACACCCCTAACCCTAATCTCAGCCCTAACCCTAACCCTAACCCTAGCCCTAACCCTAACCCTAGCCCTAACCCTACCCTAACCCTAGCCCTAACCCTAACCCTAACCCTGATGGAAAAATGGAAATAAATACTTTTTTTATTTTATTATATTTCCCTATCTAAGGGGGTGATAACGGGTGGTTTGATTTACTATTTATGGCGGTTTTTATGTTTGGCGGCTGTCACACGCTAAAAGACGCTTTTTATTGTAAAAATAGTTTCTGCATCACCACATATTGAGAGCTCTAAGTTTTCCATATTTTGACCCACCGAGTCATGTGAGATCTTATTTTTTGCGGGACGAGTTGACGTTTTTATTGGTACCATTTTCGGGCACGTGACATTTTTTGATCGCTTTTTATTCCGATTTTTGGGACGCAGAATGAACAAAAACCAGCGTTTCATGAATTTCTTTTGGGGGGGTGCGTTTACACCGTTCCGCGTGCGATAAAATTGATAAAGCGGTTTTATTCTTTGGGTCAGTACGCTTACAGAGATACCTTATTTAGGTAGTTTTTTTATGTTTTGTCGGTTTTATGCAATGAAAACTATTTTATATAAAAAATAATTATTTTTGCATCGCTTTATTCTGCGAGCTATAACTTTTTTATTTTTTTGCGGATGATGCTGTGTGGCAGCTCGTTTTTTGCGGGACAAGATGACGTTTTCAGCGGTACCATGGATATTTATATGCGTCTTTTTGATCGCGCGTTATTACACTTTTTGTTTGGCGGTATGATAATAAATCATTATTTTTGCTTCGTTTTTTATTTTTATTTTTTAAGTGGTTCGCTAAAGGGGTTAACTAATGGGACAGTTTTATAGGGCGGGTCGTTACGGACGCGGCGATACCTAATATGTGTACTTTTATTGTTTTGTTTTTTTTCATTTCTAAAAAATGGATTTATTTGGGGGAATATTCTGTCACAGGCACTGCAGAAGGCTTCCTCATGCCTGCGCTTTGCAGGCACTGAGGAAGCCAGCTTCCTGCAGGCTCCCGAAGGCCCCCGTCGCCATCTTGGATTCGGGGGCCTGCAGGAAAGGAACCCCCCGCAGCAGCGCTGCACATTGCGCTGCCGTGGGGGGCTCAGGGAAGCACGGAGGGAGCCCCCTCCCTGCCGATGCTTCCCTTTAACCCCCGGTACACCGCGATCATGTTTGATCGCGGTGTGCAAGGGGTTAACGTGACCGCCCCTGACACATTGTGCCGGGTGTCAGCTGTGATAATCAGCTGACACCCGGCCGTGATCAGCGGCGCTCACCACGTGGGCGCCGCTGATCGCGGTAGACGTACTATCCCGTCCATGGGCATAGGGGCCCGGGTCCCATGGACGGGATAGTACGTCTCATGTCAGGAAGGGGTTAAAGATTCAGACTTATTACATTGGTTGTGGAGTTGCTCTAAAGTACAAGAATTCTGAGAAGACATAAAATTGGAAAATACGGGTGTTAAGAGTTTTCCTCTATATCCGTTACCATTTCTTTTCCATTACTGGAGGAGTGAAGAAGGTGTACAACAAAAAGAGAAGGAAAAACTAACTCCAATATTCCATACAATCAGTTTAATAGCCAAAAGAAGCTTGTTAAAACATTGTTTATCTGAATGTATTCCAAATTGGAAAGCGATAATAGGCCAAGTGAAGGCTGTATTTCATTTGGAAAGGATGGAAGCAGAATGTGATAAGGAAAGATATGTAAAATCACTTATGATAAAATGGAAAGTTTTTTACTCAATTATTACATAAAGGATGAACTTCATAAAATCATGAAGCCCTTTGACCAGACCAGTTGGCATTTACTGGAAAACAATTGATCTGAATGTGGAGCAAAAAAGGTATGAGAGATACAGGCTAACAGGAGAACATAGTCTAGAGATTAAATAAGGAAATGCAACATCTAAGGGGTTACTTTGGCCAAGAGAATCATAGGATAGAAGTGAACACTGAAAAAATATATAGTATATCCTCCATGTCTGAGTAGAGGGAGAGTAGTTGGGGAATTGTATATTTTGTTTTAATTCTTTTTCTTTTTCAGTTACTCTGTTTATGATCCTTTTATTTTGAAAATGGAAGAAAGGATACCAATTCTGAGAGTTTGTAAATCATTGTATATACTCGAGTATAAGCCAAGATTTTCAGCCCATTTTTTTAGGATGAAAGTGCTCCTTTTGGCTTATACTCGAGTTATTGTCCCAGGGGGTAGGCGGGAGGGGGAGCGCGGGAACCGGTGGCTGTCAGATCATACTCACCCCTTCCTGGTGCGGTCTCTGCACTTCCCTGCTTCTCCGATGGTCTCTGGCGCCACAGCTCTTCCTGTGTTCAGCGGTCACGTGGTACTGCTCATTAAAGTAATGAATATGCGCATATTCATTACTTTAATGAGCGGTACCATGTGACCGCTGAGCACTGGAAGGAGCTGCCATCAGAGAAGCAAGAAGTACAGAGACCGCACCAGGAGAGGGTGAGTATGATGGGGAGGATGGGGGGAGCCATGCAATATTCACCTGTCTTGTTCTACTGCCGCACGCCACTCTGTCTTCCGCGTCCTCTGGCTGTAACGTTCAGGTCAGAGGGTGCGATGACGTGGCTAGTGCACCCCCTCTGCCTGAACAGTCACTGCCGAGACCCGGAAGACAGAGCGGCATGCGGCGATGGAACGGGGACAGGTGAATATCGCAGGTGCTGGGGCCCTGAACCAGCGGTGACACTGGCACCTGGCCCCCATAGCGCCAGGGTCCCCGCCTGTTCAGGACACTGGCACTTGACCCCCAGCGACAATAGACGAGTATGTCATTTTTTTTTAATCGCAGCAGCAGCATATGGGGCATATACTTTATATCTATGGAGCATCTTATGGGGCCATCAACCTTTATGGAGCATTATATGGGGAATCTTATGGGGCCATTAACTTTTATGGAGTATTATATCAGGCATATTATTCTATAGAGCATCTTATGGGGCCATCATTAACCCTTTTGAAGCATTATATGGGGCATATTTTAATATGGAGCATCTTCTGGGCTATTTTTAACCTTTGTGCAGCATTATATGGGGCATATTTTTTGTATGGAGCATCTTCTGAGGCCCATCATGAACTTTATGGAGCATTATATGGGGCGTATTTTGTATGGAGCATTATATGGGGCTCCTGATTCAATATGGATATTCAAAAACATTTAACCTACTGATGTCTCAATTAATTTTACTTTTATTGGTATCTATTTTTATTTTTGAAATTTACCAGTAGCTGCTGCATTTCCCACCCTAGGCTTATACTAGAGTCAATAAGTTTTCCCAGTTTTTTGTGGCAAAATTAGGGGCCTTGGCTTATACTCGGGTTGGCTTATACTCGAGTATATATGGTAATTTTATTCTATGATTATAGATGTTAGAAAACAATAAAAAGTATTGTTATAAAAAGAGCAGCAAAAAACTGAGCGTTGGGTTCCTAATGAAGTTGGTTTTCATGGTCATGCAGCTGCATTCAAGCCTTATATCTCAAACCACAATGAGAAAGGAAGGATGGAGTGGCGATAAGCTTGTTGCTACTGAACTTCCTAGCATTGAGTAATGAATAATGCTTCTGGCAGTCTGATTGATAAGTTTGAGTTTAACGATTTCAAGGACAACGTTAGCTGTTTGACGGCACTAAGCTATCTCTAAAATTTGGTAGAGGAGGCATTGGCCTTGGCCTCATAGTTCCAGTGAAGAGAATTCTTGGACATTATTTATCCATTATACGCTTCCAGCTTTGTGGCAACAGTTTGGAGTTTGGAGACGGCTCTTCTCTGTTGAAGCATGACTGCCCCAGTGTCAAAGATGACTGCCCCAGTGTCAAAGCAAGGACCATAATGGCATGGTTGCGTCAGTTTGGTGTTAAATAGCTTTATTGACCTGCACAGAGTCCTTAAGACAACCCCATCAAAAATATTTGGGTCCAACTAGAACAGAGAATGCAAATCAGACCCTTTTATCCAACATCAGCGACTAACCTCACAAATGTTCTTCAAAAATGGTTGATGGAGCAATGGAAGAAGGTATTCTTACTGAAAAAAGGAAAAGCGTCCCAAAAATGGATGAAGGTATCCTGGTATGATAAATCAAAATTTCTTTTACAATACAGTCATATGTAAAAGTTTGGGCACCCCTATTAATGTTAACCTTTTTTCTTTATAACAATTTTGGTTTTTGCAACAGCTATTTCAGTTTCATATATCTAATAACTGATGGACTCAGTTATATTTCTGGATTCAAATGAGGTTTATTGTACTAACAGAAAATGTGCAATCTGCATTTAAACAAAATTTGACCGGTGCAAAAGTATGGGCACCCTTATCATTTTCTTGATTTGAACACTCCTAACTACTTTTTACTGACTTCCTGAAGCACTAAATTGGTTTTGTATCCTCATTAAGCTTTGAACTTCATAGCCAGGTGTATCAAATCATGAGAAAAGGTATTTAAAGTGGCCACTTGCAAGTAGTTCTCCTATTAGATTCTCCTATGAAGAGTGGCATCATGGGCTCCTCAAAACAACTCTCAAATGATCTGAAAACAAAGATTATTCAACATAGCTTTTCAGGGGAAGGATACAAAAAGTTGTCTCAGAGATTTAACCTGTCAGTTTCCACTGTGAGGAACATAATAAGGAAATGGAAGAACACAGGTACAGTTCTTGTTAAGCCCAGAAGTGGCAGGCCAAGAAAAATATCAGAAAGGCAGAGAAGAAGAATGGTGAGAACAGTCAAGGACAATCCACAGACCACCTCCAAAGACCTGCAGCATCATCTTGCTGCAGATGGTGTCACTGTGCATCGGTCAACAATACAGCGCACTTTGCACAAGGAGAAGCTGTATGGGAGAGTGATGCGAAAGAAGCCGTTTCTGCAAGCACGCCACAAACAGAGTCGCCTGAGGTATGCAAAAGCACATTTGGACAAGCCAGTTACATTTTGTAAGAAGGTCCTGTGGACTGATGAAACAAATATTGAGTTATTTGGTCATACAAAAAGGCGTTATGCATGCGCTGTATTGTTGACCGATGCACAGTGACACCATCTGCAGCAAGATGATGCTGCAGGTCTTTGGAGGTGGTCTGTGGATTGTCCTTGACTGTTCTCACCATTCTTCTTCTCTGCCTTTCTGATATTTTTCTTGGCCTGCCACTTCTGGGCTTAACAAGAACTGTACCTGTGTTCTTCCATTTCCTAACTATGTTCCTCACAGTGGAAACTGACAGGTTAAATCACTGAGACAACTTTTTGTATCCTTCCCCTGAAAAGCTATGTTGAATAATCTTTGTTTTCAGATCATTTGAGAGTTGATTTGAGGAGCCCATGATGCCACTCTTTATAGGAGAATCAAATAGGAGAACTACTTGCAAGTGGCCACTTTAAATACCTTTTCTCATGATTTGATATACCTGGCTATGAAGTTCAAAGCTCAATGAGGTTACAAAACCAATTTAGTGCTTCAGGAAGTCAGTAAAAAGTAGTTAGGAGTGTTCAAATCAAGAAAATGATAAGGGTGCCCATACTTTTGCACCGGTCAAATTTTGTTTAAATGCAGATTGCACATTTTCTGTTAGTACAATAAACCTCATTTGAATCCAGAAATATAACTGAGTCCATCAGTTATTAGATATATGAAACTGAAATAGCTGTTGCAAAAACCAAAATTGTTATAAAGAAAAAAGGTTAACATTAATAGGGGTGCTCAAACTTTTACATATGACTGTATGTGGACAGCCAGATGTTTATGCAACACTAACATGGGTATGAGATGGCACCACGCAGCACTTTCAGAAGAAGGCTGACAGAGACGATGTTTTCCTGGGAATACTTGATTCCTGGAATTCTGTTGAATGTCACTTTGAAACCTATCATCTATTTTACATTGTTGCAGACCAAGTGAGCCCCTACATTTCAAAGGTATTCCCTAATAGTAGTGGAATTTTTAGAAGAATACGCAGGTCAGACCAATGTTAAAATGTGTTGATATGGCCTCTAAAGTTTCTAGATCTCAATCAGAAAGATCATTTTTCTATGGGATGTGCTGGATACAAATGCACAGCTGCAGCACTCTTGTTCAGTTCAGAACTGTTTTGATTGCATGAGAGGAGCCTAGAAAAATTTGGGCATGTAGTTTAACCCCTTAGTGACAAAGCCAATTTGGTACTTCATGACCAAGCATATTTTTACATTTCTGACCACAGTCACTTTATGAGGTTATAGCTCTGGAACACTTCAACGGATCAAACTGATTGTGATATTGTTTTTTTTGTGACATTTTGTACTACGTGCTAGTGGTAAAAATTTCTTCGATATGACTTGCGTTTATTTATGAAAAAAACAGAAATTTGGCAAAAATTTTTAAAATTTTGCAATTTTCAAATTTTTAATTTTTGTGCCCATAAATCAGAGAGTCATATCGCACAAAATAGTTAATAAATAACATTTCCCACATGTCTAGTTTACATCAGCACAGTTTTGGAAACGTATATATATTTTTGTAAGGACGTTATAAGGGTTAAAAGTTGACCAGCGATTTCTCATTTTTCCAACAAAATTAACACCATTTTTTAGGGACCACCTCACATTTGAAGTGAGTTTGAGGGGTCAATATGATATAACATATCCAAAAGTGACACCATTCTAAAAACTACACCCCTCAAGGTGCGCAAAAGTATATTCAAGAAGTCTATTAATCCTTCAGGTGCTTCACGAGAACTAAAGCAATATCGGGAGGAAAAAATTAACATTTTACTTTTTTTCACAAAAAAATTACTTTGGAACCAAACTTTTTTTTATCTTCACAAGGCTATCAGGAGAAAATGGACCACAACATTTGTTATGAAATTTCTTCTGAGTACACCGATACCCCGTATGTGGGAGAAAGTAAAGTGCTGCAGAATATGTTGGCACTATAGAAATAAAATGTATCATTATTATTATTATTATTATTATTATTAAAGCCACTGTTTGGCAACATGGCAGGGCTCAGAAGGAAGGGAGCACTATTTGACTTTTTGAACCAAAAATTGGCTGCAATCAATGACGGGCACCATGTCACGTTTGGAGACCCCTTGATGTACCTAAAGAGTGAGTAATGGTGATCACAACACTGGGGTTGGCAAAAACCAACTCACATCATGTTCTTAGGGCGAGACCCCGGAGAAATTCCGACGCTGGGGGGCGCTATTCACTTATTTCTCAGCGCCATTAAAATGTGGCACTGAGGAATAAGTACCCTTAACTGCCACCGTTAAATGGCTTACCTGCAGTCGTTAAGGGGTTAATGTTGTGTTTGATCAATATATAGAGGAAAAATTTTTTGAAGATATGCTACAGTACCAGAGACAGCTGAACACACATGGTCAGCAATGTAAAAGATGCTGCTGCAGTGAATGATATGGGATTTTTAGGATTCTGAAAGTTTAAGGTTTTTTCCCCACAGTTTTAAAACACCATTAACGTGCTAATGGCTATGTATTTGTACATACCTCTTTTTTTGGGCTATCTTTACCTTCTGTTCCTAATGTCCTAGGAAGATTTTTTTG
Organism: Dendrobates tinctorius; assembly: GCF_039654945.1. NCBI lineage: Eukaryota > Metazoa > Chordata > Amphibia > Anura > Dendrobatidae > Dendrobates > Dendrobates tinctorius. Next base: position 21,293,495 of record NW_027361690.1, read on the forward strand.
TCTAGCCTCTTCAAGTAAGGCATCCAGGTTAAATTCTAGCCTCCTTGTGACATCTGCATAACAAAAAAGAAAATATACATATTCTTTAAAGTTTACATTTTTTCTTAACGCTCACATACCGTAATATAATATACAAGTATATGCAGTACTGTGTAAAAATTTAAAGTTTTTGGTGAGTGTAGGGAAAATGCTGCAAAGTAAGAATTCTTAAAAAAAATAGAAGTTTATTTAATAGATTATTTTTATCAGTTAAAAAAATTAAAAGTGAATGAGCAAAAAAGATATCTAAACCAAATTAATACTGCAGAGTAGATTTTGAGTCAATCAAACATCTCCCTGATGGTACTGCATGATGGATAAGTATCTATTTGCCTATCACAGCATTAAATATACAAGTAATCCTGACCATATCTCTAACTCCATTTTGCAGAAATGTAGCATCAAACTTGCAAGGAATCTCTACCTTGCTTCACTTGCAGACACTCATTATTGCACCACTCTCAAGCAAATTGGTGAACAGACTCACCAATTTTTAGTCATCAGTCCAGAAAACCTGTTGCCATTTTTCTTAACCTCATTTCCTATATTTTCATGCATAATTGAGTCGCTTTGCTTGTTTCTTTGTTGTAACTATGGCTTTTTGGCTGCAATTATTCTATGGAGACCACTTCTTATCAGACTTCTTTAAACAGTAGATGGATGTATAACTGTGTCCCACTGGTTCCGGCCAGTTCTGAACTGATGGCTCTGCTCGACATCTTTCAATTTTTAAGAGAAGTCAGAACACTGTGTTTTTCGTTTGGAAATCAAGGTCCCAGAGTCTGGAGGAAGAGTGGAGAGACAATCCAAGCTGCTTAAGGTCTAGTGTGAAGTTTCCACAATCAGTGATGGTTGGGGAGCCATGTCATCTGCTGGTATAGGTACACAGTGTTTCATCAAGACCAATGTAAGCTCAGTCGTCTACCAGGAAATTTTAGAGCCTTTCATGCTTCCCTCTGCTGACAAGCATTTTGGAGATGGAAATTTCATTATCCAGCAGGACTTGGCACCTGTCTACACTGCCAAACGTACCAATACCTGGTTTAAAAACAACAGTATCACTGTGCTTGATTGGCCAGAAACCTCCTCTGACCTTAACCCCATAGAGAATCTATAGGGTATTGTCAAGAAGAAGATGAGAGACACCAGACGCAAACATGCAGACGAGCTGAAGGCTGCTATCAAGGCAACCTGGGCTTCTATAACACCTCGGCAGTGCCACAGACTGATCACCTCCATGCCACGCCGCATTGATGCAGTATTTGATGCCAAAGCAGCCCCGACCAAGTATTGAGTGCATTTACTCAATATACATTTCGGTAGGGCAACATTTCGAATTTTAAAATCATTTTTTCAAGCTGATGTTATAAAGTATTCTAATTTACTGAGATAATGACTTTTGGGTTTTCATTGGCTGTAAGCTACAATCATCAACATTAACAGAAATAAACACTTGAAATAGATCACTCTGTGTGTAATGACTCTATATAATATGAGTTCCACTTTTTGTACTGAAGAACTGAAATAAATTAACTTTTTGGTGATTTTCTAATTTTGTGAGATGCACCTATATTTTGGTGAACTCAGTGTGCTGCTACACTCTTTAGTGTATATACATATAAATATATATATATATATGTATTCTAGTATCAGGAAAGCATGCAAGTGTTTACAATTTAGTTGGATATTGGAAGCAGAGCTTCAGAAGAGCTTCCAGGAAGACTTTGCACTCTTTCAAATCATGGTTAATACCGACATTGTTGGCATCATACATCTTGCACACATTCACTATTTGCTATGACGACTGTGACTGCTACTATTAATATCCAGTGATAGTATGCCAGTGTGAATTGTAAGCAGAAGAAATGGATGACAGACCAATGGAAAAGTTTAAAAGTTGAATCTGAGTGACATATGGTTAAAACAAATATAGCACAAACTTCCCCACATGGTTGCGATTGTACAAAAATGCTTGACAGAGTCAGCTTACTCAGTAAGATAAAAAATAAATGTTTAAGATGATAAGAGCATCTGCATTGTATTTTTAATGTACACATATAAAATGTTGGCATAAAATTTGATAGGTCCATTAACTGTAAAATTTAATTTTACATCAATGATCACATTTCACAATCGGAGTTTAAAGTTCAACAGCAAAGTGGCAATTACTTTCTGATCTACTTGACAAAAATATCCAAAAGCAACAGTGTAACTGAAGTGGTGGAAAATAGGCATGAGACAATAAACGATGTGTTTCCTAAAATGTGCGTATTTCATTTCAAATGAATTCTGGTGCGCCGCGTTTTATTTTTTCAGGACGAAAGTAATCAAACTGTAGGTTCAAAGAAAAGACAGATGGGGGAGTTATCACCAATAGAAAAAAAACAAAGCCCTCAAAAAGACACATCAGGATTTTAGAATTAAGGTGAAAAATACACACAACCATCAAAACGAGTGACATTATACAAGCAGAAGCTACATGATATACCTCAGGCAACAATAAAGGAACAAGTTGATGTCAGAAAAACTATCCAATAAGTACATATTGAACAGCAATCACCAAAAAGAGTTAGGATCTGATGGATGTGGTATGTCAAAGGCTCACTGTCAATAAACATGTTTATCTTTAAAATCTACACGAGGATGGCAAATTTAATCCAGAACTAAAAAAGTATATCCATCAAAAATATACACGGTATATTCCGAAAATATTTTATCTGTGCAGGTCTTTATCCTGAGCATCTGTGTACCGTATTTATCACACTATAAGACACACCCCAGTGAGTCTATGTACTGTAATTCTGACACACTATGAACTTTCATTGAAAAAGCCACTTTTGGGTCTCACAGCGCGCAATGTGACCGGAGAGTCTGCAGAACGGTGACATCACTCAGGAGAGGACCACTGTGGGGCTGGATATGGGAAAAGATTGTGATAGACGAGCATATTAACACATTTATACTATAGTGCCTTCACATTGTAGTAGATTGGCTCACATGACTGCACATAGAGATAGACACAGAAATGCTGTCTCTTTAAATATTCCACTAGTTTATTACCCCCTTCCTGACATATGACGTACTATCCCGTCCAAGTGCCCTGGGCCTTAATGTCCATGGATGGGATAGTACATCATAGCGACCAGCTGCACTCCTGGATGTCATAGCGCAGCTGGTCGCTATGACGTACTATGGTCATAGCGACCAGCTGATTGCGGCCAGGTGTCATCCGCTTATCACAGCTGACATTCGGCACAATGTGCCAGGAGCGGTCGCGGACCCGCTCCCGGCACATTAACCCCTGGCACACTGTGATCAGACATGATCGCAGTTTACCGGGCATAGGGAAGAATCGCGCAGGAAGGGGGCTCCCTGCATGCTTCCCTGAGACCCTCGGAACAACGCGATGTGACTTCAAATGTGATGTGGTCCCTAAAAAAATGGTGTTGTAAAAATGAGAAATCGCTGGTCATTTTTAACCCTTATAACTTCCTAACAAAAAAAATTTTTGGTTCCAAAATTGTGCTGATGTAAAGTAATCATGTGGGAAATGTTACTTATTAAGCATTTTGTGTGCCATATCTCTGTGATTTAAGGGCATGGAAATTCAAATTTGGAAAATTTCCGTTTTTTTCACAAATAAACGCAAGTTATAGCAATGAAATTTTACCACTAACATGAAGTACAATATGTCACGATAAAACAATGTCAGAATCACCGGGATCCATGGAAACGTTCCAGAATTATTACCTCATAAATGGACAGTGGTTAGAATTGTAAAAATTGGCCTTGTCATTAACATGCAAACCACCCTTGGGGGTAAAGGGGTTAAAGGTACTACATAAACCAGTGCAGCATTAGCAAAATAAACACTGCCTTTCTAGCCTAATGGGAAAACAAAAACATAACATATGACACAGTCTGTGTTGTGGCGGGGATCCACCCACTCAGGAACAAACATAAAAAGGTTCAGCTTTCCGTATCATGAAAACACAGCTCTGGAGCTTGCACCTCCAGACTTATTCAATAATGAATGAACCAGAAAGCTGTGTATTTGTCCTCTGGACTCCATCCACTATACAGCTGTTCACTCAACCTAGCCCTAAACATGGCTGATTAACCCCTTTCAGCACTTAATGTGCTGTAGCGCTTTCCTAGGTTCATATCACTGAAGCTAACAACCGCAGTGATACATATCTCCTCTCCAGTACTTTGCCAGTGACTTTGTCTCAACATATGCATGTTTAGGGGCAAAAAAGTTAATGGGGGTGCTTATAGCTAAACTCAGAATTCATGTATTTGCTTTGCAATAGGAGATATGGATCAGGTGCCTGCAGTATTCTCTCAGTACGCCATTCAATTATACTATGAAAGTGCAAATAGGTAAGCTATTAGGCCCTGACTTTATTTGGCCCCAAGTTATAATAATAATAATAATACATTTTATTTATATAGCGCCAACATATTCCGCAGCACTTTACAATTAAGTGGGGACATGAACAGGCAATAAATTCAATACAAGTTAAGACAATTCAAACAGTGACATTAGGAGTGAGGTCCCTGCTCGCAAGCTTACAATCTACAAGTTCCAGGGTAAACCATATGCATCTTGCAATTACATCACTGCGGAGCTGATGAAGTGACAAAAGGAGTTTCCTCCATCTGTTTAACCACTTAGATGCTGTAGTCAGCATTCAAAATTAAGGTGCAATCAGTTAGAGCCAGCATCCACTGATAATACAGGTAGTAACTGCAATTTAAGACCTGGCACCAGTTTATGTATTCACCATCACTGTGACACAATATTACATCAGCTTACTGTAATGTAATGCATTAGAATGTTATAGGGTGGGAAAGGGCTAAAACTCCTTCAGTAACTAATTATTTACTATATTATTAAAGTTATCATTGCTGTTTCTTTGTAGGGCATTCTACAGATCAGCCACTCTTTATGCAGAGTGCTGTATGTTGGACTGATTTATTAATATAACTAATTTTTATATTGATTGGCGGAATATTTGTGCACTATGACTGATTCTCATTTTTTCTCAAAGTTCTAGAGTAGGAAAGTCTAGTCGCCATGTGAATACAAGTATACAAACTGCAAACATGTGGTCACGTGACCAGCCACGCACAAGGAGTATAAAGGGGAATCATGACAGTGTGTGCATAGCACACTATCACAACTCAGCATTCTGCATTCACATAGAATGGCTGCAGACTTTTTTTTAGACTTGATGATTACCCCATTAACATATGGTATCCACAAAATGGTATGTAATAATTTAAGATACAGTAATAGCATCTTCTATTTGTTTCCTTTATTACACAATATTACATAAATTTATTGATTAGAGTATATTACTTGTGTAATATTTATTTTTTAGCTATATAACACTGCACACAACTTTTAGGCAAATGTGGAAAAATGCTGCAAATGAAAGGGGATTAATGGTGTTTAGAGTTTACTTGTATCAATTACTAAAATGTATAGTTAATTAACAAAACAGAAATCGACAAAAGACCAATGTTTCATGTGGCCATCTTTTGCCTTCACAGCAGTATCACATATTCTAGGTACACATGGACAAAGACAAGCAATTTGTATGTTTATAATAACAAGCAACCAATATATAAAAACAAAACCAGTTATATGAAGCAGGTGATAATGATCATTATTCTAGGTTGAAACAGTGTCAATAACTGAAATACTGTAGAAACAGCTGTGTAGGAGGCTTAGACCTAGGTAAGTAGCAGCCAAACTTTACTGCAAAGGTGAGGTTGTGGAAGACAGTTTAATATCACAGGTTATATACATGATAAGACTGAGCACTGCTACAACACAAAAGATAATTACTAGTATACTGCATTAGCAAGGTCTTTTCAGGCAGAGATTTTTAAAACAGAATGCGCTGATGTGCTGTTCAAGATGTGCAGTTCAAGCTCTTTTGAAGAAGCACCAAGAATGGACAATGTTAAAGACTTTAGATGCAGTAATCGGCCAATTAAATTTCATGCAACTGAATGAAAAAACATCATGCTTACTCCCTTTAAAATCGGACGATGTCCAGTAGTGCCATCAGCTCAGAACTGGCAACAACCTGTGACACCCAGCTAAGCTCATCTACTGTTTGGAGAAGACTTCCCAGAAGAGGTCATTATTAAAGAATTGCGGTCTAAAATCCATATCTACTGTCACGATCCATTTTTGGATCTATCAGAGTCGGGATTGTCTTTTATAAACCTTTTTCCTTTCAGGCCCTCAGGGGTTAACATGGGTTTTTGCCGCTGGTGTTACTACAAGTTAGTGAGTCTGCTTCTGGGGTTTCCCCCCCCAGTGGCCGCTGGTGTTACTACAAGTTTAATTAGTCAGCAGGTGGTGAAAACCATCCTCCATCCTATAAAAGGTCATCAGGTGCTGTAGCTCACTGTTGGTAATACAGGTCATTTGGAAGCCAACCGTTCTGAACAGAGAAGCTATCTTGAGCAGTGCTGTTTGCAGCTGATCTGGAGCAGTGGTTATCCTGCTGGAAGTGGTGTTCGGGTGCCTTACTCTGCGGTCCGGTGCATGAGTGCAGAGCAAGCTAAGTGTTGTTGTTTTTCCCTGTCTGTTATTTTCCCTGCTGTCTTATTAGAATAGCGATGGGACCAGTGTCTGCACTTGCCAGTTCCCTAGTAAGGGATAGGTGCAGGGTAAGTGAGGGACCTAGGTATCCTGGTCGGCGACAGGTTGAAAGAACCTGTATAGGGAATGTGAGAAGAGTTCAGGGCTCTTCCTTAGGAGAGTGCAGGAGGTGTTCACTTCCCCATTCCCTATTGAAGGGTCCATCGTTGTACTTGTGTCCCAGGTGTCCTCTTGTTTGTCTTTGTTGGTTTTGTGACTGACCGATCGTCGGGTCGCATCACGCAGGGCCAGTCGCCCCGTGACAACTACCACATGAAAAGAAGCCCAAGTAACTCAGCTTTGCATGAAAACATAAGAACTGGGGTGCAGAAAAATGGCAACAGGAGCTTTAGATTGATGAGACAAACTTTTAAATATTTGGCTGTAAAAGAAGGCAGCTTGTTTTCTGGAGAACCGAAGAGTATTACAATAACGAGTGTAAGCAGGCAACAGTAAAGAATGGTGGAGGTTTATGGATAGTTTGGGGCGTAGCAAATAAAGTTGGGGATTTAGTCAAGATTAATGAAGCCCTCTGCAAAAACAGGCAGATATTTATTCTACAGCAAGATAACAACTACAAACATATTACGGCATAAAAAAGCATGCACATAAAATACTTCCAGAAAAATGGGGTAGATGCATAGAGCAATAGTTTAGAAATCCATAGGGACTAGTTTTCTGTCCCACATAAATAAGAATAAAAACTATATAAAAGTTTGTTCAGATCCTCAGAACGCTAATTGCAGTGTTCTAATCCAATAGTCCTTCAGTAAATAATAATTGAGAAGCACAATGTTATAATCCAATAGTCACACAACAGGCTTAATGGTAAAAAACAGTACCTGTGACGGTGTTGCAGTGGAAGTCCTTCTTCTAATGAGCGGTATGATGATAGAAGATAGGCACTGAAACTATGTTTGATTTTATTAATAACAATCACATAATAATATGGACAATTCAATCCAGAGGCTGCCAAGCTACACTAAAGGAGCGTACTGGCTAAGCATTAAAATATGTATAAGGTGCAAAGTGCAAATATACTGTATGTAAACAATCATTGTGCAAAAATGCAATTTGCTGTAAAAATCCTTCAAATATCACAGGTTGATTGAGCACAAAATAAATAAATGCTCAAATTCCCTCAATGGAATTACACACTTTAACAAATTTCAGGCAAGAAAGCAAATGCTAATGATGCCCTTATTCATGGTTTAATCACTATCTGGGTTAAATAACCAGTGAACTGTGTGTGGCCAGCGGGCGGCACCGCTATTTGATCACATCTTGATTAAAGACATTGCAAAGACAAAGAAGGAAACTCCTGATGAAGTAACCATGAAACGTGCCGTTGGGGCAAATGGATTCTCATTGGCTTCTTTTGTACGTTTCCATCTAATATGAGACACCCCACTGAGGATTTATTTATTTTGTGCTCAACCTGTGATATTTGAAGGATTTTTACAGCAATTTGCATTTTTGCACAATCATTGTTTGCATATATTTGCACTTTGCACCTTATATATATTTTAATACTTAGCCTGTACGCTTCTTTAGTGTAGCTTGGCAGCCTCTGGTTTGCATTGTACATATTATTGCGTGAATGTTATTAATAAAATCAAACATTTCAGATTATACTCTGGTTTGTTTTTGGTTGAAAATCTTGGTCATAGTTGAGTTCTTGGTCCAAACCATAGTGTTTGCATGAGTAGTGGGAAAGTTTGAGAATACTGCTCATCACCTGCTCATTACAATCCCAACATGCTATGGGGGTGTTTTTCAGCTGCAGGGTCAGGACGACTGGTTGCCATTGAAGGAAACATGAATGCGGCCAACTACAGAGATATCCTGGATGACAACCTTTTCCAGAGTGCTCTGGTCCTCAGACTTGGCCCAAGGTTCACCTTCCAAAAAGAAAATGACCCTAAGCACACAGCTAAAATAACAAAGGAGTGGCTTCAGATCAACTCTGTGACCATTATTGACTGGCAAAGCCTAAATCCAATTGAGCACCTCTGGAGAGACCTGAACATGGCTGTCCACCATCATTCACCATCGAACCTGACGGAACTGGAGAGGATCTGCATGGAAAAATGGCAGAGGATCCCCAAATCCAGGTGTGAAAAACTTCTTGCATCACTCCCAAGAAGACTCATGGCTGTACTAGCTCAAAAGGGTGCTTCTACTCAATACTGAGCAAAGGGTCTGAATACTTATGACAATGTGATATTTCAGGTTTTCTTTTTTAATAAATTTGCAAAAATTTCTATATTTCTGTTTTTTTCAGTCAAGATGGGGTGCAGAGTGTACATTAATGATAAAAAAAATGAACTTACCAAATAGCTGCAATGAAACAGTGAAAAATTTAAATGAGTCTGAATACTTTCCATAACCACTGTATCCTTTCTGGGATTAGATGAAGTGATAGAAGAATTTGCGCACGTCTACGACAACAGATCTATGGTTAGTTCTCCAAGATGTTTGCTAGACCCTCCCTTGACAGAAATACTGTCAGAAGATATCAATGTGATGTGTCAACAAACTTTTGTCCAACACATTTGCCAGGGTTCAGTAGATAACAGTTATGATGGTGCTCAGTATTTAAATGTAAGGAAAACAAAAGTCCATAGTGTAAAAGAGAGAATACGGTATGACGATGGTGGGTGTGGACCCACTACGTCACTGGCCAGACTTACCCTGGAGTGGCCTAACTAATTGACTACCTGGTCTTCACTAAAGGGCCTGTCACACTAAGCGATATTGCTAGCAATATCGCTATAACGTCACTGGTTTTTGTGACGTAGCAGCAATATTGCTAGCGATATCGCTATGTGTGATACTTACCTCCGACCGGCTCCCCCGCTGATTATCGCTGATCGTGCGAGAACGTCCTGGACCGCTTCTCGTCGTCAGCTTCCTGCTGGGCTTCCTGTGGCGCAGACAAGCGACACGTGGACGCGGGAGGACGTCAGGTTCGCCTCGTCTGACAGGTAAGTAATGACCCCTGACCGCTGCTATGTCGCTGGTGTGATCTGCCTGTGTGGCAGCTCACTAGCAACCACTTAGCGATGCACCAGTGATCCTGACCACGTCAAATCGCTGGTCGGGATCGCTGGTGCATCGCTAAGTGTGACAGTACCTTAAAGCCTCTGATGATAAAAATAGGCTTGGGCCATTAGGGTGGTCACCAGATACTACTCTACGGCAGTCCCCAAATGTGAAGCCTAGAGGCTGAAGACAGAGACTTGGTGAGACAAAATACAAAGCCAGTGTCAGGAGTGGAGAGATCAGATCAAACGAGAAAACAAGCAGGGTCGGTAACAGGAGAGTGAAAACAATAATGCAACTTGACAGGGAACTAATGATGAACTGCAACTAGGACCTAAGCTTGGGCAAGGTGTAAAGGGAGGAGCTGCCTAATATATCCACTGCTGGCAGGGTAGAGACCAAGGAGGCAAATCTCTGCAAAATGCAGTGGTTTTATATTCCTGCAGAGTCAGGCCTCGCCTCCATATAGCTGGGTGGAAACTCTTCAGCAACAGGAGGATGTAGCAGTGCTGGAAGTGTTGCACAAGGCAGCTCAGCGAGATGGCCTGACACTAGGAGGAGCATAGCAGTGCACGCAGTGAGTAAGACGGTGCTTACAAACTGTGCAAATCACTGGCATTATATACAGCACTTACCAATCTGTTAAAAAAGGAGAGGGAAGAAGAGTATCAAAGAATAAATACCAGGCAATTTCCATTTCATGTTCAGACATGCTTTTTCTAGACCTGAAGAAGTCAGAGGCTGGGAAAAGTGTGTTTGAAAACAGCTGCTGCTCAGTTTTTATACACTATAGATTGGTGAATGTCGGATTTTTCTTCTATACTATGGACAACAAACTCATGTATGAAGTTCACCAAGCTTTTCATGCATAGCAGACTCAGGAGAAACACAGATTCATTGTCCACCCTAGAGATAAGCCGCTATAAGAAGTGTGTGGTAAAAGTTTATTATTACTAATTAAACACGTTCAGACATACATACGGTGCTCACATATTTACACGTGTATAACAAGCTTCGGATTGATAAAAAAAAATATAGGTCGGGAGATACTAAAACATCAAGATATGTGTCCAATGGAAAAAGAGGATTGTTGGACTGACTCAGAAAAAATCCACAATATTTACTGAAATATCCAGTGATCCGACCTTATCCCTTTGTAAAGTTGTGGCATATGTAGTATAAAAACATTAGAGATGTTTTTTCTGGGGTGGCTGAGAGCTGATGTTTTTAGACAGGGGGGGCAGTATCCATGGCCCCTTCCTAGGCTAGTATTATCAGCCCGCAGCTGTCTGCATAGCCTTTGTTAGCTATTAATTATAGGGGGACCCCACATCATTTTTTTTGAGATTCACCATTTTAATAGCCAGGAAAGGCTAAGTATACAGCTGTGAGCTAATATTAATAGTCTGGGAAGCTCCATGGATATTACCCCCTTCCCAGGCTAAAAACATTGGCCCCCAGCCATTGGCTTACCCTCTGCTTATTACGAAAATTGCGCGGGAGCCCACAACATTTTTTTCGGAAAAATAATCTTTTATTAAATAAATACATGTACAGTAATTTTCACACACACTGTACTAATTGTATTTGCCACTGACATCTATTTATCTACCTATTCCTTTTGTATTTGCTGTATGTAAACCATCTCTTCTATCCTGTCAGCTCCTGCAGTGATTTTACAGAATACGGCAGATGTTTTACCGGCTTTTCATCTATCTCTCTATGCAATATAAATGTATATAGATATACTGTATATATGTGTGTGTGTCACTGACATCTATGTATACACTATATGTATTCTATGCGTGTATATCTATTCTAATCTAACCTGTCAGTGTGATTTTACTGTACACTGCATATGAATTATCGGCCTTTCATCTATGTAATATAAATACATATATATATGTGTGTGTGTGTGTGTGTGTGTGTGTGTGTGTGTGTCACTGACATGTATATATACAGTGCTGTGCAAATTAATTGGGACAAAGCATTTTTTTAAGTAAAATCGTAAGTTAGTTACCAGTCAGTAATTCAAACCAGTTTTAACTGCTTTGAACAGGCACTCACACCTGTTCAAAGCAGTTAAAACTGTTTTGAATCACTGACTGGTAACCAACTTACAATTTTACTTAAAAAAATGCTTTGTCCCAATTAATTTGCACAGCACTGTATATATATTCTATCTATTCTTTTCTAAGCTGTCACTGTGATTCTACTGTAGCCGTACATGAATTGCTAGCTTTTCAAAGGACACCGGTGCATAAAAATCGGACAGCACTTTCATGGTGCGAGTGCTGTGCGATTTTTTCCAGCGTCCATTGACTTGCATTGGCGAGTCTCGCCCAAGATAAGCAGCAAATTGCAGCATGCTGCAATTTTCTACTCAGTCCGGTTTCAGCTGAGAAAAAAATTTCAGATGAGATATAATTAATTCAGTAACATAACATTGGTCATAGTGCAATCTGATTTTTTATCAGATTGCACTCATCCGTTTTTTCCCGCAAATGAGTGTGAGCCCCAAACTTTCAAAAAGCATTATATAGCCATTCCAACGTTGACTTTTTTTATAGAAAATACACCAGCCTCATTAGGTCTAAGAGATCTATGTAATAATCTTTGCATTCTACTTCTACATTTTGAAAGACATGTTGCAACAAAATTTTGACCGGTAATAAAGCTGTTGTAGTTGTATTAGAACATGAGTCATTAGTAGTCATTCTCATAGATTGTAAGCTTGTGAGCAGGGCTCTCACTCCACTTAGTATCTATTAATTTATGTGATTATTGTTATTCTTTAATGTCTTTTATTGTCTATACTAGTCCCCTCCAAAATGTAAAGTGCTGTGGAATATGTTGATACTATAGAAATAAAATTATTATTATTGTTAGTCCATTTTTCACCTTGTCCAATAGATATCTTCATATTTGGAACACCATATGTAATACTGTCAATATTGTAATACTTGCATAGTATCGCTATATGGGAAAAGCAAAAATATCTGTTAAATCTGTTTATACTAAAAATGAATTTAGTGTATACCTAATGCGATGAAGAGAAAACATTAAGTATTCTAGAAAAAGTAAACATTGTGCTTTCATAACATGGCGCCTCTGTCATCACAAAACTCCATTCATAGCATTAGGTAATTAGGTAGAATTAGGTAATAGTTATAGCAGTGAATATAACTGGGAAGACAAATAATGTATACAAATATAAAGACAAATGCATACTAATTCACACTCATGAAACAACAATTTTGTTAAGTAAAACTATAAAATACAAGGACATTTCATAGGAAAAAAAAACCTCAGTATACATGAGCAGTGTAATATTCTGAATCCAATGCCCAACACAAGTGATTTGGGGCCCTCACACTGCTATTCTAGTAAAAAAGCAGCACAATACCATTGGCCATAATAATTATACTATATTTAATCCAGATGTTAGACATAAATGAGTAAATACATAAATAAATGTACAACATTTTCCAGCCTTTCTCAACTTTCCAGACCATGTTTATATTTTGGCATTACAGTATAGAAAACAAGTCAGAAGAACTCAAGCTTTTCCATACTGTAGACTTTACTTCCATTTCTTTCTGGCAGGAAAATAATCTTGCAGATTATGCAAGCAGTTTTCTCAAACCTCTTGTGATGTACAGTCACTGCTAAAAGTTTTGAGACTTACACAAATTGAGTTTTTCACACTGTTTGCTGCTTTAGTGTTTAGATCTTTTGGTCAGATATTTCTATGGTTAAGAATAGTTATAAATATTTCAGAAATGTTTAAACTTTTATTGACACACATCAAGTTCATGCAAAGACTCAATATTTACAGAGTTGATAGAGATGAGTGGATTGATCCACAGAAGATCGAATTCCGGTTGAAAATCTTGAAATCCGTGGTTCTACATGTATTCAAACAATCTGCAATTCGATTTGTAACTGTCGGCAAAAAAAGTCCAGCGCCATTTCATACATGCTGCACACTTAGTGAGTGGGCCAATGGCATTAGGTGTGGTAGTGTGGGTTTCACTACAATGACTTGCTGTATAAGACATTGTTGCCAGCCAAGTAATGCACATTTTATGTCTGGACTGTGCATGGATAGGAGCGCTCAGAGCACACAACATAGTGATAGATAAAGGTCAAATGATATTGCGGTGTAGTACTTCAGTGCTGATGTGCCAGATTGAAAATGGGAGTGATAGTCACATCATCACCACTCGTAGTGTGAATGTGAATGAATACACATCAATAGCTGCTTTTTTTTATTTTCACACAATGCCAGCAATCAAGATAAGTATTAACCAAATTATTGCAGATATTGTAACTAAATCCAATTTTTGAGTTCAAGACGTGTTTCTGTTTATAAAAGTGCAATCCCAGAGAAATTTCCCTAATCCTGCAATTTAAACACAAAAGTGTTTAACTGCAAAAGTTTACACAAAAATTTCTTGTACTCGCTTCAAAAGTGAAATGTTAGATGTGTACTGCCAACGCCTGAATACAGCGACCAGTTAAGCTCCCGTCACACATAGCGAACTCGCTAGCGAGATCAATGCTGAGTCACAAGTTTTGTGACGCAACAGCGATCTCACCAGTGAGATCGCTATGTGACACTGACCAGTGACCGGCCCCCCTGCCGGTTATCGCTGATCATCCAGGAATAGCCAGGACATTTTTTGATCGCTGGTCTCCCACTGGCCAGCATGCATCGCTGCGTGTGACAGACGGGAGACCAGCGATCAGCGCTCTGGTAACTAAGGTAAACGCAGGGTTTCTAAGCAGCGTGCGGTGCTTAGAAACCCGATGTGTACCTTAGTTACCAGCGCGCTGATGCAGGGAGCTCGTAACCAAGGTACACATCGAGTTTCATTGACGTGTGCCGCTTAGAAACCCGATGTGTACCTTAGATACCAGCTCCCTGCATCAGCGCGCTGGTAACTAACGTACACAGCAACGCCGCGTGCTCGGTGTCGCTGGTGCAGCTCACCAGCGATCATGTAGCAACACACCAGCGATCCTGACAAGCTTATATCGTTGTCGGGATCGCTGGTGAGTCGCTATGTGTGACGGGGCCCTAACACATGCTTGCTATTGGGAGGTTATTCTATCTCGTTGCCAAATTATAAGCAGCCAGCAACACAGCAGAAAAAGCACACACCCCACAATAGCTTAGGTTTCAGCTCTGATCTACTGATCAAACCTCCTGAATGATTAGAAAGTGCTGGGAGATTAAAACACAGATGACTCAATCCCTTCAGATAAAGTTCCTGTGAGGTGAGGCGCAGAACAACTAAGTTTAGCTATGTCACATTACAAAGCTTTCTATACGCTCTCCTCCTCTTGTATCTGATCTGTCCAAAGAAAAGGCACAATTCTGTCTGTTGTACTCAGGGACACTTATAATTGCTGCAGTGAGCATAGAGTAGGCTGCAATTACATATTACACAGAAAGTTGTCCTCTCACTGAAGAACGATTACATGATACTGTGAGCACAACAGGCATAAGTGTGACTCATCTGACTCATCTCTAGATAGGCAGTGTGTCTGTGGATGGGCAGTATAGCAGAGCTGAGAATGCTTTGAGAGGAAGAGAGCTGATAAAAGGTTTGAAATATGACACAGCTAAACTGTGTGCTGCCTTTCCCCCTAAAGGACCTTACCTGGAAGTTGTTTTGTCATTTGCACTCTTATCTCCCAGCACTTTCTAATTATGCACTAGGTTCAACTAGGAGATCAGAGCTGCATTATTACAACTCACACACTAAGAAACTTTAACTATTGCGTGGGCGTGTTCTTTTTCTGCTGTCTTGCTGCCTGATTTCGATTGGTCAACTTATACAGGGAGAAAAAAAGAAGCGCTCCCCATGAAACAGTTTAATAACATCCACTTGGACTTAAGAAAAGTTAATGCATTAGGTGCCAAATACTTTGATTGCTGATAGCTAAACAACGAAGAGGTGAAATTAAACAAAAAACAAAATATATATATTAATGTAAACACTTTTTCATCATCTCAACATGAGAAACTTGGTCAAATGTGATCTTTAAGCTAAATTTCCTGCTAAAAATAAAAACTGATTTTTTTTTTCAAAAGAAATTTTTGGAGAGAAAGCTGCCGGCGACAAAGAGGCTGTGGGGAATGTGTGGAGGTTTGTGTATGCTGGAGAGAACAATGATGGTGGTGGTGGAAAGGACAATAATGGTGGTGGTGGAAAGGGCAATGATGGGTGTGGTGAGGTAGGAGGCATTGATGGAGGTGATGGAATGGGCAATGATGGGGGATAAAACAATAATAGAGGTGGTGGAAAGGGCTGTGATGGGGTGGTGAGGGAGAAGGCAATGATGGAAGTGATAGGGAGGGCAATGATGGGGTGGTGGGGGAGAAAGCAATGATGGAGGTGGTGGAAAGGGCATTGAATGGGGTAGTAGGTGAGAAGGCAATGATGGTAGTGGTGGAAAGGACAATGATGGGATCACAGTTTCAAAAAATGAATCAGTAAGAGACCAATCCAAATCAGCTCACAGTTATCTCTTCTATTTATAAAAAAAACAATCTTTATCAACCAAATATCAAAACAAAATTAAACAATTATTAGACAAAACCACATCATAACTTAAAAGTGATGAAACACCATAGGGAGGTGCCTATCCCTACACTGGCCTATTTGTCCCTATCTGATAGCAGAGGTTGGCATCCTATAACCTGTGCAATGGCACCCCCACTCCACGACGGCTCTCCCTGCTCACCCTATAGGGCTCTATAGTGGCAGGGGGTGTGACAGCATCATACCAGAGGAGGGGACTGACCCTAACTATCCAGCATTATCTTCTACATCGCACATGCTTTTGGACAACTATAAGCTAAGTTCTCCTTGGTGTGGTTATCCTACTCCTGATGAACCTCGGAAGAAGGGAAATGTGTCGAATTGCTTTGTGGCCTGGGAGTTTTCATATGGCCTGCAGTTATATTTGCTTATATTGTGGTCCTTGATTTTTTGTTTTTAGTGTCACTTGGTCTGTTTAACCCTTGCTGGGCATGAGCTACAATAAAGCCTGGAGTGATATTTGTTAACGTTTTTATGGTCTTTGATCCTTTTGTGTTGTTTGATCTACCTAATTTTTTGCTAGGTTTGTGGGCTCACATTTGTTGTTGGCTGTACTAGCTCAAAAGGGTGTTTCTACTCAATACTGAGCAAAGGGTCTGAATACTTTATGACCATGTGATATTTCAGTTTTTCTTTCTTAATACATTTGCAAACATTTCTAGATTTCTGTTTTTTTCAGTGAAGATGGAGTGCAGAGTGTACATTAATGAGAAAAAAAGAAAGAAAAAACTTTTTTGAATTCACCAAATGGCTGCAATGAAACAATGAGTGAAAAATTTAAAGGGGTCAGAATACTTTCCATACCTACAGTATATATATATATATATATATATATATATATATATATAGTAAAAAAAATATTATATATATATATATATATATATATATACACATACATATATATATACACAGGGGTTGGACAAAATAATGGAAACACCTAACGTTTTGGCATCATAATCTTCGAACATGTTACAAACATGCAAACCGTGACATATGGTAATGTTTTGTAGTTGATTATTTGTGATATGTGTATGTAAATTAACTGTTTGTTTTGCAGAATTGTAAGAACATTGATGAAAACCTAATACCAATGGCAGACCTCTCGGATTTTCAAAGAGGCCAAATTGTTGGTGCTCGTATGGCAGGTGCTAGTGTAACAGAAAGTGCCCGAATGCTTGGCGTCTCAAGAGGTACTGTCTCCAAAGTAATGACTGCGTTTGAAAGAGAAGGAAAAAATGTCCGCAGCAAAGCACAGGTCCGGCCGAAAGTCGAAGTTGACTGAGAGAGACCGTCAGACTCTAATGCGAATTGTGAGAGAGGATCACAAGACCACGGCTCCAAAAATCACTGCTGAGCTCAATGAACACCTACAGAACCCAGTTTCCATGAAAACTGTTAGTCGGGAGCTGCACAAATCTGGATTCTACGGAAGAGCTGCAATTAGAAAACCGCTGCTCTCAATGACAAATGCTTCCAAGCATTTAGAGTGGTGTAGAAACCTCCAGAATTGGTCCCTCGAGCAGTGGAAACATGTGATATTCTCAGACGAATCATCATTTACCCTATATCCGACCTCCGACTGAGTGTATGTTTGTTGTCAGCCAAATGAAGCATTCCATCCAGACTGCCTTCTCCCAACCGTAAAACATGTTGGAGGTTCTGTGATGATCTGGGGTGCTATTTCATAGAGATCCGCCGGGCCAATGATATCCCTTCATGGAAGAATTAACATCCGAGATTATTTAGGCATTTTGGGCGACCAAGTGCATCCTATGGTTCGAGCACTGTTCCCGGAGGGGAACGCCATCTTTCAGGATGATAATGAAACAATTCATACAGCTAGAATAGTTAAAGCATGGCACGAGGAACATTCTAATGAAGTTGAGCATCTCATCTGGCCCCCACAATCCCCAGACCTCAACATTATTGAGCATTTATGGTCTATTTTAGAGATTCAAGTTAGACGTCGATTTCCGCCGCCATCGTCGCTCAAAGAACTGGAGGGTGTTTTAACTGAAGAATGGGCTAAAATTCCTTTGGAAACAATTCTCAACTTGTATGAATCCATACCTCATAGAATTGAGGCTGTAATCGCCGCAAAAGGTGGACCTACACCATATTAAACTAACTTTTGTTGATGTTTCCAGGTGTTTCCATTATTTTGTCCAAGACTTGTGTATATATATATATATATATATATATATATATATATACACACACACACACACACACACATACAGCTCTGGCAAAAATTAAGAGACCACTGCAATACTGCAATATTTCCAGTCTGTCTGATTTTTCTCTTTATAGGTATATTTTTGAGTAAAATGTAAATTGCCCTTTTATTTTATAAACTACTAACAACATGTCTTACAATTTCCAAGCACTAAGTTTTTTATTTATTTTCAGAAAATGAGAAATGGTATAAAGAATAAAAAAATGCAGTGCTTGTTGACCTCAAATAATGCTAAGAAAACAAGTTCATAATCATTTAGAAACAACAATACTAATGTTTTAACTCAGGAAGAGTTCATAAATCAATATTTTGTGGAATAACCATGATTTTTAATCACAGCTTTCATGTGTCTTGGCATCCTTTCCACCAGTCTAACACACTGCTTTTGGGTGACCTTATGCCATTCCTGGTACAAAAATTTAAGCAGTTCTTCATTGTTTGATGGCTTGCGATCATTCATCTTCCTCTTGATTACATTCCAGAGGTTTTCAATGTGGTTCAGGTCTGGAGATTGGGCTGGCCATGACAGGGATTTGATGTGGTGGTCCTTTATCCACACATTGATTGACCTAGTTGTGTGGCATGGCGCATTGTCCTGCTGGAAAATCCAGTCCTCAGAGTTGGGGAATATTGCCTGGAGCAGAAGGAATCAACTGTTTTACCAGGATAACCTTGTATGCGGCTTGACTCACACGTCCTTCGCAAAGATTAACCTGCCCAATTACAGCCTTGTTGAAGCATCCCCAGATCATCTCCGATCCTCCACCAAATTTCACAATGGGTGAAAGACACTGTGCCTTTTACGCCTCCCCAGGTCTCCGTCTAACCATTAGATGACCAGGTGTTGGGCAAAGCTGAAAGTTAGACTCATCAGAGAAGATTACCTTACTCCAGTCCTCTATGATCCAATCCTTATGGTCTTTGGCAAACTTCAGCCTGCTCTCTTTTCTTCTCATTGATGAAAGACTTTTATCTACCTTTACATGACTTGAGCTCTGCCTCTAGGAGCCTGTTACGAACTGATCTTGCCTTGCAATTCACCCCAGTTGCCATTTGCCATTCCTTTTGTAGGTCACTTGATGTTATCCTGCGGTTGCTGAGTGACATTCGAATAAGATGATGGTCATCTCGGTCAGTGGAGAGTCGTTTTCGCCCTCTGCCGGTCTGTAGCTTTGCTGTCTCCAATGTCTGCTGCTTGACCTTGTTGTAATGATCTACCATCATAAAATGTTAAGGATGGAGGCAACATGACGCTCACTGTATCCCTCTGCTAGTAAAGTCAGAATTAAACCCTTCTTTTCCTCGCTCAAGACTTTTCTTTTTAACTCCTTTGGCATGGTTAAAAGTTATTTTTTCATTCCTATTACTTTTGGGATATTGCTAGCACTTGTTTTGCCATCCAGCTTGTCCTATTGCAAGAGGACTGTGAACACCACAGCAGGTTTTTTTTAAGTAAGATTTGGTTCAGATGATCACCTAATCAGAAGCACATTAAGTAGAATGAGGTGTACTCTGGTTAGAATTCAACTGATACTGGAATGGCTGTCTGACTTGTAGAGAAGCTGATTTTTATAAAACTGTGCAGTGGTCTCTTAACTTTTGCCAGAGCTGTATTTGCCTTATTTTATGTTAATTGCCATAATTGAAAAATCAATAAAAATTTTGCATTGGAAAAAGAGCATGATAGAGAGACAGAGTCCCTCAGAGGCAAACATGGTCAGAAGTTCACCAACCTGTGAACAACTGCTTCTAAAAATTGCAGAACTTAAATATCCCATCATTTACAGTGCATATCATCAAAAGTTTCAGATATTCTGGAGAAATCCACGGGCACAAGGGACAAGATCGCCGGCCAATATTGCATGCTTGTGATCTACAGGCCATCAGTTGGCACTTCATTAAAAACAGGCATGCTTCAACCATGAAAATCACTGCAACGGTTTCAGGAATACTTCCAGAAATCATTGATTATGAATGCAGTTCTATGTGCAATCCACAAATGCAAGTGAAAACTCTATCATACATAGAAGATGCCATATATCAACACAATCCAGAAACTTCTTCTCTGGGATAACACTAATTTATAACGGACTGAGGCAAAATGGAAACTGTTCTTTGGTCAGATGAATCAAACTTAGAAATTGCCTATGGAAACTACAGATGCCATCAGAGAGGCAGGCTTTTGAGCTGTGCCCTGACAACAAGCTGGATGGTCCCTCTCCTACTGAGTGACAGCTTTTTAGAGTAAAAAATACCTGGCTGCAATCGTACAATCTGGCTCTGATACACATTTTGGGAAATATGAATATAATGACAGGTCCCCTTTAAAGAAACCGTTATATAGAACTAGATTTCTATCCAGGAAAGAAATGCACTTTTAAGACAGTACCAGTTATAAGATCATTATTTCTAAAGAGTGTAAAAAAAATCTCTCTAGGCGTGCTGCTTTCCCAGAACTCTTCACATCTATGCAGCAGCTGTTCTATGATGAAAAGTTAATATTTTTAAGGATTCCCTCATCCTTACATCTCTTGCCAGTATCTCACATGCTCTTCTAGTTATTATTAGTTAACTTCACCATATATTAAACAAAGAGACTATCTGGGGTGGACATATGTCTAATTTGGGAACCACATCCATACAATATTATAAACACAGATAATTGCTGAAGAACAGTATAATGTTATTCTAAAACTGTGACATGTGGTGGTAAATTAATAAATTTTCATACTTAATTTAATCATTACACAACTAATTAATAAAGCTCATTAGAGTGGTTTTGTCTGAAAATTCAGACTATAATGTGATTCATTTCATCACAGTATTATTATTTCAATTTAACAAGTTAAAGAGGAGATTGCATCAGGGCATTTTCAACAAGTATTTTTTTTCATCAAAAAGTCACAAAAATAGTTTTTTGCAAAAATTAAATTTTTGCCACTTTTATTAATTTTTTGGATGGAAGGTGGACAGTAGGCATAGTAATCTAGGCAAATAAGTCAGACTCATCAATTATGACTTTTTAAAAAGTCGTTAAAACATTGCATTTCTTATTCCAGTAGGATGTTCCACATTTTGGCAGAGCTGCCCTAGACTGGACTGGAAACGCCAAAAGCTGCAAAATTTTTCAGCAAACTTTGAAAACTCTGTCATAAACACTTTCATGAATTTGTCCACTTGTTGTTTAGCACTTGGCGACCCTCTCTGTAACTTTATGTGTTTGCAATGGGTTCAAAAATCTTCCACTTTTCAATAATACCAATTACAGTTGATGTTGATGATCATTTAAGAGGTAAAAAAAATTCACAAACTGACTTTTAACCCCTTCGAATTGAGACCAATTTCTGTTTTTAAGTTTTTTTGGTTTTACCTTCCCTTCTTCCCAGAGTCATAACTTTTATTTTTCTGTCCACATATGAGAGTTTGTTTGTTGCGGGTCAAGTTGTACTTTTGAATGACATCATTCATTTTACTACAAAATGTACTGGAAGACAGGAAAAAAACTCCAAGTGAGGAGAAATTGTGAAAAAAAGCAAATTTAATGTTGTTTTTTGTGAATTATTTTTACAGTGTATATTTTGTGGTAGAAATGACCTTGCAGTCTAATTCTGCTCATCAGTACAATTTTGACAAAACCAAACATGTCCAGTTTTTTTTTAATTATTTTAGTGGTGAAAAAAAATCAGAAGTTTGCAAAAAAAAAATTTTTGTGTTGTGTTGCCTCATTTGAAGCCCGACCCAGCTGGGTTTCAAGGAAGCTCCATAATGACAAGCACATGTCACCAGACCCCTGACTGTCGTAACAACCCATCAACGACCCACTATCACGTGGAATGAAGTACCCCCATGCTGGCACATGCTACCATAAATGCCAGAGTCTTACAACTGCATTTAATAGGTTAACAATCATGGGCGGAGCTGAGCTCCACCCACATTAGTCAGAGGCAGGTCCTGGCTATAAGGCCTCCTTAACACATCTTGGTGATTCCTGGACAGGAAAAACCAGTGCTGACAAGATACGTGGTCCGTGTCAATGTGCCATCCATATGTACATATTTGACATCCAGGTATTAATTTGTTGTCCGTGTGTCACATCCGTGTGCAGTACAGTTCACGTCGATCCCAGGTGCCGACTGCTAAAGGCAGCTCTCATCATTGTCGCTTGGTCTCCCTAAAAATCAGTGCGACTAGGCGACAATGATGGGAATTGTATTCAGCAGCAGCTGTGTCCCTCCTGTGTAAATTAAATAAATAAATAAAATGGCGTGGACTCCCATGCAATTTTCATAACCAGCAGAGGGAATGCCCATGATTGGGGGCTGATTTTAATAATCTGGGAGAAGGGGCAATATCTCAAAAGGATACCAGCCTATTAATAACAGCTCACAGCTGTTTCCTTAGCATTTCCTGGTGAATTTATGGGGGACCCCAGAAAAAAATAATGTATTCAAACTAGCAAAGGCTAAACAGACAGCTTTGGGTTGATATTAATAGTCTGGAACGAGGCCAGAGATATTGCCTCTTCCCCTGGCTACCAACATCATCCATAAT
Source organism: Dendrobates tinctorius (assembly GCF_039654945.1). NCBI lineage: Eukaryota > Metazoa > Chordata > Amphibia > Anura > Dendrobatidae > Dendrobates > Dendrobates tinctorius. Next base: position 21,316,644 of record NW_027361690.1, read on the forward strand.
ATGCGCCAAATCTGGTGCTTAGCTTCACTCTTTCCACTTGCCCTGTGCCAGAGGCAAGTGGAGTAATAGGGTTGGGGTTGATATCACCTTTGATTTGTCAGGTAACATCAAGCCTAGTGGTTAGTAATGGAGAGGCATCTATAATATGCCCCCCATTACTAACCTCCATAGTAAATATTGAAATAAACACACAGCAAAAATAAAATCCTCCATTTTAAATAATACAAAGCAACCTGTTTTACACATTTATTTAACCCCTTAGTGACAGAGCCAATTTGCAGCTTAATGACCGGGCCAATTTTTACAATTCTGATCACTGTCCATTTATGAGGTAATAAACCCGCTGATTCAGGGATTGTTTTCATGACATATTGTATTTCATTTTAGTGGTAAAATTTATTTGCTATGACTTGCATTTATTTATGAAAAAAACGGATATATAGTTAACATTTTTAAAATTTAGCAATTTTCAAACTTTTAATATTTATGCTATATGTCACACAAAATACTTAATAGATAACATTTCCCACATGTCTACTTTACGTCAGCAAAATTTTTTTGTTAGGAACTTATAAGGGTTAAAAGTTGACCAGCGATTTCTCATTTTTACAACAAAATTTACAAAACCTTTTTTTAGGGCCCACATGACATTTAAAGTCATTTTGAGGGGTTTACATTACCCAAAAGTGACACCATTATAAAAACTGCACCCCTCAAGGTGCTTAAAACCATATTCAAGAAGTTTATTACCCTTTACATGCTTCACAGGAACTGAAGATATGTGGAACAAAAATATTAACATTTAACTTTTTTACAAACAGTTTACTTCAGAACCAGTTTTTTTTATTTTCACAAGTGTAAAAAGAGAAAATGAACCACAAAATTTGTTGTACAATTTCTTTTGAATATGCCGATACCCCATATGTTGGAGTAAACCCCTGTTTGCGTGCATGGCAGAGCTTGGAAGGGAAGGAATGCCGTTTGACTTTTTCAATGACGAATTGGTTGGAATTGAGATCAGACGCCATGTTGCATTTGGAGAGCCCCTGATGTGCCTAAACAGTGGAATCTCCCCACAAGTGACACCATTTTGGACATTAGACCCCTTAAGGAACTTATCTAGATGTTTGGTGAGCACTTTGAACCCCCAAGTGCTTCACAGAAGTTTACAACGTAGAGCAGTGAAAATAAAAAATCAGATTTTTTCCACAAAAATGATATTTTCACCCCAAAATTTTAATTTTCACAAGGGTAACATGAGAAATTAGGAGAAATACACTGTGAGCACAACTAGAGGGTGGTGCTAAAGGTTAGGTTCCCAAACCATATAGATAATAGTTATAAACCTAGCACTCAACTTAAGTGTGATCAAAAAGAGATTTATTGTAGTATGCATACAAAACGTTTTGGTCAATTGCGACCTTCTTCAGTTACTACAAATTATTAAAGTGAGAGTGCAGAATATAATACAAAAACCAAAATAAAATAACATAACATCAAATAACATATCAAACCAAAGTATATACATAAGAAATAGTATGGTCATATAAATAGAGATATGCTAGTCGCAGATATTATACACCAGTTGCCACGTACAACCTATCCTAGAGATAGTGTAGATAGAAGGAATATAACAACATCCATGCAATTCTGCATACATAATTTACCTGATAAAATGTCCCTGTGGCCTTTTATATGTCGGGGAGACATCACAACCAATACGCGGCAGAATCTCCAAACACAAGTCAACAATAAGCTGCAAAAATCTTCTTCCCATTCCCCACCACTTCATCTCTAAGGGCCATAACATCTCCCAGTTAAGATTTCAGGTGATTGAACAGGTATTACCTCAAAGACGTGGTGGTAACAGAATCCTGAATCTAAAAAGACGGGAAGCATTTTGGATTCATACATTGGAAACAATGAGCCCGAAAGGCCTTAACAGGGAGTATGAAATATCAGCATTTCTGTAAATTATGCTATTAATTCATATTTACTCGGTGATTCCACAGTTTCTCTATGGATTCAATATGTTTGAAATATGTGTAATAATGTTTAATGCTGTAAAAACTGTGTTATGATCCTCATACTAATACGGTTTTCCTCTCCCATAGAGCCATTTATATTAATTAATTGTGATGGACACCACTGCCGTGAACCTAGTCCACTTATATGGGATCTCTTCTCACAGTTACTCTGTTAGGAATCACAAGGCAAAAGGATAAAGAAAAGAAAAATTCCATTCACTTGCTTCACTAACTATACGTATATTTCTATATGTATTCCTGTTTCTCTCTTATATATCCTGTATTTTGCCAATCACAGCAAATAAATTATTCACTATTGCAGTACTGTATTCACAATCGTCTCTATCATCCTAATTAGGTCTCTGTCTCTTTAAATCAGTGGATACTCCGCTCTCTCATACCATCCTTGCACGGGCTTCTCAATTTCCTGCCCAAACTCCCTCATCCAAACTTCCTTACATTGCCCACATACAACCGCCATCCTCTGGGCATTTTCTTTAACAAATATACAGTATTTTATTCATCTCTAACGCTGGAATGCACACTAACATGGTGTGGAACACACAGCCATGCTATTCCTGCTTTAACACCTCCTGCCCTCTGCTGCTCGGCATTCTATTGGCCGCCGCTTAGCTTGTCTCGCCCCCTTCCTTCTTATAAGTGTGAATTACTATGCCTAGCCAGACTTGCGGCGGATCCCGCATCTGGAGGCACGTATGCCCCTTCAATCCACAAAACTAAGGTAATGCAGCGTTCCCTCTCTACTTAAAACTAGCAGTTTGCCTTTCTAGCATTCACTAACTTGATGACCATCATATATACTCATTTTTATTGCAGTGAACTTATGCTGATGGACAGATTGTCCCTGTAAGTAGCTACCCTGCACCCTCTATACTTCTTTGCTACTCTTGGCTGAGCTTCCTTTATATGTGCAGACGTCAGTTTTTTGTACAACCAAGGAGTCCAAGCGAGAGAGACAGAAGTACAATCCAGCTCAGGCAGGGGAACAATGGCAAAGCTCTGGGACAGTTTTCTCAGACCCTCCCAAAAAGTGCAATGTTTGTACGATCTGCAAGGTACTCCCTCAGCATCTTCCCAAACATCCTCCAGGATTCCTCTGTGCCTTTTAATCATTGGGTATCCAAGCTGGACACGTGGCATGAACTGGCTCTATACGCCTTGGAGGTCCTGGCCTGCCCTGCTGCTAGCGTTCTTTCAGAGTGGGTTTTTAGTGCCACTGGTGGAATTTTAACAGATATGCGCATCCGCCTGTCAACAGACAATGCTGACAGGCTGACTCTTATAAAAATGAACAAGGGCTGGATTGGGCAAGACTTCTGTACACCACCGAATGAAAACAGCAAAACATAACCTCAAATACATTGTCTTTTTTGTGGAGGTGTATTCTCATGCACCTCTTCACAACCTCACATGGGCATCCGTTTCCTGATTTGGTCTGTTTGGTGTTATCTTCCTCCTTATCCTCATCATCATCACGCACAACCAGTAGAACACCAGGTTCAATGTATTTTGTGATACAAAAGTTACTCAATTTTTGTGCAAGGGTGTTTTTATGATGTCCGTTACTAATTTGAAACCAAAACAAATGTTAATCCCCCAGGGGGAACTGTCATGAAAATGAGATGTACGTATATTCTTCCATTGATTCTTATATTTTCCAGTTTTACTATCTCTGGACCATCCTCTTAGGACCTAGTGTGTTATGAATGAGTCACCGTAGGAGGCAAAAACAGAAATACAAGCTAAGTCCAGAAAACCAGAGAAGTTGGCAACTATCAGATTGCAGACCCCTGAACCTATCAACACAACTAGCAGTAGCCGTGGGGGGTTCCTACGATGCCCTAGACCCCTCGATCACAGCCGGAGAATTAAATAGGCCTAAAGAAAGAAAGGGGAAATCTAAACTGCCCCAGAGCAGACCCCAAAGCAATAGGCAGCCCCCAACATATAATGACGGTGAAGCAAGATGAAAACACTAACACAGACAGAAAGATAGACTGAGCAAAGACGGGGCCCAAAACTACCTAGATAGGAAAGGACAGGAAGGCTGCTGTCTGCAATCTGCCAAAACCCTATCAAAGACTTAAGCCAACAAGCTGATATGAAAAAGGCCCTGAAGCAGCTAGGCTTCAAAAACTAAATCAGCACTCAGGTATTTTCAGAAGACAGAGCTAAAGGAATTCAGCACACCCCAGCAGGGAATGGCAGAAATCCAGAAAAACAAAGCAAAACAAAGTCAAAGCACCAATGCAAAAGGCCGAGCAGCAAACTTAGCTTTAGAGGAGCAGGAATTCAGACTGGTCTCCAAGGATCCCACAGAGAAATCACCCGCAGGGCAGAAGGGCATCGGCAGCCTTATATCCAGTCAGTAACTCCACTCAGCCAGTCATCATCATCAGCCTCAGGTGTTTGATAATCAGGCTCACTACCTTTCTTTACCAGAAGAGGGAGTTCCTCGGGCCTCAGTAATGAAGGGGAAAATGAACTCACAACAGTACCTCCCCCTTGAGGAGGGGTCACCGAACCCTCAACTACGCCACCAGGGCGATCAGGGTGAGCCCGATGAAAGGCACGCACCAATCTTTTGGCATGAATATCAGAGGCAGAGACCCAGGAATTATCCTCCTGACCATAACCCTTCCACTTAACCAAATACTGGAGTCTCCGTCCAGCCAGACGGGAATCCAGTACTTTCTCTACCTCATATTCCATGTTACCTTCAACCAATACAGCGTCTGGAGGTGCCACCCCCGGAACAACAGGTTCAACAAACCTTTTCAACAAAGATTTATGGAACACATTATGGATTTTAAATGTGACAGGAAGAGCCAAACGAAAAGAGACCGGATTAATAATCTCCACAATCTTGTAAGGTCCAATAAATCTAGGCTTAAACTTAGGAGAAGCCACCTTCATAGCAATATTTTTTGATGATAACCACACCATATCACCAACCTTAAACTGGACAGCAATGGTCCTATGTCGGTTGGAAAACCGCTGGGCCTTTTCCTGGGAGAGAGATAACTTATCCACCACTTGGTCCCAGATCTGGTGCATTCTCTCCACCACAGTGTCAACACCTGGGCAGGCAGAGGGCTCCACCTGCCCTGAAGAAAATCGAGGATGAAACCCAAAGTTACAAAAAAAGGTGACATCAAAGTGGCAGAACTAGCTCTATTATTTAAAGCAAATTCAGCCAAGGGCAAAAATGAAACCCAATCATCCTGATCAGCAGAAATAAAACATCTCAAATATGACTCCAAGGTCTGGTTTGTTCTCTCTGTCTGCCCATTGGTCTGAGGGTGAAAAGCAGAGGAGAAGAACAACTGAATTCCCAGCCTGGAACAGAAAGTTCTCCAAAATCTAGACACAAACTGGACTCCTCTGTCAGATACAATGTTCTCAGGAATCCCGTGCAAACGAACCACCTGTTGTAAAAACAGGGGCACCAACTCAGAGGAAGACGGCAACTTAGGGAGTGGTACAAGATGAACCATCTTAGAGAACCTATCACAAATCACCCAAATAACAGTCATCCTTTGAGAGACAGGCATATCAGAGATGAAATCCATTGAAATATGGGTCCATGGCCTCTTGGGGACAGGCAAAGGCATCAACAACCCACTAGAGCGAGAACACGATTTAGACCGGGAGCACGTCCCACGGGACTGCACAAAATTCCTGACATCATGAGACAAGGAGGGCCACCAAAAAAACCGACTCACCAGATCTCTAGTACCAAAAATACCTGGATGACCAGCCAAAGCAGAGCAATGAACTTCAGACATCACTCTCTTCTTCCACTGGTCAGGAACATACAACTTTCCACTGGGACAACGCTCAGGTTTGTCCTCCTGGAACTCTTCCAGAGCACGTCTCAAATCGTGCGAGATGGCAGAAAGAACTACCCCTTCGCCTAAGATGGTAGCAGGCTTGGTCACCACAGGAGAATCAGCAAAGAAGCTCCTAGAGAGGGCGTCTGCCTTGACATTCTTCGTTCCATGAAGAAAAGAAACCACAAAATCAAAGCGTGTAAAAAACAAGGCCCACCTAGCCTGTCTAGGGTTCAAGCGCTTAGCCGACTCTAGGTAAATCAAATTCTTGTGGTCAGTGAGGACCACGACTTGATGCTTAGCTCCCTCCAACCAATGTCTCCACTCCTCAAATGCCCATTTCATGGCCAACAGTTCCCTATTCCCCACATCATAGTTACGTTCAGATGGAGAGAACTTTCGGGAAAAGAAAGCACAGGGATTCATTTTAGATGTTACAGGGTCCTTTTGGGACAAAACAGCTCCTGCACCAATCTCAGAAGCATCCACCTCTACCTGGAATGGAAGTGAGACATCAGGTTGCCGCAAAACCGGGGCGGAGGTGAATCTTCGCTTCAGCTCCTGAAAGGAAGAAACAGCCTCCGGAGACCAATTTAACACATCAGCACCCTTCTTAGTCAAATCAGTCAATGGCTTGGCAATACCAGAAAATTTTGCTATAAATTTCCGATAAAAATTAGCAAAACCCAAAAACTTCTGGAGGGCCTTCAAAGAAGTGGGCTGAACCCAATCGTAAATGGCCTGTACCTTGGCCGGGTCCATTTCAATAGTTGACGGGGACAAAATAAATCCCAAAAAAGAAATCCTCTGTACTCCAAAAAGGCATTTAGATCCTTTGACATACAGGGAATTCTCCCTCAAGATCCGGAACACAGTCCGAATACGTTCCACATGAGAATCCCAATCCTTGGAGAAGATCAAAATATCATCCAGATAGATAATCAAAAATTTATCGACAAAATCTCGGAAAATATCGTTCATGAAGCACTGGAAGACAGAAGGGGCATTAGTGAGCCCAAAAGGCATCACCAGGTACTCAAAATGTCCCTCCGGAGTATTAAACGCCGTCTTCCATTCATCCCCATGCTTAATGCGAATAAGATTATACGCCCCCCTGAGGTCAAGCTTGGTAAACCAGCAAGCACCTTTAACTCTGGAGAATAGATCAGAAATCAGGGGTAACGGATACTGATATTTAACAGTAATTTTGTTGAGGGCACGATAATCAATACAAGGTCTTAATGATCCATCCTTTTTGGCTACAAAAAAAAACGGCACCTAAGGGTGACGAGGATGGTCTAATATGACCCTTCTCCAACGCCTCCTTAATATAGGATCGCATAGCCTCGTGCTTGGGTACAGATAAATTGAAGAGCCGACCCTTGGGAAATTTACACCCCGGGCTCAGTTCAATTGCACAGTCATAACTCCTATGAGGAGGCAGAGACGCAGACTCATTCTCACTAAATACATCATAAAAGTCCACCAAATAATCAGGAACATCATGCGACTGAGGAGAGGTGGAAAACACCGGAGCCTCACTAAAGGCACACCGACAACCCCAACTCACCACAGACACAGATTTCCAATCCAAAACTGGATTATGAATTTGTAACCAGGGAAACCCCAGAACAATAGTATCATGCAGATTATGCAACACCAAAAATCTGCAATTTTCTTGATGGTCTGGGGCGACCCACATTACCACCTGGGTCCAAAACTGAGGTTTATTTTTAGCCAAAGGAGTAGCATCAATCCCCCTCAAAGGGATAGGCGTCTGCAGAGGTGTCATCGGAAATCCACAACGTTTAGCAAAATCCAAGTCCATTAGGTTTAGGGCTGCTCCCGAATCCACAAAAGCCTTGGCGGAAAATGTGGACAGGGAGCAGATCAGAGTAATAGCCAGAAGAAACTTAGGTTGAACACCCCCAACAGAAAACGTGTGTGCAAAGCGTTTCTCTCGTTTAGGACAGACAGAAATAATATGCGAGGCATCTCCACAGAAAAAACACAACTTATTACGCCTTCTGAACTCCTGACGCTGCTCTCTGGAAAAAAACTCTATCACATTGCATAGGTTCAGACATTTGTTCAACAGGTGGCAACACCTCTCGTGCAGCTTTGCGTTCGCGCAAACGCCGATCAACCTGAATGGCTAATGACATAGAATCGTCAAGACCAGAGGGAACAGGAAATCCCACCATAGTATCTTTTACGGCTTCTGACAACCCCTTCCGAAAGAGAGCAGCCAAGGCATTATCATTCCAGGTAGTAAGTACTGCCCACTTTTGGAATTTTTGACAGTACAATTCTGCAGAATCACGACCCTGGTTCAATGCCAGCAGGGTCTTTTCAGCCTGATCAATGGCATTACATTCGTCATACAACAACCCCAAGGCCTGAAAAAATGCGTTCACATTAGTCAGAAGAGGATCATCTGGTTTCAAAGAAAACGCCCAATCCTGGGGATAGCCACGCAGCAAAGAGATGACAATTTTAACCTGCTGCGCGGCGCTCCCTGACGAGTTAGGCTTCAAGGCAAAAAATAATTTACAATTATTTTTGAAATTCAAAAATTTAGACCGATCCCCAAAAAATACATCAGGTGCAGGAATCTTTGGTTCAGCAGCATGTGAATGAGCAAGGTAGGCGGAAATTCCCCGCACTTCCGCAGCGAGCTGCTCCACACGATCAGACAATTGCTTTATCTCCATTGAAAGAAAAAAAAATTCCCCCTGCGGCCTCAGAGATATAGAGGAAAAAATATACACACTTTTTTTTTTTTTTTTTACAATTCTTTCCTGCTATTGAGTACCCTAGGATCTGCGGTATGGCGGGTGATTCTGTTATGAATGAGTCACCGTAGGAGGCAAAAACAGAAATACAAGCTAAGTCCAGAAAACCAGAGAAGTTGGCTACTATCAGATTGCAGACCCCTGAACCTATCAACACAACTAGCAGTAGCCGTGGGGGGTTCCTACGATGCCCTAGACCCCTCGATCACAGCCGGAGAATTAAATAGGCCTAAAGAAAGAAAGGGGAAATCTAAACTGCCCCAGAGCAGACCCCAAAGCAATAGGCAGCCCCCAACATATAATGACGGTGAAGCAAGATGAAAACACTAACACAGACAGAAAGATAGACTGAGCAAAGACGGGGCCCAAAACTACCTAGATAGGAAAGGACAGGAAGGCTGCTGTCTGCAATCTGCCAAAACCCTATCAAAGACATAAGCCAACAAGCTGATATGAAAAAGGCCCTGAAGCAGCTAGGCTTCAAAAACTAAATCAGCACTCAGGTATTTTCAGAAGACAGAGCTAAAGGAATTCAGCACACCCCAGCAGGGAATGACAGAAATCCAGAAAAACAAAGCAAAACAAAGTCAAAGCTCCAATGCAAAAGGCCGAGCAGCAAACTTAGCTTTAGAGGAGCAGGAATTCAGACTGGTCTCCAAGGATCCCACAGAGAAATCACCCGCAGGGCAGAAGGGCGTCGGCAGCCTTATATCCAGTCAGTAACTCCACTCAGCCAGTCATCATCATCAGCCTCAGGTGTTTGATAATCAGGCTCACTACCTTTCTTTACCAGAAGAGGGAGTTCCTCAGACCTCAGTAATGAAGGGGAAAATGAACTCACAACACTAGTGTATACCTCAACAATAAATAAATATTGTGTAATGTCACGTGTGACTGGATACACCACCTCCAGCAGGGTGAATTTCTGTAACACCCGTGAACCTGGATACACCGCCTCCAGCAGGGCGAATTTAAACAGAGTTAAGGGAAACACCGGGGAAACCGTTACAATGGAGGGCCCTGCAATAGGGAACAGGGACATGGAGACCTTCTGCACTCCCCTGAGTCAGTGTCCCTACACTCCTGACGATCCCTAGGCAGGTTCCGCACCTGGCGATGAGCTGGATACCTCAAATCCCTAGCTCGCCCTGCACCTATCCCTTTCTAGTGAACTGGATGGTGCAGAAACTAAAAAAAAAAAAGAGAGAAGCCAGTGCTGCTTAAGGATAGAAGGAATGGCTGGCTCCTCTCTCTTTTTTTTTGTATGTTGTTATGTGGCTGACCACCACTTTTGCCGTGCTCGCTGGGTTATGTTCTCCATTTTTTCTGTGTTCACTGTGATGGATCTAGGCTGCTGTGCACACACACAGCAGCCCCACCCTTCCCCAGGCTTTATTTAATTGTGCACCTGTGTTTGAACCTGCATCACCCTTCATCTATGTTTCCTGGTTGGGCAATGTGTGGAGGCTAAACCTGACATGTCTACATTCAGACCTGGTTGGCCTTCATCTGCACTTGCTTTATCTGCTTCATGGGAGAGATCAAGATATGCTCAGGTACGGATTGCACTAAATGTGGTCTTGCTTTTAATGTATTTAGGAGGCCGTATGGCACAGTGTTTATTAAAAATGTAGAGTAGGACCCCCCACATGAGATTGCCTTGGCGCGGCGGGGTGGCTCAATTGAATTGATCAATTTTTTTGCCCAGTATCTCATTTTGAATACAGTTAGATATTATGTGCATATGCACTTTATGATATGCGTTCTATCTTCTATCCCTAAGCGGCACTGGCTCCTCTCTCTTTTTTTTGTATGTTGGTATGTGGCTGACCACCACTTTTGCCGTGCGCGCTGGGTTATGTTCTCCATTTTTTCTGTGTTCACTGTGATGGATCTAGGCTGCTGTGCACACACACAGCAGCCCCACCCTGCCCCAAGCTTTATTTAATTGTGCACCTGTGTTTGAACCTGCATCGCCCTTCATCTATGTTTCCTGGCTGGGCAATGTGTGGAGGCTAAACCTGACATGTCTACATTCAGACCTGGTTGGCTTTCATCTGCACTTGCTTTATCTGGCTTCATGGGAGCGATCAAGATATGCTCAGGTACGGGTTGCACTTAATGTGGTCTTGCTTTTAATGTATTTAGGAGGCCGTATGGCACAGTGTTTATTAAAAATGTAAGTAGGACCCCCCACATGAGATTGCCTCAATTGAATTGATCAATTTTTTTGCCAAATATTTAATTTTGAATACAGTTAGATATTATGTGCATATGCACCTTATGCTGTGCGTTCTATCCTTAAGCAGCGCTGGCTCCTCTCTCTTTTTTTTTTGGTGCAGAAACTAATCCCACCACTGCACTAATACACACACAAGGAAAGTAACAAACAGGGAAAAACACCACTAAGGCTAGTTTCACACTTGCTTTTTTTGCAGCGCGTTTTTCCCGCAAAAAAACGCATTGAAAAAACGCATACATAAGCATACAACTGCTGCGTTTTTTTCAAGCATTTTTATGAGCATGCATGAAAAAAACGCAGCGTTTTTAAGCGTTTGTACGCGTTTTTAGTGCGTTTTTACCGCGTTTGCGTTTTTTTCCAACATTTTTAGGTGGCCCCTCACACTACCCAAACCATGACTTTACTAACCCTAACCCTGACCCTAACCCTAACCCTAACCCTGACCCTAACCCTAACCCTAACCCTGACCCTAACCCTTAACCAAATCATACTTAACCCTAACCCAAACCCTAAACCCTAACTAACCCTAACCCTAACCCTAACCCTGACCCTAACCCTAACCCTAACCCTGACCCTAACCCTAACCCTAACCCTGACCCTAACCCTTAACAAAACCATACTTAACCCTAATCCTGACCCTATCCCTGACCCTAATCCTTAACAAAACCATACTTAACCCTAACCCTGACCCTAACCCTAACCCTGACCCTAACCCTAACCCTAACCCTGACCCTAACCCTAACCCTAACCCTAACCCTGACCCTAACCCTTAACAAAACCATACTTAACCCTAATCCTGACCCTAACCCTGACCCTAACCCTTAACAAAACCATACTTAACCCTAACCCTGACCCTAACCCTAACCCTAACCCTGACCCTAACCCTAACCCTAACCCTAACCCTAACCCTGACCCTAACCCTTAACAAAACCATACTTAACCCTAATCCTGACCCTAACCCTGACCCTAATCCTTAACAAAACCATACTTAACCCTAACCCTGACCCTAACCCTGACCCTAACCCTAACCCTAACCCTGACCCTAACCCTAACCCTAACCCTAACCCTGACCCTAACCCTTAACAAAACCATACTTAACCCTAATCCTGACCCTAACCCTGACCCTAATCCTTAACAAAACCATACTTAACCCTAACCCTGACCCTAACCCTAACCCTGACCCTAACCCTAACCCTGACCCTAACCCTAACCCTAACCCTAACCCTGACCCTAACCCTTAACAAAACCATACTTAACCCTAATCCTGACCCTAACCCTGACCCTAACCCTTAACAAAACCATACTTAACCCTAACCCTGACCCTAACCCTAACCCTGACCCCAACCCTAACCCTAACCCTGACCCTAACCCTAACCCTAACCCTAACCCTGACCCTAACCCTTAACAAAACCATACTTAACCCTAATCCTGACCCTAACCCTGACCCTAACCCTTAACCAAACCATACTTAACCCTAACCCTGACCCAAACCCCAACCCTAACCCTGACCCTGACCCTAACCCTAACCCTAAACCCCCTTAACTAACCCTAACTCTAACCCAAACCCCTAAATTCCATGGTTAAAAAAAAAAACGCATATGCAAAAAAACGCATACATGAGCATGCCAGTGCGCACATATGCGCATCCATAGGCTATAATGGCCATTTTTAGCGCAAAACGTGCGCATATGTGCGCATGCGCTTTTTTGCAGGGCCAAAAAATGCAACATGCTGCGTCTGGAAAATACCAACGCACACCCCAAAAAAACGCAGCGCATGAAAATCGCATACATGCGCTTACCAGCGCGCAGGTATACGCACCCATGTTAAATATAGGGGAAAAAACGCATGTGCAGGTATGCGTTTTTTTCCAGCGCTAAAAAACGCAAATGTGAAACCAGCCTTAGCTTTGCTCTGTTGCTTTTGCTCCCAGCAACAGAGTATGACACCAAAGTTCAGCTTCACCCCTGAAGCTCAACACCTGAATTCAGCTTCCGCCTGAAGCTATTACACCAGAGCTCCCCTGAGCTGCCAGGAACTCCTCTCTTTAGTTCCTACCTTCACCAGACTTGGTTGGAAATGAGCAATATCACCAAACGTGAGTGAGACCACCTGCAACTCCTTTATAGGTAGGAGCCAGGGAATCACACCTGCTTCATAATCATGTACAATAACACTAGCGGCCACCGGGGGCAACTAAACTAAAGTAACCAGTGTGCAATGACCCTAATGGCCACCAGGGCCAAAACTAGAACTAAATCAACCACAGTGTAATGACCCTAATGGCCACCGGGGGCAAAACTAACTTTAAGCAAACAGCTTAAAGGTTACTTGTGCAAAATCTGTCATCATAATCCAACCTGGATCATGACATATTGAAATACTATTATATTTTAATCTATATCCCTGTCTCTGAGCTGTTGCTAGGGACAAACATATCTCGTTGGACACATTCTGGCTTCATATCTATGAACCTGTGTTCCCTTTTGTTATTTTCTTTCATAGGTGGATTCACACATTTTTTATTTGTTTGATTTCAGTATGATTTATCATTATGGGTAACAGGAACAATTGCACTGTATAATTTGTTTTGCAATTTCTCCTGAGTGCGCCGATATCCAATATGTGGAGGAAAACTACTATTTGGTCACACAGCAGGGCTTGAAAGGGAAGATGTGCCACTTTACTTTTTTAAAGCAAAATTTGCTCTAAAAGTTAGGCGGTGCCATGTTGTGTTTGAAGTGCCCTTCATGTGACTAGACAGTGGAAAACTCCCACACGTGGCACCATTTTGGAAACTAAATCCCTCAGGGAACTTATGTAGATGTGTGGTGAGCACCTTGAACCCCCAGGTGCTACACAGAAGTTTATAACGTAGAGTCGTGAAAATAAAAAAATCACATTTTTCCCACAAAAAATGTTTTTTAGTCTAAAATTTTTTATTGGAGATCAACTTTTGCTGGACTGGTTTGAGGGTGCCATGCCACATTGGCAGAGCCCCAGAAGTCCCAGAAGTGCCAGAACAGCAGAATCCCCCATAAGAGACAACATTTTACAAACTATATCTCTCAGTGAAATCATTTAGGGGTGTAGTGATCATATTGACACCATAGGTAGGTCAAAGAATTTTATACTATTAAACATTAAAGAAAAACATAATGACAATTTTACCACCAAATTTTTGTTTTAGCCCCAGATTTTACATTTTCACACTGAAATGGGTAAAAATTGCACCTAAATTTGTCTCACAATTTCTGCTGAATGTAGAAATACCCTATATATGGCTGTAGAGTGCTACTTAGCCACACAGCGAGACTTGGGAGGGATAGTGCGCTATTTGCCCCCTGGAGCACAGATTTTCCTAGAATAGTTTGCGGACTCCATATACAAAGTGCTAGAAAATGCTTCTGGAGACACACACCCATAATTTAAGCGGGCTCTCATCGCAACAGAAAAGCCAAACATGTGGATGCTAAATGTATTTTAGACACACTGGGGCTCAGAAGGGAGGGGCGTATTTGGATTTGGAAGTGCAGAATTTAATGAATTTCCTTAGGAAATTCCTTTCATTTTTTTTTTTGCAGTATGCCAATAGAGGTTAGACTTACTGGCCTATAATTTCATGGTTCACTTTTAGAGCCCTTTTTGAATATTGGTACCACATTTGCTATGCGCCAGTCCTGTGGAGCAGACCCCATCACTAGAGTCCCTAAATATAAGAAATAGTGGCTTGTCTATTACATTACTTAGCTCTCTTAGTACTCATGGGTGTATGCCATCCGGACCCGGAGATTGGGTTACATTGGTAACCCTTAATATAGGGTTTTCTTTGTCTCTCGGCATTTCACCTAGTATTTCATTTTCCACTGTGAATACCATGGAGAAGAAGATGTTTAATATATTAGCTTTTTCCTTGTCATCTACAACCATTCTTTCCTCACAATTTTTTAAGGGGCCAACACTTTCACTTATGATTCTTTTACTATTGATATTGTTGAAGAACAGTTTGGGATTAGTTTTACTCTCCCTAGCAATGTGATTCTCTGTTTCATTTTTGGCAGCTTTAATTAGTTTCTTAGATCAAGTATTTTTTTCCCTCTAATTTTTTAGAGCTTGAACGGTGCCATCCTGCTTTAGTAGATTTAATGTTTTCTTTTTACTGTTAACTGCCCCTTTTACTTCTTTGTTTAGCCACATTGGATTTTTCCTATTTCTTGTCCTTATATTCCCACAAGGTATAAACCGCTTACAGGGCCTATTTAGGATGTTCTTAAACATTTCCCATTTATTATCTGTATTCTTATTTCTGAGGACATTGTCCCAGTCAATGTCATGATCCAGGTTGGATTATGACAGATAAATGCACAAGTAACCTTTTTTTTCCTTAAGCTGTGTACTTAAAGTTAGTTTTGCCCCTGGTGGCCATTAGGGTCATTGCACTGTGGTGGTTTCAGTTCTAGTTTTGCCCCCGGTGGCCGTTAGGGTCATTGCACTCTGGTTACTTTAGTTTAGTGCACGTGATTATGAAGCAGGTGTGATTGCTCTGGCTCTTACCTATAAAAGAGTGTCAGGTGGTTGCAATCACTATTGGTGATATTGGTAATTTCAACCATCCTTGGTGGAGGAAGGAGCTAGAGAGAGTTCCTTGCAGCATTGTCAGAGCCCTGGTGTGGAAGGAGCCACAGAGGAGTTCCTTGCAGCTCTGACAAAGCTTGGTGAAGCAGCAGCATTCAGGAGGAAAGCTGCATTCTGGTGCTGGACTCTGTTGCTGGCAGCAAGAGCGACAGAGCAAAGTTAAGTGGTGTTATCCCTGTTTGTACCTTTCCTTTTGTGTGTTTCAGTGCAGTGGTGGGATTAGTTTCTTCACCGTCCATTTCACTAGAAAGGGCTAGGTGCAGGGCGAGATAGGGTTTTTAGGTATCCTGCTCGGCGCCAGGTGCGGAACCTGCATAGGGACTGTCAGGAGTGTAGAGACACTGACTCAGGGGAGTGCAGGAGGTCTCCACGTCCCCATTCCCTATCGCAGGGCCCTCCATTGTATCGGTTTCCCTGGTGTTTCCCTTTATTATTTAAATTCGCCCTGCTGGAGGCAGTGTATCGAGATACACATGTAATTCTGAAATTCGCCTACTGGAGGCGGTGTATTCGGCTGCACGTTATATTATTTAAGTTCACCCTACTGGAGGCGGTGTATCCAGGGTCACGTGTGTCAGAGAAATTCGCCCTGCTGGAAGCGGTGTGTCCAGTCACACGTAACCATCACAGTCAACCAGATTAAGGGCATCTCTAAGCTGGTCCCCCTAGTGAAAGACAAGTGAAACTGTACAATATTGTGGTTGCTATTTCCTAGATGCCTGACGACCTGCAGATTTGTTATTCTGTAAGATATATTAGGCCGGTTTCACATTAGCGCTTTTTAAGTGCACGCACGGCCGGGGGTAGCTCCGCCCCCGAGCCGGCTCTCTGCCCAGCGTGCCCGCCCCTTGCTTGTAGCGCCGCCTCCTAGCGCACAGCGGCGCCTGCGATCGGCGCACCATATCTTTAGCATAGGGTGCGCAGATCGTGCGCAGGCCGTGCGCTAGTTGCGCTTTGACCTGCGCTGCGCACTGTTGACGGTGCGCCGTGCGCGCCAAAATCAAACTTTTCGGATTTTGGCGCGCACGGCGCACCGTCAAAAGTGCGCAGCGCAGGTCAAAGCGCAACTAGCGCACGGCCTGCGCACGATCTGCGCACCCTATGCTAAAGATAGGGTGCGCCGATCGCAGGCGCCGCTGTGCGCTAGGAGGCGGCGCTACAAGCAAGGGGCGGGCACGCCGGGCAGAGAGCCGGCTCGGGGGCGGAGCTACCCCCGGCCGTGCGTGCGCTTAAAAAGCGCTAATGTGAAACCGGCCTAAGTAATAGTCTTTCTATGATTTCTGTTATATTTGGGGGTTTGTAACAGATCCCAATGAGAATTTTGTTAATATTTTTCCCTCCATGTATTTCAACCCATATGGACTTGACATCCTCTTTCTCTTTGCTAATATCCTCCCTTACAGTGGATTTTAGACAAGACTTTGCATAAAGAAAAAAACATCCTCCTCTCCTATTTCTTAAATCCTTTCTAAACAGACTGTAACTCTGCAAGTTAACTGCCCAGTCATAGCTTTCGTCTAACCATGTCTTACTTATTTCCACTATGTCATAGTTACCTGTAGATATTTCTGCTTCTAGTTCTTCCATCTTGTTTGTTAGGCATCTGGCATTTGCAAGCATGCAGTTTAGAGGATTTTGTTTTGTTCCAATCTCCTCCTTGTGGATTGTTTTAGAAATTTTCTTACCTCCCTTCTGAGTATGTTGTTTTGGGTCTTCTTTCCGCACCTCCTATCCTTCATCTGTATATTTTCTGACTTCATGTTCGAGTCTAATATTTTTCTTCACGTCCCCTCTACTTCTAGTTTAATGCCCTCCTGATGAGTGTAGAGAGTCTTCTGGTGAATGTGTGTGTTTCCCAGGTTTGTTGAGGTGTAGTCCGTCTCTGGGGAGGAGTCCGTCATACAGGTAATCGATGCTTTCCAAGCAGCTGATCCCGGCTGTACCCAACAATCTTCTTGCTGTGAGAGATTCTTTACTTTTCCCAGAAGGCACGGAATATGCAAAATTGTCCCTTCAAGCTTCAATCCATGGTTTGGCAATGCTTTCCAAGCAGCTGGTCCCGGCTGTACCCAACGATCTTCTTGTTGAGGGAGACTCTTTGCTTTTCCCAGAAGGCACCTGGAATATGCAAAATTGTCCTCTTCAAGCTTCAATCCCTGGTTTGGTGATGCTTTCCAAGCAGCTGTGTCATGATCCCAGTGCAGGTTTTGACCTGCACGTCAGGGGTTAATGTCTTGAGCCAAGTGCAGGCTTTGACCTGCACACCTGGGGTTAATTATTGTGGCCTCTCTTTGGTTCAGGGAGAGCTTCTTTTAGCCCTGGGAAACTCCAATCCCTGTCAGTTAGACTTTTGCCTTTGGCCGAATGTGGTGACCCCTGTGCGCCTGTGCCTGTTCGTTGTCTTCTAGCTTGCTTATATGGTTCTGACCCGGTTCTATCCCCTGTTGTGAGTTTGCCTGTTGATTTTGTACTGTATATCTGTTTCTCTGGTTTCTGACTTCTTGGCTACGTCTTGACTATCCGTTCTGTCTAATCCTTTGGTATTGTCGTGCTATCTCGTGCTTTGACCCCGGCCTGATCTGTTTACATCCCTGTCTATGCCCCTTGGTAACTTTGTCCTGTGGTTACCATTCTAGGAGTTTTCCTGCAGCTCCTAGCTCTCTGGAGTTTAGGCCACTCCCCCAGAAGTCATGTGCTTTAGGGCCTGCTGGTCTGAAACACGCATCATCACTGCTGCTGCTTGCTCCTCAGGTATCTTTGAGCACAGTTTGTCTTACTCAGGACACGCGCACTGGCTCAGTGAGCTAGTGCAGTGCGGTATTCCTGACATTATAACTGACTGTGAACTTTTTTTTTTCTTTCCTCACTTCTGCAGCATGGACCTAATGCATGCTTTATCTGAGCAGGTGAAATGCTTGACTCGGTCGCTGCAGAAGCTAAGTTTGGAACACCAAACTCTGGCCCAGTCCCAACGGCAGGTTGCGGACTCAATTCAGGGGGTGCTTTCCGCAGGCTTCCAGCAGGTGGGGAATAGATATGTCATTTTAGTGCCACCTGAATCCCCGGTTAAGTTACCAGATACGTTTGATGGTAACTAAAATGAATTTAGAGCGTTTAAGGAGGGCTGTAAGCTCTTTTTCTCCTTGAGACCCCGTTCCTCTGGGGATGAGAAGGTGGGGGTAGTTATGTCCCTGCTTAGGGGGGTCCCCACAAGCCTGGGCATTGTCTCTTTCTTCTTCTGCCCCTGAGAGAATGACTGTGGATGCGCTTTTTGAGGCCTTAGGGCTTATTTACGATGAGCCTGATAGAGTGCGTTTGGCTGAGGACAAGGTGATGAGTGTCAGGAGGAGCACTCGGCCGAGTGGTTCTGTTCTGAATTTAGATGATAGGCAGCCGAGATTTCTTGGAGTGATGCCGCCCTTCGGGGGCTGTTCCGTAGAGGCCTGTGTGAACATCTGAAGGAAGCCCTGGCACTCCATCCTCCACCTGACTCCCTGGAGGATGCCATGACCCAAGTGGTTCTCATGGATTGCAGACTGCGGGCAAGAGGTGTTATGCAACTTGAAACACCATTATTCTCCAGTGGAGGCGAGACCCGGACTGCTCCGATGGCTATAGAGGTGAGTGCTGTCACCTGTGAGGAGAAGGAAAGAAGACGCCGCCGGGAGAAGCAGTTGTGCTTCTACTGTGGGAAATCTGGACATTGGAAGAAGGACTGCCCCTTCTGTCCGCCATCCTCCAAGAGGGCAGAAAGCGACTAGGTCTGGGTAGTAGTCGAGGAGGCCACCCAGACCTTCAGGTACAATTTTCCTCACTTGCAAAAATTGTGCTTCAGGTAGAACTGGAACTTGGTTATGGTCCTATTCAGACTACTGCTTTTGTTGACTGTTGTTCTGCTGTGAACCTGATTGATACCTGAATTATGACTCTTAATAAGATAGGGGCAGTCAGGCTTCAGGATCCTGTTAAACTTGTGGCAATTGACTCGTCCCCTCTTACCCAGGACGTATCTGTTTCAGGTCTGAACTTTTTGCTCTGAAAGTGGGTCCCACTCATGTGGAAAAACTAAGCTGTCTTGTGTTAGATAACTTGCCTGCAGGACTGGTACTGGGGATGCCTTGGCTTCAACACCAAAATCCTACCATTGATTGGGCAACAGGGGAGATCACTCAATGGGGATGCAAGGATAAATTTTGCAACCTGGGACCTCTGGTTAACTCTGTTAAATCCGTATCTGTGTCATCTGTCGGTCTGGAAGGTCTTCCAGTGTACCTGAAGGATTTCGAAGACGGTTTTTCCGAAAGTGAGGCTGAGGCGCTGCCACCACATAGACCCTACGATTGTGCCATTGAGTTAGTACCTGGAGCCAAGTTACCTAAGGCTCGGTTGTTCTATTTGTCTGGGCCTGAGCGCCAAGCCATGAAGGAGTACATAGCTGAGAGTCTCCACAAAGGCATATCAGGCCTTCTGTGTCACCCGTGGCAGCAGGATTCTTCTTTGTGAAGAAGAAAGATGGTAGTTTGCAGCCGTGCCTCGACTTTCGGGAACTTAGCAAGATAACAGTTAGGAACACTTACCCGCTTCCCCTCATCCCAGACTTATGTAACAGTTATCTGGGGCCCAATGGTTCTCCAAGTTAGATCTCCGGGGGGCCTACAATCTGATAAGGGTTCGGGAAGGGGACGAGTGGAAAACTGCGTTTCTCACATCAGAAGGACTCTTTGAAAACCTGGTAATGCCGTTTGGGTTAACTAATGCACCCGCTATTTTCCAGAACTTTATCAATGCTGTGTTTTCTGACCTGATAGGTCGTTTTGTTACCATTTATTTGGATGACATTTTGGTGTATTCCCCGGACAGTCAGTCTCACTTGCAACACCTATGGAAAGTTCTCCAGAGACTCATGGAGAACCAATTGTGTGTTAAATTGGAAAAGTGTTCGTTTTTCATACAGGAACTGTCTTTTTTGGGGCTGATTGTGTCCTGTGAGGGGTTTTGTATGGATCCTAAGAAGGTGCTGGCGATCGCTGACTGGGTTCAGCCTCGAGATCTCAAGGGGCTCCAGCGCTTCTTAGGAATTACGAACTATTACCCGAGATTCATTAAAGGTTTCTCACAAGTGGTTAAACCATTCACGGATCTTACCCAGAAGATGGCTGATGTAAAAAATTGGTCTGTACTCGCTAAGGAGTCCTTCTCAGCTCTTAAGAAATGTTTCATGTCCGCCCCGGTGTTGGTCCAACCAGATCCGTCCAAGGAATTCATTGTGGAGGTGGATGCTTCTGAAGTGGGGGTGGGGCTGTGCTGTCCCAGGGTCCAGCCACCCTTACTAATCTCAAACCCTGTGCCCTGTGCCTTCTTCTCCATGAAGTTCTCTTCAGCCGAGAGAAACTATGATTCAGGCAATAGAGAACTTCTTGCGGTCAAGCTGGCATTCGAAGAATGGAGGCACTTTTTGGAAGGGGTGGCTCACCCTATCACTGTTATCACGGATCACAAAAATTTGGCATACCTTGAATCTGCTAAGAGGCTTACTCCTAGACAAGCCCGTTGGTCAATTTTTTTTTCACGATTTCAATTCTCCATTACTTTTCGACCGGGGTCCAAAAAATGTTAAAGCAGATGCCCTGTCCAGAAGTTTTGACCCGGTGTCTCCCCCTGAGCCGCCGTCTTCCATTCTTCCCCCAGGGTGGTAGTGGTGGGGGTCTCATCAGAGTTGGAACAAGAAATTTTAAGGGCTCAGTCCCTAGCTCCGGCAACCAGGCCAGGGGATAAATTGTTTGTTCCAGATTTATTGCAGCCTAGACTTCTGCAGGAGTTTCATGAGTCTAGGCTGAGTGCTCATCCCGGTATCATGGCCACTAGAGAGGCAGTAGCCAGGGTTTTTTGGTGGCCTTCCCTGGGGTCTGATGTCAAGAAATTCATTTCTGCTTGTGGTGTGTGTGCCCGTTCCAAAAGCTTGCAAAACCGGCCGGCTGGGGAACTCATACCTTTACCGGTTCCTGATAGGCCATGGACTCATCTCCCCATGGACTTTATTACTGATCTTCCACCTTCCAGGGGCAATACCGTGATCTGGGTGGTGGTGGATAGGTTTTCAAAACAGGCCCATTTTGTTCCCCTGGCAGCATTACCCTCAGCATTGTCAAGGTTGTTTGTGCAGCATGTGGTCCAATTGCATGGGGTACCTCTGAATGTGGTGTCTGACAGAGGTGTGCAGTTTGTGGCCAAATTTTGGAGGGCATTCTGTATGAAATTGGGCATCTCACTCTCCTTCTCATCGGCATATCACCCAGAGAGTAATGGTCAGACGGAACGCACCAATCAATCCCTGGAACATATTCTCAGGTGTCTGACCTCCGCCAGACAGGAGGATTGGTGTGATGCATTACCGTTGGCGGAATTCATAGAATCATAGAATCGTAGAGTTGGAAGGGACCTCCTGGGCCATCTGGTCCAACCCCCTGCTCAAAGCAGGATTCTCTAAATCATCCCAGTCAGATGTCTATCCAGCCTCTGTTTGAAGACTTCCATTGAAGGAGAACTCACCACTTCTCGTGGCAGCTTGTTCCACTCATTGATCACTCTAACTGTCAAAAAGTTTTTTCTAATATCTAATCTGTGTCTCCTCCCATTCAGTTTCATCCCATTGCTTCTAGTCTTTCCTTGTGCAAATGAGAATAAAGTTGATCCTTCTACAATGTGACAGCCCTTTAGATATTTGTAGACAGCTATTAAGTCTCCTCTCAGTCTTCTCTTTTGCAAACTAAACATTCCCAAATCCTGCAACCTTTCCTCATAAGACAGGGTTTGCAGACCGGTCACCATTCTGTTCGTTCTTTTCTGAACTTGCTCCAGTTTGTTGATGTCTTTTTTAAAATGTGGTGCCCAAAACTGGACACAATATTCCAGATGAGGTCTGACCAAAGAGGAGTAGAGGGAAATAATGACTTCACGTGATCTAGACTGTATGCTCCTGTTAATACATCCTAGAATTGCATTTGCCTTTTTTGCTGCTGCATCACACTGTTGACTCATATTCAGTCTGTGATCTATTAGTATACCCAAGTCTTTTTCACATGTGCTGTTGCTTAGCCCTATTCCTCCCATTCCGTATATGCTTTTTTCATTTTTATTGCCCAGATGTAGTACTTTGCATTTTTCCCTGTTAAAAACCATTCTGTTAGTTGCTTCCCACTTCTCCAGTTTATTTAGATCTTTTTGAATCCTCTCTCTCTCTTCTCTAGTATTACCTATCCCTCCTAGCTTTGTGTCATCAGCAAATTTAATCAGTTTACCCTCAATTCCTTCATCTAAATCATTGATAAAGATGTTGAACAATACAGGGCCCAGGACAGAGCCCTGTGGTACCCCACTTGAGACATTCTTCCAACTGGATGTGCAGCCATTTACGACCACTCTTTGGGTCCGATCACTAAGCCAGTTATGAATCCACCTAACAGTTGCCTTGTCCATTCCATACTTAGTCATTTTTTCAATAAGGATTGTATGAGATACTTTGTCAAATGCTTTGCTGAAGTCAAGATATACTATATCTACAGCATTTCCTTGATCCACCCAATCAGTGATTCCGTCATAGAAGGAAATTAAGTTAGTCTGACATGACTTATTAGTTACAAACCCATGCTGACTCTGTTTAATCACTTCATTCTTATCCAGGTACTGACATACATGTTGCTTAATAATTTGTTCAAAGATCTTTCCTGGTATAGAAGTCAGACTCACCGGCCTATAGTTGCCTGGGTCCACCTTCTTCCCCTTTTTGAAGATAGGAACAACATTTGCTCTTCTCCAGTCTTCTGGGACTTCTCCTGTTCTCCAAGAATTTTCAAAGATTATGGAGAGGGGATCAAAAATTTCTTCTGCTATCTCCTTCAGTACTCTGGGGTGTAATTCATCTGGACCTGGAGACATGAATTCATTTAGGTTAGCTAAGTGTTTCCTCACTATCTTTCTGTTTATATATATCCTGGATTCTTCTATTCCCTTAATAGGACAGTGAAGAACAGTTGATGTTACATTTCCTTTCTGAGAGAAAACAGATGCAAAATAGGAATTTAAAAGTTCGGCCTTCTCAACATCCTGTCTTACCATTTCATCATTTTCATCCTGTAAAAATCCTATAGCATCTTTGACTTTTCTTTTACTTTTGACATATCCCCAAAATCCTTTATTATTGCTTTTGACATCTCTTGCAAGCGTCAATTCACTGTCAGCTTTAGATAATCTGATTTGTGCCCTGCAGGTTCTGCAGACATCATTATATTCTTCTTTAGATATGCCTCCCTCTTTCCATTTTATAAACATTTTTTTCTTCCTTTTTAGCATGTGCTTAAGTTCTGTGTTCATCCATCCTGGCTTCCTTAAATGCTTCATATTCTTCCCTCTTTTCGGAATTGTTAACAATTGTGCTTTGAGAATTTCATTTTTCAAGATTTCCCATCCTTCCTGGGCATTTTTGTCTATAAGGATATCCAGCCATTGGATCCCTCCAATTCTCTTTCTGAATCCCTTAAAATCTGCCTTTCTGAAATCTAACCTTGACGTCTGAGTCTTCACAGGTCTTCCTCCTCTAGTTATCCAAAATTCTAAAATAGCATGGTCGCTACCTCCTAGGGTCCAAGCCACTTTTACCTCCTCAACCATTTCCTCCCTGTTTATAAGGATTAGATCCAAGGTAGCAGTTCCCCTTGTTTTCTCCCCTACCTTTTGGAAGATAAAATTGTCAGCAAGAGAGGATAAGAATTTCCTTGACCTGTTAGTTTTGCCTGAGAGAGATTCCCAACAAATGTCTGGATAGTTGAAATCTCCCATGACAACTATGTCATATTTTTTGGAGAACTTGGCCATTTGATGCATAAAGAGTTCATCCATATCTTCAGCTTGCACAGGCGGCCTGTAGTAAATGCCTACAATGGTGTCCTTTCCATTGTTCTGTCCTTGTATTCTTACCCAAACAGTTTCCACAGAACTCCCAGTCTCTGAAGCTTCAATCTCTGTGCAGATATACGCATTTCTAACATACAATGCGACACCTCCTCCTCGTTTATCAAGTCTGTTTCTTGCAAATAAGTTGTATCCTTCTAGTCTTGTATTCCAATCATGTGTATTGTCCCACCAAGTTTCAGTGATTCCAATGACATCATATTTCTTTTCCTGTGTTAGTAGTTCCAATTCTCCATGTTTGTTGCCCATGCTTTGTGCATTAGTATAGAAACATTTTAGTTTGTGATTGGTTTCTCTTTCTCCAATATTTTTATTAATTAGATTCTTTTGTCTTTGTTCTTCCTTTCCACTTCTAATAGCAGAGTTCTCAATAGCATTTGTCAGGTGTATGGCTTTTTCTGGTCTTTTGCTTCCCTTCCCATGTTGTTCTAGTTTAAAGCTCTCCTTACAATTGTAGCAAGACGACTTCCAAATACATGTTTTCCAGTCTTCGTAAGGTGCACCCCATCTCTAGCAAGTAGTCCATCGTAAAGGTAATTCACTCCGTGATCCAGAAATCAAAATCGTTGCTGACGGCACCATCGACGTAGCCAGTTGTTCACCTGCAGAATCTTATTCCACCTCCTTGTTCCATGGCCATCCACTGGGAGGATGGAAGAGAAGACCACCTGCGCTCCCAGTTCTTTCACTTTCTTGCCTAAGTCTTCAAAGTCTCTGCAGATGGTTTACAGGTCAGTTCTTGCGGTGTCATTTGTCCCCAGATGTAGTAGCAGGAATGGGTAGTCATCTGTAGGTCTGAAGAGTCCTGATATCCTGTCAGACACATCTTTTAACAACCGGGTGAGTCAGTCCACCAACCTGTCTCCATTCCTGATTATTTATGGGTTTAATCCTCATTTTGGGGAGTTTTCACGGGTGGATTCCGGTTGTCCAGGGGCAGAGGGGTCCGCTCAATGGTTAAAAAACCTCTGGGCTGAAGTCCAGTGTAATATCTCTCAGGCCCAGGGGAGGTGCAAATATTTTGCTGACAAAAAGAGAGCCCCGGGACACATGTTTCAGGTGGGGGAGAAGGTTTGGCTTTCCACACGTAACATCAACTTGAAGGTACCATCAGCTAAATTGGGACCAAAGTTCATTGGTCTGTATGAGATTATGGAGATAGTCAACCCAGTGGCATATAGCATTATCCAAAAAGACAAAAAAAGCATCGCCATAAAATTTATAACCTTTATTGAGGTAGCCATAAAAACAGCTTAAAAAGAGATATCGGTCCACATGACCAAACATAGGTAAATATACATATGTATAAATGAGTTTATCATAGGGAGAAAAACTGAAATTCTTTATGCTATATATCTAGTTAACCCAAACAGTGTTATTGGAAAATCTCCCTTTAAATTTAACACTATCCTCTCTGCACCAGTATGCATATAAAAAGTGTTGCCTATGTACAGTATGGCCGCTACACCTACAGCTGTTCAGTGTGTATATAGTGTTATATACCATGCACTGTATCCACTACCCCTATATCAGGATAAATATATAAATAATAAATAAGCAGATATAAGCACATAAATGATATATATAGAAGGTGTGTAATAGGATGGTCCTATAAGACAAAATTGTGCACTGAACACTATGTACTGAGTATATACCAAATGTGTCTATGAATTAGTAGATTTTTAATACACACTGGACAGAATGCATGCGGCAAACCCATATTGCTGTGTATGCCAGTGTATTGTTGGACTATCATACATGGCACACAGAGAGAAGCAGTATACAAAATAAAGTGCACAGTGCATATAGAGAGTATACCACCTTGTTGGTCACTATACCCGACGTGCGTTTTGCCACAGCTTCATCCATTACACACCTTCTATATATATCATTTATGTTCTTATATCTGCTTATTCATTATTTATATATTTATCCTGATATAGGGGTAGATCAGGAGAAATACTTGGCCACTGAATCACGTTCATCCAGTTTTTTTCAATAATGACCTTAGATGTGTATTTTAGATCATTGGCATATTGGAAACGTGCATGTCTACCAAGG
This sequence comes from Dendrobates tinctorius, assembly GCF_039654945.1. Classification (NCBI taxonomy): domain Eukaryota; kingdom Metazoa; phylum Chordata; class Amphibia; order Anura; family Dendrobatidae; genus Dendrobates; species Dendrobates tinctorius. The sequence goes on from NW_027361690.1 coordinate 21,343,225, forward strand.
GAGAGAGTGATGGCAGCATCTTCTCTTTCAATAAAAAGCAGTACTTCTGTGAATTCATGATACCACCATTGAAGTATAGCTCCCGGACACCAGCAGCACTCATACAATCCCACCTAAGGACCCTGCCACCACCATCTTTCACTGTAGGCAACATCCACCAGTCCTTAAAAACCATAGAAGTCATACACAATGTTAGATGTAGTAGCTTTTGAGGTGGGGTGTATTCATTTTTGCATTAACTAATTTGAGTAAAACTAAAGATTTTGTAATGAAAGTTATATTATTAACCTTACTTTCATGTTATGGGTTAAAAATGTTCTATGATACTCAGTCTTGTCAAATGTTGGAAATTGTTTTTGTGTTCAGTGAGATATTGATAAAAAAAACTTTTCAAAGGGGGTGCACTCATATATGCTGAACACTGCATGAACAACTTCAGCTTTATATCATAGCTTCAGATGCTTAAATACTAGTGATTTTTTTTTCTACTTAAAAAGGATATAACAAAGTTATCTGAAGTCATGGCATTGCAGGGTAACATTTAAAATCTCTTCTATTCTTGTGAAGAAGGAACAATTTTTCCTGCCTATTCATGTACAGACGAACAAAGAGATAACCACCCAAAAGATCTTTGAAGACAGATACCTCAAAAGATGTGAAACTCTTGAAGTGGTTGCAATATGTCTTTTAATTTTAAAAACAATGTGAAAATATTTCAATAATTCAAAGATCTTTAACAACAAACTTCCTTAGAGCTCTAAAAACCTTTGAAGAACAAAATTCAACAGGATAATAATCTTCAAAGAGGCTTGTCCTCTCCTCCCTTTTACCACCACCTACAACCCACTTCATTGAAGCCTAAATTATACTATAGAATCTAAACTTTCAAAGGCGGTAACTTACTCTTTAAAGATCTCTAGTACTAGTGATATAAGCTATATTAAGTCACGCAAAGGGGTTATTTAAAACTGGAGAAACATGGAACAAAAGAAGGGCTCTGACACAAATGCTAAGATTTGAATTTATGTCTGTTATGTCAAACACATAATGAAAGTTTTGAAAAAAAGGACAGCAAACTGATCTTGTAATAAATCAAGTCATCACTGAATGCTGCTCAGTAAACTATGGCTAAAAATGATTATATGCTATTTACTTCATGAAAGGAAATTTTAAGGGAATTTTTTGGAGTAATTTCTTTCTTTTTAGTGCCTTTTTAGTATTATTTGCACCTTATTCACAATACGCTTTGCGCCAGTTCTTAAGATGTCTTTCCTTTTTAAGTCTTTTTTTATTTTTCCTTGACAACTTTGCTTATCCAGATGTTTTAGACAGATTAATGAAATGCAACTTTTACTAAATGTGACTTTTTATGTGTTGTGTCACTCCAGGTAAGCATTATTACAATGTTACAAAACATTCATTTGGAAGTTCGCAAAAAAAAATATTTGCTTGTGTCACCATTTTCCAACAGCCATAACATTTTAAATTTTCAGTTACTGATGCTGTGTGAGGTCTTATTTTTTATGCCATGAGCTGCCATTTTTATTGATCCCAATTTGAGGTTAACATGTTGTCTTTATCGCCTCTAAGGGTATATTTCCAAGTAGCGCATTCCTTGCGCTTTGGACGGAATGGATACCCTGCTCTGCCCAAAGCCCCGCCCCCTTCTGTATGCGCAGTGATTCCGGATGTGCTCATTGAACACATCCAGAATCGCTGCATCGTATACATAGAGTAGGCTACTTACCTTGCAGAGACTGAACGTCTCCACAAGGTAAACAGACATGCTGCATTCTAAAAAGATGAGTGTCACCCGCGTATTAGCATGCATAGTGGAGATGGGATTTCATAAAATCCCCTCCACTATGCTGTAACATCTGGACGCTGCGGATTAAACGCTGCGGATTAAACGCTGCGGCTGTACGCAGTGTTCAATCCGCAGCAAACCCGGATGTAATACGCCACGTGGAAACTCACCCTTATAGCAATTTTATTTGCAGTGTTGCTCCATCAAAAAAGGCAATTCTTGAGTTTAGATTTTTTTCCTTGTGAAAGCATTTACTGTTGAAGTTAATACAGTTTAAATTTTGATGGCGTGGACTTTTATGGACATGGATATAACATATGTGTATTTTTACTTTTTCCTCAATTTTAAGGGGGGAAGGGTGTGATTTTGAACTTTCATAGTTTTTAAAATTTTTTTTTACTGACTTATGTAGTCCCCTTAGGGGACTTAAACATGTGATCATCTGATTACTTGAAATATATCAGCCATACCACAGTATTACTGGGTAAAGCTAAAATCACAGTCTCCTATGAACACCAGCCAAGGACTTGTTTTTATAGGAATACAGTATTGACAGGCATGGGGGTCTTCAGTGGATCCCTGGCCATCACAGCAACCCATCACCTGATTGCAGGTTAGAACAGCACGACTCCTGTGCGGAGCACTGCTAATGTTGCTTTTACAGATAAACTTCAGCATTTAACAGGTTAATAGCCATCATCTGCCAGCCAAAATGTGGTCTCAGTTCCTGAGCTTGAAACAAAGACAGTGAGCCACCATATGTCGATAAGGGTTAATAACTCATGGAGGATATCCTTCTTACACAATGTCATACATTTTTGCTTAACCTCTGTGGTGGCTTGTTAACAATCAATTCTCTGAGAAGCATTATGGGCCATAGATTCTAGAAATGAATAAGTGGTTTTATTAGTGACATTCATGGGAACTAGCAATGCAAGCCAAAAAGGAGAAAACCTGTAAAAGCCTATATGACTTAAATTCAAAGGGTTGAAATTGCCACCTTAAAGTTGTGACCATTCAGTTTCCAGAGAGACACAAAGTGAGAAGTTATTCGGAGCATTAACGTACATAAATTGTTTTCATATTGGAACCGATAAATCGCCCACTTTTTTCTGTAGAAACATTACATTCCTTGGTGTGCAAACACACTGAGTTCCAAATAAACTAAAAGGGATCCTGTCTGTCACATTTTCGAAAATGCCAATTACCTGCAGTTACAGGGCTACTCTGCATGTTAATAGCATTTAATTCTTGTTGTGCCATCTCGCTGAAGAAAATTGAGTTTTATTTTCGATGCATCCCCAGTGATCAGGTCAGAGCAGGGAGCAGTGACTGTAAATGCTACCTGCACCACCCTGATGACTGGAAGTGAGCGGCTACAGGGAGTATATAACTTCTTTTTCTCCTACATAGGGATTGAACGCTGTTTACCCTTAAAATAACCCAGTATTTGCAGGTAAATAGCATTTCTAACCGGGACACGTTCCCTTTAAATACATCTCTTTGGAGAGAAAGTCCTTATCTAATGAAGTAACAAATAATGTTCTGAACAAGTATAGTATTTGCATAAAGAACCCCATCTTTATCATATCCACTCTGCCTATCTGTGATAGATAAGGGATATTCAATTTTTTCATATCTGCTCTAACTGATATACATTTAAGAGACTCTGTCAGGTGATATTTTAGTAGGATACTAATTGTATCCTGAAATAGTGCTTGGGCAACCCTTTCAGAATATGTAAATATTATTGCTGTATTAAGGCATGCAGCTGTCTGACCTATTCCGCTCAGTTACTGTTGAGCGCTGGCTAGCCCTGCATCTCTACCCTCACCCTACATCGGTGTCAGTGATAGTAAATAGGAATAAATGAAACCCCACATGCTCAGACCTAGGGAGACATCTCACATGAGCAAGACCTTTATTATCACTGACATAGGCACACAGGTGTGGGTAGGGATGCATATTTACTTTTGATTTACATATGCAGGACTAGCCAGCATGCAACTGTAATTACAGTACAAGGTCAGCCAACTGCAAGCACTGAGTTAAAAAGCTTACAGCAAGAAAACAAAAGAAGGCGCAACAGTAAAATTTACATATTATGAAAGGGTTGGTCAAGCACTATTTCAGAATACTATTAGTGTCCTACTTAAAAAAATTACCTGACAGATTACCTTTAAAGGGAAAATTGTTAATCTAGCATTTACCTATTCAGTTGAACAGCTAGACCCATCCAAATGAGCAAAGTGTTAAGGCCCCGTTACACACAACGATATTGTGAACGATATCGTTGCAACATCACCAGTTTGGTGACGTTGCAGCGATGTCGAAACAACATCGTTGGCTGTGACATGTAGCAACGATCAACGATCAGTTGGCTGAGCGTTAATCGTTGCCTAATGGTCTTGGCCACAAATCTATCATTGGTCTCCCGCTGGGCAGCACACATCGCTGCGTGTGACAGCGAGAGACCAACGATCAGCGAGCTCCCAGCGCCATGCAGCAGATGCTGGGAGCTGCTATCCAGGGTAAACAGCGGGTAACTAAGCGTCGCGCGGCTCTTAGATACCCGCTGTTTACCCTGGATACCAGCGTGCTCACTGGTCCTGATCGCTGGTGAGTCTGCCTATGTGACAGCTCACCAGTGATCAGCTAACTATGTCCCAGCGATCCCATCTACGTCGGATCATTGGTGGGATCGCTGGGACATTGAAACATGTAACGGGGCCCTTAGCGCCAAAATATATGTCTATTAATTTCTGTTTTTTCACCAGATATTAGAATTCTAGACTTCAGATTTATTTCTATTTATTTTGAAACATGACTGAGTTCCAAAAAAATGATTTTATTGCTACAGGTATTTAGATATTTATTTTTTTCTGGGCATATGCCTTGGAATCATGTGTCAACTCTATCTATGGTCTCAGTACAAATCCTGGAATATCAATTTGACTCATCAATGCAACCAATGGACTGCTTCACTACATTAATTTCCATCCTCAACACGTGTAGAAAGCCTTTCGGAAAGGCCAATTTTTGCTTCTTAGACGTATATGCACAGATGCTACTGATTTTCATGAGATGTTAGGTGACTTTACAGAATGTTTAAAAATAATTAGCCATCTTTACCAGATGATATCCAGAGCATTTAAGAGAGTCCACAACATCGACTGCAATGATCACCTGTGAGGACAACACTATTCCAACTCCAATAAGATGGAATTGATTACTACATTCAATAAGCAATGGTCAGACATTTTGAACATTTTCAAGTCTCATTGAGACCATTTGGTAAGACATCATTTCTCACATCTGAGCACTTTGCCAGAAAGGATGATTTCATCTTAACACCTTCCCGACATGTGCCGTACATGTATGACACCGTGAGAGCTGCATTCGTGCAAACAGCAGTATATGTACGGTGCCACGATCATCACGCTGAGTAACGCGTCATTTGGGTGCGGATGGCAGCTCTATGTGAGAGCTGACACCCTGCAGCAATGCCAACAATTGGTGGTAGCACCAATCGCGAACGTTTTACCCATCTGATGCCGCTGTAACAGCGACATTGAGGAGCATCGCATAAGGAGTGAGCTCCCTGTCTGCTTCCATCAGCACAACATGATCACGTAGTGCTGATGGTCTCCATAGTGACCCATGACCACAAGATGGCCGCAGGGTCCTTCATGGTCTTGCAGGGAAGGTGGCTTGTGATCACCTGCTATGAGCAGGAGCTGACACGCCTCCCTCCCTGCCTGTCAGACGCTGCTCTGATGCCCTGCAGTGCAGAAGCATTGCAGAGTATCAGGTCAGCTGTCAGTATAAGGATGATGTCCCATAGTGGAACAATGTAAAAAAGTTAGAAAAAAAATATTCAAAAGTGTAAAAATATAAATAAAATCCTCAAATAAAGAACAAAAAAAGAAAAAAAATATTATTACAATATATACATTTATTTCTGAAAAAAAGTACAGATATATGGTATCACCACATCCATAATGACGCGCTCTATAAAACTGTCCCACTAGATAACCCCTTCAGTGAACACCTTAAAAAAAACAAGGCAAAAAACTATGCTTTATTGTCATACAGTCAAACAAAAAAAAGCAATAAAACGCAATCAAAAAGACATATGTAAATAAAAATGGTGCTGCTGAAAATGTCATCTTGTCTTGTAAAAAAGAAAGCCAGCAAAAAGCTCAGTCAGCAGAAAAATAAAAAAAATTATAGTTCTCAGAATAAAGCGATGCAAACATAAATGTTTTTTCTATAAAATAGTTTTTATTGTGTAAAAGCACCAAAACATAAAAATATAAATTAGGTATCACTGTAATCGAACTGACCTGAAGAAATTAAATCCTGAATTGTTGGTGTTTGTTCATTCTACCTCCCAAAAATAGGAATAGAAAGTGATCAAAAAATTTCATGTGTCCAAAAATGGTACTAATAAAAATGTCAAATTCTTCCACAAAAAAGAGCCATCAGATTACTCTGTTTGCCGAAATATGGAAAATTATAGCTGTCTAAACATGGGGATGCAAAAACTTATTTTGCAATAAGTAGCGTCTTTTAGTGTGTCAGCAGCCAAACATAAAAACCCGATATAAATCTGGTATCACTGTAATTGTCCTGACCCTAAGAATAAAGTCGTCTAATCACTTATACCGCACGAAGAAAGGTGTAAAAATTAATAAAACCAATTTTTCACCAGCTGTTGATTTGTTCATTCTGCCTCCAAAAGCTCGCAGTAAAGCTCGGCTCACATTTATCCTGTGCTCTACACTGAGCGCTTACACTGGGGATCCCGCGTAAATCTCTGAAATACATGATTCAGACAGAACCCCCGATGGAACATTCCCTATAATGAGGCAGAGGAAAGAACTGTGGATGCCGTCTGACCTGTCCCTCATTTTAGGTGTGCATAAAAGCACGGTCAACCACAGTTTTGTGCACTTCTGAAAAAAAGGACAACACTGAACAGAGGCCAGACAGAGTCCACAGTAACTCTGCTGCCTAGTTATTGTGAATGGATCCCTTGGGGGTTTCATCTGTCACGTCACTCGGAGATTTAGATGGAAACTCCAAAGTAAGTGCTCAGCGTACAGCCCGGATAAATGTGATCCTAAATGTTATGTAAAATGCTACAAATAAAAGCTTCAACTCAATCAACAAAAAAAGCAAGTTCCCACTCAGGTCCTTGCCCCACAAAAGAAATTCCCAAAATCCCAAATCCAAATGCCCCCCCTCCCTTCTGAGCTCCAGTGAGTCTAAACCACACTTAGCGCCCACATGTTTGGCATTTCTGTAGTGATGAGAGCCTGCCTAATTTACAGGTGCATGTCTCCAGAAACATGAGCTGGGAATAATGTACTGGTCACTTCAATATACTGGTCACTACAATGGCAATTTGCAATTTTCAATCAGCAACATCCACTACTGCTTGTTTCTGGAAAACACCCATGGAGTAAAAATCATCACTTCACCTGTAGATAAATTCCCAAAGGGGTATCATTTCCAAAATGGGGTCAGTTGAGGGGGATTCTGCTTTTCAAGCTCTGTATGTGGAGTCCGCAAACTATTCTAGAAAAATCTGCACTCTAGGAGACAAATAGCTCTCTGTCTCTCCAGAGTCTCACCGTGTGGCTAAGCAGCACTGTGCAGCCACATATGTAATTCAGCAGAAATTGGGAGATACATTTTGGTGCCATTTTTACTCATTTCCCATTGTGAAAATGTAATATTTGGGGCTAACACAAAATCTTGGTGGTAAAAATGTAAATTATTTTTCTGTGTGCACAATGGCGTAAAATTCTGTGACACACCTGTGCTATCAATATGTTCACTGCACCCCTAGAAGAATTCATTGAGAGGTTTAGTTTGTAAAATGTAACTTATGGGGGGTTCTGCTGTTCTGGCACCTCAGGGGTTCTGCCAATGTGACATGGCACCCTCAAACCAGTGCAGCAAAATCTGCACTGTAATGTGGCGCTTCTTCCATTCTGAGCTTTGGACTGTGTCTCAAAAATAGTTTTTGACCACATATGGTGTATCGGTGAACTCAGGAGACATTGCAAAAATATTTTTGTGGGAAAAATTAGATTTTTTTATTTTCACGGTTCAATGTTATAAACTCCTGTGAAGCACTTGGGGGTTCAAGGTGATCACCATACATCTAGTTAAAGGTTTGCATATCCGCATTCCTAGCAATAGAGTAAGGGCGCAGTCAGACGTTCGTATAAATTAGTCAGTGATCAGAACGCAGTACACGGACTGGCTAACGGTTCTCCCTACCCGAGCGTGACAACTTCATGTATATCTGCGCAGCTTTCACACTTGAGTAGGGAGAGCGGACAGCCAGTCCATGCATTGCATTCCAATCTAGGTCCTATGTATACAGACACCTGAATGCGCCCTTATACTTAGGTATGAAAATGTGACTTGCCTTCTACATCCTGTTTCTATCTCGTGCATGCATGTGCATCAAACTCGAGCTGTGCATGCATGCATGCCTAGCAGCAACATTAAACTTTGGAATGCCCTTTCATATTTTGGAGAAACGGACATGCATCTGTACCATACAGGGTATGGGTCAGCAATTTTGGCAGCATTATCTATGTTATTTTAGAATATACTAAACACAGTATAGAATCATTTATTACATACTTTTTGTGCACATTCACTATCTGCACCTTTTAAGACTTCTTTGTTTTTAGAACAGGTGGCTTGGAACAATATGTGAGCCCTAACTATCTCTGGTGGTTAGATGCATGTTATACTATAAGGTTTCTCCTCCATGATTTTTTTGAATTACCATATATACTCTAGTATAAGTCGAGTTTTTCAGAATCTTATTGAGCTGAAAAATCCCCCCTCGGCTTATACTCAAGTGAGGGTCCCAGAAAATGGAAGGGGAGTGGCAGTGTAGCGGGTCCCAGGAGTCACGAGCCATCTGCTGCGGCTAAAGCCTTTGCCCTCTGCTGAAGAGAAATTAATATTCACTGCGCTTGCAGTGCATACCAAGATGGGGGTGAAGAGTCATGCCTACCAGGATAGGGATGAGGATCCATGCATACCAGGATAGGGATGAGGAGCCATGCATACCAGAATAGGGATGAAGAGTCATGCCTCCCAGGATAGGGATGAGGACCCATGCATACCAGGATGGGAATGAGGAGCCATGCATACCAAGATGGGGATGGGGAGGCCATGCATACCAGGATAGGAATGTGGAGCCATGCATACCAGGATATGGATGAGGAGCCATGCACACCATGCATACAAGGATGGGGATGAGGAAAAAGTGCATACCAGGATGGGGATGAGCAGACAATGCATACCCGGCTTATACTCGAGTCAATAAGTTCTCCTAGTTTTTTGTGGTAAAATTAGGTGCCTCGGCTTACACTCGAGTATATACGGTATTTGTGTTTTATTACACCTGCTATATTTGGAACATAGACATCTAGGACCTCATTTGTATTACGTCTGACAAAGCAGTGAAAGTATTGTGATATATGTATGGTAATTCTTCTTGTTACTATGTTTACAATTAAAGTTTTCCTTTTTGGGGAAGTCATAAAACTATGTATATATAATAGCACGTCAGTAAATATTATTATGTATCTATTACCATTTTTGTGATAAGTCATAGCTAATGTTAGCTGTAATTTTGACCACAGATTTTTGTGCTGCTCTATGGTTAGCAATGGTCTATTTTTGACTTTTAATATTAAAAATGTTACATGTTGATTGTACAGTACTCACTTTATTTTTAGATTTATTGTACGTTAAGTTGTGCTTAGTCTTTTACTTGTGTATTATTCTTTGCTTTGCTTGATGTTTCAGGGGCATACTAATGGTAGCACAAATTTAATTGAAGAAAAAATATATTCAAAATGGAAAACAACAAATTGTTGAAGAGGTAGAAACATTAATTGATGCTGAAATGAAAATCAGAATCACTCAAGGTGACCATCGGGAAGTCGGTTGTCAATCCGTATGACATCTACATTGATACCCCCTCGGCAGAGCAGACTGCAACAGGAAGAGCTGGTCTGTTGGCGAGAGGTGAAATGACAGAGAGGAATTGGCAGCTTAGCGCGCAGAGATTGTCCCTGTCAGGTACGGACTGGGACTGAAATTCAGCCCTGGCATTTGAAATCACACAGGCCCATGTTGTCCTCGTCCCTATGAACCAGATGGGATATATTACTAATATTACCCTGAATGGAGGAAAGCAAGATTTACTACAAGACCAATATTTCTAATGATACCCATGGCCTGTTGGGAGAAGTGACGGAGTCAGTGACTTTGTACTCCATCACAACTCTTAACAGTATGGGTGTCTTGAAAACACTAATTCTGTTAACAACGTAGCAGACAAGGCAGCCCACAACCAGACAGACCCTTCTGGCATTTGCCAGAATTGCCAGATGGCCAGTCCGGCCCTGGTCCCGGAGCAGAACAAAAAGGTAGTTGGCAACTACCTAACTGTTAGTTCTCAGCCACATACATTAATGTAAAAGAAGTCCTAAATAGTCCCTTTAACCAGCTGCTAACTCTTGGCATTGCTGTGCTCCACTGATTATGGAGCCATGTTAGTCAAAGTAAGATATTTAGTCACATATTTCTATACAGATATATTTGTAGCCACATTTCATCTTTTTACATAGGCTGCATCATTCCTTTTGCTACATTCTTCTTATAGAAGTTAAATGCACAAGAAATATGGATCAGCACTGCAGGTCTACATTTTATATTGACTACACTGAAAAGTATCATTGGGCTCTGTGAATTATTGAAAGTTTACAAAATCTTTTTAGACAAATCTATCACTGTACAAAAAAACATTGTAAGGGTTGTGACAAAGCCACTGGCAAGGTGCTGGAGGGGAGTTATGCTTCACTTAGGCTAATGGCTTCAGTGATGTAAAACACAGAAGTTTTTCCTCTAGCACATTAAGTGTTGCGAGGGGTTAAGTAGCCATAGAGCGAGTGGGAGGTTATCCACTTTATCTCCACCCCAGGGTGTGGTCTGGAGCTTAAATAGTGGGCCTCCAGAGGCAGTCGTTGTTCAGTGTGACTGGAGAGGCTAACTCTAGAGGAATGTTTTGTGCTGAGGCTAACCTGCACCGTGTGTGTTTTGCTAACTGTGAGTGGGAGGATACCTGCTACTACAAGGACTGTGCTTTGTGCTACCATTTTTTGTTTTCCTGTTTTGCCCAGAGGGCCATGCTTGTTTTTATGTCACCTTGGTTTATGCCACATGTAAAAAAACAAAGGAAGTTTTAAAGAAACAGTGTTCTGTGTCTACCTCCATGAACCACTGAGTGAGCCGGTCGACTGCAAGGTGCATATATGGTTCTATATAAAATAAATGTGTTAGAGTTCAATCAGAAAAGCATATTTGCAGTCCATGTGCTGTCTTTGTGAGTAGAGGACCATACCCAGGACACGGACTAATTACCGTATTTTTCGAACTATAAGGCGCACCAGACCATAAGACTCACCTAGGTTTTAGAGGAAATTAGGAAAAAACTCAAGCGAAAAATGTGGCCAATTCTGTACTTAATATCCCCTATCCTGATAAATATGGTCCCCTCTTCCCCATCCAGATACACATGACCCCTCATCCCTATCCTGTAGATATGCATGGTTCCTTCATCCCTATCCTGGTATGCATGGTTCCCTCATTCCTATCCTGGTATGCATGACCCCCTCATCCCTATCCTGGTATGCATAGACCCTTCACCCCTTTCCTGGTATGCATGGCCCCCTTATCCCTATCCTCATATGCATGGCCCTCATCCTCATCCTGGTATGCATGCCTCCTCTTCCCTATCCAGGTAGGAATGGTCCCCCTTATTTCTTATCCTGGTAGAAGTGATCACCCTAATCCCTATATTGGTATGCAGGGTCCCAATCTCATCCACGCATGCATGGCCCCATCCCTATCCTGGTATGCAGTGCCCCATCCTTAACCTGGTATTATTGGCCCCCTTCCCAGTCCTGATATGCATGGCCTCTCCCTTATCCTGGTATGATTGACCCATCCCAGTTCTGGTATGTATGGTACTATCCTTATTCTCGTAAGGTTGGCCACATCCCGGTCTTGGTATGCATGGTCCCATCCTTATCCTTGTATGATTGACCCCATCCTGTTCCTGGTTTGTATGGTCCCATCCTTATTCTGGTATGATTGGCCACATCCCGGTCCTGGTATGCATGGTCCCATCCTTATCCTGGTGTGTATTATGAATATTCATTTCTCTTAAGTATCGGCACACTTGACCGCCGGTTGCAGCAGGAAACTGGTGGCTGACACTGTGCGCTACTAAAGCACAATGAATACTCACTGCTCTATGCAATGAACAGTCCTGGCGAGTATTCTGGCAGCAGTGCTCTGCTTGTGAGCAGCGCATGACGTCCCTGCCATGCGTTGCTTACAAGTATTAAGCAGTTGTTGGAAATGGAGAAAGACGCTGCAAGGGAGAGGAGAAGGTAAGTGTAATGGATTGTTTCTTTTAATCTTTTCGTATGGGGCCATGCATACCAGGAACGAGATGGGTCCAATCATACCATGATGCCAAAAAGAAATGAATATTCATTGCACATGGGTGTGGAATGCAGTGAATATTAATTTCTCTTTAGCAGTGGGTACAGGAGTTAGCCGTAGCCACCGGCTCCTGCCTCTGTGACCTGCTGCTCCGCCGACACTGCTTCCCCACCTCCCCACCACAGCCAGAGCCGGTACATCCGGACTATAAGACGCGCCCCTATTTTCCTCCAATTTTTGGGAGGAAAAAAGTGCATCTTATAGTTCGAAAAATATGGTATATCTCATGTACTAGTGCACAAATGGCTTTCTAATGCGAGCAGTATTGCATTACTAACCACAATATTAGATGTAATAGTAGGCAGGTCCATTACCCTTCTGCAATGTGGATGAAACACAGAGCCAGTCATGTCCGTAAATTTCTGATGTGCCCTGCCCAATAATTTAAACCAGAGGTCTTTAACTGACATTACGCGTTATACACATAACAATATTTGGTTAGTATTTCATATGAGCCTTTTAAGCCAAAATCAGTAGTTGAACCTATAAAGATACATTAAATGCTAATATACAAGCAATCACACATGTTCTTTGTATTGGAGATAATTTGCTCCTGCATAAGTTATTGATAAAGTATTGGCAAACATCTAACCTGTAAGAAAAGCCTTCCATTACAATTAAATCTGGGTATATTTGATCCTTGTGTTATCCATGTTTGCAATGGATCCAACATAGCCACACACAGCAGAATTGAAGCCTATGTTGTCGTACACATGAGTGGTTTTCTTCATGATCCACACGTATGTCTTTCAATACAAACTCTTCCAGTTTAACTGATTCTTGGGGATTCTTAGGAAGAATACAGGAAAGCTGAGGGAGGGGCTTGCAGTACTGAGGAGAGGTGGTGTGCTACTGGAAAAATTTTGATTTTGCAAATAAGAGAACTGCCCAAATGGCTCAGTAAAGCTTGTTGAACAGAAGGGAAGAAAGAGATGAAAAAATATACTAAGGTACAAGAAAGAAGCTTTATGTCAGACATGGCTTGCATATTAACAATAATTATGCAGATACTGTGCTGAGGGAAACATATTTCCATTATGGAAAGAAACCTTTAAGCAAAATTATACAGGTGTATCTCACAAAAATAGAATATCATCAAAAGATTAATTTATTTCAGTTCTTCAATGCAAAAAGTGAAACTCATATATTATATAGAATCATTACAAACAGAGTGATCTATTTCAGGTGTTTATCTCTGTTAATGTTGATGATTATGGCTTACAGCCAATGAAAACCCAAAAGTCATTATCTCAGTAAATTAGAATACTTTATAACACCAGCTTGAAAAAATGATTTTAAAATCCGAATTGTTGGTCTAATGAAATGTATGTTCAGTAAATGCACTCAATACTTCGTCGGGGATCCTTTGGCATCAATTAGTGCATCAATGCAGCGTGGCATGGAGGTGATTAGCCTGTGGCACTGCTGAGATGTTATGGAAGCCCAGGTTGCTTTGATAGCAGTCTTCAGCTCGTCTGCATAGTTGGGTCTGGTGTCTCTCATCTTCTTCATGACACCTCAGCAGTGCCACAGACTGATCGCCTCATGCCATTCTGCATTGATGCAGTAACTGATGCCAAAGGAGCCCTGACCAAGTATTGAGTGCATTTACTGCACATACATTTCAGTAGGCCAACATTTCAGATTTTAAAATCATTTTTTCAAGCTGATGCTAAAAAGTATTCTAATTTACTGAGATAATGACGTTTTGGGTTTTCATTGGCTGTAAGCCATAATCATCAACGTTAACAGAAATAAACACTTGAAATAGATCACTCTGTAATGACTCTATATAGTATATGAGATTCACTTTTTGCATTGAAGAACTAAAATAAATTAACTTTTTGATGATATTTTAATTTTGTGAGATGCACCTATATATAGCACAGTAAAGGTACAAGAATTATGACAAACACAAATTAATTCTGCTAATGGCACCTTCTACTATTAAATAAACAATAATTTTCACATACTGTACCTTTACTTAAATGAAATGAAAATGAAATAGCAATGAGATAATAAACTTAATTTATAACATTCTGAAATAAAAGCTATTTATACAAACACATGTTTACTAGTACAATATATCCAAATATGAAAAAAAACAGCAAAATGAACTAAGCAAGTGCGTGGATAGCTGTGTATATGAAAGACTTGCTCTAGTCAGTGCTCCCGGCATTTACGTATTATGGTCACTATGGTTCTTTGCACATGATGCCGTGATCTGGCAGAGTTTGGTGCTAAACATTACTGAATGCCAGAGCTGAGTAATACATTGACTGTAAACACATCATACTCTGCATCTATTTTAGCTGGCTATTGAGCATCATTTGGAAAGTGAATGGACTCTTTTGCAGCTTTATTGTGCTGGGCGAGACAAGATATCTGACAGCTCTCAGACTGTCAGGTCTTTGAAAAAAGAGCAGTTTAGACAAATGCCAGATTTAACATATTTATATAGATTAAGTCAACACTAATGTATTTACAGATGTGGACTAAATTGTTGGTACCATTCTGTTGAAGTAATAAAAAGCCCAATAGTCACGAAAATAACTTGAAACTGACAATATTAACCCCTTCACTACCAAGGGTGGTTTGCACGTTAACTCCCGGGCCAATTTTTACAATTCTGACCACTGTCCCTTTATGAGGTCATAACTCTGAAACGCTTCCATGGATCCCGGAGATTCTGACACTGTTTTCTTGTGACATATTGTACTTCATGTTAGTGGTAAAATTTCATTCAAATAACTTGCGCTTTTTTGTGAAAAAACGGAAATTTGGTGAAAATTTTAAAAATTTTGCAATTTTCCAACTTTGAATTTTTATGCCCTTAAATCACAGAGATACTGCACACAAATAACTTAATAAATAACATTTCCAACATGTTTACTTTACATCAGCACAATTTTGGAACCAACATTTTTTTTGTTAGGAAGTTATAAGGGTTGAAATTTGACCAGCGATTTCTCATTTTTGCAACACCATTTTATTTTTACGGACCACATCACATTTGAAGCCACTTTAAGGGGTCTATATGATAGAAAATACCCAAAAGTGACACCACTCTAAAAACTGCACCCCTTAAGGTGCTCAAAACCACATTTAATAAGTTTATGAACCCTTCAGGTGCGTCACAGGAATTTTTTTGAATAATTAAAAAAAATGAACATTTAACTTTTTTGCCACAAAAAAATATTTCAGGTTCAATTTTTTTTATTTTACCAAGGGTAACAGGAGAAATTGGACTGCAAAAGTTATTGTGCAGTTTGTCCTGAGTATGCTGTTACCTGATATGTGGGGGGAACCACTGTTTCGTTACATGGCAGAGCTCAGAAGAGAAGGAGCGCCATTTGACTTTTTCAATGCAAAATTGGCTGGAATTCAGATCGGATGTCATGTCA
The DNA here is from genome assembly GCF_039654945.1 of Dendrobates tinctorius. Classification (NCBI taxonomy): domain Eukaryota; kingdom Metazoa; phylum Chordata; class Amphibia; order Anura; family Dendrobatidae; genus Dendrobates; species Dendrobates tinctorius. The sequence goes on from NW_027361690.1 coordinate 21,359,053, forward strand.
CGTTTGGAGAGCCCCTGATGTACCTAAACAGTGGAAACCCCCCACAAGTGACCCCATTTTGGAAACTAGACCCCCCAAGGAACTTATCTAGATGTGTGGTGAGAACTTTGAACTCACAAGGGCTTCACAGAAGTTTATAACGTACAGCGGTACAATTAAAAAATCATATTTTTTCCACAAAAATGATCTTTTCACCCCAATTTTTATTTTCCCAAGGGTAACAGGACCCTAAAAGTTATTGCACAATTTGTCCTGAGTACGCTGATACCCCATATGTGGGTGTAAACGACTATTTGGGCGCATGGCAGAGCTCAGAAGGGAAGCAGCGCTATTTGACTTTTTTGGCTGGAATTGAGATCGGACACCATATCGCGATTGGAAAACCCCTGATGTACCAAAACAGTGGAAACCCCCCACAAATGACACCATTTTGGAAACTAGACCCCCCAAGTAACTTATCTAGATGTGTGATGATCACTTTGAACCCCCAAGGGCTTCACAGAAGCTTATAACGTACAGCCGTACAATTAAAAAATCATATTTTTTCCACAAAAATGATCTTTTCACCCTCAATTCTTATTTTTCCAAGGGTAACAGGACACTAAAAGTTATTGTGAAATTTGTCCTGAGTATGCTGATACCCCACATGTGGGGGTAAACCACTATTTGGGCGCATGGCAGAGCTCGGAAGGGAAGCAGCGCTATTTGATGTTTTTGGCTGGAATTGAGATCGGACACCATCTCGCCTTTGGAAAGCCCCTGATGTACCAAAACAGTGAAACCCCCCCACAAATGACACCATTTTGGAAACTAGACCCCCCAAGGAACTTATCTAGATGTGTGGTGAGCACTTTGAACCCCCCAGTGCTTCACAGAAGTTTATAACGCCGGGCGTGAAAATAAAAAAATCTTATTTTTTCCACAAACATGATCTTTTAGTCACCAATTTTTTTATTTTCCCAATGGTAACAGGAGAAATTGGACCCCAAAAGTTGTTGTCCAATTTGTCCTGAGTACGCTGATACCTCATATATGGGAGAAAACTACTGTATGGGCACACATCAGGGCTCAGGAGGGAAGTAGTGACGTTTTTGGAATGCAGACTTTGATGGAATGGTCTGCGGGTGTCATGTTGCCTTTGGAGAGCCCCTAATGTACCTAAACAGTGGAAACCCCCCGCAAATGACACCATTCTGGAAACTAGTCCCCCTAAGGAATTATCTAGATGTATGGTGAGCACTTTGAACTCCCAAGGGCTTCACAGAAGTTTATAATGCCTGGGCATGAAAATAAAAAAATCTTATTTTTTCCACAAACATGATCATTTAGTCCCCAATTTTTTTATTTTCCCAAGGATAACAGGAGAAATTGGACCCCAAAAGTTGTTGTCCAATTTGTCCTGAGTATGCTGATACCTCATATGTGGTTGAAAACTACTGTATGGGCACACGTCGGGGCTCAGAAGGGAAGTAGTGACGTTTTGGAATGCAGACTTTGATGGAATGGTCTGCGGGTGTCATGTGCGTTTGGAGAGCCCCTGATGTGCCTAAACTATTGAAACTCCCCACAAGTGACCCCATTTTGGAAACTATACCCCCCACAGAACTTATCTAGATGTGTGGTGAGCACTTTGAACCCCCAAGTGCTTCACTGAAGTTTATAACGCCCGGGTGTGAAAATAAAAAAATCATTTTTTTCCACAAAAATGATATTTTTGCCCCCAATTTTTTATTTTCCTAAGGGTAACAGGAGAAATTGGACCCCAAAAGTTGTTTTGCAATTTGTCCTGAGTAGGCTGATACCCTATATGTGGGGGTAAACCACTGTTTGAGCGCATGGCAGAGCTTGGAAGGGAAGGAGCACCATTTGACTTTTTCAACGCAGAATTGGCTGGAATTGAGATCAGACGCCATGTTGCATTTGGAGAGCACCTGATGTGCCCAAACAGTGGAAACGCCCCAATTATAACTCCAACCCTAACCCCAACACACCCCTAACCCTAATCTCAGCCCTAACTCTAGCCCTAACCCTAGCCCTAACCCTAGCTCTAATGGGAAAATGGAAATAAATACATTTTCTTTTAATTTTATTATTTTTCCCTAACTAAGGGGGTGATAACGGGGCTTTTGATTTACTATTTATGGCGGTTTTTATGTTTGGCAGCTGTCACACGCTAAAAGACGCTTTTTATTGTAAAAATAGTTTTTGCATCACCACATATTGAGAGCTATAATTTTTCCATATTTTGACCCACTGAGTCATGTGAGGTCTTATTTTTTGCGGGACGAGTTGACGTTTTTATTGGTATCATTTTCAGGCATCTGACATCTTTTGATCGCTTTTTATTCCGATTTTTGGGACGCAGAATGAACAAAAACCTGCGTTTCATGAATTTCTTTTGGGGAGTGCGTTTACACCATTCCGCCAGCTTGATAAAGCGCTTTTATTCGTCGGGTCAGTACGGTTACAGCGATACCTCATTTAGGTCGTTTTTATGTTTTGGAGCTTTTATGCAATGAAAACCATTTTATATAAAAAATAATTATTTTTGCATCGCTTTATTCTGTGAGCGATAACTTTTTTATTTTTTCACTGATGATGCTGTATGGTGGCTCTTTTTTGGGGGACAAGATGACCTTTTCAGCGGTACGATGGATAGTTTTATAGGGCGGGTCGTTACGGACGCGGCGATACCAAATATGTGTACCTTTATTGTTTTGTTTTTTTTATTTCCAAAAAATGAATTTATTTGGGAATATTTTTTTTAATTTATTTAGCGATTTTTAAAAAATTATTTTTACACTTTTTTTAGCTTTATCACAGATCGCTGATCTGTCACATCACAGATCACTGTGACAGATCAGCGCATCACAGGCACTGCACAAGGCTTCCTCTTTGCCTGCGCTTTGCAGGCACTGAGGAAGCCAGCTCCCTGTAGGCCCCCGAAGGTCCCCGTCGCCATCTTGGATTCGGGGATCTGCAGGGATAGAGCCCCCTGCAGCAGCTCTGCACATTGTGCTGCTGTGGGGGGCTCAGGGAAGCATGGAGGGAGCCCCCTCCCTGCCGATGCTTCACTTTAACCCCCGGTACACCGCGATCGTGTTTGATCGCGGTGTGCAAGGGGTTAACGTGTCGGGGCACTCCGTGACTGCCCCTGACACATTGTGCTGGGTGTCAGCTGTGGTAATCAGCTGACACCCGGCCGCGATCAGCAGCGCTCACCATGTGGGAGCCGCTGATCACTATGACGTAATATTCCGTCAATGGGCCTTTGGTACCAGGGTCAAATGGACGGAATATTACATCCATTGTAGGTAAGGGGTTAATTTTCAATTTGCTAAACATCAACTAATAAAAATCAGACATTGCTTTAGAATTTTGGCTCAACAGGAAAATAAAAACAAACAAACTAATGAAAATGGCCAGGACAAAAATGATGTTACCTTTAACGTAATATTTTGTTGCACAAACAAATGATTGCTGTATCTCTCAATGAGACTTCTGCACCTGTACACAGATATTTTAGTTCACTCCTCATGAGCAAACTGCTCCAGTTGTCTCAGGTGTGATGACGCCTTCTCCAGATTGCAGGTTTCAGCTCCTTTCACAGGTGTTCAATGGGATTTAGATCAGGGAAGCCACATCCAATGCTTTGCTCTTAGCCATTCTTAGATGTTTTTAACTGTGTTTTGGGTCATTCTCCTGTTGAATGACCTGTTATGTGCAACTTAGGCTAGTTTCACACTAGCATTTGGCAGAGCTGCGGAGGACTGCGTAGTTCCTCTATAAAGCCCCGCCCACTGCCGCATCTCCTCCATTCAGCTCCGCCTACGTCTGCATGTGGCCTGCGAACCTATCTTTAACATTGGGCATGCAGGCCGTGCTGATGTATGCAGATGCCTCCGCATGCGTTGTTTTGACGCTGCGGCGACCTGCGTTGAACGTAACGTGTTGCATTTTGTTGCGGTCGCCGCATCGTCAAAACGATGCATGCGGATGCATCCGCATACATCCACATGGCCTGCATACCCAATGTCAAAGATAGGTACGCAGGCCGCATGCAGATGTAGGTGAAGCTGAACGTAGTAGGTGTGGCAGTGGGCGGAGCTTCATGGAGGAACTACACAGCCCTCCGCAGATCTGCCAAACATTAGTGTGAAACTAGCCTTAGACCAAGCTTTCTGACACTAAGCAGCACACTTCGATCAATGCTTTGAAAGTCTTGAGATTTCATTGTACACTGCATAGATTCAAGGCACCCTGTGCTGGATGCAGTAAAGCAGATCCAAAACAAAACCAAGCTTCCTCCAAGTTTCACACTAGATACAATGTTCTTTTCTTTCTATGCATGATTTTTGCATCAATGAACATAGAGCTGATGTGACTTGCCAAGAAGCTCCAGTTTCGTCTCACCTGTCCAAACAGTGGTTTCCTCCTCAGTTGTCTTCCATGAAGTTTTCTTTGGTCAAGACAGCGATGGATGATGTGATCTGACACTGATGTGCATTGACTTTGGAATTCACATCTAATGTCTTTGGAAGTTGTTCTCAGCTGGTTACCATTCCTAATATCCATATTTTCAATTTTACATCAATTTTCCTCTTGTGACTATGTCCAGGGAGGTTGGCTACAGTCCTTAAGCTTTTTAATTATATATGCCACTCTGATAACAGGAATGTGAAGCTGTTTGGAGATAATCTGAGTACAAGTTTGTAGACACTTGTGATGCTAACTACAGGGCACACCTTAGTTTTAACTTGTCCTTATGTTCAAATTATTTCCAATCTTTTCAAGGAGTACCATCATTTTTGTCCAAGCCATTTTTATTAGTTTTTCTTTTTTAATTTTCAGTTAAATCACAATTCAAAAACAATGTCTGATTTTCATTAGTTGATATTAAATAAGGTCAATTTAAATGAATACTACTTTTGTCAGTTTCAATTTATTTCAGTGACCCTTGTGGTTTTTCTTACTTTAGCAGAAGGGTTCTGACAATTTTGTCCACATCTGTATATCAAAAATGGAATATAAATTATCACAATTATATACTGATATGGCTTTTCAAAAGGTACACCAAATTGTAATCTGTTAATCAATACTAAAATTACTAAAAACTATACATTTTTTTCTTTTTTGACACATACTTCTTTCCTCCAACCAACTAAAAGTATTAATACTCTATGCCTATTGAAGGAAATGCAAAGTTGAAAGTTAATGTTGCATCTTACATTTATACAACCACTTGCCTGAAATTTTGTCCCTTGGACGAGTTTTAACAGAATGCTCTAACATTTTTGATTCTCATAAATAAATAAAAATGGAGGGTGAAAAGTAATGGACTTGTCATCAGCACAATTACTACTTTCAAGATAGAAAAATTAACCCCTTAACAACGGCTGATACACCTTTTAACGGCGGCAGTTAAGGGGTCATATTCCACAGTGCCACTTTTTAGCATTGCTGAGAAATAAGTGTATTGCGCTCCAGTTGGAAAATCTTTGGGCTGTCGGCTACAGAGGGTAGTCGAGACCCCACAGCACATGATTCAGGTCGGTTTTAACTGTCCCCTGTCATGAGATTGCCATTATTCACTGAAGTAAAAAAAAAAAGTCTGGTTGGGGTTAGAGCTGGGGTTAGGGTTGTATGGGGATTAGGGTTGTGTTGGGGCTGGGCTTGTGTTAGGGTTGGGGTTAGGGTTGTGTTGCTTTTAGGGTTGTGCTGGGGTTAGGGTTGTGTTAGGGGTTAGAGTTGTGTTGGGGTTAGGGTTGTGTTGGAGTTGTGCTTAGGGTTTGGATTAGGGTTAGGGGTGTGTTGGGTTATGGCTGAGTTTAGGGCTGTGGTAGGATTGGATTTAGAATTGGGGGTATCCACTGTTTATGCACATCAGGGGTCTCTAAATGCGACATGGTGCCCGCTATCGATTCCGGGCAATTTTGCATTCAAAAAGTCAAATGGTGCTCCCTCCTTTGTGAGCCCTGCCATGTACCTCAACAGTGGCTTTCCACCAAATAAGGGGTATGGGGGTACTCTGGAGAAATTGCACAACAAAATTTTGTGGTACATTTTCTCCTGTTACCTTTGTGAAAATAAAAGTTTGGGTCTAAAGTTAATTTTTTGTGACAAAAAGTTAAATGTTACTTTTTTCTTTACACATTGCTTTAGTTCTCGTGAAGCACCTGAAGGGTTAATAAATTTATTGAATGGGATTTTGGGCAACTTGAGGGATTCAGTTTTTAGAATGGTGTCACTTTTGGGTATTTTCTGTTATATGTACCCCTCAAAGTCACTTCATATGTGATGTGGTCCCTAAAAAAATGGTTTTGTAAATTTTGGTGGAAAAATGGGAAATTGTTGGTCAACTTTTAACTCTTAAAACTTCCTAGCAACAAATTTATGTTTTCAGAATTGTGCTGATATAAAGTAGTCATGTGGGAACTGTTATTTATTAACAATTTTGTGTGACATGACTCTGATATCAGGACACAAAAAATAAAAGTTTGAAAATTGCTAAATTTTTAATTTTTTTTACCAAATTTCCATTTTTTTCAAAATAAACGCAAGTCTTATCGAATAAATGTTACCACTATCATGAAGTACAATATGTCACGGAAAAAAGAATCTCTGAATCAGTGGGATACGTTGAAACGTTCCAGAGCTATAACCTCATAAAGTGACAGTGGTCAGAAATGTAAAAATTGGCTTGGTCATTAAGGTCAAAATTGGGTCAATTACTACAGGGTTAAAGTTACAATCAAATCATGTTCTAGGGATAGTTTGTATAATACTGTATGTGTCCAAAATTCTATGATAAAACAGCGAAAATATGAAAATACTGTGTAATTAAATACACCTAAAATTAATGTTCTGAAAAGTTTTTAATGTGTAAGTAGTACGTTATTCCCGTTTCAATAACTCCTGCTATGGTTTCAATAAACAAAGAGATCTGCACATAACGGTTGTGAAACAAAAGTCCTGATAAATAATGAACTTTTTCTTGTGTAATTTCCTAAAACTGGTTAAGGAAAACTCAATGGAACTCATAATTCTTTCTTGATATATGAATTTTATGCAGCATGTTTTCTAATCTGAAATTGTTTATAGTAAAAGATTACCTTACATCTTGCACAACCTGTAAGTTTACAAAGCTGGGCAGAAATATCCCACGTTAGTATAGGAAATGTGCTTTCAATTAGACTACAGACAGGTGCTGAGGTAAGAAAAATTGGTATAGTGCTCTTGGGAATGTGCTCTCTTGTGATCTTTTATACAATTGGAATGTGCCCTGAAAATTTGGATAAAGTATAGCAGTAGAACGCAGTGCAGGTATCTAACTTGTATTCCTTAAAGAGTGATAGTAAGTTGGTGTGTCCTTCTTCAAAATCAAATCAGCAAACATAGTGAATCATGATAAATAAATAGGAATGCGAGTATTTCCATATAAACAGATCATAGCTTTTTTTTTACTCGGTGCTGCGCTGCGTGCGCAGTGCAAATGGGCATAAAAGATGCATCATGCGGTTTTTATGCGCTTTCTTGTTTTTTTGCACATGATTTTTGAAAAAAACCGCATGCTTTTTTTGCGCTGAGGTGCGCATGACCATGCGCACGTCAGCGCTCCCATAGACTTTAATGTGTTTTTGGGTGAATTTTGTGCGCATTGCGTGCGCATGTGTTTTTTTTAGACAGGCTGGACACACAAAAAATGCAACAGGATGCATTTTGTGCGCCCGGGCGCACACTACAAAAAAACACATGCGCATACAAACGCATACAAACGCATGCCAATGCGCACCTATGTTAAGTATAGGGAAAAAACGCATGCGCAAAAACGCAGCATAAAAAAACGCAAGTGTGAAACCAGCCTTAGGCCTCTTTCAAACATAATTTTTTTGCCATCAGTCACAATCTGTCGTTTTTTGAAAAAAACAGATCTGGCGACTGATGCTGCTGGATCTATTTTTTTCTCATAGACTTGTATTACCAACGGATTGTGACGGATGGCCGCATGTTTCATCCGTCTTTCGACGGATTCGTCGGAAATTCTTTGTCCGTCGGCCGGAGACGGCGGACAAAGTAATGTTTTTTGTCTACGTCGAAAAGTTGGACAGCGACGGATCCATCGCAGTGCGTCATTGGCTATAATGGAAGCTTATGGGCGCAGGATCCGTCTCTGTCCGTCAAAAGAAGGAATCCGGCGACGGTTTCCATTTTTTAAGGGTATGTGTAGTTTTACATTCTGGAACATCTCTCTCTCTCGAAGAACAAGGGACAAAGTTTACCACAAGCTGCTCCAACGGATCCGTCGAAAAAACTGATCCGTGGCATAAGTTTTTTACAATCTGCGCAGGATCCGTTTTTTTCAAACTTTGACGGATTGCGACTCATTGGAAAAAACTGATGTGTGAAAGAGGCCTAACTGACAAATAACTGCCAAACTGTGTGAAAACTCACAAAACTTTAAGCCATATGATATGCTGATGAGCATTATTGTGATGTTTTATTTTGGAATCAGAGCAACATAAGATATCTTGTAGTGGCACAAGGGCCCTACAAGATATGGCAACCTCCTCATGGGTCTCCTTTCAAGCATTTAATAACCTTTCCTTCTCTACTGCTGTTCTGTTTGTCTTTACATCCATTATGAAGTGTCTATAGGTATAACATATCATGTGAGATTGCCAACCATATGTCATCCAATATAGTCACTATGAAACTCTCTATAAACAGGCACAAACGCAAGCAAGTCATATTGAGGTTACAGCAGCCTGTCAGCAAAGCAGAAATGAGAGCCTGTCATGGGCTTGACAAGGAAGGAAGTTTAACTGGTACATGAAAGCAGCAGTTCACTTGATTCACAGACCTCTCATCCAGAATATATTAAGGGTCATGCCCACAAGAAAAGATTATTATCAACTGCATATCAAGAGGTCTGATAGTGACAGAAGGAATGGAAACTTTTGCCTGAAACTTAGTACTTTTTTTTAAGGTAACCACTGCGATTTGTAAAAAAAAAAATCAAAAGTGTCTGTGGCCTTTAAGTAAAAAGAAGAACCTGAATTTATTAACATGTCAAATCTAGCAAAAAAACTGAAAGCAATTAAATGTGATCTCCCAACAGTATAAATATAGCAAGAAAACTAGTTTGTAAGATGCTTATTTAAGACATGGCAGCAAAGAAACACCATAAGACTAACAGTGAAAGCGCGATAAGCTTTCAGAATGGTAAGAATAAACAAATGGGGGAACTCATCAAGACTATTTGAGTAAGATGAGCCAAATTCATTATGTGAGCCAGTCTGTGAGCCAGAATTACATATACGGTAATTCCTATTACAATTTAGAGCACTTTCTAGTATAAATTGTAGGAAACCTGCAGGATGTTGGTTAGCCATGACCCTTCCAATAAGCCCCTCCTCATAAGCACCCTCCCATACACTTTTTAAAAACGTGATAATTCCAGCATAGCCTCCCAAGTGTTTTAGAAGTATAAAGCATAGAGTTAGGAAGATTAGAGACATAATATATTTCTGTTAAGTTTTAAAAACTGACTCATCAGTAAATGATTGAGCATACTTCTGGATAAAGAAACTTTGAAAACCTCATAGAATCATATAAACAGTTTCACTACAGTACAGTAATAGAAGATAAAATAGAAAAACTTCAGAAAAAGGTGGAATGAGGAATTGCTGTAACACTGGGTGAACATTGACTACCGCTGACGTCACTTAGGCTGCGCTGCGTGGGACATGACTGTACGGCGGAAAGGTATGGGATATTGTTGCTTTTGTATTAGGGCTTTTTTACAGGAGACCGATGGCTTTGATTGGATTGTGTGTTTATTTATTTCAATAAAAGTCTTTATTCTTAATGTCTATGTTTTTTTAACCTTTTCAGACTATTGGATTAATAGTGGATAGGTGTCTTATTGACACCTCGCCATTATTAACCAGGCTTAATGTCACCTTACAATAGCAAAGTGACATTAACCCCTTATTAACCCATATGCCACCAGCTACAGGGCAATGGGAAGAGAGAGGGTAAGTGCCAGAAATGGCGCATCTTACAGATGTGCCATTTCTCTGGTGGCCTGGGGCAGATTTTTATAGCCGGGGGCCCAAAAACAATGGTCCCTCTCTAGGCTTCTACCCTCAGTCACTGGCACCTCAGTCACTGGCTTGCCCTCTCTGGTGGAGAAAATTGCGTGGGAGCCCACGCATGTTTTTTCCGTGAATTAATCCTTTAATTTAACACCTACAGCTCCAAAATTTTACACACACACACACACTACTAACATTATTAATGATTGACATATATAAATCTAATGTATATGCAATGGTTTCCTGTATATATATGTATATACAGTTGTGGCCAAAAGTATTGACACCCCTGCAATTCTGTCAGATAATACTCAGTTTCTTCCTGAAAATGATTACAAACACAAATTCTTTGTTATTATTATCTTCATTTAATTTGCCTTAAATGAAAAAACACAAAAAGAATTGTCCTAAAGCCAAATTGGATATAATTCCACACCAAACATAAAAAAGAGGGTGGACAAAAGTATTGACACTGTTCGAAAAATCATGTGATGCTTCTCTAATTTGTGTAATTAACAGCACCTGTAACTGTTGTGAGTTCATTTTCCCCTTCACTACTGAGGCCCGAGGAACTCCCTCTTCTGGTGAAGAAAGGTAGTGAGCCTGATTGTCAAACACTTGGGGCTGATGATGATGACTGGCTGAGTGGAGTTAATGACTGGATATAAGGCTGCCGACGCCCTTCTGGCCGGTGGGTGATTTCTCTGTGGACTTCTAGGAAACCAGTCTGATTCCTGCTCATCTAAAGCTAAGATTTCTGCTTTGCCTTTTTGCATTAGTGTTTTGTTTTCCTTGCTTTTCTGGATTCTGCCATTCCCTGCTGGGGTGAGCTGAATCTCCTTTTGCCTGTTGCTCTGTCTTCAGAATTTTCCTGAGTACTGACATAGCTTTTTTGAAGCCTAGCGTCTTCAGGGCCTTTTTTACTGTCAGTTTGTTGGCTCTTATTTTCATAGGGTTTTTCACGGATTGCAGACAGCAGCCTTCCTGTCCTTTCCTATCTAAGCTAGCGTGGGCCCCATCTTTGCTCAGTCTATCTTTCTGTCTGTGTTTTGTTCTTTCTTCTTGCTTCACCGTCATTATATGTGGGGGGCTGCCTTTTGCTTTGGGGTCTGCTCTGGGGCAGTTTATATTTCCCTTTCTGTCTTTAGGCTATGTAGTCCTCCGGCTGTGATCGAGGGGCCTAGGGCATCGTAGGAGCCCCCCACGGCTACTGCTAGTTGTGTTGATAGGTTCAGGGGTCTGCAATCCGATAGCTGCCAACTTCTCTGGTTTTCTGGACTTAGCTAGCATTTCTATTTTTGCCTCCTACGGTGACTCAATCATAACAGAATCACCCGCCATACCGCAGATTCTAGGGTACTCAATAGCAGGAAAGAATTGTATAAAAAAAAAAAAGTGTGTATATTTTTCCTCTATATCTCTGAGGCCGTAGGGGGAATTTTTTTTTTCTCTCAATGGAGATAAAGCAATTGTCTGATCGTGTGGAGCAACTCGCTGCGGAAGTGCGGGGAATTTCCGCCTACCTTGCTCATTCACATGCTGCTGAACCAAAGATTCCTACACCTGATGTACTTTTTGGGGATCGGTCTAAATTTTTGAATTTCAAAAATAATTGTAAATTATTTTTTGCCTTGAAGCCTAACTCGTCAGGGAGCTCCGCGCAGCAGGTTAAAATTGTCATCTCTTTGCTGCGTGGCGATCCCCAGGATTGGGCGTTTTCTTTGAAACCAGATGATCCTATTCTGACTAATGTGAACGCATTTTTTCAGGCTTTGGGGTTGTTGTATGACAAACCTAATGCCATTGATCAGTCTGAAAAGACCCTGCTGGCATTGAACCAGGGTCGTGATTCTGCAGAATTGTACTGTCAAAAATTCCGAAAGTGGGCAGTACTTACTACCTGGAATGATAATGCCTTGGCTGCTCTCTTTCAGAAGGGGTTGTCAGAAGCCATAAAAGATACTATGGTGGGATTTCCTGTTCCCTCTGGTCTTGACGATTCTATGTCTTTAGCCATTCAGGTTGATCGGCGTTTACGCGAACGCAGAGCTGCACGAGAGGTGTTGCCACCTGTTGAACAGATGTCTGAACCTATGCAATGTGATAAAGTTTTTTCCATAGAGCAGCATCAGGAGTTCAGAAGGCGTAATAAGTTGTGTTTTTTCTGTGGAGATGCCTCGCATATTATTTCTGTCTGTCCTAAACGCGAGAAACGCTTTGCACACACGTTTTCTGTTGGTGGTGTTCAACCTAAGTTTCTTCTGGCTATTACTCTGATCTGCTCCCTATCCACATTTTCCGCCAAGGCTTTTGTGGATTCGGGAGCAGCTCTAAACCTAATGGACTTGGATTTTGCTAAACGTTGTGGATTTCCGATGACACCTCTGCAGACGCCTATCCCTTTGAGGGGGATTGATGCTACTCCTTTGGCTAAAAATAAACCTCAGTTTTGGACCCAGGTGGTAATGCGGGTCGCCCCAGACCATCAAGAAAATTGCAGGTTTTTGGTGTTACATAATCTGCATGATACTATTGTTCTGGGGTTTCCCTGGTTACAAATTCATAATCCAGTTTTGGATTGGAAATCTGTGTCTGTGGTGAGTTGGGGTTGTCGGTGTGCCTTTAGTGAGGCTCCGGTGTTTTCCACCTCTCCTCAGTCGCATGATGTTCCTGATTATTTGGCGGACTTTTATGATGTATTTAGTGAGAATGAGTCTGCGTCTCTGCCTCCTCATAGGAGTTATGACTGTGCTATTGAACTGAGCCCGGGGTGTAAATTTCCCAAGGGTCGGCTCTTCAATTTATCTGTACCCGAGCACGAGGCTATGCGATCCTATATTAAGGAGGCGTTGGAGAAGGGTCATATTAGACCATCCTCGTCACCCTTAGGTGCCGGGGTTTTTTTTGTAGCCAAAAAGGATGGATCATTAAGACCTTGTATTGATTATCGTGCTCTCAACAAAATTACTGTTAAATATCAGTATCCGTTACCCCTGATTTCTGATCTATTCTCCAGAGTTAAAGGTGCTTGCTGGTTTACCAAGCTTGACCTCAGGGGGGCGTATAATCTTATTCGCATTAAGCATGGGGACGAATGGAAGACGGCGTTTAATACTCCGGAGGGACATTTTGAGTACCTGGTGATGCCTTTTGGGCTCACTAATGCCCCTTCTGTCTTCCAGTGCTTCATGAACGATATTTTCCGAGATTTTGTCGATAAATTTTTGATTATCTATCTGGATGATATTTTGATCTTCTCCAAGGATTGGGATTCTCATGTGGAACATATTCGTACTGTGTTCCGGATCTTGAGGGAGTATTCCCTGTATGTCAAAGGATCTAAATGCCTTTTTGGAGTACAGAGGATTTCTTTTTTGGGATTTATTTTGTCCCCGTCAACTATTGAAATGGACCCGGCCAAGGTACAGGCCATTTACGATTGGGTTCAGCCCACTTCTTTGAAGGCCCTCCAGAAGTTTTTGGGTTTTGCTAATTTTTATCGGAAATTTATAGCAAAATTTTCTAATATTGCCAAGCCATTGACTGATTTGACTAAGAAGGGTGCTGATGTGTTAAATTGGTCTCCGGAGGCTGTTTCTTCCTTTCAGGAGCTGAAGCGAAGATTCACCTCCGCCCCGGTTTTGCGGCAACCTGATGTCTCACTTCCGTTCCAGGTAGAGGTGGATGCTTCTGAGATTGGTGCAGGAGCTGTTTTGTCCCAAAAGGATCCTGTAACATCTAAAATGAATCCCTGTGCTTTCTTTTCCCGAAAGTTCTCTCCATCTGAACGTAACTATAATGTGGGGAATTGGGAACTGTTAGCCATGAAATGGGCATTTGAGGAGTGGAGACATTGGTTGGAGGGAACTAAGCATCAAGTCGTGGTCCTCACTGACCACAAGAATTTGATTTACCTAGAGTCGGCTAAGCGCTTGAACCCTAGACAGGCTAGGTGGGCCTTGTTTTTTACACGTTTTGATTTTGTGGTTTCTTTTCTTCCTGGAACTAAGAATGTCAAGGCTGACGCCCTCTCTAGGAGCTTCTTTGCTGATTCTCCTGTGGTGACCAAGCCTGCTACCATCTTAGGCAAAGGGGTAGTTCTTTCTGCCATCTCGCCCGATTTGAGACGTGCTCTGGAAGAGTTCCAGGAGGACAAACCTGAGCGTTGTCCCAGTGGAAAGTTGTATGTTCCTGACCAGTGGAAGAAGAGAGTGATGTCTGAAGTTCATTGCTCTGCTTTGGCTGGTCATCCAGGTATTTTTGGTACTAGAGATCTGGTGAGTCGGTTTTTTTGGTGGCCCTCCTTGTCTCATGATGTCAGGAATTTTGTGCAGTCCTGTGGGACGTGCTCCTGGTCTAAATCGTGTTCTCGCTCTAGTGGGTTGTTGATGCCTTTGCCTGTCCCCAAGAGGCCATGGACCCATATTTCAATGGATTTCATCTCTGATATGCCTGTCTCTCAAAGGATGACTGTTATTTGGGTGATTTGTGATAGGTTCTCTAAGATGGTTCATCTTGTACCACTCCCTAAGTTGCCGTCTTCCTCTGAATTGGTGCCCCTGTTTTTACAACAGGTGGTTCGCCTGCACGGGATTCCTGAGAACATTGTATCTGACAGAGGAGTCCAGTTTGTGTCTAGATTTTGGAGAACTTTCTGTTCCAAGCTGGGAATTCAGTTGTCCTTCTCCTCTGCTTTTCACCCTCAGACCAATGGGCAGAAAGAGAGAACAAACCAGACCTTGGAGTCATATTTGAGATGTTTTATTTCTGCTGATCAGGATGATTGGGTTTCATTTTTGCCCTTGGCCGAATTTGCTTTAAATAATAGAGCTAGTTCTGCCACTTTGATGTCTCCTTTTTTTTTGTAACTTTGGGTTTCATCCTCGATTTTCTTCAGGGCAGGTGGAGCCCTCTGCCTGCCCAGGGGTTGACACTGTGGTGGAGAGAATGCACCAGATCTGGGACCAAGTGGTGGATAAGTTATCTCTCTCCCAGGAAAAGGCCCAGCGGTTTTCCAACCGACGTAGGACCATTGGTCCCCAATTTAAGGTTGGTGATTAGAGTTGAGCGACTTTTGTTTTTTTAGGGTCGCGTTTCGTTTCGTGAAACCCGACTTTTCCAAAAGTCGGGTCGAGCAAGATCGTCCGATTATAGGGAAAAGTCGGGGTCGTCCCGAAACACGAAACCCAATGTAAGTCAATGGGGAATAAAAGTCGGCAGTGAGAGGAGGACAGGAAACACACCTACAGTGCCCATTTGAATGCCAAAAGCATCAATTCTTCTTTCTTAAGCTTGTCAACCTTAATTAACTTCATATTACAAGTTACACACTGAAAAATGGGGGTTATTTGGCTACAAACTGTGGGGGGGGAGGGCTGGCTCCAGGTTTTCATGTGCCCTGGGCGAAAGAGCGCCCCTTTAACACATACCACAACTCATCATGCTCCGATACGGCAGAGAAATAGCGGTATAGTACAATGAAAAATACCTCACTTTTTACATCTCATGACGAGGCCCATCTATTTCTCCATACAGAATCATTGGTCCCATATAATGTTTGAAACAGTATATGATGAGCTCCACATAATGCTACAGTATATGTTGGTCCCCATGGATGAAGCTCCACTGTCTTATGGGCCCAAATAATGCTCCAAACATAATGGGCCCCATTTCTAATGCTCTAGTGTATAATGGGCCCTGTAAATGCTGCTCCAGTGTCTGATGTCCACCTTTGGAATGTTCCAGTGTATGGTGGGCCCCATCTATCATTCTCCAGAGTATAGTGCTCCCCAAAAATTGCTGTCCCAACATTGAAAACAATCAAATAAGTCTCCTCGCTAGGGAATCCCTGTACTTGTCTGGACAGGTGCTGTAGCTTGCTTAACAGCTCGCCAGCCGTTCTCACGCCCAGTATGGATTGCACGTGATTGCACAAAGGTTAGAAAGGGTACCGTATCCCTGGATAACATGTATGGATAGCGTACACATTCAAAATATATGTCTATACAGCATGAGGCAGGCTCAGATGGTGTTAGGCCCAGTATGGATTGCACGTCATTGCACAAAGGTTAGAAAGGGTACCGTATCCCCGGATAACATGTATGGATAGCGTACACATTCAAAATATATGTCTATACAGCATGAGGCAGGCTCAGACGGTGTTAGGCCCAGTATGGATTGCACGTCATTGCACAAAGGTTAGAAAGGGTACCGTATCCCCGGATAACATGTATGGATAGCGTACACATTCAAAATATATGTCTATACAGCATGAGGCAGGCTCAGACGGTGTTAGGCCCAGTATGGATTGCACGTCATTGCACAAAGGTTAGAAAGGGTACCGTATCCCCGGATAACATGTATGGATAGCGTTCACATTCAAAATATATGTCTATACAGCATGAGGCAGGCTCAGACGGTGTTAGGCCCAGTATGGATTGCACGTCATTGCACAAAGGTTAGAAAGGGTACCGTATCCCCGGATAACATGTATGGATAGCGTACACATTCAAAATATATGTCTCAGGAGTCAGGCTCAGACGGTGTCAGGCACAGTATGGATTTGACGGCCCAGATTACACAGAGGAGGAGCAGGGAGAGGTAAAGATTGCAAATGCTGGGGCCCTGCCCAAGCAAGGGGGACCCACTCGTGGGCGTCGGTACTGGCACTGGGCCCCTCATAGTACAGCGGTGTGTCTGACGGCGGGTGTGCACCACCGCCGTCAGAGACACTTGATTGCACTATGAGGGACCCTGTGCCAGTGCCCGCGCCCAAGAGTCGGCCTACCCACCTGTCCAGGGCAACGGCACTCGCACAGTGTCGTGCGGTAGGTGGTGACCCTGGCCATGGGGGGGAGGCAGCACAGTTAGGGAGTTTTAGAAAGTGGCATATGTTGATGTTGGACATTCAGCTGATGCAAAAGGCGAAATAGGTGAAGTACCAGGAAGAGGTGGACCAAAGCAAGCCATTTTTCTGTCACCCTATGTGTCATCAGGGGAAGGTGGGACAAAATCCTTGGAAACCCATGCGTGGTTCATTTTAATGAAGGTTAGATCATCCACATTTTGGGTTGACAGACGGGTC
The DNA here is from genome assembly GCF_039654945.1 of Dendrobates tinctorius. NCBI lineage: Eukaryota > Metazoa > Chordata > Amphibia > Anura > Dendrobatidae > Dendrobates > Dendrobates tinctorius. The sequence goes on from NW_027361690.1 coordinate 21,376,234, forward strand.
CTTTTTTCTGTAAGGATTGATCCAGCTGCACTGAAGACTCTTTCCGATAGCACACTTGCAGCTGGGCAAGCGAGCTCCTGTAAGGCATATTGGGCCAATTCAGGCCAGGTGTCCAGTTTAGCGGCCCAATAGTCAAAGGGGAATGACCTGTGTGGGAGAACATCGATATGGGAGGAAAAGTAGTTTGTAACCATAGTTGATAACTGCTGTCTCCTGTCACTTTCCATCGATGCAGTATTACCAGTTGTGTGAGCGGTATTTGAAAAATCAGTCCACAACATTGTCATGAAACCCCTGTCTCCAACGCCACTTCTGCTGTGTGCACCACGAACACCTCTGCCAAGCTGCCCCCGGCCCGTACGGCTCGTGTGAGAACCATCACCGCTGCTGTGTGCTGGGAATGCCTCAAGCAACCGATTTACCAGAGTTGCTTGTTTATTAGCCAATATTAGGTCAAGGTTCTCCTGTGGCATGATGTTTTGTAATTTGCCTTTATAGCGTGGATCCAGGATGCTGGCCAACCAGTAGTCGTCATCGTTCATCATTTTGGAAATGCGGGGGTCCCTTTTTAGGATCCGCAAGGCATAATCTGACATGTGGGCCAATGTTCCCGGTGTCAATGATGCACTGCGAGTGCTGGGTGGAGGAGCACTTTCTGGCAAATCCACATCCCTCCAGTCACGCACAAACCCTGTACCAGACCTTGCCACGCCAACATTTTCACTTGCCCCACGAGTTGCATCCTCCTCCCCTAAGTAATCATCCCCATCATCCTCCTCCTCCTCCTCTTCTTCCTCCACTTCGTCCAGGAGAGGTCCCTGAGCAGACAATGGCTGAATGTCATCAAGGATTCCCTCCTCCTCCTCATCAACATTGGCTGCAGACGCCTGCTCCTTAAGGTGCGTCAAAGTTTGCATGAGCAGACGCATAAGTGGGATGCTCATGCTTAGGATGGCGTCGTCTGCGCTTACCAGCCGTGTGCATTCCTCAAAACACTGAAGGACTTTACAAAGGTCTTTCAGCTTCGACCACTGCACGCCTGTCAACTCCATGTCTGCTCTCAAAGTGCCTGGCCGTGTATCCTCCCACAAATGCATTATGGCCTGCCTCTGCTCGCACAGCCGCTCCACCATGTGCAGGGTGGAGTTCCACCTTGTTGCAATGTCGATAATGAGGCGGTGGTTGGGAAGGTGGAGCAATCGCTGCAGCTTCTGCATACGAACGGAGTGTACAGGCGACCGGCGGATGTGCGCGCACAGTCTTCGCACCTTCTGGAGCAGGGCTGTTAACTCCGGATAATTTTTGAGGAAGCACTGCACCACCAGGTTCAATGTGTGAGCCAAGCAAGGTATGTGGCTGAGTTTTGAAAGGGCTATGGCTGCCACAAAATTACGGCCGTTATCACTAACTACCTTGCCTGCCTCAAGATGTACACTGCCCAGCCATGACTCAGTTTGTCGCTTCAAGTACTCGGCCAGCACCTCGGCGGTGTGTCTGTCGCCCAAACACATCATCTGCAACACAGCCTGCTGACGCTTTCCACTAGCTGCTCGATAGGGGGACACATCGTGTGCAACAGTGGCAGATGCAGATGGAGTGCTCGTACGACTGCGCTCTGTGGACGAGCTTTCGCTTCTGGAGGAGGAGGAGGAGGAGGGTCGAACGCCTACAGCCAACTGTTTCCTATACCGTGGGCTAGGCAGCACTGTCCCACCACCGCTGTCCCCTGTGGACCCTGCATCCACCACATTAACCCAGTGCGCAGTGATGGACACATAACGGCCCTGGCCATGCCGACTGGACCATGCATCAGTTGTGAGGTGCACCTTTCCGCTCACTGACTGCTTGAGTGCATGGACAATGCGGTCTTTCACATGATGGTGGAGGGCTGGGATGGCTTTGCGAGAGAAGAAGTGGCGACTGGGTAGGTCATAGCGTGGTACTGCATAGGCCATGAGTTCGCGGAAAGCTGTGCTTTCCACCAACCGAAAGGGCATCATCTCAAACGAGATTAGTTTGGCAATGTGGGCGTTCAAACCCAGTGTACGCGGATGAGAGACTGAGTACTTTCTTGACCTACTCATAGTGTCTGGGAGGGTGAGCTGGACTTGAGAGCTGCATATGGTGGAAGTAGCGGTGGACAGGGCGGACTGAGAGAGGGTTGATGATGGTGATGGAGTTGGTGTTCTTTCTGATGGCCTAGAATCAGTCTTTCGTGGATATAACAGTGGGATTCCCTGACTGCTGTGGCCTTGCAACGACACCTCAACATTTGCTGCTGTGCTAACCGGTGGGCTTACAGTGGGGGAAACAATGTAGCGTTGCTGACTACCTTCGTTGTGATCAGTTGCACATGTGGCACTTGAGGTTTGGTGTTGTGTCCACGCTTGCAAGTGCATGCTGGTTAAATGTCTAAGCATGCAACTGGTATTCAAATTTTTCAGATTTTTCCCTCGGCTAAAGGTCTTTGCGCACTTCTTACAGATAACCTTGGCCTGATCATGAGGATTTTGTTCAAAAAAGTGCCACACTGCACTCTTCCTACTTTGGCAGACATTTTGCGGCCTAGCACGCTGTGATCTTTTGACCCTCTGGACAAGCTGTCCAGCAACTCTTTTGATGTTTGGAACCTGTCTTTGGAGTGCTCCGGGCCTGCCAGATAACAGCTGTTGCGATGTCGATGTCTGCTGTGGATGCTCCTCATCTGAGCTTTTGGAAGCAGCACCCTCTTCCCCCAATGGATGCCAATCTGGGTCAACAACTTGGTCATCCATCACCTCCTCTTCTATGTCATGTGCACCTTTCTCTGTGTCACCATGTATGGTGGTATAGTGTGCGGGAAGGGGCACCTGAGTCTCATCAGGGTCAAAATCTGGCTCTGTACACTGCGAGGACAATGTAGTGCTCTGAGTGAATGTACCAGCAGAATCATCCATCAGCGGCTGTGCATCAGTGCACTCCATGTCAGATTCATCTTGGCCTGGGTAATTCACCATTTCACTTGATAATCCAGGCATGGTATGTGAAAACAGCTCCATGGAGTAATCAGTAGTATGGCCTGCGTCATCCTTCAATCTTGGTTGGGGTGAAGGACACAAGGAAAGGTGTGGTTCATGAACATGAACCTCCAATGACGACTCAGTGCTTTTACTTTTTACAACTGAAGAAGAGGAGGCGATAGAGCTGGAGGCTGAGTCAGCAATGTAAGACAAAACTTTTTCCTGATGCTCTGCCTTTAAAAGCGGTTTGCCAACTCCTAGAAAACTAAGCGTTCGAGGCCTTATGTAGCCAGACGATGACGCAGGGTCAGCACCTCCTGCATTCGGTCCTATTTTGCTCTTGCCACTACCATCAGATCCACCACCAACACCATCATTACCAGCTGCCAACCCCCGCCCAATTCCACGGCCTCTTCCACCAGCCTTCCTCATTTTTGGTAGAAATGTAGACAAAATCCAACAAACTATATAGTAATGTAAAACAAGGTAAAAGGTGTCTATAGGACAGGGGAGATTTAGAATTTCTGCACACACTTGTGGACAGTGGACACTTTTGGATTGTGTGAGGCCCACTGATATCTGAGCGCTATGTGACACGCTCGATGGCACAGCTGCCTGTGACCAAAGTGACGAGAGGATAATGGAGATTTTGAATCTCTGCATACACTTTTGGACACTGGACACTTGTGGATTGTGTGAGGCCCACTGATATCTGAGCGCTATGTGACACGCTCGATGGCACAGCTGCCTGTGACCAAAGTGACGAGAGGATAATGGAGATTTTGAATCTCTGCATACACTTTTGGACACTGGACACTTGTGGATTGTGTGAGGCCCACTGATATCTGAGCGCTATGTGACACGCTCGATGGCACAGCTGCCTGTGACCAAAGTGACGAGAGGATAATGGAGATTTTGAATCTCTGCGTACACTTTTGGACACTGGACACTTGTGGATTGTGTGAGGCCCACTGATATCTGAGCGCTATGTGACACGCTCGATGGCACAGCTGCCTGTGACCAAAGTGACGAGAGGATAATGGAGATTTTGAATCTCTGCGTACACTTTTGGACACTGGACACTTGTGGATTGTGTGAGGCCCACTGATATCTGAGCGCTATGTGACACTCTCGATGGCACAGCTGCCTGTGACCAAAGTGACGAGAGGATAATGGAGATTTTGAATCTCTGCGTAAACTTTTGGACACTGGACACTTGTGGATTGTGTGAGGCACACTGATATCTGAGCGCTATGTGACACGCTCGATGGCACAGCTGCCTGTGACCAAAGTGACGAGAGGATAATGGAGATTTTGAATCTCTGCGTACACTTTTGGACACTGGACACTTGTGGATTGTGTGAGGCCCACTGATATCTGAGCGCTATGTGACACGCTCGATGGCACAGCTGCCTGTGACCAAAGTGACGAGAGGATAATGGAGATTTTGAATCTCTGCGTACACTTTTGGACACTGGACACTTGTGGATTGTGTGAGGCCCACTGATATCTGAGCGCTATGTGACACGCTCGATGGCACAGCTGCCTGTGACCAAAGTGACGAGAGGATAATGGAGATTTTGAATCTCTGCGTACACTTTTGGACACTGGACACTTGTGGATTGTGTGAGGCCCACTGATATCTGAGCGCTATGTGACACGCTCGATGGCACAGCTGCCTGTGACCAAAGTGACGAGAGGATAATGGAGATTTTGAATCTCTGCGTACACTTTTGGACACTGGACACTTGTGGATTGTGTGAGGCCCACTGATATCTGAGCGCTATGTGACACTCTCGATGGCACAGCTGCCTGTGACCAAAGTGACGAGAGGATAATGGAGATTTTGAATCTCTGCGTACACTTTTGGACACTGGACACTTGTGGATTGTGTGAGGCCCACTGATATCTGAGCGCTATGTGACACGCTCGATGGCACAGCTGCCTGTGACCAAAGTGACGAGAGGATAATGGAGATTTTGAATCTCTGCGTACACTTTTGGACACTGGACACTTGTGGATTGTGTGAGGCCCACTGATATCTGAGCGCTATGTGACACTCTCGATGGCACAGCTGCCTGTGACCAAAGTGACGAGAGGATAATGGAGATTTTGAATCTCTGCGTACACTTTTGGACACTGGACACTTGTGGATTGTGTGAGGCACACTGATATCTGAGCGCTATGTGACACGCTCGATGGCACAGCTGCCTGTGACCAAAGTGACGAGAGGATAATGGAGATTTTGAATCTCTGCGTACACTTTTGGACACTGGACACTTGTGGATTGTGTGAGGCCCACTGATATCTGAGCGCTATGTGACACGCTCGATGGCACAGCTGCCTGTGACCAAAGTGACGAGAGGATAATGGAGATTTTGAATCTCTGCGTACACTTTTGGACACTGGACACTTGTGGATTGTGTGAGGCCCACTGATATCTGAGCGCTATGTGACACGCTCGATGGCACAGCTGCCTGTGACCAAAGTGACGAGAGGATAATGGAGATTTTGAATCTCTGCGTACACTTTTGGACACTGGACACTTGTGGATTGTGTGAGGCCCACTGATATCTGAGCGCTATGTGACACGCTCGATGGCACAGCTGCCTGTGACCAAAGTGACGAGAGGATAATGGAGATTTTGAATCTCTGCGTACACTTTTGGACACTGGACACTTGTAGATTGTGTGAGGCCCACTGATATCTGAGCGCTATGTGACACGCTCGATGGCACAGCTGCCTGTGACAAAAGTGACGAGAGGATAATGGAGATTTTGAATCTCTGCGTACACTTTTGGACACTGGACACTTGTAGATTGTGTGAGGCCCACTGATATCTGAGCGCTATGTGACACGCTCGATGGCACAGCTGCCTGTGACCAAAGTGACGAGAGGATAATGGAGATTTTGAATCTCTGCGTACACTTTTGGACACTGGACACTTGTGGATTGTGTGAGGCACACTGATATCTGAGCGCTATGTGACACGCTCGATGGCACAGCTGCCTGTGACCAAAGTGACGAGAGGATAATGGAGATTTTGAATCTCTGCGTACACTTTTGGACACTGGACACTTGTGGATTGTGTGAGGCCCACTGATATCTGAGCGCTATGTGACACGCTCGATGGCACAGCTGCCTGTGACCAAAGTGACGAGAGGATAATGGAGATTTTGAATCTCTGCGTACACTTTTGGACACTGGACACTTGTGGATTGTGTGAGGCCCACTGATATCTGAGCGCTATGTGACACGCTCGATGGCACAGCTGCCTGTGACCAAAGTGACGAGAGGATAATGGAGATTTTGAATCTCTGCGTACACTTTTGGACACTGGACACTTGTGGATTGTGTGAGGTCCACTGATATCTGAGCGCTATGTGACACGCTCGATGGCACAGCTGCCTGTGACCAAAGTGACGAGAGGATAATGGAGATTTTGAATCTCTGCGTACACTTTTGGACACTGGACACTTGTAGATTGTGTGAGGCCCACTGATATCTGAGCGCTATGTGACACGCTCGATGGCACAGCTGCCTGTGACAAAAGTGACGAGAGGATAATGGAGATTTTGAATCTCTGCGTACACTTTTGGACACTGGACACTTGTAGATTGTGTGAGGCCCACTGATATCTGAGCGCTATGTGACACGCTCGATGGCACAGCTGCCTGTGACCAAAGTGACGAGAGGATAATGGAGATTTTGAATCTCTGCGTACACTTTTGGACACTGGACACTTGTGGATTGTGTGAGGCCCACTGATATCTGAGCGCTATGTGACACGCTCGATGGCACAGCTGCCTGTGACCAAAGTGACGAGAGGATAATGGAGATTTTGAATCTCTGCGTACACTTTTGGACACTGGACACTTGTGGATTGTGTGAGGCCCACTGATATCTGAGCGCTATGTGACACGCTCGATGGCACAGCTGCCTGTGACCAAAGTGACGAGAGGATAATGGAGATTTTGAATCTCTGCGTACACTTTTGGACACTGGACACTTGTAGATTGTGTGAGGCCCACTGATATCTGAGCACTATGTGACACGCTCGATGGCACAGCTGCCTGTGACCAAAGTGACGAGAGGATAATGGAGATTTTGAATCTCTGCGTACACTTTTGGACACTGGACACTTGTGGATTGTGTGAGGCCCACTGATATCTGAGCGCTATGTGACACGCTCGATGGCACAGCTGCCTGTGACCAAAGTGACGAGAGGATAATGGAGATTTTGAATCTCTGCGTACACTTTTGGACACTGGACACTTGTGGATTGTGTGAGGCCCACTGATATCTGAGCGCTATGTGACACGCTCGATGGCACAGCTGCCTGTGACCAAAGTGACGAGAGGATAATGGAGATTTTGAATCTCTGCGTACACTTTTGGACACTGGACACTTGTGGATTGTGTGAGGCCCATTGATATCTGAGCGCTATGTGACACGCTCGATGGCACAGCTGCCTGTGACCAAAGTGATGAGAGGATAATGGAGATTTTGAATCTCTGCGTACACTTTTGGACACTGGACACTTGTGGATTGTGTGAGGCCCACTGATATCTGAGCGCTATGTGACACGCTCGATGGCACAGCTGCCTGTGACCAAAGTGACGAGAGGATAATGGAGATTTTGAATCTCTGCGTACACTTTTGGACACTGGACACTTGTGGATTGTGTGAGGCCCACTGATATCTGAGCGCTATGTGACACGCTCGATGGCACAGCTGCCTGTGACCAAAGTGACGAGAGGATAATGGAGATTTTGAATCTCTGCGTACACTTTTGGACACTGGACACTTGTGGATTGTGTGAGGCCCACTGATATCTGAGCGCTATGTGACACGCTTGATGGCACAGCTGCCTGTGACCAAAGTGACGAGAGGATAATGGAGATTTTGAAACTCTGCGTACACTTTTGGACACTGGACACTTGTAGATTGTGTGAGGCCCACTGATATCTGAGCGCTATGTGACACGCTCGATGGCACAGCTGCCTGTGACCAAAGTGACGAGAGGATAATGGAGATTTTGAATCTCTGCGTACACTTTTGGACACTGGACACTTGTGGATTGTGTGAGGCCCACTGATATCTGAGCGCTATGTGACACGCTCGATGGCACAGCTGTGACCAAAGTGACTAGAGGATAAGGGAGATTGGATTGCTTTTAAAAAAGCAGTTTGCGGAGCAGTGGGTAAACAGCAATGCCAGCGTGTCAGGAAGCCTTAGAAGGCAGCCCAACAACCAACACCACTGATACACCACAATATAGCCTCCCCTTGCACTGCACACACAGTGACTTGTGTGTTGTGCAGGCCAAATCGCTAGCAGCAGAAGCAGTTCTTTTGTCTTCTTCTTTGCCTAACGCTCTCCCTACAGAATCAGCAGCAACCTCTCCCTATACTAAGATCGGCAGAAGTAAGATGGCGGTCGGCGTGCACGCCCTTTTATACCCCCTGTGACGCCCACCAAAGCAAGCCAATCACTTGCATGCCCTTCTGAAAGATGGTGGTGACCCGTGCCTAGGTCATCACGTTGCCCACAGTGTCCGTGGATCCTGATTGGCTGAAAAAGAGTGCAAAACAAACTTTTGAAACGCGACTTTGGCGCGTAAGTCGCCGACCTCTTGGCCGACCTCACCCTAGGGTCGGGTTTCGTTTCATGAAACCCGACTTTGCCAAAAGTCGGCGACTTTTGAATTTTTTCGACCCGTTTCGCTCAACTCTATTGGTGATATGGTGTGGTTATCATCAAAAAATATTGCTATGAAGGTGGCTTCTCCTAAGTTTAAGCCTAGATTTATTGGACCTTACAAGATTTTGGAGATTATTAATCCGGTCTCTTTTCGGTTGGCTCTTCCTGTCACATTTAAAATCCATAATGTGTTCCATAAATCTTTGTTGAAGAGGTTTGTTGAACCTGTTGTTCTGGGGGTTGCACCTCCAGACCCTGTATTGGTTGAAGGTAACATGGAATATGAGGTAGAGAAAGTTCTGGATTCCCGTCTGGCTAGACGGAGACTCCAGTATTTGGTTAAGTGGAAGGGTTATGGTCAGGAGGATAATTCCTGGGTCTCTGCCTCTGATATTCATGCCAAAAGATTGGTGCGTGCCTTTCATCGGGCTCACCCTGATCGCCCTGGTGGCGTGGTTGAGGGTTCGGTGACCCCTCCTCAAGGGGGAGGTACTGTTGTGAGTTCATTTTCCCCTTCACTACTGAGGCCCGAGGAACTCCCTCTTCTGGTGAAGAAAGGTAGTGAGCCTGATTGTCAAACACTTGGGGCTGATGATGATGACTGGCTGAGTGGAGTTAATGACTGGATATAAGGCTGCCAACGCCCTTCTGGCCTGCGGGTGATTTCTCTGTGGACTTCTAGGAAACCAGTCTGATTCCTGCTCATCTAAAGCTAAGATTTCTGCTTTGCCTTTTTGCATTAGTGTTTTGTTTTCCTTGCTTTTCTGGATTCTGCCATTCCCTGCTGGGGTGAGCTGAATCTCCTTTTGCCTGTTGCTCTGTCTTCAGAATATTCCTGAGTACTGACATAGCTTTTTTGAAGCCTAGCGTCTTCAGGGCCTTTTTTACTGTCAGTTTGTTGGCTCTTATTTTCATAGGGTTTTTCACGGATTGCAGACAGCAGCCATCCTGTCCTTTCCTATCTAAGCTAGCGTGGGCCCCATCTTTGCTCAGTCTATCTTTCTGTCTGTGTTTTGTTCTTTCTTCTTGCTTCACCGTCATTATATGTGGGGGGCTGCCTTTTGCTTTGGGGTCTGCTCTGGGGCAGTTTAGATTTCCCTTTCTGTCTTTAGGCTATGTAGTCCTCCGGCTGTGATCGAGGGGCCTAGGGCATCGTAGGAGCCCCCCACGGCTACTGCTAGTTGTGTTGATAGGTTCAGGGGTCTGCAATCCGATAGCTGCCAACTTCTCTGGTTTTCTGGACTTAGCTAGCATTTCTATTTTTGCTTCCTACGGTGACTCAATCATAACATGTAACTTACCTGTGGCACCTAACAGGTGTTGGCAATAACTAAATCACACTTGCAGCCAGTTGACATGGATTAAAGTTGACTCAACCTCTGTCCTGTGTCCTTGTGTGTACCACATTGAGCATGGAGAAAAGAAAGAAGACCAAAGAACTGTCTGAGGACTTGAGAAACCAAATTGTGAGGAAGCATGAGCAATCTCAAGGCTACAACTCCATCTCCAAAGACCTGAATGTTCCTGTGTCTACCGTGCGCAGTGTCATCAAGAAGTTTAAAGCCCATGACACTGTGGCTAACCACCCTAGATGTGGACGGAAAAGAAAAATTGACAAGAGATTTCAACGCAAGATTGTGCGGATGTTGGATAAAGAACTTCGACTAACATCCAAACAAGTTCAAGCTGCCCTGCAATCCGAGGGTATAACAGTGTCAATCCATACTATCCGTCGGTGTCTGAATGAAAAGGGACTGTATGGTAGGAGACCCAGGAAGACCCCACTTCTTACCCCGAGACATAAAAAAGCCAGGCTGGAGTTTGCCAAAACTTACCTGAAAAAGCCTAAAACGTTTTGGAAGAATGTTCTCTGGTCAGATGAGAAAAAAGTAGAGCTTTTTGGGCAAAGGCATCAACATAGAGTTTACAGGAGAAAAAAAGAGGCATTCAAAGAAAAGAACACGGTCCCTACTGTCAAACATGGCAGAGGTTCCCTGATGTTTTGGGGTTGCTTTGCTGCCTCTGGCACTGGACTGCTTGACCGTGTGCATGGCATTATGAAGTCAGAAGACTACCAACAAATTTTGTAGAATAATGTAGGGCCCAGTGTGAGAAAGCTGGGTCTCCCTCAGAGGTCATTGGTCTTCCAGCAGGACAGTGACCCAAAACACACTTCAAAAAGCACTAGAAAATGGTTTGAGAGAAAGCACTGGAGACTTCTAAGGTGGCCAGCAATGAGTCCAGACCTGAATCCCATAGAACACCTGTGGAGAGATCTAAAAATGGCAGTTTGGAGAAGGCACCCTTCAAATATCAGGGACCTGGAGCAGTTTGCCAAAGAAGAATGGTCTAAAATTCCACCAGAGCATTGTAAGAAACTCATTGATGGTTACCGGAAGCGGTTGGTCGCAGTTATTTTGGCTAAAGGTTGTGCAACCAAGTATTAGGCTGAGGGTGCCAATACTTTTGTCTGGCCCATTTTTGGAGTTTTGTGTGAAATGATCAATGTTTTGCTTTTTGCTTCATTCTCTTTTGTGTTTTTTCATTTAAGACAAATTAAATGAAGATAATAATACCAAAGAATTTGTGTTTGCAATCATTTTCAGGAAGAAACTGAGTATTATCTGACAGAATTGCAGGGGTGTCAATACTTTTGGCCACAACTGTATATATATATATACTGTTTACAGTCATATGTTAAAGTTTGGGCACCCCTATTAATGTTAACCTTTTTTCTTTATAACAATTTTGGTTTTTGCAACAGCTATTTCAGTTTCATTTTTCTAATAACTGATGGACTCAGTTATATTTCTGGATTCAAATGAGGTTTATTGTACTAACAGAAAATGTGCAATCTGCATTTTAACAAAATTTGACCGGTGCAAAAGTATGGGCACCTCAACATAAAAGTGACATTAATATTTCGTAGATCCTCCTCTAGTCGCTTCCTGTAGCTATTAATGAGTTCCTGGATCCTGGATGAAGGCATTTGTGACCATTCCTGTTTACAAAACAATTCCTGTTCAGTTAAGTTTGATGATCGCCGAGCATGGACAGCCCGCTTCAAATCATCCCACAGATATTCAATGATATTCAGGTCTGGGGACTGGGATGGCCATTCCAGAACATTGTAATTGTTCCACTGCATGAATGCCTGAGTAGATTTGGAGCGGTGTTTTGGATCATTGTCTTGCTGAAATATCCATCCCCTGCGTAACTTCAACTTCGTCACTGATTCTTGCACATTATTGTCAAGAATCTGCTGATACTGAGTTGAATCCATGCGACCCTCAACTTTAACAAGATTCCCGGTGCCGGCATTGGCCACACAGCCCCAAAGCATGATGGAACCTCCACCAAATTTTACTGTGGGTAGCAAGTGTTTTTCTTGGAATGCTGTGGTTTTAGCCTCCATGCATAACGCCTTTTTGTATGACCAAACAACTCAATCTTTGTTTCATCAGTCCACAGGACCTTCTTCCAAAATGTAACTGGCTTGTCCAAATGTGCTTTTGCATACCTCAGGCGACTCTGTTTGTGGCGTGCTTGCAGAAACGGCTTCTTTCGCATCACTCTCCCATGCAGCTTCTCCTTGTGCAAAGTGCGCTGTATTGTTGACCAATGCACAGTGACACCACCTGCAGCAAGATGATGCATAGGACTGTATATGCTTTCATGAATATTTGAGGCCATGGATCCATTATATGTCCATTTTACAAGCCGGCGAGAAAATCTCGCCGTACGGATGCCATATGGATGTCACACGGATACTTAGATGCGAGAAAATCGCATCCTCGCATTGCACACGGATGACATACGGATCACTGTTCAGGGAACATTTCTGTGATTCTTGTCCGTGTTAAACGCACCGTATTTTTATACATTGTGTGTGACTCCAGCCTTACCCTGTATGCTGTCTATTGGATTTTTCCATGGACGCACAAAAGCAGAGCAGGATACCACAGCTCCTATTACTTTAATACTATGTTGGATCTGACAACCTGTGAAGCTGCAGCAGCTGTAAACCTTTACTTTGAAACCCTACCAGTGTTGTTGTCACGATCCATTTTTGGATCTGTGTCAGTTTGGGCTGCTCACATTTAAACTTTTTTCCTTTCTGGCCATCGGGGGTTAATGCAAGTTTTTCCCTCGGTGGCCGCTGGTGTTAGTACATGTTTAGTTAGTCTGCTGTGACCACTCCCATCTTCCTATATATGGTCACCTGAGGCATCAGCTGGTGTTGGTGATACACTTCCTTTTGGATACCAACTGTTGTCAAGAGAGGAGCTGGCTGAGAGCAGTGGTGGTTCTGCAGATTGCTGATCTGGTGCCTTACTCTGCTGCTCGGTGCATTGCAGCAGAGAAAGCTAAGTTTTGCTTGTCTTACCTTGTTTGTTATCTTTCCTTGACATTTTATTAGTGCAGCGGTGGGACCAGTGTCCACACTTACCAATTCCCTAGTGAGGAATAGGTGCAGGGTAAATGAGTGGCAATGTATCCTGCTCAGCGACAGGTTGAAAGACCATGTGTAGGGACGTCAGGCTAGTCTAGGACTCACCTGCAGCAGAGTGCAGGTGTCCCTTTCCCCACTCCCTATAGCAGGGCCCACCATTGTAATTGTGTCCCAGTGTTCCCTTGTTTGTTCAGTTGTTTTGTTGACCGACCGATTGTCAGGTCTTGTCACGCAGGGCCAGTCGCATATCGTGACATTATCACCAATCGCCCATTTTTTTCTGGTGAGCCATGGCCCTAATGCAGACCTGTGTCCAATTGCTTCAGACCCTCACTGAGGAGCGTGGGGTGCTTCGTGGAGTGGTGGAGGAGCAGCTGCAGCAGTTGGTGGGGTTTGGGGCCTCAGCTCAGGTTCAGGCTCAACCAAAACCCAAGTTATCTCTCCCAGACAGGTTTTCTGGAGGGAGAGATAATTTTTTTGGTTTTTCAGGAGGCCTGCAAGCTACACTTCAGGCTCTGCCCTCATTCATTAGGGAGTGTGGAACAGCAGGTGGGATTCATCATGTCTCTCCTTAAAGGTGATCCCCAATCCTGGGCCTTCTCCCTGCCGGCCGATTCACCATCTCTACGGTCGGTGGACGAGTTTTTTGCGGCTTTGGCGAATATTCCCCCTGTAGTCCTCGCTAGGGAGGAGGACTCACTGGTACAGGCAGACAAGCCCAGGCAGGTGGGAGGAGGTGGTTCCCCAGCAGTGTTGCCTGTGGTTCATCATGGTTTGGGGGCATGTTTTTGCTGTGGGCAGACTGACCTTTTTTTAGGGTCTGCCCAGCTTGCGCCAAAACTTCTGTACCACCTAAGAAGCAGCGTCCCCCTGGACGTGTGGAGGGAGGAGACCAGGGAGTGTATATTTACTCCATTTTGCCCTCTCAGTATACTATATCAGCCGAAGTGGTAGTTGGCGGGGTACCTGAGGGCATACCGGTGTTTGTGGACAGTGGAGCGGGAGTCAATTTGGTGGACGCTCACTTTGTCCAGACTCATGGCCTGAAGTGAAGGACGCTGGCTAAACCCCTAAGCGTCCAGGCCTTTGACTCTGTCCCACTGAGCCAGGGGAGGTTGACCCAAGTCGTAGAAAATATTCATCTGCATATAGGGACTCAGCATGAAGAGTCCCTGTCATGCTACGTCTTGGGGGGTATGCCATCACCTATCATTTTAGGCCTCCCTTGGTTGGAAAGACACAACCCAATAATAGATTGGTGGTCTAGGGAAGTAGTCAGCTGGGATCAGTCGTATGAGGGCTGTTGCCCAGGGGCTACTGTCTCTGCCGTCATTCTACAACCATCCCCTTCTTCTCCAGTGGGGCAGCAGAGGTGCTGTCAGGGAGTAGGGGTAAGTCTCAACCCTCACCATTAGCCAACCCTGAGAGGTGGAGTCCTCGTAGGAGGAGGGGTCGGAGGAGGGTGGTGGTTCCCTCTCTGAATTGTGGGGGAGTGAGTGTTGTGACACAGGAGGATGCCTCTGTTGTCATTTCTGTGAAGAGTTCACCATCTTGTCGCAAACGTGTGCATGGCAATAAACGTTCAGGTCCGGACCTGTTTGTGAATGAGTATGCATGGGTGTCCACCAAAAACATCCAGTGGAAGTGTGCTGATGGGGTCTGGAGTTCTTGGGTGATAGGGCCGTATTGAGTGTCAGCCATCCTCGGCCTGGGGACATACCAGCTGGAGTTGCCCCCAGTAATGCCCATACTCAACTCATTCCCCAGGTCAGCGCTCTGGAGATTTGTGGCGCCTCCGGAGCATACGTTGCCACCTGCATCAACCCACGTTTGCTATGAACCTGAGAGTCAGGTGGTTGCTGAGGTGAACTCTGGTGGATCTAGGCATCCTCACCGTAGGTGTGTCATGTCCGCCATGTCTGTTATGCCACAAATTGCCTGGAGCAGTGTGAACGTGCGCCTTACCTCATGACTGCACGCTGTTGCTGGGTAACCCTCCGTCTCTGTCTGACTCTGCAATCCGCTGTACTCCTGGAACCCCTGATCATGTGACCTTTCCTATGTTCCAGCCCTGCTCTGGTTCTGCAATCCGCTGTATTCCTGGAACTCCTGATCATGTGACCTGCTCTATGGTTTTACCCAGGCTGTTCTAGCGATGCTCTCTATGATCCTGGAGGATCTGAACCCAAAGTCCCTCCCTGGTCTTGACCCGGAAGTACTGGTTCTATGGTTATATCAGACCGCCCCTCCCTATGGTCAGGGCCTGAGTATTGTGCTGCTTCCCTGAATGGCTGCTTGGTCTGCTTGGTCACTCCCTGTATTCTGTGCCCCTGCACTCTGCCCTGTAGTGCTTCTCTGCACACGCTCTGTGCTTGTATTCTGCCTCTTGTCTCGTGCCATGTCTTGTGTTGTCTTTTGTGCCATGTTTGTCCTTGCCTTGCCTTGTAGTACTTCCACTGTTCTCTGCCTAAGTCTGTTTTCGCCATGTTGTGTCCTTGCTCTGCCTCGCCTGTTTCGCCATGTCTGGTCTTTGCTATTCTGAGCCTTGTAGTGCCTCTCATGGTTCTTATCTCTGCCTGGTTTTCCGTACTCTGCCCTATGGTGCTCTCTTGCACATTTCCATGTTTTCACTTGACCCGGCTCTGGGCTTCGGCCTACGCTCCGCTGCTAGCTTTGTTCTCACTCTGACCTGGCTCTGTGTTTCTGCCTAAGTTCCGCTCTGCGTTCCGTATCTTGCCTAGCCTTGCCTTGTTTCTTGCTTTGCCTTGTTTCTTCGTGTGCCCTTTGCATGCTCCTGGCCTTCCTAGCCTCCTACTTGTGCCTCAGCCGTTCCCGCCCTAGCCGTGTCTGCCTGCTTGTGCCTCAGCCGTGCTCGTTGGTCAGTGACAGCTGTGTCGCCTGCTATGCCCCAGTCGGGTTCGCTGGAGTCTTACCCGCCTGTTTGTGCTGCAGCCCGTCCATCTAGCCAGTGCCCCAGCCATGCTCTCTGTGCTTCCTTGCACCTCACGCTGTTTCTGCACTGTGCTCTATGTGCTCTCTAAAGCACGCGCAGGCCCTCGCCTGCTCCTTGGCATACCTTCCGTGCTTCTGTAAAAGTACGCTCAGGTCTTGCCATGTACCCTGTCGTGCCCTCTTGCATGCACAGGCCTTAACCCTGTTCTCGCACCCTGACCCTGGCGTGCCCTCTGCACGCGCAGGACTCTGCCTCGAACCCTATCCCTGGCGTGTCTCTTTGCACGCGCAGGACTCTGCCTTGAACCTGACCCTGGCATGCCACTCTGCATGCGCAGGAATCAGCCTCGAACCCTAACCCTGGCGTGTCTCTCTGCATGCGCAGGACTCTGCCTTGAATCTGACCCTGGCGTGTCTCTATACACGCACCTTGTTTGTATGTTGTACCTGTCCCTGGCGTGCCCTCTGCATGTGCAGGCCTCTGTCCTTGTACCTGTCCCTGGTGTGCCCAGAGCATGCGCAGGCTTCCGTCCTTGAACCTGACCCTGGCGTGACTCCTAGCATGCACCCTGCCTTGAACCCTGGCTTGCCTGCCGGATTCCCGAAACCTGCCGTCCGCTGCCAGAAGTCCGGAACCAGATGACTGTGGCCTGATGTCCGGAGCTGATTTCCGCAGCCTGATGCCTGGATCATGTCGGTCGTTGCCAGTAGTCCGGAGTCCGATGCCATCGCACCCTGCCTTGGACCCTGGCGTGTCTTCTTGCACACACTCTGCCTTGGACTCTGGCGTGTTTCCTAGCACGCACCTTGTCTTAGACTCTAGCGTGTCCCAGCACGCACCCTTCCTAGGAACTCACGTATGACCCCTAACACGTACCCTGCCCTGGACTCCGGTATGTTTTCTGCACGTGTTATGTCTGGAACATTTGGCGTGCCCTTGCGTGCACCTTGCCGTGTTTCACCGTTTGTGCCCTGCACCTGATTCTCTGTTTTTGCCTTGTATCTGATTAAAGTGTGTAACCACGTTTGCTCAAGAAACTCTGTGACCTCGCTTATGTTTCATATCCTGTTCGTCCTGTTGCCAGGCACTCAATAGTGTCTCCCTGAGCCGGCCGTCTGGTCCAGCTGCCGTGGTGGCTCACCCCCTTGGTCTTGCCCCTGACACTCCCTGAACAGGGGGTGGGTTCTCACTAGGTCAGCTTGCCCTAGGTGGGTGGGTGCCACGGCCCAGAGGGTCCACTCTAAAAAGAAAAACGACTCAGCGTAAGCTGACGCTAGTCACAAGGTGGTTTTCTGGTGAGGTACGGTGTTGAGGGTCCAGAGGCCCCTCATTGTAAGGGGGGTACTGTCATGATCCATTTTTGGATCTGTGTCAGTTTGGGCTGCTCACATTTAAACTTTTTTCCTTTCTGGCCATCGGGGGTTAATGCCAGTTTTTCCCCCGGTGGCCTCTGGTTTTACTACATCTACATGTTTAGTTAGCCTGCTGGTGGTGACCACTCCCACCTTCTTATATAAGGTCACCTGAGGCATTAGCTGGTGTTGGTGATACACTTCCTTTTGGATACCAACCGTTGTCAAGACAGGAGCTGGCTGAGAGCAGTGGTGCTTCTGCTGATTGCTGATCTGGTGCTTTACTATGCTGCTCGGTGCATTGCAGCAGAGAAACATAAGTGTTGTTTGTCTTACCTAGTTTGTTATCTTTCCTTGGTGTTTTATTAGTGCAGCGGTAGGACCAGTGTCCACACTTACCAATTCCCTAGTGAGGAATAGGTGCTGGGTAAATGAGGGACAAGGTATCCTGCTCGGCGACAGGTTGAAAGACCCTGTATAGGGATGTCAGGTTACCCTAGGACTCAGCTGCAGCAGACTGCAGGAGGCGTCCCTTTCCCCGTTCCCTATAGCAGTTGTTTTGGTGACCGACGGATTGTCGGGTCGCGTCACGCAGGGCCAGTCGCATATCATGACAGTTGTGTTTCACACAACCACATCAGGTGAGCAGTAACACTTCACTTTACACGGTGTTATTTGGATAAAACCGTATTGCACTTGATTTGTCCCCACAATCATTTATATGACAAGCATTTTAGAAGCTTTGTTCTAACAAGCAGTAGGGTAGGAGTCTCAGCATTGGGACTCCCAAGGAGGAAAATATGGATGTCCCTATGATATACTAGATGTATTTCTGGAAACTGTGGAAAGGACATTCAAAATAAAAGAAAACATGACCAAACTTTTAAAAAAATGGATAATATAACAGTTTCTACAAAGTCCATAATATCTGAAAGAACATATCTTTTAGTAGGACAGGAAAAAGTATAACTCTTTAAAGGTCAAACAAAGAGATAGTACAAGTAGGAGTGGACTTGAAGTTGGTAAATTGTTGAAAGGAGAACCTGATTGAATCTCTTAACAGATGTTCATTTTATCTTAAAAGAAATAGGCAAGGTCATGAGCATTGAGATTCATCATACATGTAAGTAATTCTCCTTAATCCACGCAGGACCTTTCTGCAGATAAGTATTTATGTGGCTGTTAAGGGAGCCTAATTTTGTAGATATCTGCAGGTTAATAGCATTTTTTCATGTGACTGGTTCCTTTTAAATTTAAATGAATGAAGTCTGTTCAAGCAGGACAAGCAAATCATTGCTACAAAATAAACGGTCATTAAAGGGTTTTCCACCTTTTGGGTGCATTTTGCTTTCTTACTTAAATACATGCAATTGGGGCTAAAAATGATCTTTGCAATTGTGTCTCATTAAAAAATATTGCACCCTTTACCTCCTATAGCTACTGCATTATACTGTCTATTGCTGGCTGCAGACTGAGGTAACAGGGCCAGCCACAGGGATGCCAACAGGAATTTTAGGGCCACATATTGGCAAATTTTTTTGGCCTCCTTAAGACTCCACCTAGACTCCCATCAGATCAGTTGCTGTCCCTCACCCCCATTTCATCATTCTTTGAGCTCCCCCACCTCAATACATCATAATTCACTGTCCCCCATCCCATACCCTCAATTCATCATTATTTTATTTAAAAAAAAAAAGTTTTTCAGACTTAACTTATACAAACCCCTGCAGGCTCAGCTCCATTTCTGGTGTCCTGACGACGGATAGTGGCTCCGCAATAGAAAGGTAAAACAAAAATAAAAAATGTTTTATTTTGCTTTGCAGCTAGTATTACATCATTTGTCCAGCTCAATATGAAAAATGTGAACGCTCTGTTTCTCTTGCTGCATTTGGGCAAGCTTTAAAGTAGTGCTTGTAAGCTTTATGATGTAGAGGTTGCAAATACACATAGCTTTCCTAGAAAACGTGCCACCTCAGAATGTTATTTTGATTAATGTTAGTGAAATAGATGATGGACAAAAAGAATTTAACACAGAATTAGTATTTCCCAGCACTTAGGAACAAGGTATCAAAACTTACAAATAATTTTAATTATGGTACTATAGTATATTAACTAAGCAGGTAAAGAGTAGAGAGATAAATGATAAATTAAAAGTGGTTTCCACTTCAGGAAAGTAGATTCCAAATCCGCTAAAGTACTTAAAATAACAGAGCAGTTACTTACCCTTGCCGGGTTCAGTGCCAGCTCCCTACTAAAGCTCAGTCATGGGATTTTGGCTTCAGTAGTTATTATGCTTTTGCTTATATAACGCTATCTTATTCCGCAGTGCTTTACATACATTATCATCACTGTCCCTGATGGTGCTCACAATCTAAATTCCCCATCAGCATGTCTTTGGAGTGTGGGAGGAAACCAAAGTAACCAGAGGAAACTCACGCAAACAAGGGGAGGACCCAAGCCACCCTGAGCCACCATGCTGGCTTAGTAGTGACACCATGTTGACAGCGTGCATCACTGCTGTAGTCAATCACAAAACTCATCAACTTATGCCAACTACCACGGCAAAGTAGCTAAGCTCATTGATTGGCTACAATGGTAATGCATACTGTCGATAAGACATCACCACTGCAGCCAAAACGCAGAGACCCAAGGAGTGGAAGAGAGTTGCCCTAGTAACTGGGACAGATGAGTTCCTGCTTTGTTATTTTAGGTACTAAAAAGAAATCAAGTTGACCTTGGTCGCACCCAGTATGTCATGGAAGGGAATGACTTCACAATCTTGGACATACTGGCGATCAGCTAACATCTTAGTTTACACCCGGCTCTCACTGCCAGGAGTGGTGCCTGCACTCCTCCCAGCAGTTTAACCCCCAAAATGCTGCCATCGATATCAATCACAGATTTTAACCCCTTCAACCCGAAGCCTAACTAGAGATGAGTGAATATGTTTGGCAAACGACCGCCAAACATAAATTCGGCACAAATATGGTACATTTGGATTCGCGATCGGTAACATGAGCATTTTCTTAAAATCGGAAAATGTTGGTAACATTCGGTAAAAGGTAGAATAAAAGCCAGTAATTCAAGTGCCGCGTTCAGTGAAATCACAGAGTGACAGTTTAGAATAGAAAAGATAGAATAGGTATAAACACACAGAATACAAACACACATACTGTATATACACTGCTTAAAAAAAGGAACACTTAAACAACAGAATATAACTCCAAGTAAATCAAACTTCTGTGAAATCAAACTGTCCACTTAGGAAGCAACACTGATTGACAATCAATTTAACATGCTGTTGTGCAAATGGAATAGACAACAGATGGAAATTATTGGCAAATATCAAGACACCATCAATAAAAGAGTGGTTCTGCAGGTGGGGACCACAGACCACATCTCAGTACCAATGCTTTCTGGCTAATGTTTTGGTCACTTTTGAATGTTGATTGTGTTTTCACACTCATGGTAGCATGAGACGGACTCTGCAACCCACACAAGTGGCTCAGGTAGTGCAGCTCATCCATGTTGGCACATCAATGTGAGCTGTGGCAAGAAAGTTTGCTGTGTCTGTCAGCGTAGTGTCCAGAGGCTGTAGGTGCTACCAGGAGACATGCCAGTACACCATGAGACTGGGGGGGCTGTAGGAGGGCAACAAACCAGCAGCAGGACTGCTACCTCAGCCTTTGTGCAAGGAGGAACAGGAGGAGCACTGCCAGAGCCCTGCAAAATGACCTTCAGCAGGCCACAAATGTGCATGTGTCTGCACAAATGGTTAGAAACCGACTCCATGAGGATGGTCTGAGTGCCCAATGTCCACCCGATGGGGGTTGTGCTCACAGTCCAACACCCTGAAGGATGCTTGGCATTTGCCACAGAATACCAGGATTGGCAAATTCACCACTGGCGCCCTGTGCTCTTCACAGATGAAAGCAGGTTCACACTGAGCACATGTGACAGGCATGACAGAGTCTGAAGAGGCCGTGGAGAGTGATCTGTTGCCTGCAACATCCTTCAGCATGACCGGTTTGGCAGTGGGTCAGTAATGGTGTGGGGTGGCATTTCTTTGGAGGGTCGCACAGCCCTCCATGTGCTTGCCAGAGGTAGCCTGACTGCCATTAGGTACTGAGATGAGATCCTCAGACCCCTTGTGAGACCATATGCTGGTGCGGTTGGCCCTGGGTTCCTCCTAATGCAGAAAAATACCAAACCTCATGTTGCTCGAGTGTTTCAGCAGTTCCTGAAAGATGAAGGCATTGAAGCTACGGACTGGCTCGCCCTTTCCCCATACCTGAGTTATATTCAGCACATCTGGACATCATGTCTCGCTCCATCCACCAATGTCACGTTGCACCACAGACTGTCCAGGAGTTGGCAGATGCTTTAGTCCAGGTCTGGGAGGAGATCCCTCAGGAGACCATCCGCCGCATCATCAGGAGCATTCCCAGGCACGTAGAGGCTACACACACTACTGAGCATAATTTTCATGCCTTGGGGCATTTACACTTAAGTTGGATCAGCCTGTAATTTGATTTTCCACTTTGATTTTGAGTATTATTCTAAATCCAGCCCTCCATGAGATATTAATTTTGATTTACAGAGATCATTTTTATGTTTTATGGTTCTCAACGCATTCCACTATGTAATGAATAAAGATTTGCAACTTAAATATTTCATTCAGTGATATCTAGGATGTGGTAAACGCAAAGAAAGCGCAACGTGTGCAGACAGCCTTACTCCAATCAGCTGACACCTGCTGCTGCTAATAACAGTGACAGCAGGAGAGGATGATCGGGGTATTCTCAGCCGATGCCTGAAATATAACGAAATAAATGAATGAAAAACCTGATGTGGGTTCCCCCTATTTTTATGAACCAACCAGGCAAAACTCACAACTTTTTTCCATGCTGTCAGATCACCTCCGGTCAGCCGGGGACTCTGCGCAGCCTCAGTGATGTCAGCGGTAGTCAGTGAGACTGCGTGGAGTTCCTGGCTGACCTGAGGTGAACTGACAGCATGGGAAAAAGTTCAGAAACTTTCCCACGCTAATCAGTTTATCTCCGGTCAGCCAGTGCGCCTGCGCAGACATGATTTAATTCATTTTGCAGTGGTTTACAGTGGGCTAGTAGCATTAGCCACCAGTCCCTGCTGTAAACTAGTTAACCCCTTGTGATAAAATGCAGCGGGGGACCTGACTGAACGGCGGAGAGGTATGTATATTGTTGGTTTTTTATTTTTTTTTAAAGAACAAGGGCTTTTTTTGGATTGGCAGAATAATAAATTTGGCCAAAAACGTTGTGTATTTATTTCATTAAAAGAATTTTTAATTAATGTGTGTGTGTCTTTTTTAACCTTTTACTATTCTAGGGTTAATAATGGATTGGTGTTGTGAGTTCATTTTCCCCTTCACCGTCGATGTCTGATGAACTCCCTCTTCTGGTGAAGGAAGGTAGTGAGGCTGATTACCAAACACCTGATCTGGTAGATGATGACTGGGTAACAGGAAATTCTGACTGGATATAAGGCAGCCGACGCCCTTCTGAGTCGCTGGTGATTTCTCTGCTGGATTCTTGGAGACCAGTCTGATTCCTGCTTTCCAAAGATAAGTTTTTGCTCTGCTATTGAACTTATTAGTTTTGTTTTGTTTACCTTGCTTTTTTGGAGTTCAGCCATCCCCGGTCGGGGGTGTGCTGAGTTCCATTTTTGTCTCTGATCAGTTTGTCTCTTTGCTCTGTCTTCAGAATTTACCTGAGTCTGATATAGTCTTTTTGAAGTCCTAGCGACTTCAGGGCCTTTTTTCCTATCAGACGGTTGGGACATTTTTTGGTAGGTTTTTTTACGGATTGCAGACAGCAGCTTTTCTATACTGTCCTTTCTAGTTAGCTTGGGCCCCATCGTTTGCTCAACCTATCTTTCTATCTGTGTTAGTGTTTTCATCTTGCTTCACCGTCATTATATGTTGGGAGCTGCCTATGGCTTTGGGGTCTGCTCTGGGGCAGTTTAGATTTCCCCTTTCTTTCTGTAGGCCTATTTCGTTCTCCGGCTGTGATCGAGGGGTCTAGGGCATCATAGGAACCGCTCACGGCTACTGTTAGTTGTTGTGGTTAGGATCAGGGGTCTGCAATCCGATAGCTACCAACCTCTCCGGTTTTCTGGACTTAGCTTGTATTTTTGTTTTTTCCTCCTTCGGTGACTCATTCATAACAGATCGGTGTCTTATTGACACCTCTCCATTATTAACCCAGCTTAATGTCAGCTTTCGCAAGGTGACATTAACCCATGAGCCACTACTAAGACCATGGGAATAGAGAGGCTAAGTGCCAGAAAAGGTGTATCTTATAGATGCGCCTTTTCTGGGGTGGCTGGGGACAGATTTTTTTAGCCAGGAGGGGGCAAAAACAATGGTCCCTCTCTAGGCTATTAAAATCTGCCCTCACTCACTGGCTTTCCCTCTCTGGCAGAGAAATTACCGCGGGAGCCCATTAAATTTTTTTTCAATGAATTTACCCATTAATTTAACACCTACATGTCCAAAATTTTACACACATACCCTAATCTAATTATTAGTCAAAGATATATATAAACCTAAATGAAATGAAATGGTTTACTGTATGTAAACCATGTGTCATTTCATATCTGTCGGGTTTTGTATTGATTTTACAAAAGCTGGCAATTGATTTAGCGGCTATTATGCTATGTAGAACTCTATGAAATATAAATATATATGTCTCAATGACGTGTGTGTGTATGTGTATATATCTATTCTTTCGCTTGTGTTTTAAACTGTCATTGGGCTCCATTATATGCAAGCCGGTGAGAAAATCTCGTCATACGGATGCCATGTGGATGTCACAAGGATGATTAGATGTGAGAAAACCGCATCCTCGCATGACAATCGGATGACATACGGATTACTGTTCATGAAACATTTGTGCGATTATGGTCTGTGAAAAATGGACCGATTTTTTCTTTTTATACCTTGTGTGTGACTCAAGCCTTCCAGAGAGACTCGAGAGGGAAAGAGCACTATTTGTCTCCTCGAGCGCAGATTTTCCTAGAATAGTTTGCGGATTCCACATAAAGAGCCCCTAAATGCTAGAAAAGCAGAATCCCCCTCTAGTGACCCCATTTTAGAAGTTATAACCCTTTCGGAATTTATCTACAGAAGTAGTGACGATTTTGACTCCATGGGTGTTTTTCAGAAACAAGCAACACTGGATGTTGCTGAGTGAAAATTGCAAACTGCCATAGTAGTAACCAGTATGTTTTAGTGACCAGTATGTTGCAGTCACCAGTAAGTTATGCCCAGACCATGCTTCTGGAGACACGAACCTGAAAATTAGGAGGGCTGTCATCACTACAGAAATGCCAAACATGTGGGCACTTATGTGGCTTAGGCACACTCGGGCTCAGAAGGGAGGGAGGCATTTGGATTTGGGAGCGGAGAATTTGCTGTATTTTGTTTGGGGGATGAGGAGCCACAGCACTTTTCCAGAGCTTTTGTACTACCAGTAATGTGGGATCCCCCTATATTTCCATTAACAGATGACGGACCTGAGTGAAGGCTTGCTTTTTTGTGGATTGAGTGGAAGCTTTTATTGAGAACATTTTATATAACATTTAGAAGCACATTAATCCGGTGCTTTACATTGAGCACTTACATCGGGGTTTCCATCTAAATCTGAGTGACGTGACACATGAAATCCCTGATGGATTCATTAACTATGAGGCAGAAGAGTTACTGTGGACTCCGTCTGGCCTATGTTCAGCGTTGTCCTTTACAGAAGTGCATAAAACTGTGGCCCACAGCACTTTTATGCTTTTAAGGGGAGAATATATGGCATATGAATGCGAGAATTATACCACTATATGGACGTTTTGCTGAATATTAGAATCATGTAGCTTTAAGATATTTCTGGTACTCTAAGACTTATTTCTGTATTTCTGTATCCATCTAGTCTCATCGAAACTGGGTTAGGCTATGCCAGAAACAATAATCAGTTGCATAATGATTATATAGTAGATATAGGACATATGAGATCATATTATTATTATTATTATTATTATTTATTGTTATAGCGCCATTTATTCCATGGCGCTTTACATGTGAGGAGGGGTATACATAAAAACAAGTACAATAATCTTAAACAATACAAGTCATAACTGGTACAGGAGGAGAGAGGACCCTGCCCGCGAGGGCTCACAATCTTCAAGGGATGGGTGATAATACAGTAGGCGAGGGTAGAGCTGGTCGTGCAGCGGTTTGGTCGATCGGTGGTTACTGCAGGTTATAGGCTTGTCGGAAGAGGTGGGTCTTCAGGCTCTTTTTGAAGGTTTCGATGGTAGGTGAGAGTCTGATATGTTGTGGTAGAGAGTTCCAGAGTAGGGGTGATGCGCGAGAGAAATCTTGTATGCGATTGTGGGAAGAGGAGATAAGAGGGGAGTAAAGAAGGAGATCTTGTGAGGATCGGAGGTTGCGTGCAGGAAAGTACCGGGAGACGAGGTCACAGATGTATGGAGGAGACAGGTTGTGGATTGCTTTGTATGTCATGGTTAGGGTTTTGTAATGGAGTCTCTGGGCAATTGGGAGCCAGTGAAGGGATTGACAGAGGGGAGAAGCTGGGGAATAGCGGGGGGACAGGTGGATTAGTCGGGCAGCAGAGTTTAGAATAGATTGGAGGGGTGCGAGAGTGTTTGAGGGGAGGCCACAGAGCATGAGGTTGCAGTAGTCAAGGCGAGAGATGATGAGGGCATGGACTAGGGTTTTTGCAGATTCTTGGGTGAGGAATGAACGGATGCGTGAAATATTTTTGAGTTGAAGTCGGCAGGAAGTGGAAAGGGTTTGGATATGTGGTTTGAAGGAGAGATCAGCGTCAAGGATTACTCCGAGGCAGCGAGCTTGTGGGACTGGGGAGAGTGGGCAGTCATTTACTGTAATTGATAGGTTCATAGGGGGGGTCACGTGAGATGGGGGAAAGATGATGAATTCTGTTTTGTCCATGTTGAGTTTCAGATATCTAGTGGAGAAGAAGGATGAAATAGTGGACAGACATTGAGGGATTCTGGTTAGTAGGGAGGTGATATCTGGTCCAGAGATGTAGATCTGTGTGTCATCAGCATAAAGATGATACTGAAAGCCATGAGATTCTATGAGCTGTCCCAGGCCAAAGGTGTAAATAGAGAACAGCAGGGGCCCAAGGACTGAACCTTGTGGGACTCCGACAGATAGGGGGCGAGGTGAGGAGGTGGTGTGTGAGTGGGAGACGCTGAATGTCCGGTCTGTTAGGTATGATGAGATCCAGGAGAGGGCCAAGTCTGTGATCATATGAGATCAATAATAATTTGCTATTTGGGGTAATCAGTAATTTGGAAAGAACCCATGATGTAATGCAATGAGACAGCTCAATTTTTGCTATAAAATGTTGTACACTTCTGGAAATAAATCAGAAATCATTTGAGAGACAATTGCTTGCATTTGTCCCAATTTCTCTGGCCGTAAGACCCCACATTCAATTTGGAAGGAGAAGAATTAAGATGATGACACACGCAATTTGTGTGCCGTATCAATGCAATCCTAAAAAAACGGACACGGCTGGATGACAGGTCAGATGGCTTCTACAGTGACTCAATCAGCTTCATTGTAGGGAATATTCCTACAGGGGTTCTGCCTGAATCACGTATTTCAGATATTTATGCGGAAATCCCAATGTAAGCGCTCAACGCAGAGGGCAGGATAAATGTGCACCAAGCTTTACTGCGATCTTTGGGAGGCAGAATGAAAAAATCAACAGCATGTGAAGAATTGGTTTTATTTATTTTTTACACCATTCCTCATGCGGTATAAGTTATATGACGACTTTATATCGGTGCGATTACAGCGATACCAGATTTATATCGTGTTTTTATGTTTGGCTGCTGTCACACACTAAAACTAGTTTTTGCATCACAATATTTAGACAGCTATAATTTTTCCATATTTCAGCTGACAGAGTCTTGTTTTTTGTGTGACAAGCTGACATTTTTATTGGTACCATTTCCGGGCACATGACAAAAAATTGATAAGGCTGCTTTATTCTTCGGGTCAGTATGATTACAGTGATACCTCATTTATATCTTTTTTTATGTTTTGGCACTTTTACAAAATAAAAACTATTATATAGAAAAAATAATTACTTTTGCATCACTTTATTCTGTAAGCTATAACTTTTTATATTTTTCTGCTGATGGAGCTGTATGGCGGATTGTTTTTCACAAGACAAGAAGACGTAGTGGTACTATTTTTATTTACATTCATCTTTTTTATCACGTTTTATTGCACTTTTTGTTTGGCGGTATGATGATCTGTTTTTATCCTCGTTTTTGTTTATTTTTTTAAGGTGTTCCCTGAAGGGTTTAACTAGTGGGACAGTTTTATAGAGCAGGTTGTTACAGAAGCGGCGATACCAAATATATGTACTTTTATTGTTTATTTTTTATTTACATAAATGTATTTATTGGAAAAAATTTTGCTTCTTTTTTTAGTTCATTATTTGGGGATTTTTTTTACAAATATTTTTACACTTTTTAATTTTCTTTTACTTTTTTACAATGCCCCAGAATGAGACATTACTGTATAGCATCAGATCGCTGATCTGATGCTCTGCAGTTCTTTTGAACTGCAGAGCATCAGAGCAGCATCTGACAGGCAGGGAAGGAGGTGTCTCTGAGCAGGCACAGACATGCCACCTTCCCTTAAGGACCCCGCTGCCATCTTTCGGTTGGGGGTCTTCATGGAGACCATCAGGACAACACGATCACATTGCGTTGGCCTGATGGAAGCACACAGGGAACCCATTCCCTGTGCGATGCTCCTCTATGTCGCTGTCACTACTGGCTGCAGCATCAGAGTGGTTATTTGCCCTCGATCGGTGATAGCACTGATCGTGGGCGTTGCTGCAGGGTGTCAGCTCTCACACAGGAGGCATGAGGCCGCTTGATTGCAGCACCGTAAATATACCACTTTTTGCGGGAACACAGCTACTGCAGCGCAGTATATGTACGAAGTGTTTTGGGAAGGGGTTAAAAGGCAAGGAGAGGGAGGAGGCTCCTTCTCCCCTCCAATCAGGGGCTTGACTATTGCCATGGTGACTCGAGGTTGTCATGGCGACATCAGGGTCACCATGCTACGGCAGGCCTCTTAGGTCATGCACAGAGAATGGTCTAAGGGGCTTGTGTCAGTCCAGCACTGACATATAAAAACCACTGCAATGCTCGTGCATTGCAATGGTTTATAACACCGATCAGAGCTGTGAAATTCCCATAAAGGAACTAAGTACAGGAAAAAGAAATTGTAAAAATAAAAAAATTCACAAAATAATATATAAATATATAATGTTGTATATGTTGTATATACAGTATATGCTATATATACAGTATATGATGTATATGTTGTATATACAGTATATGCTGTATATACAGTATATGTTGTATATACAGTATATATATTAATCTTTATTTATATAGCGCCAACATATTCCGCAGTGCTTTACAGTTTAACATTTTCAAACACAAGTGATAATAACAACGTTACTAATACAATAATTAAAGCAAAATAACACGACCCTGCTCATGAGAGCTTACAATCTACAATGAGGTGGGGGAGGTACAAAATACAGGTGTGTATTTACAATCATGGTCCAGCCATCTTGAGGGAGTGGAGGATGGATAGGGATAGTGAATGGGCTACACACACGCTTACACATAAAATGACTTTGATTAAGGAATGTGATAGACCGCTCTGAACAAATGTGTTTTGAGGGAGCGCCTAAAACTGTGCAAGTTGTGGATAGTTCTAATTTCTTGGGGTAGAGCATTCCAGAGGATTGTCACAGCGTGGGAGAAGTGTTGGAGTCAGGAGTGGGAGATACTGATTAGTGCAGAGGTTAGTAAAAAGTTGTTTGCAGAGCGTAGCGATCTGCTAGGCCGATAGACAGAAATAAGGGAGGAGATGTTAGGCTAGGTTCACATTTGCGGTTGAGTCTGCAGCATATCGTCCGCAACTGCAAACGTATGCAAAAACGCATGCAAATGCTTGCATGCGTTTGCGGTTGCGGACGATAGGCAAATGCTATTTCCCGTCGAATTTTGAATTTACAGAAGCCACCCCCAATGGGCATGTCTTTTATGTAAATTCTTGTGTACGCAAGTCATCCGCAGTCATCTGCATGCGGATGACTGTGGATATTTGACGCCGAAAAAATTTGCGTTTATTTGTGAAAAAAACAGAAATGTGCAATTTTCAAATTTTAAATTTTTATTCTGTTAAACCAGAGTTATATGACACAAAATAGTTAATAAATAACATTTCCCACATGACTACTTTACATCAGCACAATTTTGGAAACAAAATTTTTTTTTGTTAGGAGGAAAAAATGGACATTTTAATTTTTCCAAAAAAATTTTTCTTTTAGCCTCAGTTTTTTCATTTTCACATGGGCAACAGGATAAAATAGATCCAAATATTTGTTGGGCAATTTCTCCTGAGTACACCGATACCTCATATGTGGTCATAAACCACTGTTTGGGTGCATGGCAGGGCCCGGAAGGGAAGGAGCACCATTTGACTTTTTGAATGGAAAATTAACTCCAATCGTTAGCGGACATCATGTCGCATTTAGAGCCCCTGTGTACCTAAACATTGGAGCTCCCCACAAGTGACCCCATTTTGGAAATTAGACCCCCCCAAGGAACTTATCTAGATGTGTGGTGAACACTTTGAACCCCCAAGTGCTTCACAGAAGTTTATAACACAGAGCAGTGAAAATAAAAAATCTTTTTTTTCTTCAAAAATGATTTTTTAGCCCGTTATTTTTTATTTTCGCAATGATAACAGGAGAAATTGGACCACAAAAGTTGTTGTGCAATTTGTCCTGAGTACACCGATACCCCATGTGTGGGGGGGACCAGTGTTTGGGCACATGTTGGGGCTCGGAATGGAGGGAGCACTGTTTGACTTTTTGAAAGCAAAATTGGCTGGAATAAAAAGTGGCGCCATGACGCATTTGGAGACCCCGTGATGTGCCTAAACAGTGGAAACCCCTCAATTCTGACTCCAACTCTAACCCCATCACACCCCTAACCCTAATTCCAACCCTAATCATAACCCTAACCACAACACTAACCCCAACACACCCCTAACTAGTGTTGAGCATTCCGATACCGCAAGTATCGGGTATCGGACGATACTTGCTGTATCGGAATTCCGATACCGACTTCCGATATTTTTTCAATATCGGAAGTCGGCATCGGAATCGGAAGTTCAAAGTTGATTGACAGCCGAAATGACGTCATCATGATGCGCGGTGTGTGCGCATCATGATGCGCCGTCATTTTGGGCCTTCCGGGGGTCTCTGCCGGCCTGCCGGGGGGCTGTGTGGACTGCCCGGGGTCTGTACCGGCCTGCCAGGGGGCTGTGCCGGCCTGCCGGTGGTCTGTGCACCCTGTGGGGGTCTGTACCGGCCTGCCGGGGGGCTGTGCCGGCCTGCCGGTGGTCTGTGCACCCTGTGGGGGTCTGTACCGGCCTGCCGGGGGGCTGTGCCGGCCTGCCGGGGGGCTGTGCTGATGTCCGGGGGTCTGTGCAAGCATCGTCCGATGGGAATATAAGTCCCATCTGGCGATGCCTGCTACCATGACAGTGATTGACACATTAGCCAATGATGGGACAGTAGTAGTCCCATCATCCGGCTAATGTGTTAAATGTTAAAAAAAAAAAAAAATAAAAAAAAATTCTACATACATACTACATACATACTACATGCATGCTACATACATACTACATATATACTACATGCATGCTACATACATACTACATGCTACATACATACTACATATATACTACATGCATGCTACATACATACTGCATGCTACATACATACTACATATATACTACATACATACTACATACATACTACATACATACTACATATATACTACATACATACTACATGCATGCTACATACATACTACATACACACTACATACATACTACATACATACTACATGCATGCTACATACATACTACATACATACTACATGCATGCTACATACATAACACATATATACTACATGCATGCTACATACATACTACATGCTACATACATACTACATATATACTACATACATACTACATACATACTACATGCATGCTACATACATACTACATGCTACATACATACTACATATATACTACATGCATGCTACATACATACTACATGCTACATACATACTACATACATACCACATATATACTACATACATACTACATGCATGCTACATACATACTACATACATACTACATACATACCACATACATACTACATACATACTACATGCATGCTACATAATACTACATACATACTACATACATACTACATGCATGCTACATACATAACACATATATACTACATGCATGCTACATACATACTACATGCTACGTACATACTACATATATACTACATACATACTACATACATACTACATGCATGCTACATACATACTACATGCTACATACATACTACATATATACTACATGCATGCTACATACATACTACATGCTACATACATACTACATATATACTACATACATACTACATACATACTACATGCATGCTACATACATACTACATGCTACATACATACTACATATATACTACATGCATGCTACATACATACTACATGCTACATACATACTACATATATACTACATGCATGCTACATACATACTACATACATACTACATGCATGCTACATACATACTACATGCTACATACATACCACATACATACTACATATATACTACATGCATGCTACATACATACTGCATGCTACATGCATGCTACATACATACTACATACATACTACATGCTACATACATACCACATATATACTACATACATACTACATGCAATACATTCATACAATACATACATAGACATACAGTACATATAACATAGAGTAACATACTTACCAATACTTGTCACATTGTTCCCCGAAGCCATTGTCTTTTACGGAATAAATATTAACATAACAAACCACAAAAATACTCACCCACAATCCGAAGCAGTCCACGAGTGTGTCCCACGACGATCTTGGGTAGAGAACTGCAGCATCAGCTGATGCTGCCGTTCTCTACGGGCTGCAGGAATCCAATGATGGAAGGTAGGTAGATATCCTTCCGCACTGTATTCCTCCGCCACTTAAAAAAAAAAAGTCCCTAGTCTCACTTTATGCCATTGCTGCGTGGGAAATTCCCACACAGCAATGGCATAAAGTGAGACTAGGGACTTTTTTTTTTTTAAGTGGCGGAGGAATACAGTGCGGAAGGATACCTACCTTCCGTCATTGGATTCCTGCAGCCCATAGAGAACGGCAGCATCAGCTGATGCTGCAGTTCTCTACCCAAGATCGTCGTGGGACACACTCGTGGACTGCTTCGGATCGTGGGTGAGTATTTTTGTGGTTTGTTATGTTAATATTTATTCCGTAAAAGACAATGGCTTCGGGGAACAATGTGACAAGTATTGGTAAGTATGTCACTCTATGTTATATGTACTGTATGTCTATGTATGTATTGTATGAATGTATTGCATGTAGTATGTATGTAGTATATATGTGGTATGTATGTAGCATGTAGTATGTATGTATTATGTATGTAGCATGCATGTAGCATGCAGTATGTATGTAGCATGCATGTAGTATATATGTAGTATGTATGTGGTATGTATGTAGCATGTAGTATGTATGTAGCATGCATGTAGTATGTATGTAGTATGTATGTAGCATGCATGTAGTATATATGTAGTATGTATGTAGCATGTAGTATGTATGTAGCATGCATGTAGTATATATGTAGTATGTATGTAACATGTAGTATGTATGTAACATGCATGTAGTATGTATGTAGTATGTATGTAGTATGTATGTGGTATGTATGTAGCATGTAGTATGTATGTAGCATGCATGTAGTATATATGTGTTATATATGTAGCATGTAGCATGCATGTAGTATGTATGTAGTATGTATGTGGTATGTATGTAGCATGTAGCATGCATGTAGTATGTATGTAGTATATATGTGGTATGTATGTAGCATGTAGTATGTATGTAGCATGCAGTATGTATGTAGCATGCATGTAGTATATATGTAGTATGTATGTAGCATATATGTAGCATATATGTAGTATGTATGTAGCATGTAGTATATATGTAGCATGCATGTAGTATATATGTAGTATGTATGTAGCATATGTGTAGTATGTATGTAGCATGTAGTATATATGTAGTATGCATGTTGCATGCATGTAGTATATATGTAGTATGTATGTTGCATGTAGTATATATGTAGTATGCATGTTGCATGCATGTAGTATATATGTAGTATGTATGTTGCATGTAGTATATATGTAGTATGAATGTAGCATGTATGTAGTATGCATGTTGTATGTATGTAGCATGTATGTAGCATGTAATTTTTTTTTTTTTTTACCATTCAACACATTAGCCGGATGATGGGACTACTACTGTCCCATCATTGGCTAATGTGTCAATCACTGTCATGGTAGTAGGCATCGCCCGATGGGACTTGTAGTCCCATCGGACGATGCCTGCACAGACCCCCGAAGCCTGCACAGACCAACGGCAGGCCGGCACAGCCCCCCGGCAGGCCGGTACAGTCCACCGGAGCCTGCACAGACCACCGGCAGGCCGGCACAGCCCCCCGGCAGGCCGGCACAGACCACCGGAGCCTGCACAGACCACCGGCAGGCCGGCACAGCCCCCCGGCAGGCCGGCACAGCCCACCGGAGCCTGCACAGACCACCGGCAGGCCGGCACAGCCCCCCGGCAGGCCGGCACAGACCACCGGAGCCTGCACAGACCCCCTGGCAGGCCGGCACAGCCCCCCGAAAGGCCTGTACAGACCCCAGAGAGGCTGTACAAGGCAAAAACAGGGTTTTTCTTATTCCGATACCGGAAGTCCCATAGACTTGAATGGGACTTCCGGTATCGGAATCGGCGATACCGATACTTTTTTTTAAGATCGGCCGATCCATTCCGATCCGATACTTTGAAGTATCGGACGGTATCGCTCAACTCTACCCCTAACCCTAATCCCAACTGTAACCCTAACCACAAGCCTAACCCTAATCCCAACCCCAATCCACCCCTAACCCTAATCTTAACCCTAATTCCAATCCTAACCCTAATTCCAACCCTAACCCTAATCCCAACCCTAACCCTAATTCCACCCCTAACCCTAATTCCACCCCTAACCCTAACTCCAACCCTAACCCTATTTCTAACCCTAATTCCAACCCTAACCCTATTTCTAACCCTAACCCTATTTCTAAACCTATCCCTATCTCTAACCCTAACCATAATTCCAACCTTAACCCTAATTCCAACCCTAATCCTAATTCTAACCCTAATGGAAAAATAAAAATATTTTTTTATTTTATTATTTGCGCCTGCCTATGGGGTGATAAACGGGGTGTATTTACTTTTTTTTATTTTGATCACTGTGAGAGTTTATCACAGTGATCAAAGTAAATGAATGAATCTGCAGCTTTGCAGATTCCAGCAGGCACACTGCGCATGCACCCTCCATTTTCCAAGATGGCAGCACCCATGATCCAGGATGGCGGGACACCGGGGTGGCCAGAGGAACTTCGTAGATACCGTGGGGGGTGAGGGGGGATCGGAAGGTGGGGGGGAGCGGAGGGAAGGGGGAGCTGATGTTAACGGCGGCAGCAGATAGCTGCCATCTGTCGGTGGCGGGGACCGATCAACCCCGCCAGTTGGTGTTCGGGGGGTCAGGTCTCGGTCTCCAGCCATGGCAGATGCTATTGCAGCATCGGCCATGGCTGGATTGTAATATTTCACCAAATTTCATTGGTGAAATATTACAAATCGCTCTGATTGGCTGTTTCACTTTTAACAGCCAATCAGAGCGATCGTAGGCACGTGGGGGCTATCCACGCCCCCTGGGGTTAATTATAAAGGGTCCTCTATGTGCGCGTCAGGTGACCTTTCAGTGACCCCGGTCACCCGACCCGCAGGGGGGCAATCAATTCATGACGCCACATAGGCATCATGGGTCGTATTGGCATGACTTTTCATGATGCCTATGTGGCGTCAAAGGTTGGGAAGGGGTTAAAAAGTGGTTAAAAATCATTTCTTTTGGTTGTGTTTAAAAGGTGGCTCAATGTCAGCCCTTATACAATTAATAACCGTTAAAATAGGATTTGGGTAGTTTTAATGTAGAGCAGCAATAAGGGCCCATTGCTCTTTGAAACTTTCTCCAATTTTTGTAATTTGTAAAGTATATGTAATATTAATAATATTAGCTTATATTTCCTGTTTCAAAGTAAACGCCAGATTACAGACAACATTCAGTATTATTCACTGTTTTAGGTAATTCTTATTTTTAAATAATTACACAGCAGCGTACAACACTCCCATGTGTCTTTTACTATCTAAATATCTTTCTATCTGTCTTTTGCTATCTGATTAAATTTTTTGACTGAAATTCACATACTTTAATTTATAATAGTAATTTGAAAGTGCTGATAAGCGATATTAGGGTGATTTACAACAACTAGGAATGAGCATGAGCGAACCCCTGTGTATTTGGCTTTGGTCACTGTCCAGCCCGCACTGGAAGTCAATGGTGTTGAAGGTGAACATTTGCAGTAGCATGCACTCGCGCTCCATTCACTGTCCTGGCTTCCGTCCAGAAGAATAAAGTTTGTTGAAAGGATGAGTGCAGGGCAGCCAATCAACAAACTTTGTAGCTGTAGCCCATTCTTCAGTTATTAGCATAGGTTGCTAATGGCGAAGGAGAAAATGCAGAGCCAAATACACAGGGATTCGCTCATCCCTAGAAGCAATATATCAAACTTTAATGAGATTTGGTTTGCTATTTATGTCTTCCACAGGTTAAGTCACTGTTGTCAGAAAAAATGGCGTCTTCATATTGCAGTGTTAGAGGAATGTGGTTAATTGGAGTGACAGCAGGCAGTATTACCGGTTCCAAGGTGCCATCGAATCAACAGGTGTTGATCAGGTTTTATTTTCTGCACTGTGCAGAATTGCAACCAACATGTACCAGTGCTACCGTCACAGCCAACTAAGTTCTTTGGTTCTGGGAAAAGTGATAGTCCCAACAAGACAACAATATCACATGATCAGTAAGGTGAAGAGTCTGCTTGGTCAATGGAAGAGTCTCAAAAAAGACAAAAATCCAAGGAACAAGAATTCATTAATATACTTGATGATTTGTTTGATGTCGCTCATGCTGATGTCATGAAACTTATAAAACTTCAGAAAATCGTGACTTCTTGCTTGCTCAGAGAAAAAGATCGTCATGGAAGCATGGGACATTAGATAGAAAGCTGGCCAATTTTGAGGAAAGAACAGTTATAAGAAAGTGATAGGCAGAGAAACGAAGAAAAAAGGAAACTGAGCGAGTTTCTACTAAACTTTGCAGTAGTAGTAGCAGGTGCAGTGACAATGGACCCCGATAATGATAGTGATGAGGGCAAAGGGCATTTTAGTCCCAAGAAACGTAATTCGGTAAGACCTGTCAACATTTTGACTCTGGCAATTAGTAACATAGTTTTTAAGGTTGAAGAAGACTTTAAGTCCATCTAGTTCAACCCATATAGTTGCTGCACCTCTAGGCAGAACTAATACCAGTGATAGGAAAGTGTCTTACCTGATTGCTGTTGCTTCTCAGTCTCTTGACCATGGTCCAGACAGTCTCATGTTTAATAGGGAAGTTATCAGACAGGCTCTTCGCCTGCATCGAGAAATTGCTGCAAATGTAAAGCACCATGGAATAAATGGCGCTATAATAATAAACAATAAAAATAATAATAAATAATGCTATAAAATGCTATCAAAGATTACTTCGATAGCAGTGGTCCACTGACTGTACACTTGGGGAAAAGGTTTGCAAGCCAGACCCGCAATAAAACTGCTGAGCGACTGGCAGTACTAGTGTCAGGAGGAGGAACTGAGAAATTGTTGTCGATCCCAGTGATACCTAACAGCACAATTGCAGCACAAGCTAAGGCTATATGCCAGGTAATGCAGAATTGGCAGCTATTGGATAAAGTGGCATTTGTCATTTGACACCACCAGTAGTAACACTGGCACAAAGGCTGGTGGATGCGTCCTCTTGCAACAGAAACTTCAGAAAGAACTACTCAGTTTGCCATGTAGGCACCACATTCATGACCTAATTATTGAAGGCATGTTTAATAAATTGTGGCCGGTCCAAATATTATTATTTATTTTATATAGCGCCATTAATTCCATGGTGCTGTACATGAGAAGGGGTTACATACAAAGTTATAGATATCATTTGCAGTAAACAAATTTAGAATGACTGGTACAGAAGGGAAAGGACCTTGTCCTTGCGGACTTACATTCTACAGGATAATGGGGAAGAGGCAGAAGGCCGGGGGTGCAGCAGCTCTGATGGTGGTGAAGCGGCAAAATGGTTATTGCAGGCTGTAAGCTTTCTTGAAGAGATGGGTTTTCAGATTCCGTCTGAAGTATCCAAGGGTGGTGGAAAATCGGACGTGTTGAGGAGTGGCATTCCAGAGCATGGGGGATTTTCAGGAGAAATCTTGGAGGCGGTTGTGTGAGGAATGAATCAGTGTGGAGGCGAGTAGGAGGTCTTGGAAGGATCGAAGATTACGTGAGGGAAGATATTGGGAGATTAGTTCAGAGATATAGGGAGGAGACAGGTAGTGGATGGCTTTGTAGGTCAGTGTTAGTAGTTTGAACTGGATTCGCTGGGGAATTGGGAGCCAGTGGAGGGATTTGCAGAGGGGAAAAACAGGGGAGTAGCGAGGAGAGAGGTGGATTAGTCGGGCAGCAGAGTTGAGGACAGAGTGGAGTGGTGCAAGAGGTGGCGGGGAGGCAACAGAGGAGGGTGTTGCTGTTGCAGTAATCAAGGCGGGAGATGATGAGGGCATGCACAAGAGTTTTAGTAGATTGAGGGCTGAGGAAGGGACGGTTTCTGGAAATATTTTTGAGTTGGAGGAGACAGATGGCAAGAGTTTGGACGTGTGGTTTGAAGGACAGGGCAGAGTCGATGTTACTCCGAGGCAGCGGAATTCAGGTGCGGGAGAGAGCGTAATGCCATTTACCATAATAGATAGATCGGGTAGGGAAGATACGTGAGATGGAGGAAAGATGATGAGTTCGGTTTTGTCTACATTGAGTTTTAGGAAGCGAGAGGTGAAGAAGGAGGATATGGCTGATAAACACTCCAGGATTCGGGACAGCAGAGAGGTGATATCTGGGCCAGAGAGGTAGATCTGAGTGTAGTCCGCATACAGGTGGTACTGGAAGCCATGGGACTTTATGAGTTATCCTAGGCCAAGGGTATAGATGGAAAAAGTAGGGGTCCCAGGACAGAGCCTTGAGGGACTCCAACAAAGAGGGCGGGATGAGGAGGTAGTATGGGAGTGGGAAACGCTAAATGTGCTGTCGGAAAGGTAAGAGGCAATCTAGGACAGGGCAAACATAAAGTTGTTGAAGAGATTTTCCTCTTGCTGGAATCAACTGGATAAAACCAAGTCTTTTGTTGGAATGGAATATTTTCAACTAAGCTAGGTCCACTTAAGGAGTGTCTAGTTGAATTATTTTGTGTTAGAATCTGTTCAGTTTGTGACTATCCGCCATTTTCTTGTAGTGTTCTTGCTGCTGGTCTTTTTCCCCTGGTGCTGGGTTTGTTTTGGCTCAGGCGATTGTATCACCCTTTATTAACCTGCACCTCTCTCCCATTCCTTGCTGGACAACAGTGTTAATCGGCTTGAAGTCTGGCTTGGAGACTTGCTTTGCCTTCTGTGTGTTTAATTAGTGCAGTGCTGGGACCTCTGGTTCTGCTAGTCTTAGTTTCTGTTTTTAGTTTGTTTCTGCAGCCTTCTCTTTGTTTTCTATTAGGAGGTGACCCGTTTTTGTACCCAGTCCTTAGATCTTTCAGGTACTCCCTTCCCCCTATCTATAGGTCTTCGCTTGAGATTTACCTAGGATCGTCGGTGGGTGTATTCACAAGGAATGGGTCGCCCACCCCATCGCAGGGAATCAGACTAGTCGCAATGCAGGGTCAGTTTCCCCCCTCCTACCCTAGTCCTGTGCTGCAGTACAGTAACAGTTTGTCCAGCCAGAGAAAGTATATAAAAAAAACCCTCCCGGATTTCTGCAATATGAAGAGCGTTCAAGATCTCGCTCAACGCCTGCAACGGTTAACATTGGAAGTTTCCGGCTTACAACAGCACGTGAGTAATTACCCAGGAATCCGCCCGAAAGAACCTAAGGTGAGTTTACCTGAATGTTTTTCTGGTAAACGGCAGGAATTTTTTTCATTTAAAAATGCATGTTTACTTTATTTTTGGCTTAGACCCAGGTCTTCAGAGGCAGAATTACAGCGTGTGGGGATTATTATGTCCTTAATGCGAGGGGAGCCGCAAGTTTGGGCATTTTCATTGCGTCCAGATGACCCTTGTTTGATGTCAGTAGAAGCGTTTTTTCTGCTATGGGGTTAATATATGACGATCCGGATTGGGTCGCTACAGCCGAGGCTAAACTCAGATGGCTGAAACAGGATTCTGGTGACACTGAGGGATATTGTACCCAGTTCAGACGATGGTCTTTAGAGGTCAAAAGTCAGTTTTTAGCAGGTCTGAATTACAGGGTTAAAGACTTACTCATTTCATACCATGCACCTGCTACACTTGGGGCTGCAATGCAGTTAGCCATCAGGGTGGATAGAAGATTGAGAGACAGGCAGAATGAGAAGGCTTCAATTCTGCTGGGTCCTGTCTCTCAAGAGACCCCCGTCGACTATGGGGAACCAATGCAACTTGGAGCAATGTCCTCTCGTTCCCAGGAAAGGGAGAGAAGGTTCTCTGAGGGGCTATGCCTTTATTGTGGTAAGACTGGCCATTTTATCAAGCAATGTGAAGGTCGCATAAATCAGGAAAAGAAAAAAAAGGGGGTCAGAGTAACCCTCCCGTTCTTATTGCATTTTTACGGTCCGCAGGAGTTTCTTTTTCTGGTAGTTCTATCTGTAATGGTCATACTATGGACTTTCAAGTGATGAGGACTGTGAGTTTGAGATTTCACGCATTCTTGATTCCAGGTGGCACAGAGGAGGCTTACAGTATCTCGTGTACTGGAGGGGTTTCGGTCCCGAGGACAATTCCTGGGTGAAAGCTGGGGACGTCTCAGCCTCAAGATTGATTCAGGCTTTTCACAGGAGATTTCCGAATAAGGCTCGGCCTAGAGGATCCAGGGGATCCTCGTTAAAAGGGGAGGTACTGTTAGAAACTGTTCAGTTTGTGCCTATCCGCCATTTTCTTGTAGTGTTCTGGCTGCTGGTCTTTTTCCCCTGATGCTGGGTTTGTCTTGGGTCAGGTGATTGTATCACCCTTTATTAACTTGCACCTGTCTCCCATTCCTTGCTGGACAACAGTGTTAATCCACTTAAAGTCAGGCTTGGAGCCTTCCCTTGCCTTCTGTGTGTTTAATTAGTGCAGTGCTGGGACCTCTGGTTCTGCTAGTCTTAGTTTCTGTTTTCAGTTTGTTTCTGCAGCCTTCACTTTGTTTTCTATTAGGAGGTGACCCGTTTTTGTACCCAGTCCTTAGATCTTTCAGGTACCCCCTTCCCCCTATCTATAGGTCTTCGCTTGAGATTAACCTAGGATCGTCGGTGGGTCTATTCACAAGGAATAGGTCGCCCACTCCATTGTAGGGTATCAGCCTAGTCGCAGTGCAGGGTTAGTTTTCCCCCCTCCTACCCTAGTCCTGTGCTGCAGTACCGAAACATTTTGCACCAACTGGCTTGCACAATGCCATCCAATAGATTATTACAGGGAAATGTTAACATTGGTACTACTGTTCCTTGGTTCGCCAGAAAACCCAGACGTAATTCTCCAGGTGCCTACCATCGGGCCCGATTGATGGCCAAAGTGATATATGCTCTGAAGATCTTCATCTTTTGTCTCCAATTTTGTTTAACTTTGACAGAGTTAAACAATCTCCATGATTTTTGCACTTTTAATGCTTATACTTGAAAGCCTGGTACCTCTGGCAGATCCCAGCCTCATCACCGCGAAATGACTTGACATTACTGCAAGAACTCATAGCATACAAAGAAATCAACGTGCCTGTTGCTGAGGCAGCAATAAAAACTTTCAACTGACAACTGTGGTATCTCAGTGAGGCTATGGTGGGTCTGTTTTTTTTTTACAGTAAGGTTGAGATGGTACTGGCTCTGCAGAAGGAAGGAAATGATGTCTGCCCAATTCGCGTGCAGCTTGCTAAAGACCT
Source organism: Dendrobates tinctorius (assembly GCF_039654945.1). Classification (NCBI taxonomy): domain Eukaryota; kingdom Metazoa; phylum Chordata; class Amphibia; order Anura; family Dendrobatidae; genus Dendrobates; species Dendrobates tinctorius. The sequence continues at coordinate 21,418,075 of NW_027361690.1, forward strand.
TGTGTCATAAAAGAAGCTCATGACTTCATGTCGTCCAACACAAGAAAACTGTTAGTTGCACTGAAAATAAACCAAGATTTTCTTCATCAAGATCATTGTCTGTGGCACACTAATGCAAGTTACTTTGATGCATTCTCAAAAGTCACTGGATTGAAAATCATGAATGACACCGCTGAACGCTCCATTGCACTCATGAGTAAATTCTATTTTGTCACTGAACACTCAAGAAGACCAGAAACAGTTTATTCTTCAGTGTGTGGAGAAGCATTATCATGACTATCCAGAACCAAATAAATCATGTTTCATTAAAAAAGTGAAACTACAAGGTTGCACCTTTGTCCCCTTTAATATACGTAATAGCGGTGGAGCACTTCACTAGAACTCTGTCCCCGTCACAATAATTAATTAAACATTGCGTACTCCGGTTGCTTCCTATCTGGGGCACACTTGTTTAAATTGGCAATCATTTACAAGCGGTGCAACTAATTAAGGGGGAGCACTTGCATAAAAGGACGGTCCACACGCTGGAGGCACAGCCCTGATGAAGAGGGATCATATCCCTTGAAATGCGTTGGTAGTTGTTCTCCTCGCATGCCCGTCCTTGTAACTCTGTGATGCACATCTAGCTCCCCCGCCATTCACACCACAGCCTCGGCGCTGCTTCCGGCCAGAGCACGCGAGCTGTCGGCGTCTCTCTCCCTCCCTGCACAGCAGGGAAGACCTAGGAGCACCGCTCTCCATCCGAAAACCCCGTAATCATCGGCACTCTGTTCAGTGTCCATAGTAACAGCTGAAGATCGGACATTCCTTTTTAACCTCACGCAAGGTGCTGACGTCTCTCTCCCTGCCCAGCAAGCAATAAGCAGCAGCACTGCTACTCATAGCAACTAATTGCAACCATCAACACTCTGCACATTATATGCAGCACCAGCTGACAGCAGGTCATCATTTCTCCCTACTACTTGGACCTACAGTACACTGTACCACCAACGTCTACAACAGTAAGTACTGCACTTATCCTACAGTCATGGCCAAAAGTATTGACACCCCTGCAATTCTGTCAGATAATACTCAGTTTCTTCCTGAAAATGATTGCAAACACAAATTCTTTGGTATTATTATCTTCATTTAATTTGTCTTAAATGAAAAAACACAAAAAGAATTGTCCTAAAGCCAAATTGGATATAATTCCACACCAAACATAACAAAGAGGGTGGGCAAAAGTATTGGCACTGTTTGAAAAATCATGTGATGCTTCTCTAATTTATGTAATTAACAGCACCTGTAACTTACCTGTGGCACCTAACAGGTGTTGGCAATAACTAAATCACACTTGTAGCCAGTTAACATGGATTAAAGTTGACTCAACCTCTGTCCTGTGTCCTTGTGTGTACCACATTGAGCATGGAGAAAAGAAAGAAGACCAAAGAACTGTCTGAGGATGAGAAACCAAATTGTGAGGAAGCATGAGCAATTTCAAGGCTACAAGTCTATCTCCAAAGACCTGAATGTTCCTGTGTCTACCGTGCACAGTGTCATCAAGAAGTTTAAAGCCCATGGCACTGTGGCTAACCTCCCTAGATGTGGCCGGAAAAGAAAAATTGACAAGAGATTTCAACGCAAGATTGTGCGGATGTTGGATAAAGAACCTCCACTAACATCCAAACAAGTTCAAGCTGCCCTGCAGTCCGAGGGTACAACGGTGTCAACCCGTACAATCCGTCGGCGTCTGAATGAAAAGGGACTGTATGGTAGGAGACCCAGGAAGATTCCACTTCTTACCCCGAGACATAAAAAAGCCAGGCTGGAGTTTGCCAAAACTTACCTGAAAAAGCCTAAAACATTTTGGAAGAATGTTCTCTGGTCAGATGAGACAAAAGTAGAGCTTTTAGGGCAAAAGCATCAACATAGAGTTTACAGGAGAAAAAAGAGGCATTCAAAGAAAAGTACACGGTCCCTACAGTCAAACATGGCGGAGGTTCCCTGATGTTTTGGGGTTGCTTTGCTGCCTCTGGCACTGGACTGCTTGACCGTGTGCATGGCATTATGAAGTCTGAAGACTACCAACAAATTTTGCAGCATAATGTAGGGCCCAGTGTGAGAAAGCTGGGTCTCCCTCAGAGGTCATGGGTCTTCCAGCAGGACAATGACCCAAAACACACTTCAAAAAGCACTAGAAAATGGTTTGAGAGAAAGCACTGGAGACATCTAAGGTGGCCAGCAATGAGTCCAGACCTGAATCCCATAGAACACCTGTGGAGAGATCTAAAAATGGCAGTTTGGAGAAGGCACCCTTCAAATATCAGGGACCTGGAGTAGTTTGCCAAAGAAGAATGGTCAAAAATTCCAGCAGAGCATTGTAAGAAACTCATTGATGGTTACCAGAAGCGGTTGGTCGCAGTTATTTTGGCTAAAGGTTGTGCAACCAAGTATTAGGCTGAGGGTGCCAATACTTTTGTCCGGCCCATTTTTGGAGTTTTGTGTGAAATGATCAATGTTTTGCTTTTTGCTTCATTCTCTTTTGTGTTTTTTCATTTAAGACAAATTAAATGAAGATAATAATACCAAAGAATTTGTGTTTGCAATCATTTCCAGGAAGAAACTGAATCTTATCTGACAGAATTGCAGGGGTGTCAATACTTTTGGCCACAACTGTATATATTGTCAGGAACACCACACTGCACTTGCTCACTGAGCCAGTGCGTGTGTCCTGAGTACAAAAACAGTGCTCAAAGATACCTGTGGAGCAGGGCAGCAGCGGAGACGATGCGTGCTTCAGACTATCAGGACCTGAAGCACGTGACTGCTGGGGGCGTGGCCTAAGCTCCACAGAGCTAGGAGCTGCAGGGAAACTCCTAGAAAGGTAACTACAGGACAATGTTACCAAGGGGCATAGACAGAGACAGAAACCAGATCAAGCCGGGTCAAAGCACGAGATAGCAATACAGTACCAAAGGTTCAGAGAGAATGGATAGTCACGACGTAGCAATAGATCAGAAAACCAGAATGGGCAATAGACGGTACAATAAGGACAAACTGTAACGGAGTAACGATAGCCAGGCCAGGAGGTCAGAACCAGAAAAGACAATAGTACCAAAACGAGAGACGGAGTACAGAGTGAGGGAACAGACCAGGTCATACATGGGAAGCAAACAAGCAACGCAGAATACACACACACCAGGGGTCAGACACACCAGAACAACAGTATAGCTGACAGAGAACCCTGGTAAAGAGTGAGTATAAATACCCCTCCCAGATCCAGAAAGAGGCCACGAACACTTAACCCTGTGAGTGCAGGGCAAGAACCCTGTTCAAACCATGACATATATCACACGTGTGTAAACATAATAGCCTCAGCAGCTCCATTTAGCACGGTGATCACTTTATATATTCCTTAATAGTAAAATATCATTAGCAAACCAGGGAATCTTACTCAAAGCAGCCCTGCAGATATGGGATCAGTTGAGATACAAAAGCGGTTTGACAAGACCATACATTCCGCTTACCCCCATTTTCTTAAATCCTGTATTTCCGCCGGGTTGTACGAAGGACAAATTCCTCTGCTGGAGTAGCTGTGACGATATTTGCATTAGTCATATTTTGAAGGGTCCTGATGTTCCTCCCTTCTCAGAACTTCAAAATAATGTTCCTACTGAAAAATGTTCTTGGCTAGAATACGAACAGTTGAAATCATTTATAAATCTTTGGAAGAAGAGGGGAAGGGACCCCACTTCTTACCAGTATCACCAACACCCCACTTCTTACCAGTATCACCAACACCATTTGAGAACCTATTCCTTCAGAGCTCACCTCCCTCCCACTTGATTTCCCTTGTATGTAGACTATTAAGCTATTCACTCTGTTCAGCGGATCCTGGATTTGTGCATGCATGGGAAACTGAAATGGATACTACCTTTTCGGAGGAGGATATACAGAAAGCATTTTTGTTTATGCACAAGATATCGGGGGCTGGGTACATTCAGGAAAGGAATTACAAGATCTTGAGAAGATGGTATTGGGTCCCAACAAAGTTGCATGTGATCTTCCCTTTGGTGTCGGATGTGTGTTGTAGTTGTGGATCAGAAAGGGGCACGATGTTGCACATGTAGTGGGATTGTGACCAAATCAGACCTTTTTGGGATGGGGTATTTATCGCATATTGTAAGATCTCAGGGGAGAGAATCACTCCCTCTGCTCAAATTGCCCTCTTATCTATGTTCCCAGGCCCTATAGGTACACAGAAGTGTAGTCTTTTGCGATTTTGCTTGGCAGCAGCATGTACAATAATGCCCAGGCACTGGTGGACATCAGTCACTCCAGCTATGTCCGAATGGCAGGACGAAAATTTTTATATTTGTCATATGGAAGATCTATCAGCAGAAGCCACAGGAGACAACACAAAGTTTGTTTGGTTGTGGCAACCCTGGATTCTCTTTAGGAACGCATCCGAATTCTCTTCCTTATTTTTCTGATGAGAAAAGACTTCATAATACTGGGAAATAATTGATATGATCATCCCTCCTACACACTTGTTTGATCCCTGGTATTTGTCCTTCAGAATAGGGAAAATATGGACTACAAATTTCCACCATCACCCTTACTCCTCTTCACCCTGCCCTCCCTTTGTTTGTCTTATCCCTTGTATGATACAAAATCCAAAATACATCATTAAGGACTGGAAGGGCAGAACAAGGATACATCCCAAATCCAGGCAAACAAGCACCAACTCCAATATCAGTAAGAAAACAAAGGAGAAAAAAGGAGCCAAATAGTGTCCCCAAAAGTAAATACCGTATATACTCGAATATAAGCCGAGATATTCAGCCCTTGTTTTTGGGCTGAAAGTCCCCCTCTCAGCTTATATTCGAGTCATATACACCAGGGGGTCGGAGGGGGAGGGGGGGCGGGGGTGTCAGGTCATACTTACGGGTCCTGGCACTGTCTCTGCAGCCCCCAGCTTCTCCACGGTCTCCCTTCCTTCAGCGGTCACATGATACCGCTCATTATACTCATGAATATAGGCCGGATTGCGACTTCATCTCATCCTGTCTTCTTGGACTTATGGATGATCATGTATACCAACATTGACCTTCTATTCTGTATGACTATGCTGTGCTGTTTATATTATGTATTGTTATACTTATCTATTAATTTTTATCGTTACTGCATAACAAACTTGTTGGGTGAATACTTTGATACCTCCAGGGCCCAGATGTTGCGGTTTTTTGTTTCCGGTCCTTTTGCCCTCTCCTCCCTCTTTCCCTTTCCTCCCCTCTCTTGTATTTTATTACACTGTATTCACAGTGGCGGTGACGGTGTGCATGACGCCGCGACTACCTGTGTCCTGCCTGTGTTGAGGCGTCTTCATGCCTTGTGCTCTGTGATCGGGAATCCTCGGTGCAGGCGCAGTGTGCTTGATGCCTTCTCCACATACAGGACCTTCGGGCTGCGGTGCGCATGCGCCGACGGAGTCACCTCCAATTGGTTGATTTCAACCATCTGATTCAGTTCACGGGGTTATTTGAAGGTCCTGTTGGGACTTTACAGACATCCCCTTGAGAAAGCCGCTGTGCGCTGCCGCGAAACGTGCATCGGGGTACTCCACATCTCCACTGTTACCCTGCCTTCTCCCCCTCTGGTAAGCTTGGGCACTTTATTTATGGGTTTTGCTGCTATTTTTTGCTACTGGGATATTGTGCAATACGGCTCTACTTATGCAATCTATACTCACTAGGGTAGCTATTACATATGCTGATGCTTTCATTGTTCCTATGCGCTTACGTTTATACCGACTATCTTTTGATATTGTATGGGGTATTTATGAGGGTTTGGGTAACCAGGGTAGGTTTTTCTGCATTTTCACTGGTTTCTAAATTTTTGATATTGTTGTCTGTATTTACAAAATGAAAATTAATTTTATGTATTTACGTTTGAGGACACTATTTGGCTCCTTTTTTCTCCTTGGTTTTCTTATCCTTCTTAGATAGCGATATTCACCAGTGTTGTGGTATGTTTTCCATTTGTTTGTCTTTTTTTTCTCTACTTGACATATCGTTAATATAATACAAAGAAAATAGTATAAAGTATAAATTATCTTAAATGCATCTGTGACCAACTTGGATATACAAGAGCGTCATTATATATCTCTGATTATTGTATGCAACGAGGCTCTGCGTGGCCCAAATGGAAATTTGCTTTTTATGTTATGTTTTGTTATGTATAACCAATAAAATCTGATGAAACTAAAAAAAGTGAAACTACTTTAATATTATACATTTACTTTGCTGCAATACATTTATTACAAAGAATTGTTAGTTTTGCGATGATTGAACCATTAATAAACAATGTTACAAAATTTTGTGTATATCACAATCACACCAATGATGATATAGGGAAGATGTATATCTTTGCACCGTGTTAGCCAGTAGATAGAAAAATATTCAGAATTGAGAGTCCTCAGTGGCTGATACCTTTTAATGGCTAACTGGAAAGATGGTAACACATTGCAAGCTTTCGAGACTACTCAGGCTCTTCATCAGGTCAATGCCTATTGTAACTCTCTTCTAATTGGTCTCCCTCTTAGCAAGCTCTCCCCTCTCCAATCTATCTTGAATGCTGCAGTCAGGATCATATTACTCACCAATCGTTACACCGATGCCTCTACCTTGTGCCAGTCATTACACTGGCTACCCATCCACTCCAGAATTCAGTATAAACTTATTACCCTCATCCACAAAGCCCTCCATGGCTCAGCACCACCCTACATCTCCTCCCTTGTTTCAGTATACCACCCTACCCGCGCCCTCCGTTCTGCTGATGACCTGAGGTTAGCATCCTCAATAATCAGAACCTCCCACTCCCGTCTCCAAGACTTTACACGTGCTGCGCCAGTTCTTTGGAATGCATTTCCCAGGTCAATACGATTAGTCCCCAATCCCCACAATTTTAAGCGTGCCCTGAAAACGCATTTATTCAGACTGGCCTACCGCCTCAACACATTAACCTAATCTATCCCTGTGGGGCACAGCCAAAAGTTTTACCTTAACCAGGTTCCCCGCATCATGTTCCCACATGCTTTATGCATCTATTAGCCCTCTGTGTCTGTACTGTTACACACTTAACATTATGGCTGGTCCATACAATCAGGGCAATTGTTACCACCCACCTTTCGTGTCTACCATTTTCCTCTTAGATTGCAAGCTTGCAAACAGGGCCCTCATTCTTCTTGGTATCTGTTATGATCTATGTGATTATTGTTATGCTGTAATGTCTACCGTCTGTACATGTCCCCTCTGAAATGTAAAGTGCTGAGGAATATGTCGGCGCTATAGAAATAAAATTTATTATTATTATTATTATTATTATTATATTGTTGTTGAACTTGAACATTCACATAACAAATCGTGGGAAAGGGGTTACCCCCACTTGGTCTTAAGTAGAGCTACCAATATTACATCTGGAAAATGTTCTCAAGATTAAATTACACAAAAACAAAATCATAAAATTAATATGGAGAATAAACCAGTTTTAGCTTACAATTTAGTCCTCAAGTCAATCAAATACATTGTCCTCAAACATATTCCCATGTTGTATGAAGATGACATTCTTTCTAATATATTGGAACCAGGCTGTCTAGTTGTAGCTAAGAGAGCAGTTAACTTGGGTAATAATTTCTCCCCAAGTTTTTTCAATTCCAAAATCTCACATAGAACCTAGTTAGATCATCCTGTTTTTTTTCAAGTGTGGTGGTAATCGCTGCAGAACGTGCCAATATTCCATAACAATCACACACCTTTACCAATTGTGATGGTTCACAGTGATTTAATATAAAGGAATATATTAACTGCAACACAAAAAATGTGGTTTATATTATAAGTAGTGTTGAGCATTCCGATACTCGCTGTATCGGAGTTCCGATACCGAGTTCCGATATTTTTACAATATCGAATACCGGAATCGGAAGTTCCCATAATGCAATGAGCCAGTTGTGTTAACTATGTTAACTAATGGCATGGCTGTGATTGGCTGCTGAAATGATGTCATCATGATGCGCTGTCTGTGCGGGCCTGCCGGGGGTCTGTGCAGGCCTGCCGGGGGTCTGTGCCGGCCTGCCGGGGGTCTGTGTGGGCTGCTGGGGGTCTGTGCGGGCCTGCCGGGGGTCTGTGCGGGCTGCTGGGGGTCTGTATGGGCCTGCCGGGGGTCTGTGTGGGCTGCCGGGGGTCTGTGCAGGCCTGCCGGGGGTCTGTGCGGGCTGCCGGAGGTCTGTGCGGGCCTGCCGGGGGTCTGTACGGGCCTGCCAGGGGTCTGTGCGGGCTGCCAGGGGTCTGTGCGGGCTGCCAGGGGTCTGTGCGGGCCTGCCGGGGGTCTGTGCGGGCTGCCGGGGGGTCTGTGCGGGCCTGCCGGGGGTCTGTACGGGCCTGCTGGGGGTTGTGTGTGTGCAGGCATCGTCCGATGGGATTACAAGTCCCATCGGGCTATGCCTGCTACAATGACAGTGATTGACACATTAGCCAATGATGGGACAGTAGTAGTCCCATCATCCGGCTAATGTGTTGAATGTAAAAAAAAACAAAAAAACAAAAAACATGCATACTACATACATGCTACATACATACTACATATATACAACATTCATACAACATACATACATACTACATACATATTTCATATATACTACATTCATACAACATACATACTGTCACGGCTCCTGCTCTTGCTCACCTCTCTGCGCGCTCTGCCCGGCGCGCTCTTGCTTCTCGGCGCATCCCCGCACCCGCCCTCCAGCTTCCTCGGCATCGGGTACGAGCACACAGCGCGCGGCCTCCTGGGTAATGTGACGCGATAAGCTCCGCCCCCAACATGGCGGCACCCATTGCTACATATGCTCGGCGCCTGCTCAGGTAAGACGCCTGGTTATCTTATGTGGTGATGCTGTCTGGTGTTCACTGCATTCTCAGGCCCCCTCCTGTCCTCTGTCCCTGCTGAGTTTAGTTCCTCAGGTTCTCTCTTGTCCTCTGTCTGCTTTATCTCTGGCCAGCCTCTCCTGTACTCTGCCTTCCAAGTCATCCTAGTGCTTTCCCTCCTCGGTCCTGCCTCCTGCTCACCCCTATCCGTCTCTGTTATCTGCCTTCCTACGCCTTGTACATCATTGTGCCTCTTTGCCTTCACAGCCTCCAGTTCTGTACACCCCCGACTCTCCGATCCAGTATCCCGCTTGGTCTCTGCGTTGCTGCTCCTCAGCTCATCGTACTCTTCTGTGCCTTCTTACCCTCTATTACCTCAGTCGTCCCTTTGGTTCTGGCTTTTGCAGCTCTATCCCCTGGAGGCCTGTCCCTAACAGTCCCTGTATAGGGGGTGGTCCTCACCTGGGCACTCGTCCTCGGGGGCTCTGGAGCCGTGACCCAGAGGGTCCACTTTCAGGTACATCTCTATTTCTCCTCAACACCATAACACATACATACTACATACATACTACATATATACTACATTCATACAGCATACATACATACTGCATAATACATACATACTACATATATCGCTTGTCACTTTGATCCCCGAAGCCAGGGTCATCTCACTGTAAAAAATATTAAAAAAACAAACAACCAATATACTCCCTGATCCGCAGAAATCCACGAGTGTCCCACGACGATCTCCTGCAGTGCATCACTAAGAGGTTACTATAGTTCACTGGTCTCGCTTTATGGCAAAAGCTGCATGGGAACTTTCTCACACAGCAATGCCAAAAGTGAGACAAGGGACTATTTTTTTACAGTGGCGGAGAAATACAGTGCAGAAGGATACCTACCTCCCATCATTGTATTCCGGGAGGCCCTAGAGAGCGGTCGCATCAACTGATGCTGCTGTTCTCCATGGGAGAACGTCGTGGTACACTTGTGGATTTCTGCGGATCAGGGAGTATATTGGTTGTTTGTTATTTTAATATTTTTTTACAGATGACACTGGCTTCAGGGATCAAAGTGACAAGTGATGGTGAGCATGTACTCTATGTTATATGTACTGTATGTCTATATGTATGTATTGTATGAATATATGAATGTATTGTATGTAGTATGTATGTTGTATGTCTGTAGCATGTTTTATGTATGTTGTATGTATGTAGTATGTATGTAGTATGTACTATGTATGTATGTATGTTGTATGAATGTAGTATATATGTAGTATGTATGTAGTATGTATGTATGTATGTTGTATGAATGTAGTATATATGTAGTATGTATGTATGTTGTATGAATGTAGTATATAGGTAGTATGTATGTAGTATGTATGTTGTATGAATGTAGTATATATGTAGTATGCATGTAGTATGTATGTACTGTATGTTGTATGAATGTAGTATATATGTAGTATGTATGTTGTATGAATGTAGTATATATGTAGCATGTATGTATTATGTAGTATGTATGTATGTTGTATGAATGTAGTATGTATGTAGTATGTATGTATGTTGTATGAATGTAGTATATATGAAGTATGTTTGTAGTATGTATGTCGTATGAATGTTGTATATATGTAGTATGTCAAAAAATCAGTTAAATACTCAAGGGTCTCAAAATAATAAATCATATAATATACCCTAAAAATAATACTTTATTAATAAAAAACCACAAGGGTCACACCACAAGTGAACACAAAAAAAAACTAAACAAAAAAAGAGTCCAAAAATCTTTCATCAGTGGAAAGCCTCAGAGGCTATGGGACAGTAGATGGATCTCACGATGAGTATCCTAACTCCTTTATTTGAGCTTTCCACTGATGAAATCGTTCTATCTATTGTCTGACAATGTGATGAGATCTATGAATCAATGCTGTGGATATGGGCTCAATTTGTGACTTTGGCGATCTTTATATTTTGTGACCTATATATATGTGAGGATGTGGTATCTTGAATTATATATATATATTTTTTTGGGATTCAAGATTACATGCTGCTACAACTAGGTGGATTGACACACGTTGTTGGCTGCTGATGTGTCACGATACTTTTTATCCTTTCAGCTATATCTATATGTCTGAGCCACGAGTCTAGATGGGACTGTGTATAGCACATTAATCCTTTAATATGAAGATCTTTAGTACTGTATCCCCATATGCCTATTTATTTATGTGTTCTTTTATATCTATATTATATGTGTAATTTTTTGTGGGTTCTAGGGTCCCCCTCATTGTAGGAATCTCTCTGTTATCTGATAGGGGTCCCCTTAGTATCCGGGAAGGGACTCCATTAGAGGTGCCAGGGTGCAATAGGGTCCCCAGGGACAGCCACCGTTGAGCGGGGGCGCCACAACGTTCCCCCTAGGGTGCCAACCTCCGCGGCTAGGAAGGTGATAACAGGAGATATCAATAGGGACTCCTAGGTTATTCCCCACATTTTATGTGTTTTGGATTTTTGGACACTTTTTTTGTTTAGTTTTTTTTTGTGTTCACTTGTGGTGTGACCCTTGTGGTTTTTTATTAATAAAGTATTATTTATTAGGGTATATTATATGATTTATTATATGTAGTATGTATTTAGTATGTAGTATGTATGTATTTTTTTTTTTTTTTTTTTTTTTTTTTACATTCAACACATTAGCCGGATGATGGGACTACTACTGTCCCATCATTGGCTAATGTGTCAATCACTGTCATTGTAGCAGGCATAGCTCGATGGGACTTGTAGTCCCATCGGATGATGCCTGCACACACACACACAACCCCCGGCAGGGTCGCACAGACCCCCGACAACCAGCACAGACCCCCGGCAGCCCACACAGACCCCCGGCAGCCCGCACAGACCCCCGTCAGGCCCGCACAGACCCCCGTCAGGCCCGCACAGACCCCCGGCAGCCCGCACAGACCCCCAGCAGGTCCGCACAGACCCCGGCAGGCCCACACAGACCCCCGGCAGGCCCGTACAGACCCCGCCCGCACACACACACACGCACAGTCTCCACCCACACTCTTCCCCCCTCCCGAACTGGATGTGCAAGGAAAGAAAGGGTTTATTTTCATTCCTATATTTGTGCCCCATTGACTTGCATGGGTTTCCGGTATCGGAATCGGCGCTACCCGATATTTTTGGGGTATCGGTCCGATCCAATCCGATATTTCCCGATATCGGAAGGTATCGCTCAACACTAATTCTAAGTTATATGGAGTGCAATGTTATGAATGTGGGTTGTACCACTAAGAAGTTAAAGGTTTGTATATCAGAGTATTTGAGTGACATAATTTCCTCTTTCAGCTCTTTTAGACATTTAATTACTCACCATGAACTGCCTTCCTCAAAGTGCTGGGTATTGAAAAGGTATGGAAATCCCCCAGAGGAGGAGACCTCAAAAGACACCTCTTGACAAGAGAGGCGCTATGGATGTATAATCTTGCCACCTTGTAACAATAGTGGTGGAACCACTGTGCCATGATCCAAGGAGAGCCTGGAGGGACATGACTAGGTGAATACCTTACTTTTAGCAATGGTGGGATTTGACTTGGCTCCAGATGGACTACAGGTGATACTCCAGGACAGACTTTGGACGCATGTCAAATAATCCCCAAAGGGGCAGGCAGATGGAATGACCAAGATTAGATGGACTTAAAAAGTATAGGCAGGATGATATAGAAGTAGGCTGGAGAAGGCAGGCACAGCTGATATACAGACTGGAAGGTGCATGCGGCCACGGAAGATATACAGGACGGCTGGTGCCGGTGGGCATGGCTGATATACGGGCAGGCAAGTGCTGCTGGGGGCACTGGGGGCACGGCTAGAATACAGGGACACAAGGCAACAACAGGCAGACACGTACAGGACAGGCAAACTGACTGGTGGGTACTGGGGACGTGATAACTAGTCATTGGCTGGGGACACTTAAGGATGGCACACACTGTCCCTTTAAGAAGGATGGAGCGTGCGGGCGCCCTAAGCACAGTGCCCATGGAACCTTTGAGCCATGCGCACACCCCAGGCAGAAGCAGGACAAAGAGTATGTGCGAGACGGGGTGCGTGGCAGTGAGCGAGTTGACGTCCTTGCCGGGGGAGGGGAGAAGCAGGCAGAGACGCTGGCGCTGCACACATGCTATCTTGGAGGACTAAACGCCTGTAAAGAAATCATGTTTTATTATTGATATCTTGTGAACTGCACAAATATGATTTTTGTATCATAATTTTGTATTTACTCCTGTACTATTTGTGTTTTTTCATTATCATCATGTGTTCTATGTATCAGTTTCCATTGGTTACGGCCAATGATAACATCATGTGATATTTGAATTACATTTTATTGGTTTCACCTGTGTATATATACTTGCAGTGAGTTACCACTATTAGCTTTGAGAAAGAACGGCAGAGTGTTTGAAACGCGTTGCTCTTGATTGCATAGCTTTTTGATTACAATATGGATCCATGCATATAATTTTTAATGATGTAATTGAATACATTTTTGAATTTTATGAAGCTGAAAAATCTCCCTTTTTTCTTGAATATGATCACTGCACCCCTAAATGAATTCATTGAGAGGTGTAGTTTGTAAAATGGGGTCACTTATGGGGGGTTCTGTTGTTCTGGCACCTGAGGGGCTCTCTCAGTGGGTCATGGCAACTGCAAAACATAAAAGTAAAATCTGCACTATAATATCACGCTCTTTCTTCCCTTCTGAGTTTTTCTCTATGCTTGAAAAGGATTTTTCGATTACATGTAGGGTTTTGACGCACTCAGGTGACATTTTTACAACAAACTAAGGTCCATTTTTTCCTACTTGTCTTTAGAAAAATTAAAAATTTGGGGTTAAAACAACATTTTATTGGTAAAAATGTAATTCTTTCTTCACTGCCCAATGGTATAAAATTCTGTGAGGTACATGTGGTATCAATATGAATGATTTCATTGGGGGTGCAGTTTGTAAAATGAGGTCACTTATGGGGGGCTTCTGCTGTTCTAGAACCTCAGGGGCTCTGCCAATGTGACTTGGCACCCTTAAACCATGTCAGCAAAATCTGAACTCCAATATGGTACATATTCCCATTGGAGCTTTGCACTGTGCCTCAAAATTAGTTTTAGACCACATATTGGGTATTGGTGTACTCACAAGAAATTGCACAAGAAATCTTGGGGTCCATTTTCTGTTGCTATCTTTGTGAAAATGAGAAAATTGGGGGCGAAAGCAACATTTGCTCAACACTCATCTAGATAATTCCTTGAGGGGTCTAGTTTCCACAATGTGGTCACTTATAGGGAGGTTTCGACTGTTTAAGCACATCAGGGGCTCTCCAAAAGAGACATTAAAGAAATTATTTGAAAAATTATATTGCAGAGAACAATATAATAATTGACAACCAGCTTGGGTTCATGAAAGATTATCAGAACAGAACACGGATTGGGTATTCTGTTTTCAAAAAGGCTGAGCAGCAGTACTCAATGTCAAGCAGCAGCTGCAAAGGCAGACAAGTTATGGTGTATAAAAAGAGAGATAAAATACCATGATCCCAATGTATTGTTACCCCTCTATAAATCACTTGCAAGGCCACATCAAAAATATGGAATCCAGACCTACATTTTACAAATGATATGAAAACCAGAGGACTACAGGAGTTTTTTCTATTAAAATTACAAGTTTTTTTTAGCATATCAAAAGACAAACAAAACACACAGATAAAAATGGATGTGCTCAGTCAGACACCACAAGAAGGGAACTATGGGCCACAATACAAGATACATATCTCAATAATTTGTATATTTCAGACTGACATATATCTCTGCGTTAAAGAACCCCCCACAGAAAATTATATAAGAACTGTGCAACAATAGATCTTATAATGATTCCCAAAGCACCAAAACAATAATGGGGCCACCGTAAAGTAACAGAGGGTCATATAATCCTTCTTACCCAGTGTTCAAAGCCCGGTCCCACGTTTCGCTGCCATTGCTACCGCTTTCTCAAGGGGAGGTGTTGAGAAAGCAGTAGCAATGGCAGCGAAATGCGCATCAGGGTGCATGGGACCGGGCTTTGAACACTGGGTAAGAAGGATTATTTACTTTTTCTCCCCCCCTGTTTCTCCATATAATGTCCGAGCAAGATGGACTTAATATATGACGGATAAAAGTATTACCGGGCAGAAAAGGAGAGCTAATTATAAATATATGACCCTCTGTTACTTTACAGTGGCCCCATTAGTGTTTTGGTGCTTTGGAAGTCACTACAACATCTATTGTTGCACAGTTCTTATATATTTTTCTGTGGGTGGTTCGTTAACCCAGAGATATATATCAGTCTGAAATATACAAATTATTGAGATATGTATCTTGTATTGTGGCCCATAGTTCCCTTCTTGTGGTGTCTGACTGAGCACATCCATTTTTATCTGTGTGTTTTGTTTGTATTTTGATATGCTAATAAAAACTTTTGTAATTTTTAAAGAAAAAACTCCTGTAGTCCTCTGGTTTTCATATGAAATTAACAGTGGAGATAATGTTTTTAAAGGCACAGTAAATTTGTGCGCAACATACAATGAGTCTGTTTTTTTGTACAATAATTTTACAAATTATATTAGTCAGTTAGAGTCATTTCAAAGGTGTGCAACTAGATTATTGCGACCTCTCATAAGATAGGTTGGAAAAGTTGGGCATGTTTATCATAGAAAAATGAGGTCTTGGAAAAGATTTAATTTATATGCATAAATATATGTGGACAATACATCATGTTCTGTAGCTCTTTACATACATTATCATTGCTGTCCCCATTGGGACTCACAATCTAAATTCCTTATCAGTATTACTTTTTAGTGTGTGAGGAAACAGGAATACCCAGAAGAAACCCACCCAAACATGGGGAGGACATACAAACTGTTTGCAGATGTTGTCCTTGGGGGTTGAGGATGGAGGGGGAAAAGGAAGGGAATTAGGACATCTGTCAACTCGTTTTGAGCTTTTAAGCATACTGATTATGATTTTTTCATTTTAATTCTACCATTAAAAGTCATGTTTTAATTTTAAAATACAAGGTGGATGCAGGAACCCTTTTTCTTTCTAGTCTGTTGCCCAGTTGCCGAACTAGAGTCCCCATTTCGCACACCGCAATGGAGGCTCCATTCCCACACTTGGCGAGCTAAATATACCCTTTCCCATCTTTTTCTACTTACTAAATGCTAAAACTGACATATCATTATGATTCTCCAGATCATTACTAGTTTGCATATACCAAAAGGTAGGTTCTTTTTTATTTAAGCGGTGAAAAAAATTCCAAAGTTTTAAAAAAGTGCCATTTTCAGAGCCCCGTAGTGTCTCCATTTCTCGGGATCAAGGGCTTGGCGAGGACTTATTCTTCATGCTTCGAGCTGATGTTTTTATTGAAACCATTTTGGGATAGATATGATGTTTTCATCGCTTGTTATTGCATTTTATTGGAATTTTGCAGCTACCAAAAAAAAGGTAGATCTGGGGTTTTGATTTTTTTTCTCGTTATGTCGTTTACCGATCAAAATAACTTATTTTAAATTTTGCTAGATTGGTCATTTCTTAACGCAGCGATACCAAATATGTGTGTATATATTTTTTTATTGTTTTACATTTGAATGGGACAAAAGGGGGGAGATTTGAACATATAATTAGAATATATGTAATGAAACCATTAACATGGTTGTAGAGGTAACTAAAAGATAAAATAAACAGACCCCATATTATAATTATTGTTTAATAGCAAACACATTATATCTAAAGCAGTTCATAAAAATCCTTCGCATTTCTAAGCAGGTTGAGATTTTTCCACTCCACCAAAACTGTGTTTACGTTACCAGAGAAACTTAGGGTACCGTTACACATAGCGATGCACCAGCGATCCCGACAACGATATGGATCGCTGGTGCATCGCTAAGTGGTCGCTAGTGTGCTGCCACACAGGCAGATCTCACCAGCAACATAGTAGCGGTTGGGGGTCGCTACTTACCTGTCAGACGCGGTGATCCTGACGTCCTCCCGCCCGCGTCCACGCGTCGCTCGTCGGCGCCACAGGAAGCCCAGCAGGAAGTGACCGACGAGAAATGGTCCAGGACGTTCTCACGCGATCAGCGATAACCAGCGGGGGAGCCGGTCGGAGGTAAGTATCACATGTAGCGATATCGCTAGCATTATCGCTGCTATGTCACAAAATCGGTGACTTTACAGCGATATTGCTAGCGATATCGCAGTGTGTAACGGGGGCTTTACAGAATTGAGTTTTATGTTGGTGTTTAAAGTGATATTC
Source organism: Dendrobates tinctorius (assembly GCF_039654945.1). Classification (NCBI taxonomy): domain Eukaryota; kingdom Metazoa; phylum Chordata; class Amphibia; order Anura; family Dendrobatidae; genus Dendrobates; species Dendrobates tinctorius. The sequence continues at coordinate 21,435,306 of NW_027361690.1, forward strand.
CAGTGGGAGCACGTTATCACTGCTCTATAATAAAAGGTGACCGCTAATATGTATATATACATACACTATATATTAGTTGATCAGCAACTGGACAACCTAAACAGAGCTGTGTATAGGCTTACTATTACTTCTCCTGGCAGATGTGAGTGTGTGGATATGGAGCACAGCATTGAAGTCTTCAGAGAGGGTAGCTCATATAGGCTGATTTTTTTTTTTAAGAAAAGGGTATTGAAACATAAAGTAGTACGTCAACTAATATACTGTAACACAATGACAGAACAGGTTTGTGAGACTTATTTGACAATGTGTTCTTTTAGCGCACTTCTATTAACTAGATTTAACTTTTATTCCTTGCTAAACATTACTACCAGTCATCTCTATTCTGTAAGCACTTGATTCTTTATTAATTAGTACAGCACACAGTACAATTGGCAGAAGTGAATCCACAACTTTGGATCCTGAAAAAAGGCTGGAAACATAATGTTCATAGGAAAAACAAAGGAGCCAGAAAAAAATTGAACCTTTTGAGTAGTTGCAGGATTTTGAAGACTTACATCAAATTAATGAATTACAATAGAAATCAAACCACTTTGAATGGAAATAATTGTCCTGATCTGGAACGACTACACACAAACACAAATTTGGAAACAAAAGTGTTGAAAGCAGACACAACTTTGTTCATGCTTGTTGTAAAACTTGTCTAGTCATATGTTTAAAAATAAAAATGATCATCTCAAGTGGCCAAGATTCTGGCGACTATTATAATTACATCACAGTGTATGTTAGCTTTGTTCTGAAAAAACAAGCCTCAGAGCAACTTATCTCCATTGTCTCTATTATACTTTTGTGACCACCTTAGCTTACACTTTCAACTTTTTACCGATAAAGAAAATGACATTAACATTTGATAATTATCTCTTTCAGATCTAAATGACCTATCAATGACCTAATTTAATTTGTGAAATTTCTTATCTCCTAAATATTACACAATCAAATGTTAGTGTTATTAATAAAAAGTGGATGTGTTTAGGAACCACGAAAAGTTAGAGTACACCGTGTGCTGAGTGGATAGTGCATAAAAGTCACCAATGCTCTGCTGATTCAGTAGATACAAAGTTTAAAACTTGCATTAACCTCTGTACAAAAATTGTGCATTAGTAAATTCATAGCGCTGCAACTTTATGCAAGCCTTACATCACCAAGGAAAATGCCAAGCATTGGATGGAGTGCCCAGTATCAAGTCTGAGTTTGTAAAAAGCAAAGAGAATGTTACCCATCTGATGGCATTGTGACATCTGAAAAGTTTAGTGGAGGAGGGATATTACTATATGGCTGCATTTCAAGGTTTGGTCTTAGCCCATTGTTCCAGTGAAGGTCGATTTTAATGCTTCAGAATACCTGGAGATTTTGGACAATTGCGTGTTTCAAAGTTTGTGGGAGCATTTTGGGAAAAGCCCTTTCCTGCTCCAGCATGACCATGTACCAGTGCACAAAGCAAGATCCTTAAAGGCATGGTTGAGTGAGTTTGTCATGGAAGAATTTGATTGGCTGCACAGAGCTCTGGCCTCAACCTCATGGAACACCACTGGGAGGAAGCAGAATAAAACCAGGCCATCACATCTAACATCAGTGTCTGACCTTATACGGTAAATGCTCTTCTGGATGAATGGGCAAAAACTGCCACAGACACACTCTAAAATCTTGTGGAAAACCTTTAAAAAAATTGAAGTTATTTTAGCAAAGGGGAGCCAATTCCATATTAATAGCTACAGAATGGGATGTTATAAAAGATTGTAAGTGTGCCAATATATTCTTCCATCTAGTACATGAACTAGTGCTAGTTTTTCAGTCTACAGGTATGTTTTGCTGTATCACGTGGCCATATACAAATGGGGAAATAGACCTCGGCAAAAAAAAGTATGCTATCTGGTATACTTTTATTTATTTATTTTTACATTGGACACTATGGGAGACATACTCCACTTTGTGGATATAAAGTGGCACACATTTGGGATTCCACTGGAGGTATACATTGAAAAATATTACTGATGAATACCATTAATGAGACACTTTGATCCCAACTCATTAAGACTCACATTTCATACACTAGTCTTCATAAGGGAGTGTGGAGGAATAAGCTGCACCAAATTCATTAGGAGGTGTACTCTACTTCAGGGACCCTAGGAGGTTGCGACCATGCTATTTTAGAATTTTGGATAACTAGAGGCGGAAGACCTGTGAAGACTCAGACGTCAAGGTTAGATTTCAGAAAGGCAGATTTTAAGGGATTCAGAAAGAGAATTGGAGGGATCCAATGGCTGGATATCCTTAAAGACAAAAATGTCCAGGAAGGATGGGAAATCTTGAAAAATGAAATTCTCAAAGCACAGTTGTAAACAATTCCGAAAAGAGGGAAGAATAGGAAGCATTTAAGGAAACCAGGATGGATGAACACAGAACTTAAGCACATGCTAAAAAGGAAGAAAAAAATGTTTATAAAATGGAGGGAGGCATATCTAAAGAAGAATATAATGCTGTCTGCAGAACCTGCAGGGCACAAATCAGATTAGTAAAGCTGAAAATGAATTGAGGCTTGCAAGAGATGTCAAAAGCAATAATAAAGGATTTTGGGGATATGTCAAAAGTAAAAGAAAAGTCAAAGATGCTATAGGATTTTTACAGGATGAAAATGATGAAATGGTAAGACAGGATGTTGAGAAGGCTGAACTTTTAAATTCCTATTTTGCATCTGTTTTCTCTCAGAAAGGAAATGTAACATCAGCTGTTCTTCACTGTCCTATTAAGGGAATAGAAGAATCCAGGATATCTATAAACAGAAAGATAGTGAGGAAACACTTAGCTAACCTAAATGAATTCAAGTCTCCAGGTCCAGATCAATTACACCCCAGAGTACTGAAGGAGATAGCAGAAGAAATTTTTGAACCCCTCTCCATAATCTTTGAAAATTCTTGGAGAACAGGAGAAGTGCCAGAAGACTGGAGAAGAGCAAATGTTGTTCCTATCTTCAAAAAGGGGAAGAAGGTGGACCCAGGCAACTATAGGCCGGTGAGTCTGACTTCTATACCAGGAAAGATCTTTGAACAAATTATTAAACAACATCTATGTCAATACCTGGATAAGAATGAAGTGATTAAATAGAGTCAGCATGGGTTTGTAACTAATAAGTCATGTCAGACTAATTTAATTTCCTTCTATGACGGTATTACTGATTGGGTGGATCAAGGAAATGCTGTAGATATAGTATATCTTGACTTCAGCAAAGCATTTGACAAAGTCTCTCATACAATCCTTATTGAAAAAATGACTAAGTATGGAATGGACAAGGCAACTGTTAGGTGGATTCATAACTGGCTTAGTGATCGGACCCAAAGAGTGGTCGTAAATGGCTGCACATCCAGTTGGAAGAATGTCTCAAGTGGGGTACCACAGGGCTCTGTCCTGGGCCCTGTATTGTTCAACATCTTTATCAACGATTTAGATGAAGGAATTGAGGGTAAACTGATTAAATTTGCTGATGACACAAAGCTAGGAGGGATAGGTAATACTAGAGAAGAGAGAGAGAGGATTCAAAAAGATCTAAATAAACTGGAGAAGTGGGAAGCAACTAACAGAATGGTTTTTAACAGGGAAAAATGCAAAGTACTACATCTGGGCAATAAAAATGAAAAAAGCATATACAGAATGGGAGGAATAGGGCTAAGCAACAGCACATGTGAAAAAGACTTGGGTATACTAATAGATCACAGACTGAATATGAGTCAACAGTGTGATGCAGCAGCAAAAAAGGCAAATGCAATTCTAGGATGTAATAACAGAAGCATACAGTCTAGATCACGTGAAGTAATTATTTCCCTCTATTCCTCTTTGGTCAGACCTCATCTGGAATATTGTGTCCAATTTTGGGCACCACATTTTAAAAAAGACATCAACAAACTGGAGCAAGTTCAGAAAAAAGCGACCAGAATGGTGACCGGTCTGCAAACCCTGTCTTATGAGGAAAGGTTGCAGGATTTGGGAATGTTTAGTTTGCAAAAGAGAAGACTGAGAGGAGACTTAATAGCTGTCTACAAATATCTAAAGGGCTGTCACATTGTAGAAGGATCAACTTTATTCTCATTTGCACAAGGAAAGACTAGAAGCAATGGGATGAAGCTGAATGGGAGGAGACACAGATTAGATATTAGAAAAAACTTTTTGACAGTTAGAGTGATCAATGAGTGGAACAGGCTGCCACGAGAAGTGGTGAGTTCTCCTTCAATGGAAGTCTTCAAACAGAGGCTGGACAGACATCTGACTGGGATGATTTAGCGAATCCTGCTTTGAGCAGGGGGTTGGACCAGATGGCCCAGGAGGTCCCTTCCAACTCTACGATTCTATGATTCTATGATTCTATGATTCATGAATTCAGCTTATCTAATCAGTGGTGCCATGCACATTGCCAGACTTCAGGGACTGAAGTAACATTTCTGGCATAACGTGCAGTAGCGCTTTTGATAAATTAGTCTGGTGCACATTGCCATGCCCCGTTCTGTTCTGGCACCTCCACAGTCTCACCTACTTTTGTGGAGTTGACAAAAGTGGCTTGAAAACATTATTTTTTTCACTATTTTTTTGTGGAGCTTGGCATTGCACAAACATTTTTCAAATTGTCATGATATTTGATGTGAGAATTCTAACATAAACACTGATGAATCAGGGCCATAATGTGTTTTAAAGGAGCAGTCATTGATGATGGAGACCAACAAAGATACAGGAATGCTATTTACTGCTTCTGATAACTACTGTATTTTTCAGACTATAGGATGCACCGGACCATGGGAAGCACAAAGGTTTTAGAAGAGGAAAATAGAAAAAAAATGTAAGTAAAAAATATGGTCATGATGCACTGTTATGGAGGGGGTGGGGGGTAATTTGCTGCTGCCACTGTTATAGTGGTAATGTACCCCAATTCTGTGCTAATATCCCCCATCCTGATATATATATGTCCCCATCCTGGTATATGTACAGTTAGTTCCATATATATTTGGACAGAGACAACATTTTTCTAATTTTGGTTCTAGACTAGTGTTGAGCATTCCGATACCGCAAGTATCGGGTATCGGCCGATACTTGCTGTATCGGAATTCCGATACCGACTTCCGATATTTTTTCAATATCGGAATTCGGCATCGGAATCGGAAGTTCAGTTGATTGACAGCCTGACGTCATCATGATGCGCGGTGTGTGCGCATCATGATGCGCCGTCATTTCGGGCCTTCCGGGGGTCTCTGCCGGCCTGCCGGGGGGCTGTGCCGGCCTGCCGGGGGGCTGTGTGGACTGCCCGGGGTCTGTACCGGCCTGCCGGGGGGCTGTGCCGGCCTGCCGGTGGTCTGTGCACCCTGTGGGGGTCTGTACCGGCCTGCCGGGGGGCTGTGCCGGCCTGCCGGTGGTCTGTGCACCCTGTGGGGGTCTGTACCGGCCTGCCGGGGGGCTGTGCCGGCCTGCCGGTGGTCTGTGCACCCTGTGGGGGTCTGTACCGGCCTGCCGGGGGGCTGTGCCGGCCTGCCGGGGGGCTGTGCTGATGTCCGGGGGTCTGTGCAAGCATCGTCCGATGGGACTACAAGTCCCATCTGGCGATGCCTGCTACCATGACAGTGATTGACACATTAGCCAATGATGGGACAGTAGTAGTCCCATCATCCGGCTAATGTGTTAAATGTTAAAAAAAAAAAATACTACATACATACTACATGCATGCTACATACATACTACATGCTACATACATACTACATATATACTACATGCATGCTACATACATACTACATGCTACATACATACTACATGCTACATACATACTACATATATACTACATACATACTACATACATGCTACATACATGCTACATACATGATGCATGCTACATACATACTACATACATACTACATACATACTACATGCATGCTACATGCATGCTACATACATACTACATGCATGCTACATACATACTACATGCATGCTACATACATACTACATGCATGCTACATACATACTACATGCTACATACATACCACATACATACTACATACATACTACATACTACATATATACTACATGCATGCTACATACATACTACATGCTACATACATACCACATACATGCTACATACATACTACATACATACTACATACATACTACATGCATACTACATACATACTACATGCATGCTACATACATACTACATGCATGCTACATACATACTACATGCTACATACATACCACATACATACTACATACATACTACATACTACATATATACTACATGCATGCTACATACATACTACATGCTACATACATACTACATGCTACATACATACCACATACATGCTACATACATACTACATATATACTACATACATACTACATACATACTACATACATACTACATACATACTACATACATACTACATGCATACTACATACATACTACATGCATGCTACATACATACTACATGCTACATACATACCACATACATACTACATACATACTACATACATACTACATGCTACATACATACTACATATATACTACATGCATGCTACATACATACTACATGCTACATACATACCACATACATACTACATACATGCTACATACATACTACATATATACTACATGCATGCTACATACATACTACATATATACTACATGCATGCTACATACATACTGCATGCTACATGCATGCTACATACATACTACATACATACTACATGCTACATACATACCACATATATACTACATACATACAATACATTCATACAATACATACATAGACATACAGTACATATAACATAGAGTAACATACTTACCAATACTTGTCACATTGTTCCCCGAAGCCATTGTCTTTTCCGGAATAAATATTAACATAACAAACCACAAAAATACTCACCCACGATCCGAAGCAGTCCACGAGTGTGTCCCACGACGATCTTGGGTAGAGAACTGCAGCATCAGATGATGCTGCCGTTCTCTACGGGCTGCAGGAATCCAATGACGGAAGGTAGGTATCCTTCCGCACTGTATTCCTCCGCCACTTAAAAAAAAAAAGTCCCTAGTCTCACTTTATGCCATTGCTGTGTGGGAATTTCCCACACAGCAATGGCATAAAGTGAGACTAGGGACTTTTTTTTTTTTTTAAGTGGCGGAGGAATACAGTGCGGAAGGATACCTACCTTCCGTCATTGGATTCCTGCAGCCCGTAGAGAACGGCAGCATCAGCTGATGCTGCCGTTCTCTACCCAAGATCGTCGTGGGACACACTCGTGGACTGCTTCGGATCGTGGGTGAGTATTTTTGTGGTTTGTTATGTTAATATTTATTCCGGAAAAGACAATGGCTTCGGGGAACAATGTGACAAGTATTGGTAAGTATGTTACTCTATGTTATATGTACTGTATGTCTATGTATGTATTGTATGAATGTATTGTATGTATGTAGTATATATGTGGTATGTATGTAGCATGTAGTATGTATGTAGTATGTATGTAGCATGCATGTAGCATGCAGTATGTATGTAGCATGCATGTAGTATATATGTAGTATGTATGTAGCATGCATGTAGTATATATGTATGAATGTATGTAGCATGTAGTATGTATGTGGTATGTATGTAGCATGTAGTATGTATGTAGTATGTATGTAGCATGCATGTAGTATGTATGTAGTATGTATGTAGTATATATGTAGTATGTATGTAGTATGTATGTAGTATGTATGTAGCATGCATGTAGTATATATGTAGTATATATGTAGCATGTAGCATGTATGTAGTATGTATGTGGTATGTATGTAGCATGTAGTATGTATGTAGCATGCATGTAGTATATATGTAGTATGTATGTAGCATGTAGTATGTATGTAGTATGTATGTAGTATATATGTAGTATGTATGTAGCATGTAGTATGTATGTAGCATGCATGTAGTATATATGTAGTATATATGTAGCATGTAGCATGTATGTAGTATGTATGTGGTATGTATGTAGCATGTAGTATGTATGTAGCATGCATGTAGTATATACGTAGTATGTATGTAGCATGTAGTATGTATGTAGCATGCATGTAGTATATATGTAGTATGTATGTAGCATGTAGTATGTATGTAGCATGCATGTAGTATATATGTAGTATGTAGCATGTAGTATGTATGTAGCATGCATGTAGTATATATGTAGTATGTAGCATGTAGTATGTATGTAGCATGCATGTAGCATGTACTATGTATGTAGCATGCATGTAGTATATATGTGTTATGTATGTAGCATGTAGCATGCATGTAGCATGCATGTAGTATGTATGTAGTATGTATGTAGTATATATGTGGTATGTATGTAGCATGCATGTAGTATATATGTAGTATGTATGTAGTATATATGTAGTATGTATGTTGCATGTAGTATTTATGTAGTATGTATGTAGCATGTATGTAGTATGTAGTATGTATGTAGCATGTATGTAGTATGCATGTTGTATGTATGTAGCATGTAATTTTTTTTTTTTTTTTTTTTTTAACATTTAACACATTAGCCGGATGATGGGACTATTACTGTCCCATCATTGGCTAATGTGTCAATCACTGTCATGGTAGCAGGCATCGCCCGATGGGACTTGTAGTCCCATCGGACGATGCCTGCACAGACCCCCGAAGCCTGCACAGCCCCCCGGCAGGCCGGCACAGCCCCCCGGAGCCTGCACAGACCACCGGCAGGCCGGCACAGCCCCCCGGCAGGCCGGCACAGCCCACCGGAGCCTGCACAGACCACCGGCAGGCCGGCACAGCCCCCCGGCAGGCCGGCACAGACCACCGGAGCCTGCACAGACCCCCTGGCAGGCCGGCACAGCCCCCCGAAAGGCCCGTACAGACCCCAGAGAGGCTGTACAAGGGCAGGAAAGGGTTTTTCTTATTCCGATACCGGAAGTCCCATAGACTTGAATGGGACTTCCGGTATCGGAATCGGCGATACCGATACTTTTTTTAAAGATCGGCCGATACCATCCGATACGATACTTTGAAGTATCGGACGGTATCGCTCAACTCTATTCTAGACATTACCACAATGAATTTTAAACAAAACTGGCACTGGGTCACTAGTGTTTATTGATGTTGTGACACAGGACAGAAGCAGCCGATTGAATTCTGAGGTATTCAGAGCCATACTGTGTGCTCAGATCCAGCCAAATGCAGCCAAACTGATTGGTCGTCGTTTCATACTACAGATGGACAATGACCCAAAGCATAAAGCCAAAGCAACCCAGGAGTTTATTAAAGCAAAGAAGTGGAATATTCTTGAATGGCCAAGTCAGTCACCTGATCTCAACCCAATTGAGCATGCATTTCACTTGTTAAAGACTAAACTTCAGACAGAAAGGCCCACAAACAAACAGCAACTGAAAACCACCGCAGTGAAGGCCTGGCAGAGCATCAAAAAGGAGGAAACAGCGTCTGGTGATGTGCATGAGGTCAAGACTTCAGGCAGTCATTGCCAACAAGGGGTTTTATTCCAAGTACTATAAATGAACATTTTATTTACAATTATTTAATCTGTCCAATTACTTTTGGTCCCTTTAAAAACAGGGTGGCACATGTAAAGGAGCTGAAACTCCTAAACCCTTCATCCAATTTTAATGTGGATACCCTCAAATGAAAGCAGAAAGTCTGAACTTCAACTGCATCTGAATTGTTTTGTTTAAAATTCATTGTGGTAATGTCTAAAACCAACATTAGAAAAATGTTGTCTCTGTTCAAATATATATGGACCTAACTGTATGTTCCCATCCTGGTATGTATGTCCCCATCTAGGTATATATGGCCCCCTCTCCAGGTTTAAATGGACCCCCAATCCTGACATACATGGCCCACCATCCTGGTATACATGATTCCCCATCCAGGTATACATGCCATCCTCATCCTGGTATACATGACCCCCATTCTGGTATACATGCCCCCATCCACGTTTGCATGGTACCTCTTCCTGGTATACATGGCACCTCATCCAAATCCTGGTACACATGGCCTCCATCCCAATCCTGGTATACATGGCCCCTTATTATGGTATATATGGCCGCCATCACGCTGCACACATAAAAAAAAGTAAAAGATTCTCCTCACCTTCCCTCTGTTCCCTCGCAGTGTGGCAACTTGTTCTGACGCCAGCAGCTAATTTCACCGTGGAAAGAGTGCTTGAGGTCACTACCATGCACCCCCACACGCCGAGGTCAGCTGCCAGAATATTCACTGCTCCCCATGCCCGGGACTATGGAAGTGGGGAGAAGTGAATATTCATTTTCTTTAAAAGCAGGGACACTGTTAGCCGCAGCCGCCGGCTCCTGCAGTGACTGGACGATCATGTGTGCCCGCTATTAAAGAGAATGCATATTCACTATTCTTCACTTCCATGGGCATGGGGAGCAGTGAAAATTCATTCTCTTTAATATCGGGAACATGTGATCGCCCAGCCGCTGCAGGAGACGACGGCTGTGGCTAACAGTGTTATGTGGTATGATGAGACCATGTCACTGCATGGCAAGACACATCCATTATACAGTACACAGGAGGGGCATATTTCTATGATTACCTAAGCACAGGAATATTTCTTTTTAACTAGTGTTGAGCATTAGTGTTGAGCATACATACAACATATATACTACATGCATGCAACATGCATACTACATATATACTACATGCATGCAACATACATATATAGTACATGCAACATGCATACTACATATATGCTACATGCATGCAACATAACTACATATATACTACATGCATGCAACATACATACTACATATATACCACATATATACTACATGCATACTACATATATACCACATGCATGCAACATACATATATACAACATATATACTGCATGCAAAATACATACTACTAGTGTTGAGCATTCTGATACTGCAAATACCGGGTATCGGCCGATATTCGCTGTATCAGAATTCCGATACCGAGTACCGATATTTTTTCAATATTGGATATCGGAATCGGAAGTTCCCATAATGCAAAGAGCCACTGCTGTGGCTCTGATTGGCTGCCGAAATGACGTCATCATGATGCGCGGTCTGTGCGCATCATGATGCGCTGTCAGTTCGGGCCTTCCGGGGGGTCTGTACCGGCCTGCCCGGGTGTTTGTGCCGGCCAGCCCAGGGGTCTGTACCGGCCTGCCCGGGGGTCTGTACCGGCCTGCCCAGGGGTCTGTGCCGACTGCCCGGGGGTCTGTGCCGACTGCCCAGGGGTCTGTACCGGCCTGTCGGTGGTCTGTGCCGACTGTCCGGGGGTCTGTGCAGGCTGTGGGGGTCTGTGCAAGCATCGTACAATGGGACGATGCCTGCTACCATAACGGTGATTGACACATTAGCGAATGATGGGACAGTAGTAGTCCCATCATCCGGCCTATGTGTTGAATGTAAAAAAAAAACAACATACTACATGCTACATACATACTACATACATACTACATACATACTACATACATGCTACATACATTCTACATGCATGCAACATACATACATACTACATATATACCACATGCAACATACATACTACATATATACTACATGCATGCATAAGCATACATACTACATATATACCACATGCATGCAACATGCATACTACATATATACTACATGCATTCAACATATATACTACATATATACCACATGTATGCAACATGCATACTACATATATACCACATATATACTACATGCATGCAACATGCATACTACATATACACTCACTGGCCACTTTATTAGGTACACCTGTCCAACTGTGTGTTAAGACTTAATTTCTAATCTGCCAATCACATGGCGGCAACTCAGTGCATTTAGGCATGTAGACATGGTCAAGACAATCTCCTGCAGTTCAAACCGAGCATCAGTATGGGGAAGAAAGGTGATTTGAGTGCCTTTGAATGTGGCATGATTGTTGGTGCCAGAAGGGCTGGTCTGAGTATTTCAGAAACTGCTGATCTCCTGGGATTTTCACGCACAACCATCTCTAGGGTTTACAGAGAATGGTCCGAAAAAGAAAAAAAATCCAGTGAGCGGCAGTTCTGTGGCCGGAAATGCCTTGTTGATGCCAGAGGTCAGAGGAGAATGGGCAGACTGGTTCGAGCTGATAGAAAGGCAACAGTGACTCAAATTGCCACTCGTTACAACCAAGGTAGGCAGAAGAGCATCTCTGAACGCACAGTGCGTCGAACTTTGAGGCAGATGGGATACAGCAGCAGAAGACCACACCGGGTACCACTCCTCTCAGCTAAGAACAGGAAACTGAGGCTACAATTTGCACAAGCTCATCGAAATTGGACAGTAGAAGATTGGAAAAACGTTGCCTGGTCTGATGAGTCTCGATTTCTGCTGCGACATTCGGATGGTAGGGTCAGAATTTGGCGTAAACAACATGAAAGCATGGATCCATCCTGCCTTGTATCAACGGTTCAGGCTGGTGGTGGTGGTGTCATGGTGTGGGGAATTTTTTCTTGGCACTCTTTGGGCCCCTTGGTACCAATTGAGCATCGTTGCAACGCAACAGCCTACCTGAGTATTGTTGCTGACCATGTCCATCCCTTTATGACCACAATGTACCCAACATCTGATGGCTACTTTCAGCAGGATAATGCGCCATGTCATAAAGCTCGAATCATCTCAGATTGGTTTCTTGAACATGACAATGAGTTCACTGTACTCAAATGGCCTCCTCAGTCACCAGATCTCAATCCAATAGAGCATCTTTGGGATGTGGTGGAACGGGAGATTCGCATCAGGGATGTGCAGCCGACAAATCTGCGCCAACTGTGTGATGCCATCATGTCAATATGGTCCAAAATCTCTGAGGAATGCTTCCAGCACCTTGTTGAATCTCTGCCACGAAGAATTGAGGCAGTTCTGAAGGCAAAAGGGGGTCCAACCCGTTACTAGCATGGTGTACCTAATAAAGTGGCCAGTGAGTGTATACTACATGCATGCAACATACATACTACATATATACTACATATATACCACATGCATGCAACATGCATATACAACATATATACTACATGCAACATACATACATACACAGTGGTCTGTGCCGACTGTCCGGGGGTCTGTGCAGGCTGCGGGGGTCTGTGCAAGCATCGTCCGATGGGACTACAAGTCCCATCGGGCGATGCCTGCTACCATGACGGTGATTGACACATTAGCCAATGATGGGACAGTAGTAGTCCCATCATCCAGCCTATGAGTTGAATGTAAAAAAAAATACATACTACATGCTACATACATACTACATACATGCTACATACATACTACATGCATGCAACATACATACATACTACATATATATCACATGCATGCAACATACATACTGTACATACTACTAGTGTTGAGCATTCCAATACTGCAAATATCAGGTATCGGCTGATATTCGCTGTATCGGAATTCCGATACCAAGTACCGATATTTTTTCAATATCGGATATCGGAATCGAAGTTCCCATAATGCAAAGAGCGACTGCTGTGGCTCTGATTGGCTGCCGAAATGACGTCATCATGATGCGCGGTCTGTGCGCATCATGATGCGCTGTCAGTTCGGGCCTTCCGGGGGGTTTGTACCGGCCTGCCCGGGTGTCTGTGCCTGCCTGCCCGGGTGTCTGTGCCGGCCTGCCCGGTGGTCTGTGCCGGCCTGCCCGGGGATCTGTACCGGCCTGCCCGGGGGTCTGTGCCGACTGCCTGGGGGTCTGTGCGGACTGCCAGGGGTCTGTGCCGGCCTGCCGGGGGACTGTGCCGGCCTGCCGGTGGTCTGTGCTGACTGTCCAGGGGTCTGTGCGGACTGCCGGGGGTCTGTACCGGCCTGCCGATGGTCTGTGCCGACTGTCCGGGGGTCTGTGCAGGCTGCGGGGGTCTGTGCAAGCATCGTCCGATGGGACTACAAGTCCCATCGGGCGATGCCTGCTACCATGACGGTGATTGACACATTAGCCAATGATGGGACAGTAGTAGTCCCATCATCCGGCCTATGAGTTGAATGTAAAAAAAAAATACATACTACATGCTACATACATACTACATACATGCTACATACATACTACATGCATGCAACATACATACATACTACATATATATCACATGCATGCAACATGCATACTACATATATACTACATGCATGCAACATACATACTACATATATACCACATGCATGCAACATGCAAACTACATATATACCACATATATACTACATGCATACTACATATATACCACATGCATGCAACATACATATATACAACATATATACTACATGCAACATACATACTACATATATACTACATGCATGCAACATACATACATACTACATATATACTACATGCATGCAACATACATACTACATACATGCAACGTACATATATACTACATGCATACTACATATATACTACATGCATACTACATGTATACTACATGCACGCAACATACATACATACTACATATATACCACATGCATGCAACATGCATACTACATATATATAACATATATACTACATGCATGCAACATACATACTACATATATACCACATGCATGCAACATGCAAACTACATATATACCACATATATACTACATGCATACTACATATATACCACATGCATGCAACATACATATATACAACATATATACTACATGCAACATGCATACTACATATATACTACATGCATGCAACATACATATATACAACATATATACTACATGCATGCAACATACATATATACAACATATATACTACATGCATGCAACATACATACTACATATATACTACATGCATGCAACATACATATATACAACATATATACTACATGCATGCAACATACATATATACAACATATATACTACATGCATGCAACATACATACAACATATACTACATGCATGCAACATGCATATATACAACATATATACTACATGCAACATACATACTACATATATACCACATGCATGCAACATGCATACTACATATATACCATATGCAACATGCATACTACATATATACTACATGCATGCAACATACATATATACTACATGCAACATGCATACTACATATATTCTACATGCATGCAACATACATAAATACTACATGCAACATGCATACTACATATATACTACATGCATGCAACATACATACTACATACAGTATATACCACATGCATGCAACATGCTTACTACATATATACCACATATATGCTACATGCATGCAACATACATACATACAACATATATACTACATGCAACATACATACTACATATATACTACATGCATGCAACATACATACTACATACCACATGCATGCAACATACATACTACATATATACCACATGCATGCAATATGCTTACTACATATATACAACATATATACTACATGCATGCAACATGCATACTACATATATACAACATATATACTACATGCATGCAACATACATACTACATATATACCACATGCATGCAACATGCATACTACATATATACTACATACAACATGCAGACTACATATATACTACATGCATGCAACATACATATATACTACATGCAACATGCATACTACATATATACTACATGCATACTACATATATACCACATGCATGCAACATGCTTACTACATATATACAACATATATACTACATGCATGCAACATACATATATACAACATATATACTACATGCATGCAACATACATATATACAACATATATACTACATGCAACATACATACTAAATATATACCACATGCATGCTACATATATACTACATGCATGCAACATACATGTATACTACATGCATGCAACATACATACTACATATATGCCACATGCATGCAACATACATACTACATATATACTACATATATACTACATGCATGCAGCATACATACTACATATATACCACATGCATGCAACATGCATGCTACATATATACTACATGCATGCAACATACATATATACTACATACAATGCATTCATACAATACATACATATAGACATACAGTACATATAACATAGAGTACATACTCACCATCACTTGTCACTTTGATCCCCGAAGCCATTGTCATCTTTGGAATAAATATTAAAATAACAAAGCACCAATATACTTACCCCTGATCCGCAGAAGTCCACGAGTGTCCCACGACGATCTTGTGTGGAGAACAGCAGCATCAGCTGATGCTACCGTTCTCTACGGGCTCCAGGAAACCAATGTTGGGAGGTAGGTATCCTTCCGCCCTGTATTCCTCTGCTACTGTAAAAAAAAAAGTCCCTAGTCTCATTTTATGGCATTGCTGTGTGAGAAATTTCCCATGCAACTTTTGCCATAAAGTGAGACAAAGGACTTTTTTTTTTTTTACAGTGGCGGAGGAATACAGGGCGGAAGGATACCTACCTCCCGACACTGGTTTCCTGGAGCCCGTAGAGAACGGTAGCATCAGCTGATGATCGTTGTGGGACTCTCGTGGATTTCTGCGGATCAGGGAGTATATTGTTTGTTTGTTATTTTAATATTGATTCCAAAAATGACAATGGCTTCGGGGATCAAAGTGACAAGTGATGGTGAGTATGTACTCTATGTTATATGTACTGTATGTCTATATGTATGTATTGTATGAATGTATTGTATGTAGTATATATGTATGTTGCATGCATGTAGTATATATGTAGTATATATGTAGCATGCATGCTGCATGCATGTGGTATATATGTAGTATGTATGTTGCATGCATGTAGTATACATGTATGTTGCATGCATGTGGTATATATGTAGCATGCATGTGGTATATATGTAGTATGTATGTTGGATGTAGTATATATGTTGTATATATGTATGTTGCATGCATGTAGTATATATGTTGTATACAGTATATGTAGTAAGCATGTTGCATGCATGTGGTATATATGTAGTATGTATGTTGCATGCATGTAGTATATATGTAGTATGCATGTTGCATGTAGCATATATGTATGTTGCATGCATGTAGTGTATATGTAGTATGTATGTTGCATGTAGTATATATGTAGTATGTATGTATGTTGCATGCATGTAGTATATATGTGGTATATATGTATTAAGCATGTTGCATGCATGTGGTATATATGTATTATGTATGTTGCATGCATGTAGGATATTTGTAGTATGCATGTTGCATGTAGTATATATGTATGTTGCATGCATGTCGTATATATAGTATGCATGTTGCACGTAGTATATGTAATATGCATGTTGCATGCATGTGGTATATATGTAGTAAGTATGTTGCATGCATGTAGTATATATGTGGTATATATGTAGTATGCATGTTGCATGCATGTGGTATATATGTAGTATGTATGTTGCATGTAGTATATATGTTGTATATATGCATGTTTCATGCATGTAGTATATATGTTGTATGTATGTTGCATGCATGTAGTATATATGTAGTATGCATGTTGCATGTAGTATATATGTAGTATGCATGTTGCATGCATGTAGTATATATGTAGTATATATGTAGTATGCATGCTGCATGCATGTAGTATATATAGTATGTATGTAGCATGTATGTAGTATGTATGTAGTATGTATGTATGTTGTATGAATGTAGTATATATGTAGTATGTATGTAGTATGTATGTTGCATGTACGTAGCATGTATGTAGTATGTATGTAGCATGTAGTATGTATTTTTTTTATTATTTTTTTTTGTACATTCAACACAAAGGCCGGATGATGGGACTACTACTGTCCCATCATTGGCTAACGTGTCAATCACCGTCATGGTAGCAGGCATCACCCGATGGGACTTGTAGTCCCATCGGACGATCCTGCACAGACCCCCGGACAGTCGGTACAGACCACCGGCAGGCCGGCACAGCCCCCCGGCAGGCCAGTACAGACCCCCGCAGCCTGCACCGACCCCCGGACAGTCGGTACAGACCACCAGCAGGTCGGCACAGCCCCCCGGCAGGCCGGTACAGACCCCCGCAGACTGCACAGACCCCCGGACAGTCGGTACAGACCACCGGCAGGCCGGCACAGCCCCCCGGCAGGCCGGTACAGACCCCCGCAGCCTGCACAGACCCCCGGACAGTCAGTACAGACCACCAGCAGGCCGGCACAGCCCCCCGGCAGGCCAGTACACCCCTCCGCAGCCTGCACAGACCCCCGGACAGTCGGTACAGACCACCGGCAGGCCGGCACAGCCCCCCCCCCGGCAGGCCGGTACAGACCTCCGCAGCCTGCACAGGCCCCTGGATAGTCGGTACAGACCACCGGCAGGCCGCTACAGACCACCGGCAGTCCGCACAGACCCCCGGGCAGTCGGTACAGACCACCGGCAGGCCGGCACAGCCCCTCGGAAGGCCGGTACAGACCCCCGCAGCCTGCACAGACCCCCGGGCAGTCGGTACAGACCACCGGCAGGCTGGTACAGACCCCCCAGCCTGCACAGACCCCCGGAGAGTGGGTACAGACCACCGGCAGGCCGGCACATCCCCCCGGCAGGCCGGTACAGACCCCCGCAGCCTGCACAGACCCCCGGACAGTCGGTATAGACCACCGGCAGGCCGGCACAGCCCCCGGCAGGCCGGTACAGACCCCCGCAGCCTGCACAGACCCCCGGACAGTCGGTACAGACCACCGGCAGGCCGGTACAGACCCCCGCAGCCTGCACAGACCCCCGGACAGTCAGTACAGACCACCGGCAGGCCGGCACAGCCCCTCGGCAGGCCGGTACAGACCCCCGCAGCCTGCACAGACCCCCGGACAGTCGGTACAGACCACCGACAGGCCGGCACAGCCCCCCGGCAGGCCGCTACAGACCCCCGCAGCCTGCACAGACCCCAGGACAGTCGGTACAGACCACCGGCAGGCCGGCACAGCCCTCCGACAGGCCGGTACAGACCCCCGCAGCCAGCACAGACCCCCGGACAGTCAGTACAGACCACCGGCAGGCCGTCACAGCCCCCCAGCAGGCTGGTACAGACCCCCGCAGGCTGCACAGACCCCCCGGACAGTCGGTACAGACCACGGGCAGGCCGGCACAGCCCCCCGGCAGGCCGGTATAGACCCCCGCAGCCTGCACAGACCCCCGGACAGTCAGTACAGACCACCGGCAGGCCGGCACAGCCCCCCGGCAGGCCGGTACAGACCTCCGCAGCCTGCACAGACCCCCGGACAGTCGGTACAGACCACCGGCAGGCCGGCACAGCCCCCCGGCAGGCCGGTACAGACGCCCGCAGCCTGCACAGACCCCCAGACAGTCGGTACAGACCACCGGCAGGCCGGCACAGCCCCCCGGCAGGCCGGTACAGATCCCCGGCAGTCCGCACAGACCCCCGGGCAGTCGGCACAGACCCCCGGCAGGCCGGTACAGAGCCCCGGGCAGTCGGCACAGACCCCCGGCAGGCCGGTACAGACCCCCGGGCAGTCGGCATAGACCCCCCGGAAGGCCCGAACTGACGGCGCATCATGATGCGCACAGACCGCGCATCATGATGACGTCATTTCGGCAGCCAATCAGAGCCACAGCAGTGGCTCTTTGCATTATGGGAACTTCCGATTCCGATATCCGATATTGAAAAAATATCGGTACTCGGTATCGGAATTCCGATACAGCGAATATCAGCCGATACCTGATATTTGCAGTATCGGAATGCTCAACACTCGTAGCATGTACAGTATGTATGTTGCATGCATGTGGTATATATGTAGTATGTATGTATGTTGCATGCATGTAGTATATATGTGATATATATGTAGTATGCATGTTGCATGTAGTATATATGTAGTATATATGTATGTTGCATGCATGTAGTATATATGTAGTATGTATGTTGCATGTAGTATATATGTAGTGTATATGTATGTTGCATGCATGTAGTATATATGTGTATATATGTGGTATGCATGTTGCATGCATGTGGTATATATGTAGTATGCACGTTGCATGTAGTATATATGTTGTATGCATGTTGCATGCAAGTGGTATATGTAGTATGCATGTTGCAGGTAGTATGTATGTTGTATGCATGTTGCATGTATGTGGTATATATGTAGTATGTATGTATGTAGCATGTAGTATGTATTTTTTTTTTTTTGTACATTCAACACATTAGCCGGATGATGGGACTACTACTGTCCCATCATTGGCTAATGTGTCAATCACCGTCATGGTAGCAGGCATCGCCCGATGGGACGATCCTGCACAGACCCCCGCAGCCTGCACAGCCCCCCAGACAGTCGGCACAGACTACCGGCAGGCCGGCACAACCCCCCGCAGCCTGCACTGACCCCCGGACAGTCGGTACAGACCACCGGCAGGCCGGCACAGACCACCGCAGCCTGCACAGACCCCCGAACAGTCGGTACAGACCACCGGCAGGCCGGCACAGCCCCCCGGCAGGCCGGTACAGACCCCCGGCAGTCCGCACAGACCCCCGAGCAGTCGGTACAGACCACCGGCAGGCCGGCACAGCCCACCGCAGCCTGCTCAGACCCCCGGACAGTCGGTACAGACCACCGGCAGGCCGGCACAGCCCCCCGGCAGGCCGGTACAGACCCCCGGCAGTCCGCACAGACCCCCGGGCAGTCGGCACAGACCCCCGGAAGGTCCATACACCCCCCCCCGAGAGGCTGTACAAGGACAGAAAAGGGTTTTTCTTATTCCGATACCGGAAGTCCCATAGACTTGAATGGGACTTCCGGTATTGGAATCGGCGATACCCGATACTTTTTTCGTATCGGGCCGATACCATCCGATCCGATATTTTAGGGTATCGGATGGTATCGCTCAACACTCTTTTTAACACATCAAATTGTTCAACTTATTTTTATTCCAAGATCTATTGATTAAAATGCATTTTTTTGTGGGACAACCTCTTTAATGAATTCAATGTCCAAGAGGAGAAAAATGCAGCACTCACCGGATACGTTTAAAAAACCAGTCCTTTATTAAGCTATAAAAGATATGGACAAGGTTTTAAGCGAGTTAGGTACGTGCAGGCATGCAGTGAAACAGAACAGGACAATAGCTGTTTCGCGTTACACACGCTTCCATCTATTGATAGATCGGGCGATTCTAAACGAGGCGATACCAAATATGTGTAAGTTTGAATTTTTTATTGTTTTATTTTGATTAGGGCAAAAAGGGGGTGATTTGAACTTTTATGTTTTTTATTTTTTTAAATATTTTTAAACACTTTTTTTTTTTTACTTTTACTTTTGCCATGCTTCAGTAACCTCGAAGCTATCATAGCGTGATCGCCTCTGCTACATAGAGGTTATGCTCAGATCACCTCCAGGCAGCAGAATTACAGGCTTGCAATGAGCGCCGACCACAGGGTGGTGCTCATAGCAATCTGCCATCAACAACCATAGAGGTCTCGAGGAGACCTCTGGTTGTGATGGCAACGCAGCGATGACCCCAGATCACGTGATGGGGGTCGTCGATGCGCGTATTTCCGGACCGGCGTCTGGAAGTGCATTTAAATGCCCGCTGTCAGAGTTTGACAGTGGCATTTAACTACTTAATAGGCACGGGCGGATCGCAATTCCGCTCGCGCCTATTGCGGGCACATGTCAGCTGTTAAAAACAGCTGACATGTCGCAGCTTTGAGGTGGGCTCACCGCCAGAGCCCACCTCAAAGTGGGGGATATTGCCAGCTGACATACTATTCCGTCAGCTGGCAGGAAGGGGTTAATCTTATTTAGCCAGTTTCGCACTTCTTCTTGGGTTAGATTGGTAACGCTTAATATAGGGTTTTCTATGTCTCTCGGCATTTCACCTAGCATTTTATTTTCCACTGTGAATACCGTGGAGAAGAAGGTGTTTAATATATTAACATTTTCCTCGTCATCTACAACCATTCTTTCCTCACAATTTTTTAAGGGGCCTACATTTTCACTTTTGATTTTTTTACTATTGATATAGTTCAAAAACAGTTTGGGATTAGTCTTACTCTCTTTAGCAATGTGCTTCTCTGTTTCCTTTTTGGCAGCTTTAATTAGTTTTTTAGATATAGTATTTTTCTCCCTATAGTTTTTTAGAGCTTTAACAGTGCCATCCTGCTTTAGTAGTTTAAATGCTTTCTTTTTACTGTTAATTGCCCATCTTACTTCTTTGTTTAGCCACATTGGGTTTTTCCTATTTCTTGTCCTTTAAACTGCTTACAGTACCTATTTAGGATGTTCTTAAACATGTCCCATCTATTTTCTGTATTCTTATTTCTGAGGACATTGTCCCAGTCAACCAGATTAAAGGCATCTCTAAGCTGGTCAAACTTTGCCTTTCTAAAGTTCAGTGTTTTTGTGACTCCCTGACAAGTCCCCCTTACGAAAGACAAGTGAAACTGCACAATATTGTGGTCGCTATTTCCTGCATGCCCGACTACCTGCAGATTTTGTTATTCTGTCAGGTCTATTAGATAGTATTAGGTCTAAAAGTGCTGCTCCTTTCTGGTTGGATTCTGCACCAGTTGGATTCTGCACCAATTATTCTTGGCTATTAGCAGAAACCTGTTGCCTTTATGGGTTTTCCAGGTCTCTGTTTCCCAATTAATATCAGGGAAGTTAAAGTCCCCCATAACAAAGACCTCATTATGGGTTACAGCTTCATCTATCTGCCTTAGTAGTAGACTTTCCATGATTTCTGTTATATTTGGGGGTTTGTCACAGACCCCAATAAGAATTTTGTTACTATTTTTCCCTCCATGTATTTTGACCCATATGGACTCGACATCCTCATTCCTTTCGCTAATATCCTCCCTTAAAGAACACTTTAGACAAGACTTTACATAAAGACAAACCCCTCCTCCTCTCCGATTTTTACGATCCTTTCTAAACAGACTGTAACCCTGTAAGTTAACTGCCGAGTCATAGCTTTCATCTAACCATGTCTCGGTTATTCCCACTATGTCAGTTACCTGTAGATATTTCTGCTTCTAGTTCTTCCATCTTGTTTTCAGGCTTCTGGCATTTGCGAGCATGCAGTTTAGATTATTTTGTTTTGTTCCAATCTCCTCCCTGTGGATTGTTTTGGAAATTTTCTTATCTCCCTTCGGACTATGTTGTCTTGGGTCTCTTTTACCGCACCTCATATTCTTCATCAGCATATTTTCTGGCTTCATTTTCATGTCTAACATTTTTCTTCCCGTCCCCTCTTCTAGTTTAACGCCCTCCTGATGAGTGAAGCGAGTCTTCTTGCGAATGTGTGTTTCCCAGGTTTGTTGAGTTGTAGTCCATCTCTGGAAAGGAGTCCGTTGTACAGGAAATTCACACCGTGGTCCAGGAACCCGAATCCTTGTTATCTGCACCATCGTCTTAGCCAGTTGTTCGCATCAAGGATCCTGGTCCATCTCCTGGTGCTATGCCGTTCTACCGGAAGGATAGAAGAAAAAAAAACTACATGTGCATCCAGTTCCTTTACTTTCTTCTCCAACTCTTCAAAGTCCTTGCAGATTGTCGGTAGGTCCTTTCATACCGTGTCATTGGTGCCAACATGTTTTCAAAGAAATGGGTGGATGTCCTTGAAACTGATGAGCTTTGGTAAC
The DNA here is from genome assembly GCF_039654945.1 of Dendrobates tinctorius. Classification (NCBI taxonomy): domain Eukaryota; kingdom Metazoa; phylum Chordata; class Amphibia; order Anura; family Dendrobatidae; genus Dendrobates; species Dendrobates tinctorius. The sequence goes on from NW_027361690.1 coordinate 21,458,907, forward strand.
CTATTGGTCACATCCTTGATCTTTGCACCTGGGAGGCTGCATACTTCTCTTGCGGTTATGTCTGGTCTGCAGATGGCTGCTTCTGTGCCTCTCAGTAGTGAGTCTCCCACCACTACCACTCTTCTTTGCTTCTTGGCTGTACAATACAAAATAATATTGCGGTATCGTGTTAGGCAGAAAAATAGATGTAAATACTTCTGTCCCCCCAAAAAATTGAGAAAAGTATTCAAGGTGTGATACCTTTATTGGCTAACCAGAGAAATTATATTTGCAAGCAAGCTTTCAGGGCTCAGAAGGCCCCTTCATCTGGCTAGATTACAAGTGAATTTTAGCCTGATGAAGGGGCCTTCTGAGCCCTGAAAGCTTGTTTGCAAATATAATTTCTCTGGTTAGCCAATAAAGGTATCACACCTTGAATACTTTTCTCAATTTTTTGGGGGGACATAAGTATTTACATCTTGCTTCTTGGCTGTACTTTTTGTTGTCACTTCTTGGTATTGCTGTGTGACCTTTTCTTCTTTGCTTGCTGGTAGAGATATCGACGTAGCCTGTTGTTCACCTACAGAATCTTGTTCCAACTTCTTGTTCCATGGCCATCCACTGGAAGGATGGAAGAGAAGACCACCTGCGCTCCCAGTTCTTTCACTTTCTTACCTAAGTTTTCAAAGTCACTGCAGATGGTTTCCAGATTGTTTCTCTCAGTGTCATTTGTCCCCATATGTAGTAGCAGGATAGGGTAGTCATCTGTAGGTCGGAAGAGTCCTGATATCCTGTCAGACATATCTTTAATTTTTGCACCTGTAAGACAGCACATTTCTCTTGAGGTTATATCTGGTCTGCAGATAGTGGCCTCTGTTCCTCGCAACAGGGAATCCCCCATGACCATAACTCTGTTTCTTCTTCACAACATTTTTCTTTCTCCATCCAGGACGACTCTGAGGGTGTACAAGGTTGTTGTTTGTGGGCAAAGACTTATCCTGATGTATTTGTTCATCGTTCTCCTGCGTAAGAGCCTGGTAATGGTTCCTGAGCAGTATGGGTGCTGACTGCCTCTTTATCCTCCTGCTTCTCTGGGTCATATGCTTCCATTCCTCTGTTTCTTCAGGTGCACTTCGAATTTCTTCTCTTTCTGTAACATGAAGAGATAATACTGCTCTCTCTAAGAACTCTTCACCTTTTTTAATGATCTTCAATGTAGCTAACCTCTCTTCTAGATTTTGCAACTTTTCCTCCCAACAAGAACACAAGCTTGCATTTCTGGCATGTGAATTTTGGCTTTTCCACTGGTAAGTCTGTGAACATGTAGCAAGAAATGCAGCTCACCAAATGACTACTGGCCTCTTCCATGTTCTTATTGTTAAAGAGATATCAAAGCGGTGAAAAATGTGCCAAAATTTGCGCTCTGGTAGGCGCGTGGTTTACCGATTTCCTCCTTTCAGCTGCAACGATCAAAATCCAGTGTTCTTTGAGCTCGCGTAGACTCTTCACTTATCCCAGAAGGCACTGGGAATATGCAAATTCCTGCATATTTTTTATTTTTCTTCAGACTTTGGGATATCTAATATAGATTAAGTTTTAATATAAGAATATAGTGGTTTTAGAATTTGGATTCTAGTTTTCCTTAAGCAAAATAGTGGTTCAATATTTCTGGTGTAAGAAACACCATGACTATTGATGAAATTAAAAGGCGGGCTTAGCCACACCTCATTCCAACTCCTCCCCAGCTCTGCCCAGCTTGGTGAAATTTCTTGAAATTGTCATTGAAACACCAAGAGCTGCAACATTTTTGTGCAACTCTGCATTACGCAATCATGTTGTGACTTTTTTTCAAAGAGTTCTGTAAACACTTTGATGAATCAGCACTTACCATATATACTTGTGTGTAAGCCGAGCTTTTCAGCCCATTTTCTTGGGCTGAAAGTCGCCCTCTCAGCTTATACTCGGGTCATATAGCTGGGGGTCGGCGGGGGAGGGGGAGTGGTGGTGTCAGAGATCATACTTACCTGTCCTGCCGTGGTCTCTGCAGCCTCGCTTCTCCACTGTCTCCCTTCCTGTCTTCAGCGGTCACGTGGTACCGCTCATTACACTCATGAATATACGCATATTCATGAGTGTAATGAGTGGTACCACGTGACCGCTGAAGACAGGAAGGGAGACAGTGGAGAATCGAGGCTGCAGAGACCACGGCAGGACAGGTAAGTATAGTGATATTCACCTGTCCCCCGGTCCATCGCTGCTCACCGCTGTCTCTGCTGCATCCTGTGTCAGTGACGTTTAGCCAGCAGGGGGCGCGGTGACGTGGTTAGTGCGTGTCACCCCTCTGCTGGCTGAACAGTCACTGACACAAGAAGCGGCAGACAGTGGCTATGGACCCAGGAGAGGTGAGTATGGCATTTTTTTGCAGCATATGGGGGCATATTCTACGGAGCAGCATATGGGGGCATAGTCTATGGAGCAGCATATGGGGCATAGTCTATGGAGCAGCATATGGGGGCATAGTCTATGGGGCAGCATATGGGGGCATAGTCTATGGAGAAGCAGATGGGGCATAATCTATGGAGCTGCATATGGGGGCATATTCTATGGAGCAGCATATGGGGGCATAATCTATGGAGAAGCATATGGGGGCATAATGTATGGAGCAGCATATGGGGGCATAGTCTATGAAGCAGCATATGGGGGCATAAACTATGGAGCAGCATATGGGGGCATATTCTATGGAGAACCTTATGGGGGCATATTCTATGGAGAAGCATATGGGGGCATAATCTATGGAGCAGCATATGGGGGCATATTCTATGGAGCAGCATATGGGGGCATAATCTATGGAGTAGCATATGGGGGCATATTCTATGGAGCAGCATATGGGGGCATAATCTATGGAGTAGCATATGGGGGCATATTCTATGGAGCAGCATATGGGGGCATAAACAATGGAGCAGCATATGGGGGCATAGTCTAAGGATTCCATTTTCCACCCTTGGCTTATACACGAGTCAATAAGTTTTCCCAGTTTTTTGTGGCAAAATTAGGGGGTCGGCTTGTACACGAGTATATAGGGTAATCTTCACCTATAACACTAAAAAGCTTCTCAGATCATTGAACAATGTCAAATTAGAGACACACCTAATTACAAAGAGGCACACCCTATCAGAAAATTATCCAAGAGCAAAAAATGTCTAATCTAGACTTGCACAGATTTTCTTATTTATACATGGATGAGATTCAGAAAAGAAAGATCAAAAATTCCTCTTTCTGTTCTGCTAATCTAAAACAGGATTTGGTTGCTAAAAGCGTATTTGCATGCTTTTATGTTCTCTAGCATTTTTAAACTCAGGTTTACAGATAATGCACTTATATTGCTGTAAATGTAAATTTATCTATTTTTTTAAAGGATCTACTATACATATGTAATAGGCAACTTCAGGGATCAAAATAATAATGTATTTTATGACAAACGTAAATTCAAAATGCTACATATGAATCCTTAATAAATTAGAAAACAGTCAGCAAATTACTATGTCGGTTTTCTGCCCAATCTTCTTAGTTTCTAGATACAGTAATTCTTCCACTTTAGTATCATGGCTTCCATTCAAACAAGTCCTAAAGGATTCCGACAGATCCCAATGAACAGTCACTGACAGTCTTTTTGTTTCTTTTCACGTAAAGAATAGCAACAAATACAAAACAGAAAGTCAGTGGAATAAAATATAAGGATAGTGTAAATAGAACATAAACTGGCTCTCCAAACACATAATATTAATGATCTCTTTGTGGGATAAGCTATCAAAATCAGATCGGTGAAGGACCGGTCTGACACTTGACACTCTCCGATTAACTATTATTAGCTCCACCGACAGCGAGATGTAAAAATTAAACAGGACCACATTGAGCAGCTACATTCAATGTGTAGTGGAGGCTGCAGGGTACTTCAGAACAGATTATATTCTCTTAAATAGCAGCTATTCTGCATCACCCGGAAGTGGCCTCTACACATTGAACAGAGCTGGGCAGTATAGCTCTGTTCAATGATTATATCCGGCCACTGCCGAAACTGGTAGCATCTAGTCAGTGGGGGTCTTGAACTACAACCTAACTGATGAAGAAGAACCCCTTTAACACAGTAACCTTCATCTAGAGCATAAAACCTTGCACGCACAGTATTTAGTTCGTAGTGATCATAGAATTTTTTGGTCCTATGTCATTAGAACAAAAGCAAACAAGCAATTATAGTGGCTTCATAAAAAATAAAGTAAAAGATTTTGCAGTGACAGGAGGTATGCAAAAGCTAATGCAAAACATTAGCACGCCAAAATGAGTCCACCTACGCTGTCGTTAAAACACCAGAGCCAAACAGTGGACAAAAGTTTTAGATGGCCAGCAGTTGCAGCAAATATGGATTATTGTGTTAGCATTGTGAGCTATTTACAATATGAAGTTGCTCTCTCAGGAATACTGATTACAATCAGAACCAGATGTGCTTTCCATGGTCAGATTGAAAGCGGCTAAAAAAGATAAACAACTAGAAATCAGTTCAAAGAAAATAGATGCCAAGGGGTGTTTCTAGAAATTAAAATATCTTTGTGTGCATGTTGTGTATAGTTAGGGAAATAATCTTAGAATAGACAAAAGTCAAAAGACTGAAGGACCACCAAGGTGTCTCCATGCTTGAATATTTGCTAGGTAACGTCAGGGATTTGTTCACTGTTTCTTTTATATGGTACTGCTGATTACAATGATAGAAATAGGTACTATCACTACCAGTAAGGCTATTCAAAAGAAGCGTTTTTGCTGTATTTTTTTTTTTGTAGCCAAACCTTGCTCTCTTGGCTGTAAAAACACTGTGTTCAAAAGGTTTTGTGGCATACTTGCCGCGTTTTAGGGGAAAGATTACTTGTGTGCTTTGTCCACAGTACCCGTTTAATAAAATTAGTTTTCTTCACCAAAAACACTATAAAAATCAGTGAAAACACATTTCTTGAAGCGTTTTTTCACTTCATGCTTTCTAAGGGAGAGAAAACACGGCAAAAATGCTGAAAGAATTGACATGCTACGGATTTTAAAAATGTTGCAGTTTTCAAATTCAGTCAACAAAAAAAGAAGTGTGTGCATGAGATTTCTGAACTCTCATCTGTTTTTTCTGTATAAATTCTATCTGTGTCTTTCATGGATAGAACTTGTACCTTGACTATGTTCCCATAATGAGTATTTGGTTAGCTTTTGATGTTGCAGATTTTCTGCAGCATTTCTGCTCCTTTTAGCATTTTCAAAACTATTTTTATCTATTTTTGACATGTCATGCTTTCAATAACTTCTATAAATCTCTTCCACTTTATTTGAACAGTAAGACGCTGCATTTTGGATGCATAGAAAATATGCAACATCAAAAATTCACCAAAACTCATCTTGGGGACTTAATTTTTTAATCCATGGGGCTGTTATCCGAGCATGCTAGCGTGGTAACCGAGTGTCTTCAGCATGCTTGAAAAATATGTTCGAGCCCACGCGGCTGCATGTTTTGAGGTTGTGCAACAGCCGCAAAACAGGCAGAGATTATCTGTATGTTAAACAATCCATGCATATTTTGCGGCTGTTGAAAAGCCACAAGAACAGCAGGCTCTGGGATTCAAACACATTATTCGAGCACGCCGAAGACACTCGGTTAGAACATGGGCATGCTCAAGTAACACCTTATCCGAGCAAGTTCACTCATCACTCGTCCTCACCAAAACACAGAGACAAGACTGACTTTTATCCATATCAAAGGTCAAACTCGCTAATGCAAGTCTGTGGACTGTGAAAAACAACGGACTGCACTTAGATGCCATCCAATTTAAAATATTTGTTTAAGGAGAAGCTTAAAGGAATTTTCTCATAAACAAAACAAAAGTTCATTTTAATCAATAGATCTTGGAATAATAATAAGTTGCACAATTGGATGTGTTTAAATAAAATGTTCCTGTGCTGAGATAATCTTATAAATGTGCCCCTGCTGTGTACTGTGTAATGGCTGTGTCTGACCGTGCAGGAACATGGTCTTATCATACCACATCTCCTCAGCAGGAGGCGAGAAAAAAAAAAAAGTGTATAAACATTACACCACGGGATTGAAAATGATTCTTTTTTTTTTTAAATAAAACATTGTTTAAAAACAGGCAGGGAAATGATTCCTGCCACAAAAAGAATCAGCTGCGATCCCGGGCTGTCCTGTCTGTATTCTTTCTTTCTCCTCCCCTGACCAGGAGACGATCAGACCATGTCCCTGTACGATCAGACACGGCCATTACACAGTACACAGCAGGGACACATTTATAAGATTATCTCAGCACAGGAACATTTTATTTAAACATCCAATTGTGGAAGTTGTTGTTATTCCAAAAACTATTGATAAAATTGAGCTTTTGTTTGAGGGAAAACCCCTTTAGGAAATGTCTCTTTCACAAAAATAATTTTTGAAACATGACCACAATTAAACATAGAGGTAGAAAAATTGTTCCAAAACTGTATTGCATTTGTTAATGAACAAATAATTATTGGACTTTAACCCCTTAACCCCCAAGGGTGGTTTGCACGTTCATGACCGGGCCAATTTTTACAATTCTGACCACTGTCCCTTTATGAGGTAATAACTCTGAAATGCTTCCATGGATCCTGGTGATTCTAACATTGTTTTCTCGTGACATATTGTACTTCATGTTAGTGGTAAAATTTCATTCAAATAACTTGTGTTTATTTGTGAAAAAAATGGAAATTTGGTGAAAATTTGTAAAATTTCGCAATTTTCCAACTTTGAATTTTTATGCCCTTAAATCACAGAGATACGGCACGCAAAAAACCTTAAAGTAACATTTCCCACATGTTTACTTTACATCAGCACAATTTTGGAACCAAAATTTTTTTTGATAGGAAGTTAAAAGTTGACCAGCGATTTCTCATTTTTGCAACACCATTTTATTTTTACGGACCACATCACATTTGAAGCCACTTTGAGGGGGTCTATATGATAAAAGATACCCAAAAGTGACACCATTCTAAAAACTGCACCCCTTAAGATGCTCAAAACCACATTGACGCCCTTCTCTCACAACGGGGGGTTACGCCCACACAGCATATAAGGCAGTCATTTGTATAGACCGATCACAAATCTGTACTGTAACCTGAAGAAGAGGTGTGGTTTGTCACCTCGAAACGCGTAGTTTCTGTAGTACATATAATAAAGAACTTGAAAGATTTATATGGATTTCTGAAGAATTCTTATCACTAAAGCAGCGCGGATGCTCAGAAGTGCTTTTCTTGGATCCTCAACTTACAAAACCACATTCAAGAAGTTTATTAACCCTTTAGGTGCGTCACAGGAATTTTTTGAATATTTAAAAAAAAAATGAACATTTAACTTTTTTTCACAAAAAAAATACTTCAGGTTCAATTTTTTTTATTTTACCAAGGGTAACAGGAGAAATTGGACTGCAAAAGTTATTGTGCAGTTTGTCCTGAGTACGCTGATACCTGATATGTGGGGAGAACCACTGTTTCGGCGCATGGCAGTGCTCAGAAGGGAAGGAGCACCGTTTGACTTTTTCAATGCAAAATTGGCTGGAATTCAGATCGGACGCCATGTCACGTTTGGAGAGTCCCTGATGTACCTAAACAGTGGAAACCCCCCACAAGTGACAACTTTTTGGAAACTAGACCCCCCAAGGAACTTATCTAGATATGTGGTGAGAAATTTTAACCCACAAGGGCTTCACAGAAGTTCATAACGTACAGCGGTACAATTAAAAAAATGATATTTTTTCCACAAAAATGATCTTTTCACCCCCAATTTTTATTTTCCCAAGAGTAACAGGACCCTAAAAGTTATTGTGCAATTTGTCCTGAGTACGCTGATACCCCATATGTGGGTGTAAACGACTATTTGGGCGCATGGCAGAGCTTAGAAGGGAAGCAGCGCCATTTGACTTTTTTGGCTGGAATTGAGATCGGACACCACGTCGAGATTGGAAAACCCCTGATGTACCAAAACAGTGGAAATCCCCCACAAATGGCACCATTTTGGAAACTAGACCCCCCCAAGGAACTTATCTAGATGTGTGGTGAGCACTTTGAACCCCCAAGGGCTTCACAGAAGTTTATAACGTACAGCCGTACAATTAAAAAATCATATTTTTTCCACAAAAATGATTTCTTCACCCTCAATTCTTATTTTTCCAAGGGTAACGGGACCCTAAAAGTTATTGTGCAATTTGTCCTGAGTATGCTGATACCCCACATGTGGGGGTAAACCACTATTTGAGCGCATGACAGAGCTCGGAAGGGAAGCAGTGCCATTTGACGTTTTTGGCTGGAATTGAGATCGGACACCATGCCGTGTTTGGAAAGCCCTTGATGTACCAAAACAGTGAAAACCCCCCAGAAATGACACCATTTTGGAAACTAGACCCCCCCAAGGAACTTATCTAGATGTGTGGTGAGCACTTTGAACCCCCCAGTGCTTCACAGAAGTTTATAACGCCCGGGCATGAAAATAAAAAAATCGTGTTTTTTAAACAAACATGATCTTTTAGTCACCAATTTTTTTATTTTCCCAAGGGTACCAGGAGAAATTGGACCCCAAAAGTTGTTGTCCAATTTGTCCTGAGTACGCTGATACCCCATATGTGTGAGAAAACTACTGTATGGGCACACGTCAGGGCTCGGAAGGGAAGTAGATGTGTGGTGAGCACTTTGAACCCCCCAGTGCTTCACAGAAGTTTATAACGCCCGGGCATGAAAATAAAAAAATCGTGTTTTTTCCACAAACATGATCTTTTAGTCCCCAATTTTTTTATTTTCCCAAGGGTAATAGGAGAATTTGGACCCCAAAAGTTGTTGTCCAATTTTTCCTGAGTATGGCGACACGTCGGAGCTTGGAAGGGAAGTAGTGACGTTTTGGAATGCAGACTTTGATGGAATGATCTGCGGGTGTCATGTTGCTTTTGGAGAGCCCCTGATGTACCTAAACGGTGTAAACCCCCAACAAGTGACCCCATTTTGGAAACTAGACCCCCCAAGGAACTTATCTAGATGTGTGGTGAGCACTTTGAACCCCCAAGTGCTTCACAGAAGTTTATAACGCCCGGGCGTGAAAATAAAAAAATCATTTTTTTCCACAAAAATGATATTTTTGCCCCCAATTTTTTATTTTCCTAAGGGTAACAGAAGTAATTAGACCCCAAAAGTTGTTTTGCAATTTGTCCTGAGTAGACTGATGCCCCATATGTGGGAGTAAAACACTGTTTGGGCGCATGGCAGAGCTTGGAAGGGAAGGAGCACCATTTGACTTTTTCAACACAGAATTGGCTGGAATTGAGATCAGACGCCATGTTGCATTTGGAGAGCACCTGATGTGCCCAAACAGTGGAAACCCCCCAATTATAACTCCAACCCTAACCCCAACGCACCCCTAACCCTAATCTCAGCCCTAACTCTAGCCCTAGCCCTAACCCTAGCCCTAGCCCTAACCCTAGCCCTAACCATAACCCTAGCCCTAACCCTAGCCCTAATGGGAAAATGGAAATAAATACATTTTCTTTTAATTTTATTATTTTTCCCTAACTAAGGGGGTGATAACGGGGGGGTTTGATTTACTATTTATGGCAGTTTTTATGTTTGTCAGCTGTCGCACGCTAAAAGACGCTTTTTATTGTAAAAATAGGTTTTGCATCACCACATATTGAGAGCTATAATTTTTCCATATTTTGACCCACAGGGTCTTATTTTTTGTGGGACGAGTTGACGTTTTTATTGGTATCATTTTCGGGCACGTGACATCTTTTGATCGCTTTTCATTCCGATTTTTGGGACGCAGAATGAACAAAAACCAGCGTTTCATGAATTTGTTTTGAGGGGTGCGTTTACACCGTTCCGCGTGTGGTGAGATTGATAAGACGGTTTTATTCTTCGGGTCGGTATGGTTACAGCGATACCTCATTTAGGTCTTTTTTATGTTTTGGCGCTTTTATGCAATAAAAACAATTTTATATAAAAAATAATTATTTTTGCATCGCTTTATTCTGCGAGCTATAACTTTTTTATTTTTTTGCTGATGATGCTGTATGGCAGCTCGTTTTTAGCGGGACAAGATGACATTTTCAGCGGTACCGGGGATATTTATATGCGTCTTTTTGATCACGCGTTATTGCACTTTTTGTTCGGCGGTATGAGTATAAATAATTTTTTGCTTCGTTTTTTATTTTTATTTTTTAAGGGGTTCGCTAAAGGAGTTAACTAATGGGACAGTTTAATAGGGCGGGTCGTTACGGACATGGCGATACCAAATATGTGTACTTTTATTGTTTTTGTTTTTTTATTTCCAAAAAATGAATTTATTATGGAACATTTTTTTTTTACATTTATTTAGCGATTTTTAAAAAATTATTTTTACACTTTTTTTTTTACTTTATTACATTGTCCCAGGGGGGACATAACTGTCATGTGACAGATCGCTGATCTGTCACATCACAGATCACTGTGACAGATCAACGATCTGTCACAGGCACTGCACTTGGCTTCGCCATCTTGGATTCGGGGACCTGCAGGGATGGAGCCCCCCGCAGCAGCGCTGCACATTGCGCTGCTGTGGGGGGCTCAGGGAAGCATGGAGGAAACCCCCTCCCTGCCGATGCTTCCCTTTAACTCCCGCTACACCGCGATCGTGTTTGATCGTGGTGTGCAAGGGGTTAACGTGTCGGGGCGGTCCGTGACCACACCTGACACATTGTGCCGGGTGTCAGCTGTGGTAATCAGCTGACACCCGGCCGCGATCAGCGGCGCTCACCACGTGGGCGCCGCTGATCGCTGTGACGTACTGTCTCGTCCCTGGGGATTAAGTTCCAGGGCACATGGACAGGATAGTACGTCACGTGGCAGAAAGGGGTTAACAAATGATTGAATGAAATACAATTCCTTATCTTCTACCCTTTTATTAATGTTAAACATGTATTTGTTGTATGTTTACATGTTTATTTTTTTCCATGAGAAAAAAGCTTCAATAAAAATAAATTAAAAAAATGAAATGTACTTTGGTCACGGACTGGCTCCCAATGTGACCTCCAAAAGTGGTGAAGCTCTTAGCGCCAAAAGTCTGGATCTTTTGTACTTGAATTAAATGGAGAGGTATGTTGTTTTAATAACCATACTGCTGATGAAGCTTCTTACGCCAAGCATGAGGATAAGACAAAAGTAATTTTATTTGCGTGTTTCAAGACTGGACCAGTTCCATTTTCAAAACCAACTACATAAAGGGGTTAACTGACATGAGGGGGTTTAAATATTTAACAGTGGTGCCAAGGCACCTAAAACACGTCCATCATGGTGTGTCAAGGGTGTGCTTACAAGATAATAAAAAAGTTTCAAAAGATGAAAGTTACATAACATTCATTAATGACAATAAAACAGCAATGCAGGAACAACATCATAAACAGGTAAATGTAGTTAAATATGAAAATTGAGAGTTATATAAGAAATATGTTTAAAAGAACATTTAATATGTTGAAAGAAAGAGGGCTTTGAACACCGGAACAAGTGGATATGCTGTCATATGTTTGCAGGAGACGGCAGAAATGGCTGGTTGCCTAGATTAGCCCTGATTCAATGGGGTAGCTTGGGAACTCAGAGAAAGGACATCCTTCCATCCTGCAGGGGCCAGTAAAACAGCGGCCATCCAGCTAGTGGAATTCAGGGAAAGGACAGCCTTCCATCCAGCTTGCAGGAACTAGTGAAACTGCACCCATCCACCTAGTGAGATTTAAGTCACCGGCTACACAGAGACTAAGTACAGCTACAGCAATCTCTGCACAGCCAAGCATTCCCCCAAGACACCATGTCCCACAAATCACACAGGACAAAAGCTGTTACTTCCTTTTCCTCAAAGACTATATCTATCAGCAGTGCGATCACCATTGCCCGTGCAAATGGTGAAGCCCCCAAAATACGAGCGAGCTTTGCTGTAGAAGAGATGGAACTTAAATTAGAGAAAGTACGTCTAGAAGACCAAGGGAGAAGGTCACGCATAGAGAGAGATCATCAAGAGAGAAGGATGCAGTTAGAGAAAGCACGCCTAGAAGATCAAGAGAGAAGGTCACGCATAGAGAGAGAATCAAGAGAGAAGGTTACGCTTAGAAAGAGATGAGCAAGAGCGAAAGATGCAGTTAGAGAAGGCACGCGTGGATGCCGCCTTAGAGAGGCTAGCAGCAAAAAGAGAAGCTACCGCAGCCCTAGCTGAAGCAAAATCGCTAGAAGCCGCACAAAACCCTGAGCAGCATAGCCGAAGCAGTACGTCAAGTCTGAAATTGCCACTGCATGATTCGCCCCAACGCATATCTCAGTATGTTAATGAACTTTCTGATCCAAATTATAACCAAGAACATGACACATCCAGTGAAGTCAGTGAGAGTCATCATGAGGCTCAGCTCCAGGAAAAAGTGGAGAAAAACAATTCTGCTAATGACTATCTTGCCCCTCGCCAGGTAACCAATGTGAATCACCTTGCTGACACACCGCACGTCAAACCAAAGCAATATGACACTGGCTGGTGACACCCTGAGGATACTAACAGGTATGAACACATCTCACATCACTATCAGGGTGACCCATCACCAGTATACTCTGCTGACAACCGGTTCACAACAAAATTTGCTAAGTTATTCACACAACATGAACTGGTTGCCAAGGGACTCATGAAATTTACTGACCAAGAGGAAGGTTACAGAGCTTGGAAAACTTCCTTCCAAAATGTCACTAGAGACTTGGGGCTACAACACAGGGAAGAGATAGAACTCTTAGTCAAATACCTGGGAGAAGAGTCAGTCAAACACGCAGTAAGGATCAGAGACATTAATATAAATCACCCTGAGATCAGCCTCAAAGAGATCTGGAAGAGGCTAGATGAGTGTTATGGCTCAGCAGAGGTAATAGAGAGAGCCTTGTTCAAAAGAATTGATGACTTTCCTAAAATATCTAACAAAGGTCTCCAGAAACTTAGAGAACTGAGTGACCTGCTAAAGCAAGTCCTAGTTGCCAAATGTGAAGGTGACCTACAAGGACTTGCATTCCTTGACACAGCCAAAGGTGTTTACTAGAGATGAGCGACTTTGCCTTTTTTCGGGTCGAGTCGGGTTTCATGAAACCCAACTTTCGCAAAAGTCGGGTCGAACGAAATCGGCCGATTTTTGTGAAAAGTCAAAGGCCGACTGAAAAACGAAACCCAATGCAAGTCAATGGGGAAGCAAAGTCGGCAGGGAGTGGAGGACAGGAAACACACCTACAGTGCCCTTTTGAATGCCAAAAACATCAATTCTTATTACTGAAGCATTTCAACCTTAATTTACTTCATAAAACTAGTTACGCATTGAAAAATGGGGGTTATTTGGCTAAATTTGTGGGGGGTAGGGCTGGCTCCAGGTTCTCATGTGCCCTGGGCCAAAGAGCGCCCCTTTAACACATAGCACAACTCATGATTCTCCGATACGGCAGAAAAATAGCGGTATAGTACAATGAAAAATACTTCACTTTTTACATCTCATGACTGATATCCATTTTAAATTCTCCAATAGCTCCAAAAACGGACAGTATATTACTCCATACAGTATTATGGCCACCGCATAGTGCGCTATACAGAGTAATGAGGCCCATATATTTCTCCATACAGAATCATTGGTCCCATATAATGTTTGAAACAGTATATGATGAGCTCCACATAATGCTACAGTATTTGTTGGTCCCCAAGGATGAAGCTGCACAGTCTTGTGGGTCCAAATACTCGTAATGCTCCATATATAATGAGCCCCATTTCTAATGCTCTAGTGTATAATGGGCCCTGTAAATGCTGCTCCAGTGTCTGATGTCCTCCTTTGGAATGCTCCAGTGTATGGTGGGCCCCATATATCATTCTCCAGAGTATAGTGCTCCCCAAAAATTGCTGTCCCAAAATTGAAAACAATTAAATAAGTCTCCTCAAATAAGTCTCCTCGCTAGGGAATCCCTGTACTAGTCTGGGCGTACAGATGTGATGTCATTGCGCTCTCTGATCAGAATATCACTGTCAGGAAATGCGGAAGACGTTATGGCGGTGGAGCAGGGAGAGGTAAGTATTTCAACTTTGCAAGTGCTGTGATCCTGAGCAAGCAGGGGGGGCACTGGTTGGCAACGGCACTGGCACAGGGCCCCTCATAGTACGGCGGTGTGTCTGACAGCGGGTGGGCCAAACCTGCACTTTCATCTGCACCTTCATCTTTGTCACCGTGTAAGGTGGTACAGTATATGGGAAGGGTAACCTGAGTTTCATCAGGGTCAGATTCTGGCTGTGTAGAGTGCCAAGGGAATGTAATGGTCTGGGTCAATGTACCAGCAGAATCATCTAGCAGTGGCTGGGCATCAGTGCACTTGTGGCGCCCCCAGGAGTACGGTCGCCACAGTGGCATTACCTTCCTCCTAGGGAGTGTGATGTCATGTTTGGGAGCAACGAAGGATCTCTCTAGCAGTTAAACCAACACACAACACATTTCCCACTCCAGGCCAGCAGTGAGACCTCTGAACCTGACTGCTGAGGAGCTGCTCTCTGTGGTCGGGAGGAGGTAAGTTAGGGCAGTCTGTGAAGGGAAGGGGAAGTGTGTGGACGTGAGAAGGGGAGCTGGAGGATGAGCAGAGTTAAGGCTCACTCCTAGCTGGAGCGCATGGTCCGGATTCCGGTCTCTGAGTTTGTAGGAACACTGACGTTCCTGCAGCCGAAACCGGAGGAAGTAGCAGTTGTAAATGCTCTGTACCCAACTAAGGCACGGAGGCCCCAGCAGCTACGTGTGGGAACCAGAAGGAAAAGGCTATGGCTGCCTGCCATATGAGAGAGTTCCAAAACAGGGTCAACAGGGGGAACTTCATTGAACTCAGCACTGCGAGTACCTCAGATAAGCGCTAGAACAGAGGCCACACTACCTATCTGCAGAGAGAGAATTCCAAATTGGCTTCCAGGCTGACCAACTCCTTCTCCATCTGTACTCTGGTTCCTGGACGGCACTTACCAAGTACAGGTAAAGGAACTGCACGACTGTGTCTGTCATCTTTCTCCTGCGCCTG
Organism: Dendrobates tinctorius; assembly: GCF_039654945.1. Lineage (NCBI taxonomy): Eukaryota > Metazoa > Chordata > Amphibia > Anura > Dendrobatidae > Dendrobates > Dendrobates tinctorius. Next base: position 21,474,015 of record NW_027361690.1, read on the forward strand.
GCACACGGCTCTGCTACATCCTGCACTGCACACTATCTACCAACTCTTTCATCTGCCCTGCGACTACAGCCCTACCTGTGCAGGGCTTCTACATCTTAGCTGCACCACAACATCTGTCCCAGAGAAGCGACACTGCAGCGCTGGTCAATCTAATCAGAAACCACAAGTGGAGTCACGTATCATTCGCCTATAAACGTAATTCACCCCTTTGCATGGACGCCCAGGGCCACGGAACGGGTCACCACCACCGTGACACATCCCTGTGAGACATCGGCCCAGTACCGATTAACCCCACTGCCCTGGTTGGCCACCCACACTCCATGTCAGATTCATCTTGGACTGGGGAATTCACGATCTGACTTGATAACCCAGGCATGGTATGATAGAAAGAGCTACATGGACTAATGTGAAGTGTGGCCTGCTGCATTATTCACTTTGGGTGGGGGTGCAGGACACAAGGAAAGGGGTTCTTCCTGACCAGGAGCCAGCACTTGACGACTCAGTGCTTGCATTTTTTTGAAACTTCAGAAGAGGAGGGCATATTTGCTGGAGTCTGTTTCGGCAATGTAAGCCAAAACCAGTTCCTCATGCTCCGGCTTTAAAAGCGGTTAACCTTCTCCCAGAAAAGGTAGCCTTCCTGGCGTTCCGGAGCCAGACCATGATGCAGGCTCAACACCTCCTGCCTTAGCTGCTATTGTGCTTTTGCCACTACCAGCAGATGTACCACCACCATCAGCACCAGCTGGCCCCCACACGCCCACGTCCGCGGCCTCTTCCACCAAACTTCAAAATTTAGCACAAAATAGACACAAAATAACATCAGATATATGGCACTGTATCAGAAGCGTACAGCTCTATTCAGTCAAAGGATAATTGTCAATTTCCATATATATTCCATCAGTCACACAGAGAAGCTCACAGGCTCAGTATGGATTAGGCAAGAATATAAGAAGTAGACAAAGTGTACAGTATCATCAGATAGCAGGTATATATAGCATAGTTTAAACATTAACAATGTACATCTATATATCAGGAGTAGTGTTGAGCCACCCCGCTAGTGTTTTGGTTCGTCGCACAGGAGGCAAGTTCGTTGAATGTTCGTCGAACCACATTGAAAACAATGGCAGGCAAACACAAACACATTCAAACACATAGAAAACAATTACAAAACACCTTAAAAGGTGTCCCAAAGCCGAAAAAATGCTCAGAAGACAAAAATTAACATATGGAAAAGGGCAACTACATTTAGAAAAGAGGTGGAGGAGAAAAAGGAGAAGGTGGAGAAGACACAGATATATGCTTGTCATGCCCTTATGAAGTCAAGAAAGGCTGGAATTAAAAATGTAAAATACAAACCAAAAAAAAAAAATTCTGAAATCGAACATGATCATATACCGTCGGACTTCCCACCAATAAATTATGCCAACTGGCGATCAGGCGGCGTTATTCCCACGAACCTCCAAACAGCGTCCATGAAGGCAAAGTGTTTGCTTTCCGGGGGCAGTATGATTGCAAAGCTGAACCTTAAAGGAATGTCCAAAAGGGCACCACCAGGAGTGGAGCCTGCGGCTTAATTGGACTCCACCCGGGAAACCACAACCATGCCACCTCAAGAAAAGATGCACACATTGAAAGTTTTGTCGATTCTGTGTGTGGTGTGGTATGTCTGTTTGTAGTTGTGCTAGCAATTTGTCAGCTTTATTCCGTTAACGAACGAGACTCCGGGATGCCCCCACGGTACGCGTCAAGCTTACTAGAGGGATACGCGAGGCTCTGGCACACGAGATCGAGCAATAACAGGTCTATCATGGCCTTACATGTCTGGGGCTGCATGCGTGCTACACTGAAAGGACCAGCTTTTGTCGCTTACAGGTGCAGATAACCCGCTGAACACCATTAGTGATGGGGATCTGTGATTCCAATTATTCCCCGCGAACAATGATTTCCCAGTAAGTGCAGGTCAACCGCAATTCCTGAATTATGCCTAATAGGCATTCCTGAAAAAATGCAAAAAATTACGTGTCCAAACCACAGGTGCTGTAGCTTGCTTAACAGCTCGGCAGCCGTTCTCAGGCCCAGTATGGATTCGACAAGATTCTAGAAAGTTGATAAAGGGTACAGTTTCACCGGATAACACGTATATATAGCATAGTTTACACATTAAAAACCTATGTCTAAAGATCAGGAGGCAGGCTCAGATGGTCTCAGGCCCAGTATGGATTACACGTGATTGGACAAAGGTGACAAAGGTTACCGTATCACTGGATAACAGGTATGTATAGCATAGTTTACACATTAAAAATATATGTCTATAGATCAGGAGGCAGACTCAGACGTTCTCAGGTCCAGTATGGATTTGATCAGATTGTACAAAGTTGAGAAAGGGTACATTATCACTGGATAGCAGGTATATATAGCATAGTTTAAACATTTAAAATCTCCGTGTTCTCAGTATGGATTAGACAACAATCTAAAAAGTCGAAAAAAGGAAATGTATTTGAAGCGTACACCAGTATACACTTTTGGTGGTATCTTTTAATCTTCATATATATTTCTGTCTCAGTAAAACAGTTCAGACTCTCCGCAATAGGAAATGAGATGCATACAGTTACTGACATAAAGTCTAGTGATTGCAGAAATCTTGGAATTACTATTCACGGGAAAAACTTCCATCACAATTCTCAGAGGCGATGCTGACCCTCAATTAATTAGTGTATGGAGACAGCAAAAACCTTTCTTTGCGAAGAAAGTGATGCTGTATCGCAGTACCGTTGATCCCATCGCCGTTACTCATATCCATCCAATTTTGATCACAGGGAGAGATGTAAACATGGTGCTCACAGCCTATAATGATCTGTCACGTGACTGGAGTGCAAAACACAGAAGCCACAGGCCGTAGGCGATTCAATTGGATTGGCATGAGAGGGCACATTTAAAAATGTGCGCTGGAATGTCACACGTCTGTGGGTAGGAAAACTGTGAAAGCTGATGAGAAACCACCACTGCATCTCATTGTGAGTCGACAACCATAAGAAATGGAAGCCATTGATCATCTGAAGCTAGAGCTCGGCCAGTGGGACAGAGCATAGCTATGTCTTAACCATCATCTTCTATCAGTTCACCAAATTTGTAGCGGCAGTCCCAGTGAAGGATTTGCTATGAGGAGCAGGGAGAGGTAAACATTGCAAATGCTGGGACCCTGCTCAAGCAAGGGGGGCCTACTCGTGGGCGTCGGTACTGGCACTGGGCCCCTCATAGTACGGCGGTGTGTCTGACGGCGGGTGTGCACCCCCACCATCAGAGACACTTGATTGCACTGTGAGGGACCAGGTGCCAGTGCCCGCGCCCAAGAGTCGGCCCACCCACCTGTCCAGAGCAACGGCACTCGCACAGTTGCGTGCGCTAGGTGGTGACCCCGGCCATGGGGGGAGGAGGCAGCCCAGTTAGGAAGGTTTACAAAATGGCATATGTTGATGTGGGACATTCACCTGCTGCTAAAGGCGAAATTGGTCAAGTCCCAGGAAAAGGAGGACCAAGGAAAGCCATTTTTCTGGCAACCTATGTGTCATTGGGTAAGGTGTGACAAAATCCTTGGAAACCCATGCATGGTTCATTTTAATGAAGGTTAGATCATCCACATTTTGGGTTGAGAGACGGATCCTTTTTTTGTCAGGATTGATCCAGCAGCACTGAAGACTCTTTCCGATAGCACACTTGCAGCTGGGCAAGTGAGCTCCTGTAAGGCATATTGTGCCAATTCAGGCCAGGTGTCCAGTTTAGCGGCCCAATAGTCAAATGGGAATGACCTGTGAGGGAGAACATCGATATGGAACGAGAAGTAGTTTGTAACTATAGTTGACAAGTGCTGTCTCCTGTCACTTTCAATCGATACAGTATTACTAGTCGTGTGAGCGGGACTTGAAAAATCAGTCCACAACATGGTCATGAAACCCCTGTCTCCAACACCACTTCTGATGTGTGCACCACCAACACCTCTTCCAAGTTGCCCCCGACCCCTACGGCTCATGTGAGAACCATCACCGCTGCTGTGTGCTGGGAATGCCTCAACCAACCGGTTAACCAGAGTTGCTTGTTTGTTAGCCAATATTAGGTCAAGGTTCTCCTGTGGCGTGATGTTTTGGAATTTGCCTTTATAGCGTGGATCCAGGATGCTGGCCAACCAGTAGTCGTCATCGTTCATCATTTTGGCAATGCGGGGGTCCCTTTTTAGGACTGCAAGGCATAATCTGACATGTGAGCCAATGTTCCCGTTGTCACTGATGCACTGCGAGTGCTGGGTGGAGGAGCACTTTCTGGCAAATCCACATCCCTCCAGTCACGCAAAAACCCTGTACCAGACCTTGCCATGCCAACATTTTCTCTTGCCCCACGAGAAGCATCCTCCTCCCCTAAATAATCATCCCCATCATCATCCTCCTCCTCTTCCTCTTCTTCCTCCACCTCATCCAGGAGAGTTCCCGGAGCAGACAATGGCTGACTGTCATCAAGGCTTCCCTCCTCCTCTTCCTCATCATCAACCTCGGCTGCAGACGCCTGCTCCTTAATGTGCGTCAAAGTTTGCATGAGCAGACGCATAAGTGGGATGCTCATGCTTATGATGGCGTCGTCTGCGCTTACCAGCCGTGTGCATTTCGAAAAACACTGAAGGACTTTACAGAGGTCTTTCAGCTTCGACCACTGCACACCTGTCAACTCCATGTCTGCCCTCAAAGTGCCTGCCCGTGTATCCTCCCACAAATGCATTACGGCCTGAATCTGTTCGCAGAGCCACTCAACCATGTGCAGGGTGGAGTTCCACCTTGTTGCAACGTCGATAATTAGGCGGTGCTTGGGAAGGTGGAGCAATCGCTGCAGCTTCTGCATACGACTGGAGTGTACCGGCGACCGGTGGATGTGCGAGCACAGATTTCGGACCTTCTGGAGCAGGCCTGTTAACTCTGGATAATTGTTGAGGAAGCACTGTACCACCAGGTTCAAGGTGTGAGCCAAGCAAGGTATGTGTCTGAGTTTTGAAAGGGGTATGGCTGCCACAAAATTCCGGCCGTTATCACTAACTACCTTGCCTGCCTCAAGATGTAGACTACCCAGCCATGACTCAGTTTGTCGCTGAAAGTAGTTGGCCAATAACTCCGCGGTGTGTCTGTCGCCCAAACACATAATCTTCAACACAGCCTGCTGACGCTTTCCACTAGCTGATCGATAGGGGGACACCTCGTGTGCAACACTGGCAGCTCGTGCGGCGAGCTTTCGCTTTTGGAGGAGGAGGAGAGTCGAACGCCTACAGCCAACTGTTTCCTATACCGTGGGCTAGGCAGCACTGTCCCACCACCGCTGTCCCCTGTGGACCCTGCATCCACCACATTAACCCAGTGCACAGTGATGGACACGTAACCGCCCTGGCCATGCCTACTGGACCATGCATCAGTTGTGAGGTGCACCTTTCCACTCACTGATTGCTTGAGTGCATGGACAATGCGGTCTTTCACATGAAGGTGGAGGGCTGGGATGGCTTTGCGAGAAAAGAAGTGGCGACTGGGTAGGTCATAGCGTGGTACTGCGTAGGCCATGAGTTCGCGGAAAGCTGCGCTTTCAACCAACCGATAGGGCATCATCTCTAACGAGATTAGTTTGGCAATGTGGGCATTCAAACCCAGTGTACACGGATGAGAGGATGAGTACTTTCTTGTCCTACTCATAGTCTCTGGTAGGGTGAACTAGACTTGAGAGCTGCATATGGTCGAACTAGCGGTGGACATGGCGGACTGAGAGAGGGTTGATGATGGTGATGGAGTTGGTGTTCTTTCTGATGGCTTAGATTCAGTCTTTCATTGCAATAACAGTGTTTTTCCCTGACTGATTTGCCCTTGCGACGAGAACTCAACATTTGCTGCTGGTGGTGTGCTAACCGGTGGGCTTACAGTGGGGGAAACAATGTAGTGTTGCTGACTACCTTCTTTGGGAGCAGTTGCACATGTGGTACGTGAGGTTTGGTAGTCCGTCCACGCTTGCAAGTGCATGGTGGTTAAATGTCTTAGCATGCAACTGGTATTCAAATTTCTCAGATTTTTCCCTCGGCTAAAGGTCTTTGCACACTTCTTACAGATAACCTTTGCCTGATCATTAGGATTTTGTTCAAAAAAGTGCCACACTGCACTCTTCCTACTATGGAAGACATTTTGAGGCCTTGCACGCTGTGCTATTTTGACCGTCTGGCCAAGCTGTCCTGCAACTCTTTTGGTTTTTGTAACCTGTTTTTGGACTGCTCCGGGCATGCCAGATAACAGCTGCTGTGATGTCGATGCCCGCTGCGGATGCTCCTCCTCCTCTTCTGAGCTTTTGGCAGCAGTACCCTCTTCCCCCAATGGATGCCAATCTGGGTCAACAACTGGGTCATCCATCACCTCCTCTTCAATGTCATGTGCACCTTCCTCTGTGTCACCGTGTATGGTGGTATAGTATGCAGGAAGGGGCATCTGAGTTTCATCAGGGTCAGATTCTGCCTCAGTACACTGCGAGGACAATGTAGTGCTCTGAGTGAATGTACCAGCAGAATCATCTATCAGTGGCTGTGCATCAGTGCACTCCATGTCAGATTCATCTTGGCCTGGGTAATTCACGATTTGACTTGATAACCCAGGCATGGTATGTGAAAACAGCTCCATGGAGAAATCTGTAGTGTGGCCTGCCGCATCCTTCAATTTTGGTTGGGGTGAAGGACACAAGGAAAGGTGTGGTTCATGACCATGAGCCTCCAATGAAGACTCAGTGCTTTTATTTTTTAAAACTTCAGAAGAGGAGGCAATAGAGCTGGAGGCTGAGTCAGCAATGTAAGCCAAAACTTGTTCTTGAAGCTCCGGCTTTAAAAGCGGTTTACCTACTCCCAGAAAAGGGAACCTTCGAGGCTTTGTGGAGCCAGACGATGGCGCAGGCTCAACACCTCCTGCATTAGGTGCTATTTTGTTTTTGCCACTATCAGCAGATCCACCACCAACACCAACACCATCAATACCAGCTGCCAACCCCCGCCCACTTCCACGGACTCTTCCACCACACTTCCTCATTTTTGGGGAAAATGTACCCAAAAAACCACCAACTATATGGTACTGTAAAACAAGGTACAAGGTGTATATAGTAGTGGGGAGAATTTGAATCTCTCTAGACTTCAGGACACAGTTGGATTCTGTCAGGCCCTGTTTATATTACATCGCAATGTGACAGGCAGATTCTGGATGGTGTAAGAAAGGTGTATAGAGGACTGGGGAGTATTTGAATCTCTCTAGACTTCAGGACACAGTTGGATTCTGTCACGCCCTGTTTATATTACACCGCAATGTGACAGACAGTTTCTGGATGGTGTAAGAAAGGTGTATAGAGGACTGGGGAGAACTTAATCTCTCTAGACTTCAGGACACAGTTGGATTCTGTCAGGCCCTGTTTATATTACACCGCAATGTGACAGGCAGATTCTGGATGGTGTAAGAAAGGTGTATAGAGGACTGGGGAGAATTTGAATCTCTCTAGACTTCAGGACACAGTTGGATTCTGTCAGGCCCTGTTTATATTACACCGCAATGTGACAGGCAGATGCTGGATGGTGTAAGAAAGGTGTATAGAGAACTGGGGAGAATTTGAATCTCTCTAGACTTCAGGACACAGTTGGATTCTGTCAGGCCCTGTTTATATTACACCACAATGTGACAGGCAGATTCTGGATGGTGTAAGAAAGGTGTATAGAGGACTGGGGAGAATTTGAATCTCTCTAGACTTCAGGACACAGTTGGATTCTGTCAGGCCCTGTTTATATTACACCGCAATGTGACAGGCAGAAATTGCCTAGTGTATGACAAACTACAAGGTGTATATAGAATAAGGCAGAATTGGAATCTCCCTAGAGTGTAGGTCTGTAAGAACGGACAAATTCCTCAGCTTTTCCTTACAGAGTCACACACTTAGATAGCTTCAATTTGGCCGTGATAACAGCCGTTACATGGTACTGTGAGAGGGGCGTACACGTACACCGCTGTACGGTGTATATAAAATTGTCAAGCTCCATGTTTTTGTATACGGACTGACACACACTGTCTCTCACTAGTTTTGAATGTAATCAAACAGCAAATATACTAAACTGTTTGAAAAACGGACAAAACTATAAGGTGTAGGTCTGTAAGAACGGACATACTCCTCGGCTTTTCCTTACAGAGTCACACACTTAGATAGCTTCAATTTGGCGGTGATAACAGCCGTTACACGGTACTGTGAGAGGAGCGTACACGTACACCGCTGTACGGTGTATGTAAAATTGTCAAGCTCCGTGTTTTAGTATACGGATTTACACACGCTGTCTCTCTCTAGTTTTGAATGTAATCAAACAGCAGATATACTAAACTGTTTGAAAAACGGACAAAACTACTGTATAAGGTGTAAGTCTGTAAGAACGGACAAACTCCTCGGCTTTTCCTTACAGAGTCACACACTTAGATAGCTTCAATTTGGCCATGATAACAGCCGTTACAAGGTACTGTGTGAAGAGCATACACCACTGTACGGTGTGTGAAAAAATGAACGCTCAGTACCTCACCAGGACAAAACAATAAAATTTGGATTGCTTTTAAAAAAGCAGTATGAACACCAGTGTGCACACAGCAATGCAGCTAGCCTTAAAAGGCAGGCTAATCACCACCAGTGATGCTGCACAAAAGCAAAAATCTTCACCTTTCACTGCACAGTAACTACAGTGAAAAGCGCTATCAGCAGAAGCAGTTTTTTTTTCTTTTTGCCTTCCTAACGCTCTCCCTACAGAATCAGCAGCAGCAGCTCTCCCTATTCTGAGATCAGCATGAGTAACATAGTGGTCGGCGTGCACGCCCTTTTATACCTCCTGTGACGCCCCACAAAGCAAGCCAATCACTTGCATGCCCTTCTCCAAGATGGTGGTGACCGCTGCCTATGTCATCACGTTGCCCATAGTGTCCGTTCTTCCTGATTGGCTGAAAAAGGGCGCTAAAGCATCTTTTGAAACGTGACTTTGGCGCTAAAGTCGCCGACCTCGTGGTCGACCTCACGCTAAGGAAGGGTTTCGTTTCATGAAACCCGACTTTTGCGAAAGTCGGCGACTTTTGAATTTTTTCGACCTGTTTCACTCAACTCTAGTGTTAACCCTGTAGTCCAAAAGTTGCCCTACTATCTACACGAGAGGTGGCTCACACATGGTTCCATGTACAAATACAAACACAGCATTCCATTACCTCACTTCTCCGTTTTTGTAGACTTTATACACAAACAAGCGACAATTACAAATGATCCCAGCTTTGACTTTGCAATGTCATATGCCACACTGTCACTAGCTGCAAATCCACGCAGAACATCTGTGGCAGTGCACAAGACTTATGTTTCTTCTCCAAGTTCCAATTACAGGTCTGCTGGCTGCTCCCAATCAGAGACAAATGTACAAGAACCTGACAATCAGTGCCCGCTCCATCAAAAGCCTCACCCTCTCCTGAAATGCAGAGCCTTCAGGGGAAAATCTATGCCAGATTGCAGAAGCTTCCTGAAAGAGAACGGTATCTGCTACAAGTGCTGCTCATCCACCACTCATCTCGCCAGGGATCGTAAGGTCAGTGTAAAATGCACAGAATGTGGAACCACAGATTATAACGCTGCTGGCCCAGCTCCATGGAGTGCACAAAACACGACAGCTGACAGTGAGCATGGCGGAGAGGAAAAGAACATTGATGCAGCTACACCAGAGATCACTTCACGATGTACTGAAGTCTGAAAAGGGACAATAGACAGTAGGTCCTGTTCAAAAATATGCCTCATCTGAGTGTACCCAAAGGGTCATAGAGACAAGTCTGTAAGACTGTATGCTATCTTAGATTATCAAAGTAATCGATCCTTGGTTAGATCAACATTCTTTGACCTATTCAACATCAAAGGACCAAGCACTCCCTACTCATTAAAGACATATGCAGGTACTGTGACAACAACAGGCAGGAAAGCTACTGACTACAAAATTGAGTCCTTAGACAGAAAATTCTGCCTACCACTACCTACAATTATCGAGTGTAACCAGATCCCAGACAATAGATCTGAAATACATATGCCAGATGTGGCAATCCATCACGCTCACTTGAAATGCATAGCACATAGAACTCGACCATCAGGCCCAGATATTACTGCTGTTGGGAAGAGATATCCTACAGGTTCATAAAGTGAGAAGTCATATCAATGGACTCCACAATGCTCCCTATGCCCAAATGCTAGACCTAGGATGGGTCATAATAGGAAACGTATGCTTGGGACATATGCACGCCCCATCTTCTGTGACAAGTATGCTAACAAATACATTGGAGGAAGGACACCCATCTCTGTTTCAAACTTGCAACAAAAAGTTCCATGTCAAGCAACTACCACACAGCATCCAACTATCCAATCATTTAATAGACTTTACTCAGTATGGTGTCAGGAAGCTATAAGGATCATTTGGGGTGCACAGTCTTCCAGAGAGCTAAGCAAGACAACCAAGTGGCAATGTCAGTAGAGGACAAGTTGTTCTTAGAGGTAATGGACAAGGGACTTGTAAAAGATGAGACCAACAGCTGGGTCGCACCGCTTCCCTTCAGAACCCACAGACCACGTCTACCAAACAACAGAAATAAAGCATTAAATGTTTCTCCTCTCTCAAACATAATCTGCAAAGGAAACCAGAGATGAGAGATCACTTTTTTTTCTTCATGTCAAAGATTTTTGAAAACTGCCTTGCAGAACTAACTCCCACTCTCAAAGACTCTGAAGAATGCTGGTTCCTACCCATGTTTGGAGTATACCACCCTAAGAAACCAGGCCAGATTAGATTGGAGTTTGACTCCAGTGCTAAGTTTGGTGATATTTCCCTGAATGATGTTCGACTAACAGGACCAGACCTCAATAACAAACTGCTGGGAGTACTTATGCACTTCCGTAAGGATTCCATTGCCTTCATCACTGACATCCAACAAATGTTCCATTGTTTCCTTGTGAGAGAGAGAAAGGAACTTCCTAAGATTCTTCTGGTACAGAGACAATGATCCAACTACAGAGGTCACAGAGTATCGCATGAGAGTGCACATCTTTGGCAATAGTCCTTCACCTGCAGTCGTGATTTATGGACTCAAAAGGTCGGCTCAAGAAGTAGAAACAGAATACGGATCAGATGTCAGACAATTCATAGAAAAGGACTTTTATGTTGATGACTGTCTGAAAGCCATGCCTTCAAATGAGACTGCCATCAGTCTTCTCAGGAGAGCCCAAGAGATACTTGCTTGCTCTAACCTCACAAAATAGCCTCAAACAGCCAAGAACTCATGGAAGCATTCCCTTCACAAGACTTATGTAACAGTCTCAGAGACTTGGACCTGGGGTCAGATTCCACACCAATACAATGCAGCCTCAGGCTTCTCTGGAATCTACAGTCAGACACTATTATCTTTCAGGTCAGCCAGGAAGAAAAGCCTTTCACACGCACAAGTGTCCTGTCTACCATCAACAGCCTGTATGATCACTTGAGTTTTGCTGCTCCTGTTACTATACAAGGCAAAAACTTACTAAGAGACTTAACTAAGGAAACATCTGACTGGGATGCACCTCTGCCACCTGATAAAAGAATCCAGTGGGAAGTATGGAAGAACTCTTTAGCAGCCCTCTCAAACCTGAATGTTCCAAGACCATACACCCCTATGCCATCTACAGAAATACAAAGCCAAAGACTGTACGTATTTGCAGATGCTTCTGTCAAAGCAATTGCTGCTGTTGCCTATCTCAAAACTGTAGACTCCAAAAGTCAGAGCCACATTGGATTCGTCATGGGGAAGGCCAAACTTGCTCCACAACCAGAGCACACTATACCAAGGTTAGGGTTTTGTGCTGCAGTCTCAGTCGTTGAGTTAGCAGAGTTCATGGCATCCGAGATGGACATCGACCTGACACAGGCGAAGTTCTACTCAGACAACAAAGTAGTCCTGGGATACGTCCACAATGAAACTAGACGATTCTCCGTTTATGTCAACAACCGAGTGCTACGAATTAGGAGATCAGTTCATCCAAAACAGTGGCATTACATTCCCACAGACCAAAATCCTGCAGATCACGCAACTAGAGCAGTTGATGCAAGTCAACTAGGAAGTACAACATGGCTCTCAGGACCAAAGCTATTGTACACTGAGGAACGTTTTCCAGACACCTTTGAATTAGTGGGAGAGGACTTGGATGCTGAAATCTGACCTCATGTGTCTACACTTCATACAATGACCTCTGCTATTCAGCTTGGATCTCACAGATTTGACAAATTTTCAAGTTGGAAGTCACTTACTCAAGCCATTACCTGCCTGACTCATATAGCTCGCTCATTCAGGACCACTAGAGCTTGTGACACAGAAAAATGTAAAGGTTGGCATCTTTGCAAAAATACTTATGTTAACTCCGACTTGGAATTCTCTAGAAACCACATCATATTCACTATTCAAAGAGAAACCTACTCTGTGGAAATCCAATGTCTCATTATCAAAGCTCCAATACCAGCGAGCAGCGCACTAAGAAAACTCGACCCATTCATCGACAACAACAGCCTGCTGAGAGTAGGAGGCCAACTCAAAGAAGCTAAAGTGGAGTTTGGAGAGAAACTCCCTCTTATCCTCACCCAGAAAACAAGACTATCCAGTGCTCCTCCAGGAGGATTCGATGTTATGGACCTCTACAAGCGCCAATGGAGACAGGTACAAAGTCTTGCAAACACATTCTGGGACAGGTGGCGCAAACAATATTTGTCTACCCTGCAGCCACAGATTAAGTGGCAATCTACCAGGCCTAATCTGAGGATTGGTGACCTCGTCCTTGTGAAAGACTGCCAAGTCCACCGGAACCAGTGGCCACTTGGTCTAGTGACCGCAACATTTCCGAGTAAGGATGGCAACGTCCGCAAAGTGGAGCTGAGGATGGCCAAAGGGAATGAACTTAAGGCATTCTTCAGACCAGTAACTGAACTGATCCTATTGTTGTCTTCTGAGAAAAAGGACAGTGACATTCGTTTGAAGCCAGATGGGGAGTATTCTGTCTCCAACATCTGATTTATAATCTTTGATTATCTGCTTGTTAATGTCTTCAGTGTTTTTGGCTCCCTCTAGTGACCAGTTATAACCACAGTGTTATTGTGTTATTTTACTTTCACTTTGCTTACATTTTTCCCTCGGTTGCAGTGCATCCTGGTAGCCTTTGCAAAAGATTATGGTTAGTTCAGCCTCCATTTCCCTCCAGTTCTCCATTTTCCTTCTGCCTGCAAAAGTTTTTTAGTGCTGCATTCAAAAGGCTGTATTTTTCTTTATTTTTCCTTTTTGCTGGATAATTTATATATTTTTTAATAAAAACAGTTTGGGGTGCATGCACAGTTGTGTGAAATAGTGTTTGCCCCCTTCCTGATTTCCTATTCTTTGGGTATGTGCACACGTTGCGGATAGCCTGTGGAATTTTCTACACGGATTCTTCCTCTTGGCAGAAAACACAGTTAAAAATACATGCGTTTTTATGCAGATTTTCATGCGCTTTTTTCATGCAGATTTGTATGTGTTTCTGTAAGCTGAATAAAGATCTATTATTTAACAAAAACAAAAAATTGTGATGCCATTTCTTTGTCCATCCTCTTCTTTTACATACTCCATTGAATACCATATCATCACATACCATGTTCACATATAATGTACACAAAACAAATATAAGGTAAGTGAATATTTATAGATAGATATATATCTATAGATAGATAGATAATAGAAAGGCCAATGTTTGGTAATGAACATAATAAAATGGTACATAAAGAGTTAAATAAAGACACAAAATCTGCATTAAACGCAATATCTGTTTAATTTTTTAAAAAAGGGGAAAAAATGATATGGGCTCCAGCGTAATTTTCAAAGCCAGAACAGGAAAAGCCAGCGACTGGGGGCCAATGTTTATAGCCTGGGAAGGGTGTAATACCCATCGATCTTCCCAGGCTATTAATATCAGCTCACAGCTGTATAAGTAGCTTTTACTGGCTATTAAAATAGGGGAGCCCCTCAAAAAATGATGTGAGGTCCCCCTATATTTAATAGCCAGAAAAGGCTATGCAGACAGCTGCGGGCTGATATTAATAGCCTAGGAAGAGGCCATGGATATTGGCCCCCCTGGCTACAAACACCAGCTCTCAGCCGCACCAGAAATGGCGCATCTCTAAGATACGATAATTCCGGCTCTTAGCCTCTCTCTTCCCACTGCCCTGCAGCGGTGGCATACTTGGTAATAGTTGTGGGGTTGATGTCACCTTTGTATTGTAAGGTGACATCAAGACTGGCTTAGTAATGAAGAGGCGTCAATAAGATACCTATCCATTACTAATCCTATAGCTGATAAGGGGTTAAATAAAGACACAGCCAGAATAAAGTATTTTAATAACATAAAACACAACACAGTTTCCCATATTTATTATACGCCTAATACCTGCGATGCCCTCGATCACCTGCAGAAAAAAATAAAATAATAAACCAACACAAAAACTCCCTGTTCTGATGTAATCCATTTACCGTATATACTCGAGTATAAGCTGACCCAAATATAAGCCGACCCCCCTAATTTTGCCACAAAAAACTGGGAAAACTTATTGACTCGAGTATAAGCCTAGGGTGGAAAATGCAGCAGCTACTGGTGAATTTAAAAAATAAAAATAGATACCAATAAAAGTAAAATTAATTGAGACATCAGTAGGTTAAATGTTCTTGAATATCCATATTGAATCAGGAGCCACACATAATTTTCCATACAGTTCATGATAGCCCCATAAGATGCTCCATACAAAATACACCCCTTATAATGCTGCACAAAGGTTAATAATGGCCCCATAAGATGCTCCATAGAATAATATGCCCCATATGCTGCTCCATAAAGGTTATGGCCCCATAAGATGTTCCATAGATTATGCCCCCATAAGATGCTCCATAGATTATGCCCCCATATGCTGCCCCATAAGATGCTCCATAGATTATTCCCCCATATGCTGCCACCATAAGATGCTCCATAGATTATGCCCCCATATGCTGCCCCCATAAGATGTTCCATAGATTATGCCCCCATAAGATGCTCCATAGATTATTCCCCCATATGCTGCCCCATAAGATGCTCCATAGATTATTCCCCCATATGCTGCCCCATAATATGCTCCATAGATTATTCCCCATATGCTGCCCCCATGTGATGCTCCATAGATTATTCCCCCCATATGCTGCCCCCATAAGATGCGCCATAGATTATGCCCTTATATGCTGCCCCCATAAGATGCTCCATAGATTATGGCCCCATGTGCTGCCGCTGCTGCATTTAAAAATAAAAAAAATGACATGCTCACCTCTCCGTCGCTGGGACCAGGTGCCGGTGTCACTGCTGGCACCTGAGATATTCACCTGTCCTATGTCCATGGCTGCCTGCTACTGTCTGGCACGTCATCTGTCAGTGACGTTCAGACTGCAGGGGGCACGGCGCGCACTAACCATGTCACCGTGCCCTCTGCTGTCTGAATGTCACTGACAGATGACGTGCCAGACAGCAGCAAGCAGCCATGGACGCAGGACAGGTGAGTATCGCTATTCTTACCCGTCTTGGTGCTGTCTCTTCAGCCCCCAGCTTCTCCGCGATCTCCCTTCCTGCCTTCAGTGGTCACGTGGTACCACTCATTAAAACTCATGAATATGCG
Source organism: Dendrobates tinctorius (assembly GCF_039654945.1). Classification (NCBI taxonomy): domain Eukaryota; kingdom Metazoa; phylum Chordata; class Amphibia; order Anura; family Dendrobatidae; genus Dendrobates; species Dendrobates tinctorius. The sequence goes on from NW_027361690.1 coordinate 21,489,784, forward strand.
CATATTCATGAGTTTAATGAGCGGTACCATGTGACCGCTGAAGGAAGGAAGGGAGATCGCGGAGAAGCTGGGGGCTGAAGAGACAGTGCCAGGACGGGTAAGTATGACCTGACACCGCTGCCCCCCTCCCCCTGGTGCATATGACTCAAATATAAGCCGAAAGGGGGACTTTCAGCCCCAAAAAATGGGCTGAAAATCTTGGCTTATATTCGAGTATATATGGTAATAACGAGTGTCCCACGACGATCTCCCATGTAGAGCTGTCACATCAGAAGATGTGACCGCTCTACAGGGGCTCCAATAACACACTGACCGGAGATAATACTCCCGAAGTGTAGTTCATCGGACTTTGTGCTCTCACTTTACGGCACCACTGCTGTGTGACAATTTTCTAACGCAGCGGTGCCGCAAGTGACAGGATGAACTCCGGGGACCTCACGGCGTCGGAGGGATCCACAGCGGGAGGATTATCTCCGGTCACTTTTTTGCAGGCAATAGAGGGCGTCGGGGATTAGCTGTATGGTGAGTATGTACTGTATGACATAGCAGGATGGGACTAGTAGTCCCATTGGACGATGCCTGCCTACACACAGACCTGCACACACACACACAGCCGTGCACACACCCACAGACCCCGCAGACATACGCTCACACACAGATGCACACAGACACCGGCAGACAGACACGCACACACATTCACTGAACACACATACTCTAGTCTCTGCCCCCACACAGTCTCCGCCCACACACTCTTCCTTCTCCCGATCTGCAGCGTTTGTTGCACGCAACTCTGCAGCAAAACCGAAAATCTTTTTACACCTGCAGTTTTGCTGGGGTTTTGACTGACTCAATGGTAATCAATGGGTGCAGAAACGCTGCAGATCCGCAAAAAGAATTGACATGCTGCGGAAAATAAAATGCTGCAAATCCGCGCAAATTTTTCTGCAGCATGTGCACACCAATTCTGAATTTAGCATTGACTAACAATGGTTGTGCACTATACTGCGGATTTGATGCAATTCTGTACGTCCAAAAATGCTGTGGATACGCATCAAAATCTGCAACATGTGCACATAGCCTTTTGCAAGTTTGTCACACTTAAATGTTTCAGATCACCAAACAAATGTAAATATAAGACAACGATGACACAAGTAAACACAAAATGCAGTTTTCAAATGAAGGTTATCATTATTACGGGAAAAATAAATCCAAACCTACAGGGCCCAGTGCAAAAAAGTGATTGCCTTCCCCTTTAAACCCTTTATCCCGAAACCTGTTTTCACCTTCATAGGCCAATTTTTTCAATTCTGACCACTTTTACTTTATGAGTTCATAACTCTGGAATGCTTCAATGGATCCCACAGATTCTGGGAACGTTTTTTCCTGACATATTGTACTTCATGATAGCGGTAAAATTCCTTTGATATGACTTACATTTATTTGTGAAAAAATCAGACATTTGGCGATAACTTAGAAAATGTATGAATTTTCAAACTTTTAATTTTTATGCCCTTAAATTAGATTGTCATCTTACACAAAATAGTTAATAAACAACATTTCCATTTCCCACATGTCTACTTTACATCAGCACAATTTTTAAACATAATTTATTTTCAATAAAAAGTTATAAGGATTAAAAGTTGACCAGCAATTTCTCATTGTCACGCCCCTGCTGTGGCTGCTGCCGCGGTCCCCGCTGGCTCCCTCACCGCCGCTCCAGCTGTCCCACTCACTCCCGGCTCCCACACCGCTGCCGCGCCCTCCTTGGTCCTCACCGCAGCTCTCAGCTCCCCGGCGCACTCACCCAGCACGCGCTCCTGCTCAGTCCCCTGCTCTCTGTTGGGCGCGCACCCCTGCCTGGCTTCCTGCTCCTCGGACGCGCGCCCACACTGTGCTCAGGAGCGCTCACGCGCTCTATTCCCACTGCAGGCGCGCGCCCTCCTCTTCTCTCTGCTCTGGGAGGAGGTCATGACCTGGAAGTCCCAGGCACACTCCCTATATCAGGCCGCCTCTTCCTCCTGGCGGTGCCTGATGATCACTTGTGCCTAGCTAGTGATTCTGGCCCCTCATCCCTCCATTCGTTCCCCTGCCTGCAGCTCCCGCTCTCCTGCCTATATCTTACCCGTGCTCTCCGTTGTTCTCTCTTCTAGGTCCTGGTACTTCGGGGCTCCACTCTGCCCTGTTCTGTCTTCCAGTCCGTGTCCGGTCCCTGTGTCTTCCAGTCCGTGTCCCGTCCCTGTGTCCTCCAGTCCGTGTCCGGTCCCTGCCGCTTTTGCCGTCACTCCAGTCCTGACCGCCATCTGTGCTCCTGTCCTGGGGAGATCCCCCGCCAGCCTCTCCGACCTCCAGTCGTGACTCCTGTGTCCTTCCCAGGGTACTAGCTGCCATGGTGATAGTTACCCGCGGGCCTGCCCCTAACACTCCCTGTGGTGGTCCACCTGGTCAGCTCGCCCATGGGAGGTTCGTTGCCACGGTCCAGCGGGTCCACTCCGGGAGTTCTTCCTAAAATATCACACTCATTTTTACAACAAAATTTACAAAACCTTTTTTTAGGGACCACCTCACATTTGAAGAGCCTATATGACAGAAAATACCCAAGAGACACCAATGTAAAAACTACACTCCTCAAGATACTCAAAACCACGTTCAAGAAGTTCATTAGCCCTTCAGGTGTTTCACACTAATTAATGAAATGTGGAAGGAAAAACTAAACATTTAACTTTTTCACAAAAATTTTCCTTCAGACCAACAGTGGGGAAAAAAAGTATTTAGTCAGCCACCAATTGTGCAAGTTCTCCCACTTAAAAAGATGAAGTAGGCCTGTAATTGACATCTATGAGATTCAAAATGAGAAAACAAATCCAGAAAATCACCTTGTCTGATTAGGCAAGATTTATTTTGCAAATTATGGTGGAAAATAAGTATTTGGTCACCTGAAAGCATGCAAGATTTCTGGCTTTCACAGACCTGTAACTTCTTATTTAAGAGGCTCCTCTGTTCTCCACTCATTGCCTGTAGTAATAATAGCATCTCTTTGAACTTGTTATCAGTATATAAGACACCTAACCTCAAACAGTCACACTCCAAACTCCACTATGGTGAAGACCAAAGAGCTGTCAAAGGACATCAGAAACAAAATTGTAGCCCTGCTACAGGCTGGGAAGACTGAATCTGCAAAAGACAAGCAGCTTGGTGAGCAATAATAAGAAAATGGAAGACATACAAGACCACTGGTAATCTCCCTCGATCTGGAGCTCCACTCAAGATCTCAACCCGTGGGGTCAAAATGATCATAAGAACGGTGAGCAAAAATCCCAGAACCACACAGGAAGACCAAGTGAATGACCTGCATTGAGCTGAGACCACCTACCGTAACAAAGGCTACCATCAGTAACACACTACGCTGCCAGGGACTCAGATCCTGCAGTGTCAGACGTGTCCCCCTGCTTAAGCCAATACATGTCCGGGCCCGTCGGAAGTTTGCATTTGGATTATCCAGAAGAGTATTGGGAGAATGTCATATGGTCAGTTGAAACCAAAATAGAACTGTTTGGTAGAAACAAAACTTGTCAAGTTTGGAGGAGACAGAATGCTGAGTTGCATCCAAAAGAACACCATACCTACTGTGTAGCATGGCAGTGGCAACATCATGCTTTGGGGCTGTTTCTCTGCAAAGGGACCAGGACGACTGATCCGTGTACATGAAAGAATGAATGGGGCCATGTATCGTGATATTTTGAGTGCAAACCTCCTTCCATCAGCAAGGGCATTGAAGATGAAATGTGGATGGGTCTTTCAGCATGATAATGATCACAAGCACACTGCCAGGGCAACAAAGGAGTGGCTTTGTAAGAAGCATATGAAGGTCCTGGAATGGCTTAGCCAGTCTCCAGATCTCAACCCCATAAAACATCTTTGGAGGGATTTGAAAGTCAGTGTTGCCCAGCGACAGGCCCAAAACATCACTGCTCTAGAGGAAATCTGCAAGGAGGAATGGGCCAACATATGACCAACAGTGTGTGCCAACCTTGTGAAGACTTACAGAAAACGTTTGACCTCTGTTATTGCCAACAAAGGATATATAACAAAATATTGAGATGAACTTTTGTTAATGACCAAATACTTATTTTCCACCATAATTTGCAAAATAAATCTTGCAAATCAGACAAGATGATTTTTTGGATTCGTTTTCTCATTTTGACTCTCATAGTTGTGGTCTATCTATGATGTCAATTACAGTCCTCTCTCATCTTTTTAAGTGGGAGAACTTGCACAATTGGTGGTTGACTAAATACTTTTTTGTTGATAACCCATATGTGGGGGAAAATCAATGTTTGGGCACACAGCAGAGCTCGGAAGGGAAGGAGTGCCATTTCACTTTTTAAATATAAAATTTGCTGGCATAATTAGTGGATGCCATGTCGTGTTTGGAGAGCCCCTGATTAAAGATGAGTAAATATTTCAATATTCAGTTCAGATCACGATCGACGTTTTTGCACTATTCATCGATTTATCCGTTGAATATTCGCCGAACATATCCGAATTTCATAAGGAGTCAATGGGAGGCAAAAACAAATGCATACACAACAGCTTCAAACGGGCCCAAAAGCTGCCAAAACACATCCAATTAGGGTCATACACCAAGAAAGTGGCCCCAATTGACCCACAGTACAAATTTTACAATGGTACGGCAGCAATCAGCCATGCATGATGTATCAGGGTCTGTACCAGCATTTACAGCTTTGAACTGAACTTCAAATTAAGATGAGGTGGGTGAGGCATTGGTGTAGGCGAACTGTGCTGGGAGGCCTTACACCACATGCAACAGCTCAACCTGCTTTTATGCTCAGCCACACTCAGGTGGCACAAATATCAGTTTCGGAGACTACTATAATGAGAAAAATTTAAGGATAGTAACACGGGTAGTTGACTTAAAGGGGGTGGAGGCCTGCTGGTCTCGGAGGTCTACTGCTACAGGCAATACACATGAAGGAGACCCAACAAGGAGTCTACACATTTCCAAAAATTAGTGGCAGACACCACCAAAGTGGCACAAATTTCACCAGAGTATAAATAGTATAATCTAGACTGACATCTCTTCCACTACAGGCTACCCAGCAGATGGAGACCCAATCAGGAGTCTCCACATTTCCAAAAATTAGTGGCAGACACCATCAAAATGGCATCAATTTCACCAGAGTATAAATAGTATAATAGGGAGCGACAGCTCTTCCACGACAGCCAACCCAGCAGATGGACATCCGACCAGGAGTCTACACATTTCCACAAATTTGTGGCAGACACCAACAAAGTGGCATCAATTTCACCAGATTAGAAATAGTATAATGGGGAGCAACATCTCTTCCACTACAGCCAACCCAGCAGATGGACACCCATCCAGGAATGTTCATATTTCCAAAAATTTGTGGCAGACACCAACAAAGTGGCAGCAATTTCACCAGAGTAGAAATAGTATAATGGGGAGTGACATCTCTTCCACTACAGCTACTCAGCAGATGGACACCCAACCAGGAGTATTCACATTTACAAAAATTAGGGCCTGATACCACCGAAGTGGCATCAATTTCAACACAGTAGAAATAGTATAATAGAGAGTGAAATCTCTTCCACTACAGCAAACCCAGCAGATGGACATCCAACTAGGAGTCTTCACATTTCCAAAATTAGTAGCAGACACCACCAAAGTTACATAAATTTCACGAGAGTAGAAATAGTGTAATAGGGACTGACACACCTTCCACTTCAGACAATCCAGCAGATGTAGACCAACCATGACTGTTCACATTTCCACAAATTTGTGTTAACATCTACAGCAGCAGCAACAGCAGGCACAGAAGTCACACTAAAGATATCACAGAGTGCAATTATGCAAGATAAATGCAGCACACTAAAAACTTCAACATAGCCTAGTCTGCATAATCTGTGATTGGGGTGCAAAAGTCCTTGGAGATCTGTGACTTGTTCATCTTGATGAAAGTTAGGTGGTCTACACTTTCAGGGGACAGTAGAAACAAAACACCTTGATGGCACAAAAAATGCCAATTGGCAAAATGCCAAAACTCCCTGAAAAGGGAAAAATACCAGCTCAAACAAGACATGTGAAACAAGAGAAATAAAGAGCTACTAGGTAATAAATCTAAAAAAGGAGTATCACTTTATTGAGTATATGTAAAGGACTTACAACAATAGACTGAATAAATATAGACATGACAAAAATGTGGCAGAATAATCCAGGTGCGACATAAAGGGGGACACCGCTGCCCGTATATGTATAAATACCAAGACAATAAAGGGTTAATAACAAGTGTATATCCTAGGTAAAGGTATGAATGCAGAAGGAGAGAGCTCCAAAATGAAATGGTCAAAGTATATAGGGAATTTGGCAAGTGAGCATGAGACAGGTAATAACGTGTGTATGCACATAAACTGTCAGCGCCAAAAGAGTCTAATAAGGGCCAATGCCAGAGAAGACCAAATGAAGAGACACTCACCAAAAGATGTAAAAGGCAGCGGATACGACCCCAGAGCCGGGTGGAAGAGCCCCACCCGGGGCCCCACCTCTTTCTTCTCCTTTTGTTCCTCAAATCTTGCACCTTCACTAAGTTTGATTTCACCAGCCCCCCTCGATCACAGTAATCCACCCTCCCTTGGCACCTGCCTGTGTGATGACAGTTTGGAGCTTTGAGACAATGTTATCCCTTCTGCATTCACCTCTACTTCCTCCTCTTCCTCTAGGACCACCACCTCCTACTGCAGGCTATTCAAAGTCTGCTTCAGCATATAGATGACCTAATAGTGATGCTGATGAAGGCATCATCAGCGCTAACCATCTTATCAGCCATTTCAAAACTGTGCAGAAGGGTGCAGAGGTCCTTAATCTGTGCCCACTCCGTAGACATGATATGTCCCACGTCCATACTGCGTTGGACCAGACTATATGACATGACATACAGCATCAGGGCTCGATGCTGCTGCCACAGTCACTGAAACATGTGCAGAGAGGAATTCCACTGTGTCAGCACATTGCAAATCAAGTAACTGGCGTGGACAAATACCTCTGTATGAATGCAAGTTGATGACCTGAGGGGTGCGTACAGCAGAAGTGAGCACACAGTTTCTGTGCTTTCTGCAGCAGCTCACCCAGGCCAGGATAGTGGCGGAGAAAGCACTGTACCACCAGGTTGAGGACGTGAGCCATGCAAGACACGTGTATGAGCTTGCCTCGGAACAGGGCTCCTACCAGGTTCGCACCATTATCAGACATGGAGTTCCCTGGATGCAGGTTCAGCGGAGACAGCCATTGCTCAAACTCGGCCTGGAGAGCTGTTGACAAGTCTTCAGCTGTGACTGGGATCTCCAAGGCATACCAATTTTAAAATTGCTTGATTGCGGTGAGCCCTGGCTGCGCAGTATGGAGGTGGTGGTGATTCACTCTGCACTGTTGGAACGAGTGTATCATTACGGCAGAGGTTGAGGGAGCAGGTGGAGGCCCTAGAGGAGGTAGAGGAGGAGGCAGAAGCAGTGGAAGAAGTGTGAAATATAGAGGTTTTGTACTACAAGCTTGGGGATGCCAAGACTTTTGGAGCAGCACCTTCCCCTCCTGCCCCCCACAGCCACCAGAGTCACCCAGTGCCCAGTCAGCGAGATATGAGTCACCCAGTGCACATAAGGAAAAAATTCCCAAAAATTCAAAAAAACACATTTGAAAGGTTGACTCACCAAAACCCTGACTAATGCACTAGCAGGATGCAGCAGACATCCATTGATAAAGGCTGGGGCAGCACAGGTGCAAACCACTGATGGAAACAGCCAATAACCCAGGAGGATTTGGCTGGCTAGTGTAAAAAATGCACACAAATAGGGCTTGCATAGGACATCAGTCACACAGATAAGTGTGGTGCAAAGTGTTTGAATTTTTGGGAATTTTTTCCTTATGTGCGCTGTTCAGATTTAGTGTTAGAGACTCGCAAAATTTGGGGACCCTTGACGTTGGGTTGTGAGCTAATCTGCTTTGGCCAAAATAGTAACTAATACCCCATATCTTTTTATCTTTTTGCACTTTTAATCATTTTTGCAGGATGCAGCTAGATCTCTTCATGTTGGCCTGTTTTTTTCTGTGTGATGCATATATATAGTGCTGAGCAGCCCGCCTGCTAATACTATGGGCGCCATTAATAGGCTGTTCAGACACTTTGCACCACACTTATCTGTGTGACTGATGTCCTATGCAAGCCCAATTTGTGTGCATTTTTTCCACTAGGCAGCCAGACCCTCTTGGGTTACTGGCTGTTTTCATCTGTGCTGCCCCAGCCTTTATCAGTGGAGGTCTACTGCATCCTGCTAGTGCATTAGTCAGGGTTTTGGTGAGTCAACCTTTCAAATGTGTTTTTTTTGAATTTTTGTAAATTTTTTCCTTATGTGTAGTAGAAAACAATCTTTTATGTGACCACAACTGTGGGACCATGGGCTGGCTGCAGTGCTGAGAGAGGGTGAAGTACCATGAACCAGACAAACTGCTGGACAGTGATAGAGGTGCAGGCATAGATGTTAGGGTGGATTGAGAAAGTTGTGGTGTGCTTGTTATTTCAGATCGGTCAAAAACAGCAGGCATGTCCACTTCTGTTACAACTGACGGGCTCTCACTCAGCCTGACTAGAGCAGGTAAAGAACCCAAGGTTCTGCGGTCGGAGACCTGCGTCACAATACTTGGCATGCTAAAAGAGGAGGAGGAAGAAGCAGCAGATGCGATCGATGGGGCGGCTGATGGTTGTTGAGGTCCGCATTGGGATACCCAGAGTTACGCATGTTGATTTAATTGCGCATGTGAAGGTTCATACATGTAATAGCCAAATTATTGCACTTTTTCCCTCTACTCAATTTTTTCTTGCAAAGTTAGCAGATTACATGAGTGCTCATCCTTTTCAGTGTCAAAAAAGGACTAGGCTAGGCAACCCTTGTCACCCCTGCGAGCTGCAGACCTAGGTACACTGCTGGCCACAGCCAAAGTTGTGACTGAGGATGCATTGCTCATCGTGGCTGAATAACTAAGTGTCGGCGCCCCACGGCACAATGTAACCTCGTCTTCCTCCTCCTCCTCAGATCACCTACTCAGCTGTGTGCCTCTGTGTTCATGTCAACTGGAAGCTACCATCTCATCATCATCCTTTGTGTTATCACATTCCTCGTTCTGAGAGTCACCCTCCTTCTCTTCCTGCCCTGACAGCACAGTACAGTTCGCGTGAGCCTCAGATATCAGGGGCTCATCAGGATTACCTCCATCCTCAGGGGTTAACATTTGGTGATGAGGGTCAGGATGCTGCTCTGAACCCACTTCGTCCTGCCCCGGATCCAAGCTAAAAAAATTTGGGGCATCGGTGCAGATGATTTCCTTCTCTTGACTCTGTGAAGCTTTTGAGTACACTTCTGATGCCCATGGCATAGAATGTGTGAACTGCTCTTCAGACTCAGACTCACACATCTGTGGTTCCCTACAGTCAGTTGGGCGGTTGATGAGTTGTGATGTGGGGGGAAGCAAGGGTAATTGGGGTGCCACCTCTGTGGACTGTACTGGGTGTAATGGTGAGGAAGAGGACAAGGAGGAGAGGCCACTTGAAGCTGCTCTTGCCATCCACTCAAGCATTTGCTCTTTTTGGGCCTCATCAACAAGGCAAACCACTGTGCATCTGCCAAAAAAGGTAGTGGAGTAGCCCATCTAGTAACAGAAGTTGTCAGTTGTCTTTGTATAGGACATGACGTTGTTTGTTCATTAGCGTTTTCACAAACATTACCACCTACCTACGTACATCTTGAACACCAAGTCTAATCCCCCTTCCACCATGACCTCGCTTTTTTCCAGTCATGTTGCTCAGATAGCATGGTAGGAGCACAGTATTAGCAACAAAAAATTAGATTTTTTAGTCTGCACCAGCTCTGCAAACAGCTGAGTTTCAGCGGCACTAAATGACAGGTGAAATATGGCATACTAAATCACGTTAGTCACAGAAGAAAGAATTGTTTGAGTGTGGATGAGGCCTGTATGACAAAGAAGATATGCTCCAAACAATGAAGACTGTATAAAATAGACTAGATGCTCCAAACAATTTCAAAGTGAGATCTACCCTACTGTATGATGTAAGTAACTTAAGAAATGTTTTTTGGCCTGTGGATGGGTCCTGTATAACATACACTAGATGCTCCAAACAATTTCAAAATGATATCTTCCCTACTGTATAACGTTATTAACAGAAGAAATTTTTTTTGGGTGGATGAGGACTGTATAAAATAGACTAGATGCTCCAAACAATTTCAAAGCGAGATCTATCCTACTGTATGACGTTAGTAACCAAAGAAATTTTTTGGTGCCTGTGGATGAGGTCTGTATAACATAGACTAGATGCTACAATCAATTTCAAAGTGAGATCTCCCCTACTGTATAACGTTAGTAACTGAATAAATTTGTTTTTAGTGTAGATGAGGCCTGTATAACCTTGAATATATACTCCAAACAATTTCAAACATGTTTGTAAAGAAAAAATTTTGTTTTTACGTGCAATAGCTCTACACACACAATAATTTCACCGACACAAAATTGCAACGTGGGATATAGCAGGCTGTATCATGTTTAGCAACAGAAAAATATATTTTTTTAATGTGCATGAGCTCTGCTGGCAGCTTAATTTCACCGCCACAAATTTACAACATGGGATATGGCAGGCTGTATCACGTTCAACAACAAAAGAAAATATTTTTTTATTGTGCATGAGCTCTGCATACAGCTTAATTTCACTGCCACAAAATTACAACGTGGGATATGGCAGGCTGTATCACGTTTAGCAACAGAAAAAAATATTTTTTTTATGTGCATGAGCTCTGCAGACAGCTTCATTTCATCACCACAAAATTAGAACGTGGGATATGGCTGGCTGTATCACATTTAGCAACAGAAACATTTTTTTTTTTTAAATCTGCAATTCTGCATGAGCTATACAGACAGTTCAATTTCACTGAAACTAAATAAGAAGGTGAGATATGGCATGCTGAATCAAGGTAGCAACTGCCAAAAAAAATATTTTTTTATGGCCAACAGCTCAAATCACAGAACAGTGTCACCACATCTCTAAATAACAAGGGGACATATGCCTTGCTGTATTACGTTTAGTAAGTGAAAAAAAAAGATTTAGAATGGTCTACTCATGCATGGAGCACAACAGAAGCAGTTCACAACACTTGTATGAAATGTGCCCTGCTGTCTATATCCATGGACGATGCCACAAGAAAAAAAAATCTGCTGGAAGGTCGATTTCACAGCCACACAGGACACTAACTATCTACATTATCTCACTTAGAAACAACCGCCTAGCTAGAATAGTGTTCAAAATATTAGCAGTGTGTTCAAAAACACAAGTTAATCACAAAATCTTTATACTAGTTTTTATTTCCATGCATTGGGAACATTGCACACTGTTTTCTAATTGAAACATGAAGAGAAATGTATATACCTTTTAACTACTTTACAGAAAATAACAAAAAATGAGCATTGGGGTGTTCAAAAAAAATAGCAGTGTCTGCATTTGTCTTTACAAACTCACAATATGTACTATTTTTTAGAACGATTTAGCATTCCTGTGAATCACTAATCTAATATTTAGTTGTCTACCCACAGTTTTTTAGAACTGCTTCATATCTACAGAAAGTATTTTTTCACTCTTTGTTTCATTGCAGCCATTTGGCTAATTCAAAAAAGTTCATTTTTTTCTCATTAATGTACACGCTGCACCCCGTCTTGACTAAATAAAACAAAAATGTAGAACTTTTTGTGAATTTATTAAAAAAGAAAAACTGAAATATCACATGGTCATAAGTATTCAGACCGTTTGATCAGTATTGAGTAGAAACACCCTTTTGAACTAGTACAGCCATGAGTCTTCTTGGGAATGATGCAGCAAGTTTTTCACACCTGGATTTGGGGATCCTCTGCTATTCTTCCTTGCAGATCCTCTCCAGTTCCGTCAGGTTGGATGGTGAACGCTGGTGGAAAGGCATTTTCAGGTCTCTCCAGAGATGCTCAATTGGGTTTAGGTCAGGGCTCTGGCTAGGTCAATAAAGCATGGTCACAGAGTTGTTCTGAAGCCACTCCTTTGTTATTTTAGCTGTGTGCTTAGGGTCATTGCCTTGTTGGAAGGTGAACCTTCGGCCAAGTCTGAGGTCCAGAGAACTCTGGAAGAGGTTTTCATCCAGGATATCTCAGTACTTGGCCGCATTCATGATTCCTTCAATTGCAAACAGTCATCCTGTCCCTGCAGCGGAAAAATACCCCCATAGCATGATGCTGCCACCACCATGTTTCACTGTTGGGATTGTATTGGGCAGGTGATGAGCAGTGCCTGGTTTTCTCCATACATACTGCTTAGAATTATCACCAAAAAGTTCTATCTTTGTATAATCAGACCACAGAATCTTATTTCTCATAGTCTGGGAATCCATCATTTGTTTTTAGCAAACTCTATGCGGGCTTTCATATGTCTTGCACTGAGGAGAGGCTTCCGGCAGGCCACTCTGCTATAAAGTGCAATTTGACTTTTCAAATGCAAAATTTGCTGGAATAATTAGCTGACGCCATGTCGCGTTTGAAGAGCGCCTGATGTGCCTCAACAGTAAAAAAAACACATGTGACACCATTTTGGAAACTAGACCTCTCAGGGAACTTATCTAGATGTATATTGAGCACCATGAACTCCAAGGTACTTCACAGAAGTTTCTAATGTTGAGCCATGAAAATAAAAAAAATCACATTTTCTCCACAAAAATGTTTTTTACTTCCAAACTTTGCATTTTCATAAGGGTAACAGGGGAAATTGCACCATACAATTTATTAAGTAATTTCTCCTGAGAATGCCGGTAACCCAAATGAGGGGGAAAACCACTGTTTGGGAGCATTGCAGGGCACAGAATGGAAGGAGTGTCATTTGACTTTTTCAATGCAGAATTTGATGGAATAATTAGCAGATGCCATGACACATTTGTAGAGTCCCTGAGGTGCCTAAACAGGGGAAATGCCCCACAAGTGACACTATTTTAGAAATTAGACCCCTCAGGTAACTTATCTAGATGTGTATTGAGCAACTTGAACCTCAAGTTGCTTCACAGAAGTTTATAACGTTGAACCTGAAAATAAAAAAATTTCCACAAAAGTGTTTTTTAGCTCCAAACTTTGCATTTTCATAAGGGTAACAGGAGAAATTGCATCATACAATTTGTCGAGCAATTTTTTCTGTGCATGCTGATACACCACATGTAGGGGAAAACCACTGTTGCATGGCAGGACATGGAAGGGAAGGCGTGCCATTTGACTTTTTGAATGTGAAATTTGCTGGAATAATTGGCGGATGCCATGTCACCTTTGGAGAGCTCCTGATGTGCCTAAACAGTGGAAACCTCCCACAAGTGGCCCCATTTTGGAAACTAGACCCCCTCGAGGAACTTATTTAGATTTGTGGTGAGGACCTTCCAACCCCAGGTGATTCACAAATGTTTATAACGCTGAGCTGTGAGAATAAAAAAATCAAATTTTTTCCACAAATGTTGTATTTTCACAAGCGTAACAGGTAAAAATGTACCACAAAATTTGTGTGCAATTTCTCCTGAGTTCAACGATACACCATATATGGTCAAAAACTACTTTTGAAGCACAATTCAAAGCTCAGAAGGGAAGGAGCGCCATATTAAAGTGCACATTTTACTGCACTGGTTTGAGGGTGCCATTTCACAATAGTAGAGACCCTGAGGTGCCAGAACAGCAGAATCCCCAACAAGCGACCTCATTTTACAAACTAAACCTCTCTATGAATTTATCTAGGGGTGCAGTGATCATATTGACACAACAGTTGTGTCACAAAATTTTATATCGTTGGGCAGTGAAGAAAAAATAATTTACTTTTTTACTGCCAAAATTGTGTGTCAGGCATTTTCATACTGTGAAATGGATAAAAATAGCACCAAAATTTGTCCCACAATTTCTGCTGAATGTAGAAATACCCCATATGTGGCTGTACAGTACTGCTTAGCCACACAGCGAGACTTTGGAGGGATGGAGCACTATTTGCCTCCTGGAGTGCAGGTTTTCCTACAATAGTTTGCGGACTCCATATACAGAGCCTCTAAGTGCTAGAAAAGCTGACTACCCCCTCAAGTGACCCCATTTTGGAAATTTTAATTTATTTATAGGTGTAGATATTGTCTAGATGGGTGCTTTCCAGAAACAAGCAGTAGTTGATATTCCTGAGTGAGCTCATGCTTCGGGAGACACGCACCCGTAAATTAGTCAGGCTCTCATCACTACAGAAATGCCAAACATGCGGGAGCTAAATGTGGTTTAGACACACTGGGGCTCAGAAGGGAGGGAAGCATTTGCATTTGGGAGTGCAGAATTTGCTGAATTTATTTTGAGGTGTGAAGAGCCATTTAGCTTTTCTAGAGCCTTTGTGCTACCAATAATGTGGAAGCTTGCTATATTTCTGTTAAAAGATGATGGACCTGAGTAGGACTTGCTTTTTTGTGGATTGAGTTGAACCTTTTTTTAGGAACATTTTAGATAACATTTAGGATCACATTTATCCGGCGCTCAACATTGTGCACTTACTTTGGGGGTTCCATCCAAATCGCCAAGTGAAGTGATTCAGATGAAACCCCCAAAAGATCCATTAACTATAATGAGACAGCAGAATTGTTTTTTGCCTCTTTTTTGCCTTTTTTTTATGGGGTTCAATGAAGGAGTTAACTAGTGGGAAAGTTCTATAGAGCGAGTCATTCCGGATGCGGTGGTACCAAATATGTGTACGTTTTTCTGTTTTTAATTTTTTTACATAAATAAATGTATTTATTGGATTAATATTTTTTCTTTTTTGGTTCTTTATTTGGGGATTTTTTTTACATCTTTACATTTTTTAATATTTGTTTTTACTTTTTTATATTGTTCCAGGATGGGACATCATCCTTACATTGACAGATCGCTGATCTGATACTCTGCAATGCTTCTTGCTTCTGCGTTTCAGAGCATCACAGCTGCCTTTGATAGGCAGAGGAAGAGGCGTGTCAGCTCCTGCTCTTAGCAGGCGCACACAAGCCACCTTCCCTGCAGAACCCTCAAGGACCCCACGGCCATCTTGCAGTCAGGGGTTACAATGGAGACCATCTGAACAACGCAATCACATCGCGTTGTGCTGATGGACACACACAGGGAGCTCACTCCGTGTGCGATGCTCCCCGATATCACTGTCACTATTGACAGTGGCATCAGAGGGGTTAAGCACCCACAATTGGTGCTAGCACGGTTTGTGGGCATTGCTGCAGGGTGTCAACTCTCACATAGAGCTGACACCTGCACCCAATCGTGGCAACTCTTAGCCTGAGCTGAGCTGTTGGGAAGGGATTAAGATGTAAACTGACTTTGGTTTTTCACATCTTTGGGAAGCTGAGTTCAAATTCCCTAACCACACACAAGCCTTATTACTGCTAAACCCGTTCTAAATTAGGAAATCACTTAAATTTGACCTGCCTTTGACCAAAGTGAAGTAGACCAAATGATCCTCAATAGTTAGACATCACACTGCGATTCAAAGCAATTCTGGAACAAATGATAAGCCAAGTTAATGAGATTTATCAGTCTGGAAAAGGTTATAAAGCCATTTCTCAAACTTTAGGACTCCAGCAAACCACAGTCAGAGTCATTATCCACAAATGGCAAAAATATGAAACAGTAGTGAACCTTCCCAGAAGTGGCCAGCCAACTAAAATTACCCCAATAGTGCAGCTACAACTCATCCAGAATGTTACAAAAGACCCCACAACATCCAAAGAGCTGCAGGCTTCAATTGTCTCATTTAAGGTCAGTGTTCATGACTTCACCATAAGAAAGAGACTGGGCAAAATAGCCTGCATGGCAGAGTCGCAAACCACTGCTGGGCAATAAGAACATAAAGGCTTGTCTCAGTTTTGCCAGAAAACATCTTGATGATCCCCAAGACTCAACTTTTGAGAGAATATTCTGTGGATTGAAGACACAAAAGTTAAACTTTTTGGAAGGTGTATGTCCCATTACATCGGCGTAAAAATAACAGAGCATTTCAGAAAAGAAGCATCATATGAATGGTAAAATATGGTGGTAGTAGTGTGATGGCCTGGGGATGTTTTGCTGCTTCAGGTGCTGGAAGACTTGCTGTAGTAAATGGAATCATGAATTCTTCTGTCTACCAAAAAATCCTGAAGGAGAATGTTCGACCATCTATTCATGATGTGAAGCTGGGCTATGCAGCAGGACAATGATCCAAAACACACCAGCAAATCTTCCACTGAATGGCTTAAGAAAAACAAAATTATTATTATTTATTGTTCTAGCGCCATTTAGGTTAGGCTATGCCAGAAACAATAATCAGTTGCATAATGATTATATAGTAGATATAGGACATATGAGATCATATTATTATTATTATTATTTATTGTTATAGCGCCATTTATTCCATGGCGCTTTACATGTGAGGAGGGGTATACATAAAAACAAGTACAATAATCTTAAACAATACAAGTCATAACTGGTACAGGAGGAGAGAGGACCCTGCCCGCGAGGGCTCACAATCTTCAAGGGATGGGTGATAATACAGTAGGCGAGGGTAGAGCTGGTCGTGCAGCTGTTTGGTCGATCGGTGGTTACTGCAGGTTATAGGCTTGTCGGAAGAGGCTCTTTTTGAAGGTTTCGATGGTAGGTGAGAGTCTGATATGTTGTGGTAGAGAGTTCCAGAGTAGGGGTGATGCGCGAGAGAAATCTTGTATGCGATTGTGGGAAGAGGAGATAAGACGGGAGTAGAGAAGGAGATCTTGTGAGGATCGGAGGTTGCGTGCAGGAAAGTACCGGGAGACGAGGTCACAGATGTATGGAGGAGACAAGTTGTGGATGGCTTTGTATGTCATGGTTAGGGTTTTGTAATGGAGTCTCTGGGCAATTGGGAGCCAGTGAAGGGATTGACAGAGGGGAGAAGCTGGGGAATAGCGGGGGGACAGGTGGATTAGTCGGGCAGCTGAGTTTAGAATAGATTGGAGGGGTGCGAGAGTGTTTGAGGGGAGGCCACAGAGCATGAGGTTGCAGTAGTCAAGGCGAGAGATGATGAGGGCATGGACTAGGGTTTTTGCAGATTCTTGGGTGAGGAATGAACGGATGCGTGAAATATTTTTGAGTTGAAGTCGGCAGGAAGTGGAAAGGGTTTGGATATGTGGTTTGAAGGAGAGATCAGCGTCAAGGATTACTCCGAGGCAGCGAGCTTGTGGGACTGGGGAGAGTGGGCAGTCAAATTAAGACTTTGGAATGGCCTAGTCAAACTCTTGACCTTAATCCGATTGAGATGCTGTGACCTTAAAAAGTAGATTCATTACTCATTACTAGTTATCGCAAACACTTGCATTTGTTGCTGCTAAGCGTGGCCCAACCAGCTATTAGGTTTAGGGGGCAATCACATTTTTCACACAAGACCTTCATTTAAAAATTGCATTTTGTGTTTACTTGTATTATCTTTTTCTAATATTTAAATTTAATGATCTTATTTTTTACTGTGCACCAGAGATGACTGAATCAATTTGCAGGACCCTTGACCAGCGGATCTGTTAGTATTCTGTGGCCGCTCGATGGGAGCTCTGAAAAACACCTCCTACCTGTAAACATCCCAGGTGTCTCTTCTGAAAGGGCATCAGAGATTTGGGCAGGTGGGGGTAGTTTACAGGACTCTTGTCCACCAGCCACAAAATACTGACGTGGCTGCTCAACCAGGCTCCTGTGAATTGATTCGCTCATCTCTATTGTGCGCATTATTTTTATTAAGCTCTCTTATAATAAATTCTTTAGTCATACTATGGAACTTCAGAATGTGATAGTTTGATCACTATGATGTCTTAGTATATACAATACATTACAATTTGTGGTAGCCTGTGCCACCTTCTCCTGTTATGTGCCGTTATCCGAGTATTCCTTTGCACTCTGAGTTGTGGTCTTTTACCGGTGATTAAGGATCTGAGTCTTTCCTGCCTGTTCTCCTGTCTTTTTTATTTTGCCTTTGTTCATTCCTTTGTTTGTTCCAATGATTAATTCACAGAATTGTGAGATCCATTTAGACTATTATTTTTGGTTGCCGAGACCAAGTGTAACACAGCAATACAATTTAGCAAATTCTGTACTAGATCACCCTTCAATGGTGTTTTTTCTAATTATTAATTCATTAAAATTCCATATAATACTTGACAGTAATAAAAGGCTTAAATAATCTAATATAATTGGTTTTGTTATATACATTGTAATCATTGTCCAATTCTGGGCCTCTAGGTTATATGTACACGTTTAGTATTTGTAGCAGATTTTTCCGCTGCAAAAAAAACAGAGTGTTGGCAGGAAAATCACTGAGAAAAACATACACATTTTTTAATGTGTTTTAGATAAAATTTTACTTGCGTTTTTCCCCCATTCAAAACTTTGCAAAAATGCTGAAAGAATTGACATGCTGCAAATTTAAAAAACGCTTTGGAGGTTCAAACCTTCAAGGAAAAAATAAGCAGCATATTTATAAGATTTTAGAAAATCTCATTAAATTTTGCTGGTATTGAGTTTTTTCTCAGCAGAAAAATATGCGGTGAAAAAACGTGGCAAAAATGCAGGGTGCTTACACAACAGTAGGTCTTTTCTTTTTAAAGGAAGGAATTATTATTTACCTAGTAATTTTTTTGCAATGCAAATGAGGTTTCCTGTGTATCCAGAATAGAAACCCATAAATATTTACTTCACGGAAGTGTAATATAGGAACATACTGTATATACAGTATGGAAAAATATACAAATAATTCGTAATATAATAATTTCTAAGTATACAGCTCAAAAAATAAGATCTAACATAAATGTATTATATAACCCTTAAATTGCGATTTTTTTATTGATTTATTTTTGTTGCCTGGGAAACTTGATCAAATAAAATAGAATCATATTATAGTTTCATACTTATTTTTTCTAAAAGTAGACAACTGGCATATTGTGAAAATGTCATCCAGCCCATTATAGTCATGGGTAGAGATGAGTGAACTTGTTCAGAAAACGTTGGACAATCTCAAATCCGGCACAAATGTAGCACATTCGGATTAATGTTCGGTTTCCAAACCATTTTTCCGCAATATTCGTTCACAGTTCGGTAAATGATTGTGTTTCCACTAATGCTTTTGTTAGGACTTTGGTTCTGTATGATGACCAGGTTAGACGTGTTTGAAAATGGGAGGGGGTGCTGGCTGGGTAGAGGTCAGAGTAGTGGCAGACTGTGTTTTTTTTTTAATGAACTTAATGTGTGTACATTCCGGCAGCCAATCAGGGCGAAGAAACCATCCACAACATCATGATACAATGGCTTCTGTCATTGGCTGCTGTAGTCACGTCACTCTATATAAAAAGCTGACATTATGTTTTGCTGTTACTACTTTCTCAGTGTAACAGCGCAGAGAGGCTACTCCTGCTGCTGCAAGTTAACTTGTCATATAGTCAGTTAGGATTCTGTCCTGTGTGAAGTCGACCTTGCAGCATCTAACTAGCTTGTGCTAATATTGTTTTGTATGCAGGAGTCATTTCCTACTCAAAATTGTTTGGGCTAAAACTGTGTTGCTGTCAGGACTCAGGAGGCCCCATTTGCTAATCAAAATTGTTAGGGCTAGTAGTGTTGTGCAGGCCGAAGTCCACATTTCCTACTCAAAATCATAATATAAATCCTTTGTGTTAATAATGTGTTGCAGGCACCAGGCCTCATTTTATAATCCAAATTGTTTGTCCTAATACTGTGGTGCAGGCTCCAGATCTCATTTCATACTTCAAATTATTTGGATTAACAGGCTGGTGCAGGCTCCAGACCTCATTTCATAATCCAAAGCGTTTGGGATAGAATTTTGGTGCAGGCACCATGCCTCATTTCATAATATTAATTCTTTGTGCTAATAATGTATTGCATGCACCAGGCCTCATTTTATAATCCATTTTGTTTGGAATAATACTCTAGTTCAGGGACCAGACCTCATTTCATAATACAAATCCTATGGGATAACAGTCAGGTGTAGGCACCAGACCTCATTTTAGAATCGTAAACGTTTGGCCTAATACCCTGGTGCAGACATCAGACCTCATTTCATAATATAAATCCTGTGTGCTCAAAATGTGTTGCAGGCAGCAGGCCTCATTTTATAATCCAAATCATTTGACCTAATACTCTAGTGCATGCACCAAACCTCATTTCATAATCATAATAGTTTGGGATAATACTCTGGTGCAGGCACAAGACCTCTTTTCATAATACAAATTGATTGGGACAATAGTCTGGTGCAGTCACCAGACCTCATTTCATAATACAAATTGATTTGGAAAATAGACTGGTGCAGGCACCAGACCTCATTTCATAATATAAATTGTTTGGGATAATGCTAGGTGCAGGCACCAGGCTCCTTCTCATAATCCAAATAATTTTCCCAGTGCCCAGTCAACAAGATTTAATGCCCCTGGCTATGCTTGCTTGTCCAGGTGTCAGTAGTGAAATGCATTCTGTCAGAATTTGATTTTTTTCAAGGAAGGGGTGATGTTGTCTGCGACATGCTGGTGTAACGCAGGCACAATTCTCTTACATGAGTAATGGCAACCAAGCAACTGGGATTGGGGGTCTGCGACGGGCAGCAGCTTTTGGAAAGCGACTGTATACACCAGGCGGAAAAGCATAATTTCTGTGGCCAACAGACTGGAGATGGTGAAGTTCAAGTTGTTAGCTTTTCCATGTGTAGGAGGAAACAATCTTTTATGTGACCACAACTGTGGGACCGAGGGCTGGCTGCTGCGCTGAGAAAGGATGAAGTAGGGAGAACACGACAAACTGCTGGACTGTGAATGAGGTAGGTGGAGACACTTCTCCCGATATCACGCCAGCCTTTTTAGAAAACACCAGGGATTGTCTTATCACTGTTTCTAACATCATGTCCTCCCTCTATCTGAAACTGAACATGTCAAAAACTGAACGCCTCGTGTTTCCTCCCTCTACTGATCTACCTTTGCCTGACTTTGCCATCTCCATGTGTGGTTCCACCATTACTCCCCAGCAACATGCCCCCTGTCTTGGGGTCATACTTGATTCTGAACTTTCATTCACTCCCCCACATCCGATCACTGGCTCGCTCTTGTTATCTGCACCTCAAAAACATTTCTAAAATTCAACCTTTTCTTACTTTCGACTCTGCAAAAACTCTTACTGTTTCTCTTATTCATTCTCGTCTGGACTATTGTAACTCTCTACTAATCGGCCTCCCTCTTACCAAAATCTCCCCTCTCCAATCTGTCTTGAATGCTGCAGCCAGGATCATATTCCTCACCAATCGTTATACCAATGCCTCTAACTTGTGCCAGTCATTACACTGGTTACCCATCCACTCCAGAATCCAGTACAAACTTATTACCCTCATCTACAAAGCTCTCCATGGCTCATCACCACCCTACATCTCCTCCCTTGTCTCAGCCTACCACCCTACCTGTGCCCTCCGTTCTGCTAATGACCTGAAGTTAACATCCTCAATAATCAGAACCCCCCTGTCATGGTTTGTTAGCTGTATACTGGTTGGAGTGTCTGGGGTTAATCCAGGTAGCCTCTATTTGGCTACTCGGAGGCTTTTTATAGCCTCTTTGTGGGTCCATGCCATGTCGGTTATACTTTTGCTCTCAGCTGAGTGCGTCAACCCCGGTGTGCCTGTGCCTTGTGACTGTGTTCTAATTTGCTTGTAGAGTTCTGACCCAGTTTGTTTCCCTGTTGTGATTTGGCCTTCTGATTCGATACTGTTATCTGCTCGTTCGGTTTTCTGACTTCTGCTCTGCCTCCTGTTAGCCTGCTCCCTTTATACTGCGCTGCCTGACCCGGTTTACTGACCTTAGCTTGTCTTGGACTGTGCTCAACCATCGCGCTCCATCATTCCCTGGTGTCTGGTGGAACCCTTCCCCCTCTCTCCTGCCCGGGGGTCTCTGTCGCATCCCACTGTCACCCCTGGCCAAGAGCACTAGGCCCTGCCTCCTTCCTCTCTGACCCGCGGTCACGTGTCGTAGGTTCTTTCAGCGCTCTCCACTCCTGGCGTCCTGTCTCCCTCAGCACTGCTACACCGCTGTTGGCCCTCTCAACTCCCAGATGGTGCTGACACTGCAGTTCCAAGTCCCAAGGGACACCCGTCCATCACTGCCCGGACCGTTCCAGCTGCTGGTGAGTGCTCGCTTGGCACTCCCTTGACATTCCCACTCCCGTCTCCAAGACTTTTCACGTGCTGCGCCAATTCTTTGAAATGCACTATCCAGGTTGAGATGATTAATCCCCAGTCCCCACAGTTTTAAGCGTGCCCTAAAAACGCATTTGTTCAGACTGGCCTACCGCCTCAACGCATTAACCTAATTATCCCTGTGTGGCCCATTCAAATTTGTTCTCACATGCTTTATGCATTTTATAGCCCTGTGTGTCTTAGGCTATTAACTGGTTCATGCAGCATTACAGGAACACCCGATTCGTACACTATGGCTGGTCCGAACAACGAAAGCAATTGTTACCATCTACCTTTTGTATCTCCCCTTTTTCCTCATAGATTGTAAGCTTGCGAGCAGGGTCCTTATTCCTCTTGGTATCTGTTTTGATATGTGTTTATTTTTATGCTGTAATGGCTATTGACTGTCCAAGTCTCCTCTGTAATGTAAAGTGCTGCAGAATATGTTGGCGCTATAGAAATAAAATTATTATTATTAGATGTTATGGTGGATTGAAAAGGATGTCATTTGCTTGGTGTCTGTGATCTGTCAAAAACAGCAGGCATGTCCTTTTCCGTAACAGCTGATGGGCTGTCATTCTCCCTGAATGTAGCGGATAAACAAGTGGAGGTTTTGCGGCCGGAGACTTGTGTGAGAACACTTGCCATGGTGACAGAGGAGGAAGAAGCAGCAGATGCGGTTGATGGGGTGGCCGGTGGTTGGCAAGGCACACTAGGCCGCATTTTAGCGCAGTGAGATTCCCAGACTAACACATGTTGATGGTGCATATGATGGTTCATGCACATAGTAGTCAAATTCTTGCAATTTTTGCCTATACTGACTATTTTTAAAAAAAAGTTGGCAGATAACGTGAGTTGGGTCATTCTTCTCAGTCTCTCCATAAAGGCCCAGGCTATGCAATATTTGCCAACCATGAGAACTGCAGACCCACCACCACTGCTGACAACAGCCCGAGTTGTGGCTGAGGATGCATTGCTTTCCATGGTTACATCACACTGTGTCTGTGTGGCAAACCACAACATAACCTCATCATCTTCCTCCTCCACATCCTCTGCTGAGCTACTCTCAGTTGCGTGCCTTTATGTTCACAATAAGTGTGATCTACAACCTCATCGTCATCCTCTCTGTTCTTTTACTCCTCATCCTGAGAGTCCCCCTCCTCCTCTTCTTTCCCCAATTGCACAGTACAGTCCACATGTACCTCATGTATTTGAGTCTCAGCAGGATCACTTCTGCCCCTTGGGGTTAACGTTTAGTGACAAGGGTCTGGATTCTGCTCGTACCCTAGTTCAACCGGCCCCGGATCCTTTTGAGTCTGTGAATTTTCGAAGCAGACCTCTGATGCCCATTGAATAAAATGTGTGAACAGCTCTGCAGACCCGCACATCTGTGGTTCCCCACAGTCAGTTGGGCAGTTGGAGAGTTGTGATGCGGGGGAGAAACAAGGGTAATTGGGGTGTCACCCCTGAGGACTGTATTGTGAGTGATGTTAAGGTGGAGGAAGAGGAGGAGAGGCCACTTGATGCAGCGCTTGCCATCCACTGGAGCACATGCTAATTCTGACTCTCATGTAC
Organism: Dendrobates tinctorius; assembly: GCF_039654945.1. Lineage (NCBI taxonomy): Eukaryota > Metazoa > Chordata > Amphibia > Anura > Dendrobatidae > Dendrobates > Dendrobates tinctorius. The sequence goes on from NW_027361690.1 coordinate 21,513,717, forward strand.
AAGGCATACATGAGGGCGTCCCTCAAGCTCTCTGCCTCGGGGTAACGTTGGACTCTGATCTCTCCTTCAAAACACATATCCATGCCATTTCCAATTCCTGCTGACTCCAAATCAAAAATATTTCCCCGTTCCATTCAGCCCTTAATCAAAAATCTGTAAAAACCTTAGTCCATGCACTCATTATGTCCAACCTCGACTAATGCAAGCTCCTCTTTGTGCCCTCCCTTCTAACAATCTTGCACCCCTGCAATCTATCCTAAGCTCTATTGCTCGACTAATCCACCTAAATCCCTGCTATTTTCAGGCCTCTCCTCTCTGTCATTCCCTTCACTGGCTTCCCATTAGACCGAGGTTACGCGTCTCAATACTCTGCACTGGAGTGTGTGGCTGAGTGTATTTCTATGCAGCTGAGCGCTCCGATCTGAGTGCTGGTGGCAGTGCCAAGTATTGAGATGAGAGACTCGTGCGAGTTTCTCACAAGTGTGACCCCGGCCTTACCCAGAGACACCTGTTCAAAACCCTAACCATGGCATACAAAGCCATCCACAACCTGTGTCCTCCATACATGTGTGACCTAGTGTCACAGTACTTAGCTGCACGCAACCTCCAAACCCCACAGGATCTCCTTTTCTACTCCCCTGTTATCTCCTCTTCACACAATCGCAAACTAAATTTCACCCGTACTCTAAAACTGTTTACCCCAACATATCATATTCTCGCCTACCATTGGAACCTTCAAAAGGAACCTCAAGAACCACCTCTTCCGACAAGCCTACTACCTACACTAACCATACCGCTGCGCAAGCAGCTCTACCCTGACCTATTATATCCTCACCCAGCCCTTGTAGACTGTGAGCCTTCATGGGCAGGGTCCTCTCTCCTCCAGTAAAAGTCGTTAAGAATATTGTACTTGTTTTTATTATGTTTATCCCTTTTCACATGTAAAACTCCATGGATTAAATGGCGCTATAATAATAAATAATAATAATACTGCTGTGCAGCTGCCAAAGAAAGGAAGGCGAGTAGCCTGTTCAGTAACAGAAGTTGTCAAAAATCTGTGCAATTATACTATTTCTACTGTGTGGAAATTAATGCCACTTCAGTGGTGGGTGACAATAATTTTTGGAAAGGTGGAGACTCCAAGTTGGGTCTCCATCTGGAAGGTTGCCTGTTGCGGAAGGGGTGTCAGAGGCCCATTATACTGTTTCTACTCTGTGGAAATTGTTGTCACTTTAGAGGTGTGTGATAACAATTTTTTGAAATGTGGAGAATCCAAGTTGGGTCTCCTTCATGTGTGTTGCTTGTAGTAGTAGGGCTCCCAGATTGGCAGGCCCTGCACTTATCATACAATCATAGAATGGTAGAGTTGGAAGGGACCTCCTGGATCATCTGGTCCAACTCCCTGCACAAAGCAGGGTTCACTAAATCATCCCAGACAGATGTCTGTCCAGCCTCTGTTTGAAGACTTCCATTGAAGGAGAATTTACCACCTCTCGTGGCAGCCTGTTCCACTCATTGATCACCCTAACTGTCAAAAAGTTTTTTTCTAATATCTAATCTGTGTCTCCTACCTTTCAGTTTCATCCCATTGATTCTAGTCTTTCCTTGTGCAAATGAGAATAAAGATGATCCTGCTACAATGTGACAGCCCTTGAGATATTTGTAGACAGCTATTAAGCCTCCTCTCAGTCTTCACTTTTGCAAGCTAGACATTCCCAATGCCTGTAACCATTCCTCATAGGACATGGTCTGCAGACCAGTCACCATTCTGGCCGCTCTTCTCTGAACTTGCTCCAATTTGTTGATGTCTTTTTTAAAATGTGGTGCCCAAAACTGGACACAGTATTCCAGATGAGGTCTGACCAAATAGGAGTAGAGGGCAATAATGACTTCACATGATCTAGACTGTATGCTTCTGTTAATACATCCCAGAATTGTATTTGCCTTTTTTGCTGCTGCATCACACTGCTGACTCATGTTCAGTCTGTGATCTATTAATATACTCAAGTCTTTTTCACATGTGATGTTGCTTAGCCTTATTCCTCTCATTCTGTATATGCTTTTTCATTTTTATTACCCAGATGTAGTACTTTGCATTATTCCCTCTTAAAAGCCATTCTGTTAGTTGCTTCCCACTGCTCCAGTTTATTTATGTCATCTTTTTGAATCCTCTCTTTCTCTTCTCTAGTATTAGCTATCCCTCCTAGCTTTGTGTCATCAGCAAATTTATTCAGTTTACACTTGATTCCTTCATATAAATCATTGATAAAGATGTTGAACAATACAGGTCTAAGGACAGAGCCCTATGGTACCCCATTTGAGACATTCTTCCAACTGGATGTGCAGCCATTTATGACCACTCTTTGGGTCCGATCACTAAGCCAGTTATGAATCCACCTAACAGTTGCCTTGTCCATTTCATACTTAGTCATTTTGGATTGTGTGAGAAACTTAGTAAAATGCTTTGCTGAAGTCAAAATATACTATATCTACAGCATGCTTTGCTGAAGTCAAGATACACTATATCGACAGCATTTCGCTGATCCACCCAGTCAGTGATTCTGTCATACAAGGAAATTAAGTTAGTTTGACATGACTTATTAGTTACAAACCTATGCTGACTCTGGTTAATCACTTCATTCTTATCCAGGTACTTACATACATAATGTTTAATAATTTGTTCAGATCTTTCCGGGTATAGAAGTCAGATTCACCAGCCTATAGTTCCCTGGGTCCACCTTATTCCCTTTTTGAAGATAGGGAAAACATTTGCTCTTCTCTAGTCTTCTGGGACTTATCCTGTTCTCCAAGTCCAAGAATTTTCAAAGATTATGGAGGGTGGTTCAAAAATTTCTTCTGCTATCTCCTTCAGTACTCTGGGGTGTAATTCATCTGGACCTGGAGACTTGAATTCATTTATGTTAGCTAAGTGTTTCCTCACTATCTTTCTATTTATAGATATCCTGGATTCTTCTATTACTTTAATAGGACAGTTAAGATCAGTTGATGTTACATTTCCTTTCTGAGAGAAAACAGATGCAAAATAGGAATTTAAAAGTTCAGCCTTCTCAACATCCTTTCTTTCCATTTTATCATTTTCATCCTGTAAAAATCGTATAGCATCTTTGACTTTTCTTTTACTTTTGACATATCTCCAAAATCCTTTTTTATTGCTTTTGGCGTCTCTTGCAAGTCTTAATTCATTGTCAACTTTAGATAATCTGTTTCTTACCCTGCAGGTTCTGCAGACAGCATTATATTCTTCTTTAGATATGCCTCCCTTCCATTTGATAAATATTTATTTCTTCCTTTTTAGCACGTGGTTAAGTTCCGAGTTCATCCATCCTGGTTTCCGCTTCCTATTCTTCCTTCCTTTTGTAATTCTTAATGATTGTGCTTTGAGATTCTCATTTTTCAAGATTTCCCATCCTTCCTTAACATTTTTGTCCTTAATAATATCCAGCCAATGGATCCCTCAGATTCTCTTTCTGAGTCCCTTAAAATCTTCCTTTCTGAAATCTAACCTTGATGTATGAGTCTTCACAGGTCTTCACATTTACTTTCAGTCAACTACTTGTGTCAATATCCTTACATTTTTTCTAACTCCGTTCACTCATCCACCTTTTACTGATCATTGTTTCAGCTAGGAATGCTGGTCCAAGCCCTGTCCCATACATCCATGCTGCGCAATGATACTATTCGCACTCTGGTTTAATTTATGCCATTTTTCATCTTGTCTGCCTTTAATATGAGCTGTTTGGGAAGCTTTTTTGTTCCCCCTTAAGGTGTAATTTATATGTTTGGTTTTGCCGCCCATTGAATTCAATGGGGTTCAAATATGTTCGCTGAATGGTTCGGCAAACATTGGGACAAACAGTAATATGCAGTAATATGCATAAAAAAGTTTGTGTCAAAAAGTCTGACCCACATAGAGTCTAAAACACAAACTGACTGCTAGAAGTAAAAGTGCAAGAAGTAAAGAATTCATACCTGGACAACAAGAGAAGGGCAATAGATTTGATTGCCATGTCCAAGAAAATTAAAACACAAACGCTTATTTTAAGTTTAGACACAGAGAAGGCATTTGACCGACTTAATTGGTCTATCTTGTTTGAACATTTGGCATCTTGGGAGCTTTTTTACAGCAATAAAGGCATTGTATAGGTCCCCATCAGCCTTGATTAAATTGCCCTTTTGTGTCTCCCACTCTTTTCTCACTTTGAGTGGCATGAGTCAGGGATGCCCTCTTTCCCCCCTGCTATACTTAATGTTAAACAAACCACTGTAATGGACCTTGATTGCAGACATCAAAGAAACAGGGATGGCATAATAAAAAAAGCCTTTATTTAATCACTTGGCAAATAAACAGATAATGTGCAATATTAAAAGAAAATGCCAGGTTGACACACCACTTATTAAAATCAACTGCAAATATGCATGGGGACTGTAAGTTTATTCACATAAATAATGAGATATAATAAATATACAAATATATCTTATTATACCAAAAACCACCGCATATAAAATTCAAAATTAATAATATGCATATATCTATAATAAAAAATATATACAATTGGAAAAGACTGATTATTATGAGCAGCACAATAGTGTAAATACCCAAATTAATCACAGAAATTCATTCCATGACCCAATATAATGTAAAGTTATGATATTAGTCAAATCCATATAAAGAAAAAATAAAAATAATTAATATATATTAAAAAGTGGAAATATATATAAAATATATAATAGATTATAGAAAGTGCCAATCTGTGTATATATCTCTAAACATAAAAGACCAGTGTGCAAAGAAAATATATAACACAACAGTGTATCAATATATATAGCGCTACTAAAAAATGTGATGAAAAAACAACCGTGCTTGATTTATTACCTGTTATTGGTATAAAGACAGACCCGGTGTGGTGATGCCAGGCACTCCCCCACTACTTAATGTAGACCAAAAAGTGGATACAAAGTATCCTGAGCACACCACTCACAAAGAGAGATATCATTAAAAATAAATTTTATTAAGTAAATTCATATCATAGATAAATAGACAAACAAAATACAAGTAAGAGGAAGGAATGTATACCCAAGTGAAATACACACAAATACAGGAATAAAGAAATGGATACAGGTAATTGTAAAGTGCAAAAATATATCAGCATATAAGCATATATCCACCTAGACCCATAGTGGTCTGTAAAGTGCACAGTGCCATATAGAGGAAAAAATCCCCATGCTGGTAATCACATATAAAGAGCACATACCCATTTAATCGCCTGTTCACTGAATTCCTGGAGTTCGACGCACACTTCGCCTTTTTAGCTTTTTCAAGGAAATTGTGTGTGTTAATGTGCATAGAGCCTCTAGCGGCAATGATACTTCAAAATCATAATATCTCCGGGGTGGAAGTCAAGAATAAGGTATTTAAGATTTCATTATTTGCTGATGATGCTTTACTAGTCTCTTTGAAGGAGTATGAACAGCTGTCGGGATATAAATTAAATACCTCTAAAACAGAGGACTTACCATTGAACATTCCCCCTAATATCCTTGACTGTTTAAAGACAAACTTTAAATTTAGATGGAAAATTGAGGCTATTAAATCCTGGGGGGGGAGTAATCTGTCCTCTTCCTATAACAATTTATATAATTGTTACTATCCGTCTCTTTTTGGAGAGACTGTGACTTTAAGGTCTCATACTCATTTGCGAGAAAAACGAGAATACAATATACAATCTTCCTGATGAAGAATTCTTTAATTTTCTAGAGTTAAGGAAGTATATTAGAAATAAATTCTTTTTACCTTTGACCCTTTCAAGAGAGAGAAATTGTTACTCTTTTAGAGAATCCTATGAATAACTTAATTTGGAATATAAAGAATATTTATTAAATATTTAACTGTGATATCTCTTTTGAAAAATTGAATTATATTTGGAGATGGGAAAAAGATCTAAATAATAATTTGCTCCTAGATAAATGGGAAAAAGCAGTGGAACTAGCATAAAAATCTTCAATTAGTGCAAACTTACATGAAAATTATTTTAAAATTTTATCTAGTTGGTTCTACACTCCCGCTATACTTACAAACGCATTTCCCGATCAATCCGATTTATGCTGGAGGAATTGTGGTCAAAAAGATAATCACCTTCACATATTCAGGGAATGTCCCAAACTTTCGATACCTAGGAAAAATGTATCTTTACTATTGAATAAAATAAATGAGTCTCCTGTCAAAATTTCTCACTAATCTCTCTTTTTTCTGGAAGCTGATGACATCCCTCAAAAATTAGACAAGTTCCTTTACATATTTTTTCTGTCATAAAAACATGTATTGCATCAAAGTGGAAATCGATGGATATTCCCTCGATTTTTGACATAATTGATATTATGTTCTCTCATAACTCCTTGAAATGTCCTTAGCTTTAAGGAATAACTCTAACTAAATATAATTCTAAATGGTCCTCTTGGAATGTAATTTTATCTCCAAGCAAGAAAAGCTTCTTTATTTGATATCGTATTACTTTGCCAGAATACTGTTAATCTATACTTTATTTTATGTTGTTTTTTCAGTTGGAATGTTAATTGTTGTGGTGCAACTATGTTAAGATGATCTTCATTTCCCTTCATTTTATTTGTCTCCTCTTCCTCCCTAACCCCTTTCCTCTTTTCCTTTGTTTTGTTGCCTTCATTTCCCTTCATTGCTTTGCTGAGCCATTATCCCCTATACTGTAAAAAGTCCCTTAATAAAAATAATTTTGAGAAAAACAAGAAAAAAATCAGATTGCACTCTATATAAGGTTATTCTATGATTCCCTGCTCATCTCTGATTTTTTTCTCAGCTCTGATCGGACTGATGAAAAAAAAAAATTGCAGCATGCTGTTACTGTCCTTGGAAATTGGACTAGAATTTCCAATGCAAGTCACTGGGTGCGAGAAAAAAGTAGCACAGCACACGTGTGAGTTGTCCGATTTTTATGCACCCATCTCCTAAAAAACTCAACATTTCATCAGCTGAATACAGTAAAATCACAGTGTGACAAGTCAGAATAGAATAGACAAAATGAATATATATACATAGAATAGATAGCTACAAATAAGTGAGTGACATATATAATTAGTCCAGTGCTTGTGTAGCTTACTCTACATGTACAGTCATGGCCAAAAGTATTGACACCCCTGCAATTCTGTCAGATAATATTCAGTTTCTTCCTGAAAATGATTGCAAACACAAATTCTTTGGTATTATTATCTTCATATAATTTGTCTTAAATGAAAAAACACAAAAGAGAATGAAGCAAAAAGCAAAACATTGATCATTTCACACAAAACTCCAATAATGGGCCAGACAAAAGTATTGGCACCCTCAGCCTAATACTTGGTTGCACAACCTTTAGCCAAAATAACTGCGACCAACCACTTCCGGTAACCATCAATGAGTTTCTTACAATGCTCTGCTGGAATTTTAGACCATTCTTCTTTGGCAAACTACTCCAGGTCCCTGATATTTGAAGGGTGCCTTCTCCAAACTGCCATTTTTAGATCTCTCCACAGGTGTTCTATGGGATTCAGGTCTGGACTCATTGCTAGCCACCTTAGAAGTCTCCAGTGCTTTCTCTCAAACCATTTTCTAGTGCTTTTTGAAGTGTGTTTTGGGTTATTGTCCTGCTGGAAGACCCATGACCTCTGAGGTAGACCCAGCTTTCTCACACTGGGCCCTTAATTATGCTGCAAAATTTGTTGGTAGTCTTCTGACTTCATAATGCAATGCACACGGTCAAGCAGTCCAGTGCCAGAGGCAGCAAAGCAACCCCAAAACATCAGGGAACCTCCGCCATGTTTGACTGTAGGGACCGTGTACTTTTCTTTGAATGCCTCTTTTTTCTCCTGTAAACTCTATGTTGATGCTTTTGCCCTAAAAGCTCTACTTTTGTCTCATCTGACCAGAGAACATTCTTCCAAAATGTTTTAGGCTTTTTCAGGTAAGTTTTGGCAAACTCCAGCCTGGCTTTTTTATGTCTCGGGGTAAGAAGTGGAGTCTTCCTGGGTCTCCTACCATACAGTCCCTTTTCATTCAGATGCCGACGGATAGTACGGGTTGACACCGTTGTACCCTTGGACTGCAGGACAGCTTTAACTAGTTTGGATGTTAGTGGAGGTTCTTTATCCAACATCCGCACAATCTTGTGTTGAAATCTCTTGTCAATTTTTCTTTTCCGGCCACATCTAGGGAGGTTAGCCACAGTGCCATGGGCTTTAAACTTCTTGATGACACTGCGCACGGTAGACACAGGAACATTCAGATCTTTGGAGATGGACTTGTAGCCTTGAGATTGCTCATGCTTCCTCACAATTTGGTTTCTCAAGTCCTCGCACAGTTCTTTGGTCTTCTTTCTTTTCTCCGTGCTCAATGTGGTACACACAAGGACACAGGACAGAGGTTGAGTCAACTTTAATCCATGTCAACTGGCTGCAAGTGTGATTTAGTTATTGCCAACACCTGTTAGGTGCCACAGGTAAGTTATAGGTGCTGTTAATTACACAAATTAGAGAAGCATCACATGACTTTTCGAACAGTGCCAATACTTTTGTCCACCCTCTTTTTTATGTTTGGTGTAGAATTATATCCAATTTGGCTTTAGGACAATTCTTTTTGTGTTTTTTCATTTAAGACAAATTAAATGAAGATAATAATACCAAAGAATTTGTGTTTGCAATCATATTCAGGAAGAAACTGAGTATTATCTGACAGAATTGCAGGGGTGTCAATACTTTTGGCCATGACTGTAATTAATAAATCAATAAATTACAGAAAAAATGGTATGGGCTCCCCCAAAATTTTGGAAACCAGCAGATGGAAAGCAAACAGCTGGGGGCAGATGTTTATAGCCTGGAAAGGGGATAATAAATGTGGAGCTTCCCAGGCTATAAATATCAGATCACAGCTGTATGCTTAGCCTTCACTGGTTAATAAAATGAGGGACCCCCCTAAAAAAAGATGTAGAGTCCTCCTATAATTAATAACCAGCAAAGACTAGGCAGGCAGCTACGGGCTGATATTAATAAGCTAGGAAGGGACCATGAATATTGCACCTGATGCTTTCCAACCCAGAATAAAAACATCCATAAGATATGCCAATTTGCCAGTTCTGGTGCTTAGCCTCCACTCTTCCCATTTGTCCTGGTGCTGTGGCAAGTGGGGTAATAGTATTGGGATTTATGTCAGCTTTGTACCAGCAGCTAACATCAAGCTCAAGGGATAGTAATGGATAGGCGTCATAGTCATATTGCAATAAAAACACAGAATAAAGTGCTTTAATTGTAAAAAGACACTGACCCTTTTATTTTAAATAAAAATAAACAAAGTTAAACTCACCTTTACACGTAATCCACTGTAAAAGACTAAAAAAAATTAACAACCATATCCCTCACCTGTCCAACGTGGTGATAATCCTGCAGATAGGTGAGGGATAGGCATAAAGGTGAGTATAACTTTGTTTATTTTTATTTAAAATAAAAGGGTCAGTCTCTTTTTACAATTAAAGCACTTTATTCTGAGTTTTTTTATAACAATATGACTATATCCATTGAGCTTGATGTTAACTGCCAATGCAAAGCTTACATAATCCCAATACTATTACTCCACTTGCCAATGTACCAGTTCTAGTGGAAAGAGTGAGGATAAGCGCTATAATTGGTGTATCTTATGGATGCACCATTTCTGGGGCTGCTGAGAGCTGATGTTTTTAGTATGGAAGTGGGCTAATGTCCATTGCCCCTTCCTAGCCTATTAATATCAGCCCAAAGCTGTCTGCCTAGCCTTTGCTGGTTATTAATTATATAGGCCCCATGTCATTTCACTTTGTGGTCTCACATTTTAATAACAAGTAAAGGCTAAGTATACAACTGTGAGCTGATATCAATAGCCTGGGAAGCTCCATGTTTATTACCCCCTTATTAAGCCCTGCCCCAGCTGTCTTCTTTTTCTCAGCTGGTTATTAACCACTTCCCAACCACTTACTATAGATAAATGTCGATTCTTGCTGTGCTCTGTACAGCGCCGACATTTATCAACGGTCGGTGGTCTCGCAGCACTCAGGACCCCAGGGTCCTGTAAAAGCTCTGATTCCTGTGCAGAATGATTGCTCTGACATGTGACATCATTGAGACCTGCTAAGTTCATGTTCTAATGATGTTAAACCTTTGCTATCTGCTAGATACCAAGATTGCAGAATTTAGAAGATAGCAGAGGGAGACCACTGCTGTACTCACCTCTCTGACAACCCCCCATGATGATCGCATAACGCGGGGTTGCAGCCAGCAGCTAACTCTAACAAGTGACTGTAAAACTGTCAGGTCTCATACATTGTAATACATATGTATTGCATTACATGAAACCAGTGATCAGAGAAATAAAAATTAAAGTGCCATATAGAGACTAAGGAAAAAAGTAAAAAAAAAGTTAAAACATGTTTTGAAACTATTAAAAAAAATCACAAAATAAATAAAGAAGAATAAATATTTAACTAATAAATACTGTAAGGTAGCGCTGTCATTCAGGTAGGGGATACTCGCTTGGCAGCCAAATAATCAGATCCGGCACGGGCTTTCCATAAAACAATCTCAGTCCATGCGGTTTATTCAGGCATCATAAACCCTCAAAGCAATAGACAGTTCATATCCATATCATAACGTTCATGACAGAGCCTCACTCTGTCTAGCCTGTGGTCACACAGGTTATGCAATGTCCTGTACTCAGGCTCTTCAGCCTCACAGTTATCTCACCCGGCCAGGGTTATCTCATGGCTGCTTCATACTCCACACTGCAAACGTCCATTCCCTCCAGGAAACTATCAGGCACTTGCAGCCATTAAACACAGCCACTCCACGTGCTGTTAGGAAGGTATACACATCTCCCAGTGGGACCTTCCAAAACGGACCAACCAGGTCCAGGCATTCACTCCATGTGACCTACTCTGGCCACCTTATATGGTCCGTAGCCATGCCCACTGGGTCACATGGCTATGACCTCATCACAGGTCCTTCAATCACTCATACACACTTTACAATAGTGTTCTTAACCACACCCCTGGGTGGATTTGTAGGTAACTGGTCCAGCCCGTCTCTCCAGCTACCTGGAAACTTCCCAAACACATTGAAGCAGCACCTCAGAAGTATCACTGCTGATCAACACACACACAAGTCTCCATCCCAAGGCCACCCACCTTGAGATACATAATGGTCATTCAGTATTCTGTCACTCATCTTCTCTCCTGGGACATCCACACAGCGCCCCCTAGCGGACTCAGTGGTCACTACACCACATACCTCCCACTCTGTTCAAACTTGTGGGGTTGAACACACAACATTACACCAGCATCTCGAGACCGGGCACTCATTACACCTTGCCCCACAGGTCGAGAGAACTGTCTCCATCTGTCATACGGCCTCATCCCTACGTTAGGCCTCCCCCACCCCCAGCGGTCAGAATATCAGTCGTTGTCTTTGACCCTCCAGTCATGGTCTGTCTGCGTCTTCAGACACTGTTTAGTCACCATCCTTTCTCTATCTAAGCGTCTTGTAACAAATGGTACCCCACCACATCTAAGTTTGCTTTTCAGTGCAATAACATCACGGTTCATTGCACCTGCAGTCTCTGTAACATCCTCCAGTTCACACTGTAATCTACGGTGCAACGTATTGGCATGTTGAGCCTCTTTCTCTGCTTCTTCCACCTGGCGCTTCAGCTGTTTCAGACGCACATTATTTCCCTCGGCCAGGGCTTTGTACTGCTCAGAACCACACCTATCATCATCCATTTGCCTTAGTAAAACCTTCAGTTTTTTTCTCCGTACGACGTACTTGTTTGCTTGCATATTGCCGCACTTTAATTTCCGCATCAAGCTGTTCCTCCAGTAGCGCAACCTTTGCTTCTAACTCCTTATTCTGGTGAACTAATTGCTGATGGGCATTCTCGTTATTCTGAGCCTTACTACGTTCTGCATTCAAATCAGTACTCATCTGGTCAACCTGAAGTGTGGCCTTTCTCAGCCTGTCATTGGCTGATGTTATGTTGCTGTGTTCTTCCTCCACTTCTTCTTCCAGCTGAACAATGCGAGACTCTAACCGCCTCTTCTTCCAAAGTCAGAGCATCTTTACCACTGTTGTTGGCAATCACATCAGCCAGTTCATCTCTTTCCTGCTGTGCTTGCATTTTAGCATGCTCTTCAGCAGCAAGCTTCTCTTGCATATGGATCATCTCTGCTTCCATACTCTCCAGTTTCTTCTTGTCTTCACTCTATTCATCACTCAGGCCTGGCCGCTGTAAGTCTTCGTCACACTTCTCCCGCAGAAGACCTCTTACAGTTTCTGTGAGTACTCCTACCTCTATTCTGAGGGACTTATTCAGACCTTGCCACTATGCCAGGTGACCTTTGAGCTTGAAGACTTCTTTCTTTAGCTCTTCTAGTCTGTGCTCCCGCTCTCTCTCAGAGCCCCAGTCACCCCCAGAGTCTAAGTCACCCCGATCTGCCAAGTAATCCTTCCAGTTACCCACTAACCGTGAGAATACTTCAGCCGTCTTATCAATCAAGTCAACATCAGTCATGTCATTAGACGTCAGGTCCGTCAGTTGGGCAGACATACTCCTTCTTCCGGTCACTTCTACATTTGACCTGTCCACTTTAGGAGGTGTCACCGTCTCAACGTCTGCTAGCCCAACATAAGAAACGTCTCCATCCCCCTGCCATACATCATCAAACATGACAAAGTCCTGGTCCCTCTCAAAGGGATGCACTAAGTTTGGTGGCATACTACCACCTTGGCACTTAACCCCCTTTGTCATCTCAACCACGACTCTGTCTACCGTATAGTTCACAATAACCCCATGTTTGCAGCGAACCCTGATGTTTTTCTCGGTCAGAGATAAAATGAGAGGAGTTCCTGTCAGAGTCACCTGACTCTTTGAGTCCAGCCTACCAGAGATTCCTTCCCAGTGCAGCATCACGGTACACACCTGTGGCCCGTCGTTATCTGGAAAATACATGCCTCACTCCTCAAAAGACATACACACACACTGCGGTTCCCCAGACATGTCCACTGAGGTACCCAGTTCTGCCCCTTTTGAAAACTCAGCCACTTTCTGGACCACCATCCCAATTTGGGCCACCGCCTCCTTCTGGGACTCCACCCCTTTTTGGGTTACCATCCCTTTTTGGGTCAATCCGGCCCCTTTCTGGACCACCCCGATTTGAGTCACTGCCCCCTTCTGGGACTCCACCCCCTTTTGGGCTACCACCCCAATTTGGGTCACCGCCCCCTTCTGGGACTCCACCCCTTTTGGGATTTCCCCATGTCCATTTTACCGGTCTCCTTAGACCACAGTTCACACCACACAGTTTATGTCTCTTTTATGATACGGCACAAGTCCTTGCTGGCACCACCACAGCTCCTGCTGTCACCGATCACCAACACCACCGGCTGCCGTTCACACACAGCTGCTGGTGTCACCTTTGTAACCCCGCCGAGTTACAGGAAGCCGCTTGTCCCCTTCGTAACCCCGCCGAGTTACAGCAAGACGCTTGTCACCTTCATAACCCCGCCAAGTTACAGCAAGCTGCTTGTCACCTTCTTGACTCCCACTGAGCCACCGCAGGCTGAGTTGAGAAAAGAGAAAAAAAAACACACCACACAAAACTCATGTGTCCTGTCTGTGTGCTATTCAGGACGTTCCGTTTCCACCTGAGACAGTCCAACACACAGGGCGCACCGGGTGCTATTCAGGGAGCAGACCCTCCTCCCAGGGTTTCCCAACACACCGGCCGCACCAGGTCCAGGGGCTCAGCGGGTGCTCCTCAGGACATCCATCTCCTCCTGAGACTGCCCAACAGTCACGCCTCACCAGGTCCAAGGTCAAACCATGTTCTCCAGGGATCCGATTTTTCTCCCAGAACCTCCCAACACTGACCCTCCAGGACCTTGCTCACTGAGCCCTCCAGGTACAGTCTTTGCCACTTACCCAGGTCAGTACAACACGAACACCTGTCCATTACCTGTGTCGGCCACACAGGTCCACGGGTACCTCATATCCACAGAGGCACCCTATCACAATCCACAGTCTCTTTCTCTGACCCCGGTCAGTACAACACGGCTTTCATGACCGTCACCTGCTGGCCGCGCAGGTTCTCGGACCCCTCTATCGCAGAGGTGTCCTATAAGTCTCTTCCACTGACCTGCTGTCAGTATATCACACGGCTTTCACAACCATCAGCCCTCCTGGCTCAGCATTGCCAGCACTGCACCATGTGCTTTTTGGAAACCGTTGCCCTTAGCAACCAAATTTTGCAGTCCTCTTCCGTTGCTCCTAGCAACAAAGCTACAACACTGCCCATAGCATTCTCCACCAATTGTAAGGTAGCGCTATCATTCAGGTAGGGGATACTCGCTTGGCAGCCAAATAATCAGATCCGGCACAGGTTTTCCATAAAACAATCTCAGTCCATGCGGTTTATTCAGGCATCATAAACCCTCAAAGCATTAGACAGTTCATATCCATATCATAACGTTCATGACAGAGCCTCACTCTGTCCAGCCTGTGGTCACACAGGTTACGCAATGTCCCGTACTCAGGCTCTTCAGCCTCACAGTTATCTCACCCGGCCAGGGTTATCTCATGGCTGCTTCATACTCCACACTGCAAATGTCCATTCCCTCCAGGGAACTATCAGGCACTTGCAGCCATTAAACACAGCCACTCCACATGCTGTTAGGAAGGTAGACACATCCCCCAGCGAGACCTTCCAAAACGGACCAACCAGGTCCAGATATTCACTCCATGTGACCTACTCTGGCCACCTTATATGGTCCGTAGCCATGCCCACTGGGTCACATGGCTATGACCTCATCCCAGGTCCTTCAACCACTCATACACACTTTACAATAGCGTACTTAACCACACACCTTGGTGGATTTGTAGGTAACTGGTCCCGCCTGTCTCTCCAGCTACCTGGAAACTTCCCAAACACATTGAAGCAGCACCTCAGAAGTATCACTGCTGATCAACACACACACAAGTCTCCATCCCAAGGCCACCCACCTTGAGATACATAACGGTCATTCAGTATTCTGCCACTCATCCTCTCTCCTGGGACATCCACACAGCGACCCCTAGCAGACACAGTGGTCACTACACCACAATACGTATATTTATGTAAAACAAAAAAGGTACACATATTTGGTATAGTTGTGTCCATAAACGACCCAACCTATAAAACTGTCATACTAGTTAACTCCTTTAGTAAAAAAAGGAGCAAAAACCTTTGCTTTTTTATCATTCCGCCAAACAAAAAGTAGAATAAAACGCAATCAAAAATCAAATATAAATAAAAATGGTAATGATGAAAAAGTCATCTTGTCCCGCAAAAAACAAGCTGCCATACATCTTCAAAAAAGTTATAGCTCTCAGAATAAAGCGACAAAAACAATTATTTTTTCTAGAAAATAGTTTTTATTGTGTGAAAGCGGCAAAACATTAAAAAAAATATATAAATGTGGTATCGCTGTAATCATACTGATCCAAAGAATAAAGCTGCCTTATCAATTTTACCACACGTGGAACTTCAATTAAAAAAAAATTCCTGTTTTTTGTAAATTCTGCCTCCCAAAAATGTCATGTGCCTGAAAAAGTACCAATAAAAATGTCAACTTGTTCTGCAAAAAATAAGCCCTCACAGGACTGTCAGCAGAAATATGGAAAAATTATAGTTCTCAAAATATGGTGCTGCAAAAACATAAAAACATGGTATAAATCTGGTATTGCTGTAATCACACCGACCCAAAACATAAAGTCGTCTAATCACTTATATCGGTGGTCAAAAATAAAAAATAAAACCAATTCTTCACCTGTGATGGATTTGCTGATTATGCCTCACAAAGATCGCAGTAAGGCTCGGTGCACATTTATCCTGCGCTCTATTCTGAACGTTTACACCAGGGTTTCTGTGTGAATCTCTGAAATACATGATTCAATTGGAACCACAAATGTAAGATTCCCTATAATGAGGCAGATGGAGGCACTGTGGTTGGCGCGTTTGACCTGTGATCTGGTGGTGTCCATCTTTTTAGGCTTGCATAAAAGCATGGTCCAACAGTTTTGTTCACTTCTGAAAAGAAAGAGAATGCTAAACAGAGGCCAGATGGAGTCCAGAATAACTCTGCTGCCTCATTTTAGTGAATGGATCCCTTGGGGGTTTCATTTGAATCATGTCACTCTGTTAATTATATGGAAACCCCGATGTAAGTAGTCAGCGTAGAGCGCCGGAAATATGTGTTCCCAAATGTTATTTAAAATGTTCCTAATGTAAGTGTCAACACAATCCACAAAAAAAGCAAGTCCCCACAAAGGTCCATCATCTGGTAATGGAAATATAAGGGGCTTCCACATTGCTGGTAGTATAAAGGCTCTGTAAAAGCACTATGGCTTCTCGCCCCCAAAAGAAATCCAATGAATTCTGCACGCCCAAATCCAAATGCCTCCTCCTTTCTGAGCCCAATAGTGTGTCTAAGCCACATGTTTGGCAATTCTGTAGAGATGAGAGCCCACCAAATTTACATGTGTCTCCAGAAGCTTGAGTTGCTGGTCATAAGATACTGGTCACTACAACATACTGGTCACTACAGCATACTGGTCACTACAGCGGCAGTTTGCAATTTTCACTCAGCAACATTCACTCCTGCTTGTTTCTGGAAAACACTTATGAAGTCAAAATCTTCACAACTGTAGATAAATTCACAAAGGGTTGTAATTTCCAAAATGGGGTCACTCGAGGGTGTATTCTACTCTTCTGGCATTTAGGGGTTCTGTATACGGAGACCGCAAACTATTCTATAATAATTTATTTTTTAAGAGTCAATTAGCGCTCCGTCACTCTCTTCAGCTGAAATTGTGTGACACATTTTGACACCATTTTTACTCATTCCACATGTGAAAATGTAAAATCTGGGGCTAAAACAATTTTTTGTGGTAAAAATTTAATTATTCTTACTTCACTGCTCAATAGTATAAAATTCTGTGACCCACTTGTGGTGTCAATATGATCACTAAGTAAAAAAAATGTAGTCAGTTTACTGGTCTGCAGTGAAATCCCCAAGCCTACCAGATCACGAGTAGGACTTTTTAGTTGAAATGTGTTCATCCTCCTTACTGGTGTGCTCGGTGTTTGCTATGTAGATATTTTTAAAGAACAAATATATTTTTAAGTTGTCCAGTAAAGCTTTGTAAAGTTGCAGCCGCCTCTTTCTTGAGCTGGATCCCATTCCTTCTTCTCTCGTCAACATGATCACTGTGCCCTTTAGAGGATCGTACTCACTCAGCTGCTCTTGAGGTAGGCACAGGAGGCGGTTTTCATGCAAAGTCCAGGCAAGTTTATTTAACTTCATAAACTGCTCCGGGTGGCAAAACAAAACAGAGCCTTGTCAGGAACAAAGTGAAAAACAGACTGAAAAAAAATAGTCCATATGGTATTGAGGGTCCGCCCACTCAGGTCAGTGCCTTTAGGCCGGAATCACACATGTGAGAAACACGGCTGAGTCTCGCATGTTAATACCCGACACTGCCGCCAGCACTCAGGAGCGGAGCCTTCAGGTGCATGTATTGCTATGCGGCCGCACGCTCTGCTCCTGAGTGCTGGCGGCAGTGCCGGGTATTAACATGTGAGACTCGGCCATGTTTCTTGCATGTGTGATCCCGGCATTAGCAACACATACCGAAGGTAAACACAAACTGCAAGTAAATGGTCCATATAGCACTGCGGTTCCGCCCGCTCAGGTCAATGTCTTTAGCAACACACAGTGGAGGTCTCCACACCTCCAGCCACAGACACTGAATGAGAGACTCGGCCTCCATTTTCTCTGCCAAACCACATTTGACCACTTATGGCGTATTGATGTACTCAGGAGAAATTGCATAACAAATTTTATTGTTCATTTTCTCCTATTACCCCTTTTGAAAATTGCAAACTTGGGATCAAACTAACATTTTAGTGGAAAAAATAGTAATTTATTCAGCCTAATGTTATACATGCTTGTAAATTATTTGAGGGTTAAAACTACTCACTACTCACTAGATGTGATTTCAGCTGCATCACATCTAATGTGGTGTACCCAATTATTTGTACTAAAAGTCCAACTGGGGGTCTGTATGTGGGGGAGACAGGGCAAAAATTGAGAACAAGGATGAACTCTCATCGTCACACAATAAGAGAAAAAAAATGGATCTACCTGTGGCAAAACATTTTTGTATCCCTGGTCATAGCATGATGGACATTAAATTACTTGTATTAAAAGGTAACTTCAAGTCTCAGAGAGACAGAAGAGTCTCTGAGTCCAAATTTACGACAACTTTTGACACTCTCATTGCAGGAATGAATGTGTCTCATGGATTTATGTCTTATTACATCAATTAAGGAATTTGCTCTTCAGACCTTCTGGGGTCATCTCACAACACAGAACTAGACCCCAATCAGAGGGCAATAAAACCTTCACACTGCTTATCTATGAACTGTTCCAATATTTATGTTTATCCCTCTCCCATAATGGCAATTCTGCTTCACATCACTTGTCTTATCTATTGCCGTTATTTCTGTGCTGTTTTGTGCATAAATATGTGATTCTTCAGATGCTGTATTAGTCTAGCCTGATGAAGAGACATGAGTAGTCTCAAAAGCTTGCAATGTGTTACCATCTTTTCAGTTAGCCATTAAAAGGTATCAACCACTGAGGACTCTCAATTCTAAATATTCTTGGTCTTTAGTCTTTCATCAGAAACAGATTGTGGATTACAATAGAAGGGTCAATTCCTAAAAGTATTGTGGATACAATGGTAAGGTATAGGCCCTCTTTGATAGTCATCATCGTATAATGTTTTTCAAGATTACTCTTATATCCATGTTTAATTAGTATAACATGATACTTATGTGCATTTGAACATTATGTCGTAATGACTGTAGTACACTTTTTCTTTGCTTATTGTCACAAAGTGAAATGCTATTCGTAAAAATAAAATTAAAAACAAGTCACATACAATATGTCTCAAAATGGTACCAATGAAAACTGTGAATCCTCCTACAAACAATAAGTCGTCATGCAGTTCTGAGAACAGTTAAAAAAAAAGTTTTGTTTCCCAGTATCTGGCGACTCTAAAATATTTTTGTTTGCTTTCAAAATAATTTTAACAAGCAAACTAGGAAAATATAAATAAAATTATAAAAGTTGGTATAATTTAGGAATCATTCTGACCTACAGAATAAAGTTAATGTGTCACTTACACCACATTTTCAACATATGAAAAAATGAAATACTACTATTACTAAACTAATACTACTATTCTCAATGGTAGCTAATTTGGGACCTTAGTCTATTTATTCATTTTGCAGACTGTCATTAAAAGGATTCTATAGCGTCACAATTCCTGCCCTCAGAGTGTTTCGGACTTCATTCATGGGCAGCTCTGTCATCCTTTCCTGTACTGGGGCGGGCTGAGTTGTCAGTGCTTTGATTGACAGCTCAGTTGACCTATCTAAGACTGGGAGATGCAGATATTTCTCCAGGTGCTCCCTGTTCTTAGTAATTGCCCTGCTATTTAGGTGAGGTGTCTGGCCCAGATCACTGCCAGTCAAAAGCTTATGCTCTATGGTGTGTGTTTTGTCTGATTCCTGTGAGTTCTGATCTTCTGCTGCTGACTTTTGGACTGTGTTATGACTTCCAGTTTGTTATTGCCCCTTTGCTTATCTGCTATCTCTCTGATATTCTGACCCTGGACTGTGACCTGACTTACACCTTTGTCTTTACCTTAGATTACTATGTGCTCTCTTGGTACTGACCTCGGAATGTCTGACTTCTCTGCCTCAAGGCCTGTCCATGAGTTGTGACTAGCATCAAGTATGGCCAAGAGATAGATTCTCAAGTAAGAAATAGAGAATTTGACATTTCTCCAACTTCTCTGCTGTTATAGAAAAAATCCATTTTGATTATAGTCATCGAGACACAAAATACAATTAAAACTGTCTTAACACCTTACCACTGCAGTAAATTTTTCCAAGAGCTATAACTTAATTTTTACTTTTATAGCAACATAGCCATATGAGGTTTTGTTTTTGAAGAATGCATTGCAGTTTTGAATGACACAATTCATTTTACCATGTAATCTACTTAAAATTGGAGAACATATTCTATATGGGGTGAAATAGGTTTAGGGTTCACAGCGTTCAGTAAAAATTATCTGATAACTTAATTCTGCAAGATACTAAACATTTTATTTACACTTTTCAATCTTTTTTTCAACATAGATGGTCCTTGGTTTCTCTGTCTTAGGGTACCGTTACACATAACGATGTCCCAGTGATCCCACCAACGATCTGATGTGGATGGGATCGCTGGGACATTGTTAGCTGATCGCTGGTGAGCTGTCACATAGACAGCCCCTCCAGCGATCAGGATCAGCGAGCACGCTGGTTACCACCGTAAACATTGGGTTTCTAAGGGCTGCGGGGCTCTTAGAAACCCGATGTTTACCCTAGATACCAGCGTGCACTGCAGGCAGGGAGGGAGGTGGAGGCAGAGCGGCACAGACAGACCGGAGTAGCTCTGCTATCTGCTACTCCAGTCTGACAGACTGGAGTAGCAGATAGCAGAGCTACTCCGGTCTGTGCGCCGCTCTACCTCCACCTCTCACCCTGCCTGCAGTGCACGCTGGTATCTAGGGTAAACATCGGGTTTCTACATATATACTTCTCAACACTGATAATGGATGTCACGTGCAAAGGTTACAGTATCAAATAATGTCTAAACAAAGGTTAAGGTGTCAAATAAGACTGTACACTTGCATTCCCCATGAGGTTGCCTTGGAAGCATTAAAATTTCATTTGTCCCGCTATAGTAATTACTCAGCAGATTTATGTAATTACATATTGGATTTGGGTTTTTTTCTGATGACACACAATTTTTTTTATTTTTGACAACCAATTTTATTTACAATGCAGGGGCGTTTCAATGGGGGCAAAATTTTCTCCATCAGTAGCAAATCTAGTAATGTCCTATTGGGAGTTAAATTATTTATATACAAGCTCTAATCCATTTATTTCCAATATACAGTGGTATGCAAGATTTATTGATGATCTGTTGTTTATTTGGAGGGGTGATATTGCTACTGTACCTGATTTTGTAAATTACATTAACAATAATACATTTGGTCTTTCTTTTACTTCTAGCACTCATGCATCTTCTATTTCTTTTTTAGATCTTTATTGGAGGGCAAAGGTAATGTTATAATGATTTCTACCTTTTCTAAACCGATGTCAGGCAACAGCATACTGCATGCACGCAGCTGTCACTCCAAGCACACGATCAGGTCGATCCCTGTAGGGGAATTCACCCGTAAAAAAAGGAACTGTAATGATGAAGTAAAATTAAAGGGGGAATTGGAAGAAAGTGAAAAAAACTCTCTAACCGAGGCTATCCATATTGGATGCTACATAGAGCAAAAAATATAGTAGAGAAAAAGGATCGTTTTGAACTTTTAGTGGAGGATGCATCCAAAAAAAAGAAAAAAATGGCAAACTAAGCCCGTACTATCTTTACAATATAGTCCACAATTCTGTAATATTAAAAAAATTGTACTTAAATATTCACCCTTTTGGAGGAAGATAGGATATTATCTAAAATTGTAGAATCGGGTTGTGCGGTAGTAGCAAAAAGAGCCAGAACATTAGGCAGTCTTTTACCAATGGAACACCTGTAGCTGGACCTTGTAGCCCAATGTTGTGCAAACACATTTTGATGGTATGCCCTGTTTGACTTATTAGCCTGAGAGTGTGAAGCCTAATTTCACTTGCAGTACAAAATGAATCACTACTCACCATTCATCAAATCTGACATGAAAAAACCTTTATTAGGGAAATGTTACACAGGTAACATGGCATGGCCTGCAGTGACTCTGGACTTGTCTGTAACTGAACAAATCTGGCAAATGATTTTTCAGCAACTGCAGTGGGAGCTGCCAGCAACGGATCTTGATGATTTGTGCACCCAAGTGAATTCAGAATGGCGGAACATACCAAAGACAACTATAAATTATATCAAGGATAGCATGCCAAGGGGTGTCAGAGTGGATATTTCTGGTACTCATACTCAACACTGAATAAATCAAGCTGTTTTGAAAATGTTTGAATTTTTTATCATTTTCATATCATCAACTTGACCCTGTGATTTTTACAATTCTATTACGTTTCCTTCTTGGAGTTGTAATTTCACTGTCGAGTAGTGTAAATACCAAGAAGGAAAAGTCATAGAATTGTACACACAAAAATTCTTAAAAACACTGGTTACCATTTGGTGTAAGTGACATGATATCTTTATTGTGGGGGAAATACAAATAAGACCATACCAAATGTATACAGTTGTTTTAAGCAACAACTTTCCTCATTCAAGGCTGAGAATTATGTGCAGCACATCTCATATGGCATAAATAGTCAAATATAAACTGAATATTTCTTTATATCATATCCAAAAAATGTAGGCATTCACATCTAATACATGTCACAGACAAGATAATATATAAAAAGACGAAAGTAATAGGCGTGAGGAGTCAGCACATACATATAGGGACAGAGAGAGCAGGTCATCAATGAATGCTTAAGTAGGAACAATATTGTATATATAAATGGCTGTTAGTAATAGCATGATTAGTAAAACAAGCACTATATTTAAATATGAGCAATGTCAAGAGTATAACTAAAGTATATTGATATCAACCACTCTTACGCATAGTTATCCCTGTGTCGCTTCGCGTGGGCTTCCTCGGGTAGTTGCAGGTCAGGTGTGACACAGGGATAACTATGGATAAGAGTGGTTGATATCAATATAGTTATGCTCTTGGCATCGTTTATATTTAGTGCCCGCTATGCCATTTTGTGTGGGTCACAACAGTCTGGTCACATAAATGCTTGCCTGAGTGTGGCTGTTTGCATGTAGTTTCCATAAAAAAAAGTAATTTTTGTGTGCCGCATAAATTTTATGAGAATGGAGTCCTTTGATGTATACGTGTTTTACAGTGGCCAGCTAGGGAAAGCCAAATTCACGTGTGACCTTCCCCATTCCTAAAAGGTTTAACTAAGTGTATAGGAGGTCCCTATTATTCTCATAGAACAGAAAATGGAACCTGAACCTATTAGACACTTGGACCAGAAAAGGTGATGCAACCCTGTCCAAAATGCTAATTGGGCATTGTTCCTAATTATTCCAAGCAACTCAACTTCTGAGGGATTCTATCTTCGGACTTCCAGTAGATACAATTGGATTAACCCTAGGAGAGATACATGAAGTATTTCATCTACATATGTATATACTTACTTTGATGCTGTATGGACAATATACATCATATACTGCACCTACTGTTAAGAATATTTTTTCTTATAATATTTGTCATATGTGGTGTTTTTCTTAAGGTTCTATGATGAACTCACAGTAATGTGTGAGAAAAACATTGCAAAACATTAATACCTGTTTAAGGTAAATTCCCTCTTTATTTGACAAATATTATAGTATATTAACGAAGTATTTTCATTTTAGAAAAATACTTTGCACTTGCTTTATTATTATGCTTGTATACTGTATAGTTGGTTGTTATTTTTTCACTAAAAGTTAAATTTTACTGAAAATACATGTTTCTTCTTAACCCCTTAAAGTGGTTGTCCACTACTCTGACAAACCTTTTCAATCTATTTCTCCCATGTAAAATAATAACAGCTATAGTCACCTCCAGCGCAGGCGCCGTTACAATGATGTCAGAGACTGCTCTCCCAAAGTTCTCGTGACATTATGTTAAACAAGCCCTGCAGTAGATCAGCAGCAGCTTCACTCTCACTTCTTTTGGAAAACTTATACACGGAAGAAGTGATAGCTGCTGCTTTTGACTTACTACGGATGTCAGTTACGTCAGAAGGAGGCAAGAGTGACTGGCTCCAGAAATCTTGTGACATAACAATGCTATGCTATTGCTGTTATTATTTTATAAGGAGGGAAATCTGGTGATTGAGAAGAGGTTGCCTAAGTAGTGGACAACCTCTTTAAGAACCAGGTCTAATTTGAACTTAATGACCATGTATGTTTGTTTTTTTTATTGTAGCAATCCAGGAATCATCATTTTTTTCTTTTTTGTTGATGTAGCTGTTTGAGGGCTAGTTTCTGTGAGAAGACTTGTTTTTCAGGCTGGAGCTGCGTGTTCTGGAATCCTTAGTGAGAGACTAAAGGTCCCGTTACATTTAGCGATGCACCAGTGGTCCCGACAACGATACGATCCGATCAGGATCGCTGGTGCATCGCTAAATGGTCACTAGTGAGCTGCCAAACAGGCAGATCTCACAGCGATGCAGCAGCGGTGGGCGGTCGCTACTTACCTGTCACACGCAGCGATGGCGACGACTTCTGCCCGCATCCATGCGTCGCTCGTCGGTGCCAGCAAGAAGCCGGCGATGAGAAATGGCCCAGGACGATCTCGTGCGATCAGCGATATCCAGCAGGGGGGCCGGTCGGAGATAAGTGTCACATGTAGCAAAATTGCTGGCGATATCGCTGTTGCGTCACAAAATCGGTGTAAAAGGCCCTTAAGAGTGGTCATTGTTACTTTTGTTGATTTTTCCTATGATACTTATCATTGATCTGTGTAGGCAGCTATTAGGAGTTTGCTGGGAGATCCTTTGTATGATATGGCAAATTAGTAAGGCTAATATTTTTAGTTTACATTGAGGCACTTGCACTTTAGGCTGCATGGATAACTTATGAAAGATATGCTACTTTAAACCACCTTCTCACCTCTTGACGTTTTTTCTAAGGCCCGGTTTACATATTTGTTTGTTTGTCCCTTCCTTGATTTAAACCTTGTTCTGTGTCTGTATTTACATTAACATCAATTTTGTGTGATATATTGTCTGCTTTAATAAAATATTGACTTTTTATCAAAATAGTTTTTTTGGATTTACACTCAGTCTTTTTGTATATTATGCTCCCCCTATCCATGTATATGCTCGCCATCCTAATACATGCTCCCCATCCTTGTATATGATGACCCCATCCTTGTATATGCTCATCCAATCCATGTATATGCTCCCCCACCTTTGTATTTGCCACCCCATCTTTATATACGTTCCCCAATCCTGGTATATGCCCCCCATCCTATTATATGCCCTTCATCCTTTTATGTGCCCTTCATTCTTGCATATGCTCCCCCAATCCATTTATATGCCCCCATCTTGGTATATGCTTCCCCATCCTAGTATATGCCCTTCATCCTAGTGTATGCTCTTCATCCATCCTGGTATATGCTCCCTCCATCCTTGTATATTCTCCCCCATCCATGCATATGCCCACATCCTGGTATACTGTATATCCCCAATCCTGGTATATGCTCCCCCATCCTTGTATATATGCCCCCATCCTTGTACATGTCACCCTATCATTGTATATGCACCCCCATCCTGCCGGCGCTGCTGTTCAACCAATAGAAAGAAAAAAAACACAATAAACACTGCTATTCACCTTCCTTCCTTCCTCTCCCCTGGGGTGCCGCATTATCTTCTGAAGCTGGCAGCTGACTTCAGCATCCAAGCGACAGGGGGGAACATGACGTTACTACCATGCACCCTGTCCCGTGTACGCTGATGTCAGCTGCTGGCCTCCGATTGGCCAGACCTGACAAGTTCATACACTGCAATACACCTCAGCTGGATGTGTGTCCGAGGACACAGATCCAGCTGAAGTAATGGCTGGCGTTGCCAGGCTCCTCAACCGCCAGCACCAGTACACTGATGCGGAATGGCGATGGCACGTGTTCCCACAGCTGACTTAGACAATACCCTGCACTACTTATGGAAAGCATTTTATTGTAGTTACCTTTCAATGCTATACTTACAGGCAGCATATTAGATCCTGCCTTTGGCCATTGTAAGGCTGTTGCAACCTATTGACATCACAGGCTTGTTCTGCTGGGGAAGGGGAGGGTGATAGGATATTAGAGGCAGCATTCTCCTCCTGTCACCCTATTTAGATGCTGCAGTTAATACTGATCGAAGAATCTAAGGAGCTAAATTACTAACATTGCACATAGCTCTGATCCTGATCATTGCAACGGGAATCCAGCTGCATTGAACAGCTTGCTTCCAATGAGGAGAGTATATGAACAGCTTCTTTATCCGCTCCATCCCTACAATGTATTAATATTTTGTGCGGTAAGTAAGGAGTCTCCATCATATACATACACAGCGTGGTGTTGAAATAGTTACAGTCTTTCACTTAATTAAATCTTACCTTAAAACAAGCACTAAAGGATTCTGTTATGGTTGCGAAACAAAAAAATGATGCTACAATAGAAAGGCCTGTGTAGCATATGAGCACTTTTGTTACAACTAGAGTTGAGCGAAACGGGTCGAAAAAATTCAAAAGTCGGCGACTTTTGGCAAAGTCGGGTTTCATGAAACGAAACCCGACCCTAGGATGAGGTCGGCCACGAGGTCGGCGACTTACGCGCCAAAGTCGCGTTTCAAAAGTTTGTTTTGCGCTCTTTTTCAGCCAATCAGGATCCACGGACACTGTGGGCAACGTGATGACATAGGCACGGGTCACCACCATCTTTCAGAAGGGCATGCAAGTGATTGGCTTGCTTTGGTGGGCGTCACAGGGGGTATAAAAGGGCGTGCACGCCGACCGCCATCTTACTTCTGCCGATCTTAGTATAGGGAGAGGTTGCTGCTGATTCTGTAGGGAGAGCGTTAGGCAGGGAAGAAGACAAAAGAACTGCTTCTGCTGCTAGCAATTTGGCCTGCACAACACACAAGTCACTGTGTGTGCAGTGCAAGGGGAGGCTATATTGTGGTGTATCAGTGGTGTTGGTTGTTGGGCTGCCTTCTAAGGCTTCCTGACACGCTGGCATTGCTGTTTACCCACTGCTCCGCAAACTGCTTTTTTAAAAGCAATCCAATCTCCCTTATCCTCTAGTCACTTTTGTCACAGCTGTGCCATCGAGCGTGTCACATAGCGCTCAGATATCAGTGGGCCTCACACAATCTACAAGTGTCCAGTGTCCAAAAGTGTACGCAGAGATTCAAAATCTCCATTATCCTCTCGTCACTTTGGTCACAGGCAGCTGTGCCATCGAGCGTGTCACATAGCGCTCAGATATCAGTGGGCCTCACGCAATCTACAAGTGTCCAGTGTCCAAAAGTGTACGCAGAGATTCAAAATCTCCATTATCCTCTCGTCACTTTGGTCACAGGCAGCTGTGCCATCGAGCGTGTCACATAGCGCTCAGATATCAGTAGGCCTCACACAATCTACAAGTGTCCAGTGTCCAAAAGTGTACGCAGAGAATCAAAATCTCCATTATCCTCTCGTCACTTTGGTCACAGGCAGCTGTGCCATCGAGCGTGTCACATAGCGCTCAGATATCAGTGGGCCTCACACAATCCACAAATGTCCAGTGTCCAAAAGTGTACGCAGAGATTCAAAATCTCCATTATCCTCTCGTCACTTTGGTCACAGGCAGCTGTGCCATCGAGCGTGTCACATAGCGCTCAGATATCAGTGGGCCTCACACAATCTACAAGTGTCCAGTGTCCAAAAGTGTACGCAGAGATTCAAAATCTCCATTATCCTCTCGTCACTTTGGTCACAGGCAGCTGTGCCATCGAGCGTGTCACATAGCGCTCAGATATCAGTAGGCCTCACACAATCTACAAGTGTCCAGTGTCCAAAAGTGTACGCAGAGATTCAAAATCTCCATTATCCTCTCATCACTTTGGTCACAGGCAGCTGTGCCATCGAGCGTGTCACATAGCGCTCAGATATCAGTAGGCCTCACACAATCTACAAGTGTCCAGTGTCCAAAAGTGTACGCAGAGATTCAAAATCTCCATTATCCTCTCGTCACTTTGGTCACAGGCAGCTGTGCCATCGAGCGTGTCACATAGCGCTCAGATATCAGTAGGCCTCACACAATCTACAAGTGTCCAGTGTCCAAAAGTGTACGCAGAGAATCAAAATCTCCATTATCCTCTCGTCACTTTGGTCACAGGCAGCTGTGCCATCGAGCGTGTCACATAGCGCTCAGATATCAGTGGGCCTCACACAATCCACAAATGTCCAGTGTCCAAAAGTGTACGCAGAGATTCAAAATCTCCATTATCCTCTCGTCACTTTGGTCACAGGCAGCTGTGCCATCGAGCGTGTCACATAGCGCTCAGATATCAGTGGGCCTCACACAATCTACAAGTGTCCAGTGTCCAAAAGTGTACGCAGAGATTCAAAATCTCCATTATCCTCTCGTCACTTTGGTCACAGGCAGCTGTGCCATCGAGCGTGTCACATAGCGCTCAGATATCAGTAGGCCTCACACAATCTACAAGTGTCCAGTGTCCAAAAGTGTACGCAGAGATTCAAAATCTCCATTATCCTCTCGTCACTTTGGTCACAGGCAGCTGTGCCATCGAGCGTGTCACATAGCGCTCAGATATCAGTAGGCCTCACAATATCTACAAGTGTCAAGTGTCCAAAAGTGTACGCAGAGATTCAAAATCTCCATTATCCTCTCGTCACTTTGGTCACAGGCAGCTGTGCCATTGAGCGTGTCACATAGCGCTCAGATATCAGTAGGCCTCACACAATCTACAAGTGTCCAGTGTCCAAAAGTGTACGCAGAGATTCAAAATCTCCATTATCCTCTCGTCACTTTGGTCACAGGCAGCTGTGCCATCGAGCGTGTCACATAGCGCTCAGATATCAGTAGGCCTCACACAATCTACAAGTGTCCAGTGTCCAAAAGTGTACGCAGAGATTCAAAATCTCCATTATCCTCTCATCACTTTGGTCACAGGCAGCTGTGCCATCGAGCGTGTCACATAGCGCTCAGATATCAGTAGGCCTCACACAATCTACAAGTGTCCAGTGTCCAAAAGTGTACGCAGAGATTCAAAATCTCCATTATCCTCTCGTCACTTTGGTCACAGGCAGCTGTGCCATCGAGCGTGTCACATAGCGCTCAGATATCAGTGGGCCTCACACAATCTACAAGTGTCCAGTGTCCAAAAGTGTACTCAGAGATTCAAAATCTCCATTATCCTCTCGTCACTTTGGTCACAGGCAGCTGTGCCATCGAGCGTGTCACATAGCGCTCAGATATCAGTAGGCCTCACACAATCTACAAGTGTCCAGTGTCCAAAAGTGTACGCAGAGATTCAAAATCTCCATTATCCTCTCGTCACTTTGGTCACAGGCAGCTGTGCCATCGAGCGTGTCACATAGCGCTCAGATATCAGTAGGCCTCACACAATCTACAAGTGTCCAGTGTCCAAAAGTGTACGCAGAGATTCAAAATCTCCATTATCCTCTCGTCACTTTGGTCACAGGCAGCTGTGCCATCGAGCGTGTCACATAGCGCTCAGATATCAGTAGGCCTCACACAATCTACAAGTGTCCAGTGTCCAAAAGTGTACGCAGAGATTCAAAATCTCCATTATCCTCTCGTCACTTTGGTCACAGGCAGCTGTGCCATCGAGCGTGTCACATAGCGCTCAGATATCAGTAGGCCTCACACAATCTACAAGTGTCCAGTGTCCAAAAGTGTACGCAGAGATTCAAAATCTCCATTATCCTCTCGTCACTTTGGTCACAGGCAGCTGTGCCATCGAGCGTGTCACATAGCGCTCAGATATCAGTAGGCCTCACACAATCTACAAGTGTCCAGTGTCCAAAAGTGTACGCAGAGATTCAAAATCTCCATTATCCTCTCGTCACTTTGGTCACAGGCAGCTGTGCCATCGAGCGTGTCACATAGCGCTCAGATATCAGTGGGCCTCACACAATCTACAAGTGTCCAGTGTCCAAAAGTGTACGCAGAGAATCAAAATCTCCATTATCCTCTCGTCACTTTGGTCACAGGCAGCTGTGCCATCGAGCGTGTCACATAGCGCTCAGATATCAGTAGGCCTCACACAATCTGCAAGTGTCCAGTGTCCAAAAGTGTACGCAGAGATTCAAAATCTCCATTATCCTCTCGTCACTTTGGTCACAGGCAGCTGTGCCATCGAGCGTGTCACATAGCGCTCAGATATCAGTAGGCCTCACACAATCTACAAGTGTCCAGTGTCCAAAAGTGTACGCAGAGAATCAAAATCTCCATTATCCTCTCGTCACTTTGGTCACAGGCAGCTGTGCCATCGAGCGTGTCACATAGCGCTCAGATATCAGTGGGCCTCACACAATCTACAAGTGTCCAGTGTCCAAAAGTGTACGCAGAGAATCAAAATCTCCATTATCCTCTCGTCACTTTGGTCACAGGCAGCTGTGCCATCGAGCGTGTCACATAGCGCTCAGATATCAGTGGGCCTCACACAATCCACAAGTGTCCAGTGTCCAAAAGTGTACACAGAGATTCAAAATCTCCATTATCCTCTCGTCACTTTGGTCACAGGCAGCTGTGCCATCGAGCGTGTCACATAGCGCTCAGATATCAGTGGGCCTCACACAATCCAAAAGTGTCCACTGTCCACAAGTGTGTGCAGAAATTCTAAATCTCCCCTGTCCTATAGACACCTTTTACCTTGTTTTACATTACTATATAGTTTGTTGGATTTTGTCTACATTTCTACCAAAAATGAGGAAGGCTGGTGGAAGAGGCCGTGGAATTGGGCGGGGGTTGGCAGCTGGTAATGATGGTGTTGGTGGTGGATCTGATGGTAGTGGCAAGAGCAAAATAGGACCGAATGCAGGAGGTGCTGACCCTGCGTCATCGTCTGGCTACATAAGGCCTCGAACGCTTAGTTTTCTAGGAGTTGGCAAACCGCTTTTAAAGGCAGAGCATCAGGAAAAAGTTTTGTCTTACATTGCTGACTCAGCCTCCAGCTCTATCGCCTCCTCTTCTTCAGTTGTAAAAAGTAAAAGCACTGAGTCGTCATTGGAGGCTCATGTTCATGAACCACACCTTTCCTTGTGTCCTTCACCCCAACCAAGATTGAAGGATGACGCAGGCCATCCTACTGATTACTCCATGGAGCTGTTTTCACATACCATGCCTGGATTATCAAGTCAAATGGTGAATTACCCAGGCCAAGATGAATCTGACATGGAGTGCACTGATGCACAGCCGCTGATGGATGATTCTGCTGGTACATTCACTCAGAGCACTACATTGTCCTCGCAGTGTACAGAGCCAGATTTTGACCCTGATGAGACTCAGGTGCCCCTTCCCGCACACTATACCACCATACACGGTGACACAGAGAAAGGTGCACATGACATAGAAGAGGAGGTGATGGATGACCCAGTTGTTGACCCAGATTGGCATCCATTGGGGGAAGAGGGTGCTGCTTCCAATAGCTCAGATGAGGAGCATCCACAGCAGACATCGACATCGCAACAGCTGTTATCTGGCAGGCCCGGAGCACTCCAAAGACAGGTTCCAAACATCAAAAGAGTTGCTGGACAGCTTGTCCAGAGGGTCAAAAGATCACAGCGTGCTAGGCCGCAAAATGTCTGCCAAAGTAGGAAGAGTGCAGTGTGGCACTTTTTTGAACAAAATCCTCATGATCAGGCCAAGGTTATCTGTAAGAAGTGCGCAAAGACCTTTAGCCGAGGGAAAAATCTGAAAAATTTGAATACCAGTTGCATGCTTAGACATTTAACCAGCATGCACTTGCAAGCGTGGACACAACACCAAACCTCAAGTGCCACATGTGCAACTGATCACAACGAAGGTAGTCAGCAACGCTACATTGTTTCCCCCACTGTAAGCCCACCAGTTAGCACAGCAGCAAATGTTGAGGTGTCGTTGCAAGGCCACAGCAGTCAGGGAATCCCACTGTTATATCAACGAAAGACTGATTCTAGGCCATCAGAAAGAACACCAACTCCATCACCATCATCAACCCTCTCTCAGTCCGCCCTGTCCACCGCTACTTCCACCATATGCAGCTCTCAAGTCCAGCTCACCCTCCCAGACACTATGAGTAGGTCAAGAAAGTACTCAGTCTCTCATCCGCGTACACTGGGTTTGAACGCCCACATTGCCAAACTAATCTCGTTTGAGATGATGCCCTTTCGGTTGGTGGAAAGCACAGCTTTCCGCGAACTCATGGCCTATGCAGTACCACACTATGACCTACCCAGTCGCCACTTCTTCTCTCGCAAAGCCATCCCAGCCCTCCACCATCATGTGAAAGACCGCATTGT
This sequence comes from Dendrobates tinctorius, assembly GCF_039654945.1. Classification (NCBI taxonomy): domain Eukaryota; kingdom Metazoa; phylum Chordata; class Amphibia; order Anura; family Dendrobatidae; genus Dendrobates; species Dendrobates tinctorius. The sequence goes on from NW_027361690.1 coordinate 21,545,991, forward strand.
CCATGCACTCAAGCAGTCAGTGAGCGGAAAGGTGCACCTCACAACTGATGCATGGTCCAGTCGGCATGGCCAGGGCCGTTACGTGTCCATCACTGCGCACTGGGTTAATGTGGTGGATGCAGGGTCCACAGGGGACAGCGGTGGTGGGACAGTGCTGCCTAGCCCACGGTATAGGAAACAGTTGGCTGTAGGCGTTCGACCCTCCTCCTCCTCCTCCTCCTCCAGAAGCGAAAGCTCATCCACAGAGCGCAGTCGTACGAGCACTCCATCTGTAGCTGCCACTGTTGCACACGAGGTGTCCCCCTATCGAGCAGCTAGTGGAAAGCGTCAGCAGGCTGTGTTGCAGATGATGTGTTTGGGCGACAGACACACCGCCGAGGTGCTGGCCGAGTACTTGAAGCGACAAACTGAGTCATGGCTGGGCAGTGTACATCTTGAGGCAGGCAAGGTAGTTAGTGATAACGGCCGTAATTTTGTGGCAGCCATAGCCCTTTCAAAACTCAGCCACATACCTTGCTTGGCTCACACATTGAACCTGGTGGTGCAGTGCTTCCTCAAAAATTATCCGGAGTTAACAGCCCTGCTCCAGAAGGTGCGAAGACTGTGCGCGCACATCCGCCGGTCGCCTGTACACTCCGTTCGTATGCAGAAGCTGCAGCGATTGCTCCACCTTCCCAACCACCGCCTCATTATCGACATTGCAACAAGGTGGAACTCCACCCTGCACATGGTGGAGCGGCTGTGCGAGCAGAGGCAGGCCATAATGCATTTGTGGGAGGATACACGGCCAGGCACTTTGAGAGCAGACATGGAGTTGACAGGCGTGCAGTGGTCGAAGCTGAAAGACCTTTGTAAAGTCCTTCAGTGTTTTGAGGAATGCACACGGCTGGTAAGCGCAGACGACGCCATCCTAAGCATGAGCATCCCACTTATGCGTCTGCTCATGCAAACTTTGACGCACCTTAAGGAGCAGGCGTCTGCAGCCAATGTTGATGAGGAGGAAGAGGAGGAGGGAATCCTTGATGACATTCAGCCATTGTCTGCTCAGGGACCTCTCCTGGACGAAGTGGAGGAAGAAGAGGAGGAGGAGGAGGAGGAGGATGATGGGGATGATTACTTAGGGGAGGAGGATGCATCTCGTGGGGCAAGTGAAAATGTTGGCGTGGCAAGGTCTGGTACAGGGTTTGTGCGTGACTGGAGGGATGTGGATTTGCCAGAAAGTGCTCCTCCACCCAGCACTCGCAGTGCATCATTGACACCGGGAACATTGGCCCACATGTCAGATTATGCCTTGCGGATCCTAAAAAGGGACCCCCGCATTGCCAAAATGATGAACGATGACGACTACTGGTTGGCCAGCATCCTGGATCCACGCTATAAAGGCAAATTACAAAACATCATGCCACAGGAGAACCTTGACCTAATATTGGCTAATAAACAAGCAACTCTGGTAAATCGGTTGCTTGAGGCATTCCCAGCACACAGCAGCGGTGACGGTTCTCACACGAGCCGTACGGGCCGGGGGCAGCTTGGCAGAGGTGTTCGTGGTGCACACAGCAGAAGTGGCGTTGGAGACAGGGGTTTCATGACAATGTTGTGGACTGATTTTTCAAATACCGCTCACACAACTGGTAATACTGCATCGATGGAAAGTGACAGGAGACAGCAGTTGTCAACTATGGTTACAAACTACTTTTCCTCCCATATCGACGTTCTCCCACACAGGTCATTCCCCTTTGACTATTGGGCCGCTAAACTGGACACCTGGCCTGAATTGGCCCAATATGCCTTACAGGAGCTCGCTTGCCCAGCTGCAAGTGTGCTATCGGAAAGAGTCTTCAGTGCAGCTGGATCAATCCTGACAGAAAAAAGGACCCGTCTGTCAACCCAAAATGTGGATGATCTAACCTTCATTAAAATGAACCACGCATGGGTTTCCAAGGATTTTGTCCCACCTTCCCCTGATGACACATAGGGTGACAGAAAAATGGCTTGCTTTGGTCCACCTCTTCCTGGTACTTCACCTATTTCGCCTTTTGCATCAGCTGAATGTCCAACATCAACATATGCCACTTTCTAAAACTCCCTAACTGTGCTGCCTCCCCCCCATGGCCGGGGTCACCACCTACCGCACGACACCGTGCGAGTGCCGTTGCCCTGGACAGGTGGGTAGGCCGACTCTTGGGCGCGGGCACTGGCACAGGGTCCCTCATAGTGCAATCAAGTGTCTCTGACGGTGGTGGTGCACACCCGCCGTCAGACACACCGCTGTACTATGAGGGGCCCAGTGCCAGTACCGACGCCCACGAGTGGGCCCCCCTTGCTTGGGCAGGGCCCCAGCATTTGCAATCTTTACCTCTCCCTGCTCCTCCTCTGTGTAATCTGGGCCGTCAAATCCATACTGTGCCTGACACCGTCTGAGCCTGCCTCCTGAGACATATATTTTGAATGTGTACGCTATCCATACATGTTATCCGGGGATACGGTACCCTTTCTAAACTTTGTGCAATGACGTGCAATCCATACTGGGCCTAACACCCTCTGAGCCTGCCTCATGCTGTATAGACATATATTTTGAATGTGTACGCTATCCATACATGTTATCCGGGGATACGGTACCCTTTCTAACCTTTGTGCAATGACGTGCAATCCATACTGGGCCTAACACCGTCTGAGCCTGCCTCATGCTGTATAGACATATATTTTGAATGTGTACGCTATCCATACATGTTATCCGGGGATACGGTACCCTTTCTAACCTTTGTGCAATGACGTGCAATCCATACTGGGCCTAACACCGTCTGAGCCTGCCTCATGCTGTATAGACATATATTTTGAATGTGTACGCTATCCATACATGTTATCCGGGGATACGGTACCCTTTCTAACCTTTGTGCAATGACGTGCAATCCATACTGGGCCTAACACCGTCTGAGCCTGCCTCATGCTGTATAGACATATATTTTGAATGTGTACGCTATCCATACATGTTATCCGGGGATACGGTACCCTTTCTAACCTTTGTGCAATGACGTGCAATCCATACTGGGCCTAACACCGTCTGAGCCTGCCTCATGCTGTATAGACATATATTTTGAATGTGTACGCTATCCATACATGTTATCCGGGGATATGGTACCCTTTCTAACCTTTGTGCAATGACGTGCAATCCATACTGGGCCTAACACCGTCTGAGCCTGCCTCATGCTGTATAGACATATATTTTGAATGTGTATGCTATCCATACATGTTATCCGGGGATACGGTACCCTTTCTAACCTTTGTGCAATGACGTGCAATCCATACTGGGCCTAACACCGTCTGAGCCTGCCTCATGCTGTATAGACATATATTTTGAATGTGTACGCTATCCATACATGTTATCCGGGGATACGGTACCCTTTCTAACCTTTGTGCAATGACGTGCAATCCATACTGGGCCTAACACCGTCTGAGCCTGCCTCATGCTGTATAGACATATATTTTGAATGTGTACGCTATCCATACATGTTATCCAGGGATACGGTACCCTTTCTAACCTTTGTGCAATGACGTGCAATCCATACTGGGCCTAACACCGTCTGAGCCTGCCTCATGCTGTATAGACATATATTTTGAATGTGTACGCTATCCATACATGTTATCCGGGGATACGGTACCCTTTCTAACCTTTGTGCAATGACGTGCAATCCATACTGGGCCTAACACCGTCTGAGCCTGCCTCATGCTGTATAGACATATATTTTGAATGTGTACGCTATCCATACATGTTATCCGGGGATACGGTACCCTTTCTAACCTTTGTGCAATCACGTGCAATCCATACTGTGCCTGACACCGTCTGAGCCTGCCTCCTGAGACATATATTTTGAATGTGTACGCTATCCATACATGTTATCCAGGGATACGGTACCCTTTCTAACCTTTGTGCAATCACGTGCAATCCATACTGGGCCTGACACCGTCTGAGCCTGCCTTCTGAGACATATATTTTGAATGTGTACGCTATCCATACATGTTATCCAGGGATACGGTACCCTTTCTAACCTTTGTGCAATCACGTGCAATCCATACTGGGCGTGAGAACGGCTGGCGAGCTGTTAAGCAAGCTACAGCACCTGTCCAGACAAGTACAGGGATTCCCTAGCGAGGAGACTTATTTGATTGTTTTCAATGTTGGGACAGCAATTTTTGGGGAGCACTATACTCTGGAGAATGATAGATGGGGCCCACCATACACTGGAACATTCCAAAGGTGGACATCAGACACTGGAGCAGCATTTACAGGGCCCATTATACACTAGAGCATTAGAAATGGGGCCCATTATGTTTGGAGCATTATTTGGGCCCATAAGACAGTGGAGCTTCATCCATGGGGACCAACATATACTGTAGCATTATGTGGAGCTCATCATATACTGTTTCAAACATTATATGGGACCAATGATTCTGTATGGAGAAATAGATGGGCCTCGTCATGAGATGTAAAAAGTGAGGTATTTTTCATTGTACTATACCGCTATTTCTCTGCCGTATCGGAGCATGATGAGTTGTGGTATGTGTTAAAGGGGCGCTCTTTCGCCCAGGGCACATGAAAACCTGGAGCCAGCCCTCCCCCCCCACAGTTTGTAGCCAAATAACCCCCATTTTTCAGTGCGTAACTTGTAATATGAAGTTAATTAAGGTTGACAAGCTTAAGAAAGAAGAATTGATGCTTTTGGCATTCAAATGGGCACTGTAGGTGTGTTTCCTGTCCTCCTCTCACTGCCGACTTTTATTCCCCATTGACTTACATTGGGTTTCGTGTTTCGGGACGACCCCGACTTTTCCCTATAATCGGACGATCTTGCTCGACCCGACTTTTGGAAAAGTCGGGTTTCACGAAACGAAACGCGACCCTAAAAAACCAAAAGTCGCTCAACTCTAGTTACAAATATCTACCGACAGCAACATTTGTGACTAGCTGTTTAAACAAGATCAGCACCCACCCTCCAAAGTATATGCAGCTGTATATATAATAATTGCATACCAGCCACATCTTTTTACCTTCGTCATTACTAGAATTCTGGGAGGGTAAGAATTGTTCTCAAGTAATGTATGTAATCATGCAAAAATGACTATATTGGTTATTATGTCCAATAAAAAGTGATTTGTCTTGTTGCATGTGTACTGAGCCATTTGTACATTAAACTTTCCTGAAGTGTGACAGCACAGGCAGACAAACAACCTATTTGAAGTTGAATTATGATTTTCATATTGAAACTAGTTATTTATAAAATGTGTAAGCAATTCTAGGCAGTCTCATATTGCTGTCAATAATCAATTTGTAAGAAAAGAGGCAGCCTGGAAAAATTATATTGTTTCGTCACATAAAGGGTTTGAAAGCTCCAGGGCCCCTGAGCTCTTTTGCTACTGTAAACTTTAATCTTTTCTAATTTGGCTTGTTATACTGCAGTGTGTTTGATTCTCATGCTTCAGTACAGATAGTTTAAAAACACGCTATGTTGACATTTACTAAGTTGACCATCTGGTAAGTCCCAATCAAGTAGTCTATTGCAAATCTCATCTTATAGAAGAATTTCTATCACTTTCTCTGCATTTCTGATAATTAAAATAAAACAATTGTCAGATATAAGATACTGTTTTGGTTCAAGTTTATTACAGACAGCTTTCTTAGAACACATATAAAAATATATCAAAACGGTATACTCATTAGGCCCCTTTCACCCTTTCACACGTCCGTATATTTCTGGTACCGTTTGCCACCCGTGTGCCGCATCAGTACCACACGGACAGCCGCCGGGAAAAAGCGCTACTGTAAGCGCTGTTCCCAGGGGCTGGTGCTGAAGCCGGCTGTCATCATTCCAGCAAGCAGAGGAGAATGATGAGTGTTATATTGAAGTCAGAACGACAGCAGTTGGGGGCTGTGGAATACTCCGATCATCCGAACCTACTGTCACTGTTATTAGGGACAGCAGGTGTCGGATGATGGGGGTAACAGTCTCAAAAGCCACCACCTACTGTCGATGGGACTTTAGTATAACGCTCTTCATTCTCCCCTGCTTGATGGCAGAGCAGGGGAGAATGACAGCCAGCTTCAGCACCAGCCACCGGGGAACAGCGCATACAGTAGCGCTTCTTCCCCGGTGGCCGTCCATGTCACACGGAGGACATCAATATGTGTTCTTCGTGTGCTTGTGTGCGGGATGTTTTGCTGTCCATAATGAAGGCAAAAAATGGACATGTCAGCGTGTTTTCCAACGGACACACGGTCCGTGGAAACACACTGACATGCACATAGTCGTGTGTATGTGTCTCCGGTACGTTTGAAAACTGTATCCACACATACAGGAGATATGGACGTGTGAAAGGAGCCTTAAAGAGATTTAAGCGTGATCATTGTCCCGTGAAGAAATTTGTTATTATCATAGGAATATGTAAGTTAATAAATTGTTTTAGTATTTCTAAAGCTTTATAGTGTAGTTTTAGGTCAGAGAGGGATGGTTAGGGATGAGCTATCAAGGTGCAGGGACAGGTAGTGATAGGATAGGGGGCTAAAACGAGCTGACAGGTTTCCTTTAAGGTTGATGTAGTAGTGGTTGGATGCTGAATGACCACCATGTCCCAACAAGGCTGTGACATCAGCAAGGAGGTAAAAAAAATGGGATAAAAAGGTGGATTATCTCCGCGCTTAAAAGATAGAAGTCCAGATGGATAATCAGATGAAATGTGGCTTTATTCAACGTGGTTCTGAGCACTATGATCCTTCATCAGGAAACCACAAAAGTATATACATAGGTACATGTTTGACAGTTCTTAAATAGGTCCCCAATTCAAAAAACGGCGCCAACAGTGTCACAAGACATGTCAAAGTTCATAGAAAAAAGTCCATTCTCAATACAATATTATTCATTACAAAATGGTCCATTTATACCATAGTCTCTAATATTTCTTTTTCAGGATCAGAAAGAATCAAGAAAAAAACAAAAAGAAATACTGCCAGAAATTTATTTATATATAAGGGGACGAGAACCTACAGATAAGAACTTTTCTCAAGAGTATCATCATCAGATGCGCCACCATTCATGTGGATCTAGCTTGGATCAAAAGCAGATATAATAAAACCAATTAATTTTATTAAACATATTTTAAATAAAAATATTTTTAAAAGGAAAACAAGTGTTCTTTTGTTGTATATAAGAATATTTTATATAATAAAAACAGCACTGGGTTCATGAAGGATTGCACCAAAAATACAAATATAAATATTCTCAATTATTTATGTAAAAAATTTAAAACCATAGAAATTATGCATTCATTATAGAAGTGTACTGAAAAAATATATATTAGTGGATCCTAGTCATTGGAATAGCTCGTGGCACTAGCCATAGAGACACACATCGGCACCCGAAAAAAAAAAGAAAAACCTACCAATCAACAGGATCAAAACACACGGCTGGACCCTCCAGCAGACATATCACACAATTTAGTATATAATTGAGAAAATTATGTAAAGAAATATATACAGTACAGACCAAAAGTTTGGACACACCTTCTAATTCAAAGAATTTTCTTTATTTTCATGACTATGAAAATTGTAGATTCACTCTGAAAGCATCAAAACTATGAATTAACATATGTGGAATTATATAATTAACAAAAAAGTGTGAAACAACTGAAAATATGTCTTATATTCAAAGTAGCCACCTTTTGCTGTGATTACTGCTTTGCACACTCTTGGCATTCTCTTGATGAGCGTCAAGAGGTAGTCATCGGAAATGGTCTTCCAACAGTCTTGAAGAAGTTTCCAGAGATGCTTAGCACCTGTTGGCCCTTTTGCCTTCACTCTGCGGTCCAGCTCACCCCAAACCATCTCGATTGGGTTCAGGTCTGGTGACTGTGGAGGCCAGGTCATCTGTGTCATGGTTTGAACAGGGTTCTTGCCCTGCACTCACAGGGGTAAGTGTCCGTGGCCTCTTTCTGGATCTGGGAGGGGTATTTATACTCACTCTTTACCAGGGTTCTCTGTCAGCTATACTGTTGTTCTGGTGTGTCTGACCCCTGGTGTGCGTGTATTCTGCGTTGCTTGTTTGCTTCCCGTGTATGACCCGGCCTGTTCCCTCACTCTGTACTCCGTCTCTCGCTTTGGTACTACTGTCTTCTCCGGTTCTGACCTCCTGGCTTGGCTATCGTTACTCCGTTACAGTTTGTCCCTATTGTACCGTCTATTGCCCGTTCTGGTTTTCTGACCTATTGCTACATCCTGACTATCCTTTCTGTCTAAACCCCGTGGTACTGTATTGCTATCTGGTGCTTTGACCCTGGCTTCGTCTGGTTTCTGTCTCTGTCTATGCCCCTTGGTAACATTGCCCCATAGTTACCTTTCTAGGAGTTTCCCTGCAGCTCCTAGAGCTGTGGAGCTTAGGCTCATCACCGCTGCTGCCCTGCTCCACAGGTATCTGTGAGTACTGTCTTTGTACTCAGGACACCCGCACTGGCACAGTGAGCAAGTGCAGTGCGGTGTTCCTGACAATCTGGCGTAGCACCCCATCACTCTCCTTCTTGGTCAAATAGCCCTTACACAGCCTGGAGGTGTGTTTGGGGTCATTGTCCTGTTGAAAAATAAATGATGGTCCAACTAAACGCAAACCGGATGGAATAGCATGCTGCTGCAAGATGCTGTGTGTTGTGAATTCTCTTTCTGGGCTCCCTCTGGTGGTTACTGGAGGTAGTGAAGCTGGTCAGTTTGATGACAAATCCAAGTTTGAGGTGTTTGGATCGCACAGAAGAACATTTGTGAGATGCAGAACTGAAAAGATGCTGGAAGAGTGCCTGACGCCATCTGTCAAGCATGGTGGAGGTAATGTGATGGTCTGGGGTTGCTTTGGTGCTGGTAACGTGGGATATTTGTACAAGGTAAAAAGGATTTTGAATAAGGCTAATTTCACATTAGCGTTTTTTTGCGCAGCGCATCGTGTGCAATAGAAACGCATGCAAAAAATGCATCATGCGTTTTTGCATGCGTTTGCGTTTTTTATGTGCAATTCGATCTCTAGGGGTTAAATCCAGTGTCTAAACATTTTTACGCCAAAAATGCATGCGCACAAAAACGCAGACGAACGCATGTGCGTGCGCACGCCTGCGTTCCCATAGATAATGCGTTATTTCGGCGCATTCCGTGCGCAAGCATTTTTTTGACGCCTTTCGGCGGACCCAAAAATGCAACAGGTTGCATCTGGTGCACCTAGGCACAAGCCTTGAACAAACGCATGCGCACGAAAACGCATACGAACGTGTGCAAACGCAAGACCGTGCGCATGCCATATTAAACATACAGTTGTGGCCAAAAGTATTGACATCCCTGCAATTCTGTCAGATAATACTCAGTTTCTTCCTGAAAATGATTGCAAACAATACTTTTGGCCACAACTGTAGGTATGCATGATGCATGCACATGGACACGCACAATGCGCTGCGTGAAAAAACGCTAATGTGAAACCAGCCTTAGGAAGACTATCACTCCATTTTGCAATGCCATGCCATACCCTGTGGACAGCTCTTGATTGGAGCCATTTTCATCCTACAACAGAACAATGACCCAAAGCACACAAATTATGCAAGAACTATTTAGTGAAGAAGCAGGCAGCTGGTATTCTATCTGTAATGAAGTGGCCAGCGCAGTCACCAGAGCTCAACCCCATTGAGCTGTTGTAGGAGCAGCTTGACCGTATAGTACGCAAATGGAAAACACAAAATTGTCTGGGTGACCCCAAACTTTTGAACGGTAGTGTATATATTTCTTTATTTAAGTTATTCAATTATATACTAAATTGTGTGATATGTCTGCTGGAGGGTCCAGCCATCTGTTTTTATCCTGTGGATTGGTGGGTCTTTCTTCTTTTTTCGGGTGCCGATGTGTGTCTCCATATTTTTTCAGTACATTTCTATAATGAATGCATAATTTCTATGGTTTTTAAAGGTTTTACATAAATAATTAAGAATATATAGATTGGTATTTTTGGTGCAATCATTCATGAACCCAGTGCCTTTTTTTACTATATAATATATTTTGATATACAACAAAACAATACTTGTTTTCCTTTTAAAAATATTTTTATTTAACCCTTTTACCCCCAAGGGTGGATTAAACGTTCATGACCGGGCCAATTTTTACAATTCTGACCACTTTCCCTTTATGAGGTAATAACTCTGAAACGCTTCCATGGATCCCACTGATTCTGACACTGTTTTCTCGTGACATATTGTACTTCATGTTAGTGGTAAAAATTCATTCACATAACTTGAGTTTATTTGTGAAAAAAATGGAAATTTGGTGAAAATTTTGAAAATTTAGCAATTTTCCAACTTTTAATTTTTATTCCCGCAAATCACAGAGATATGGCACACAAAAAACTTAATAAGTAACATTTCCCACATGTTTACTTTAGATCAGCACAATTTTGGAACCCAAATTTTTTTTTGTTAGGAAGTTATAAGGGTTAAAAGTTAACCAGCGATTTCTCATTTTTGCAACACCATTTTATTTTTACGGACCACATCACATTTGAAGTCACTTTGAGGGGTCTATATGATAGAAAATACCCAAAAGTGACACCATTCTAAAAATTGCACCCTCAAGGTGCTCAAAACCACATTCAAGAAGTTTATTAACCAGGTGCTTCACAGGAATTTTTGAATGTTTAAAAAAAATGAACATTTAACTTTTTTTCACAAAAAAATTACTTCAGGTCCAATTTTTTTTATTTTACCAAAGGTAACAGGAGAAATTGGACTGCAAAAGCTATTGTACAATTTGTCCTGAGTACGCTGATACCTGTTATGTGGGGGGTAACCACTATTTCGCCGCATGGCAGAGCTCAGAAGGGAAGGAGCGCCGTTTGACTTTTTCAATGCAAAATTGGCTGGAATTCAGATCGGACGCCATGTCACGTTTTGGAGAGCCACTGATGTGCCTAAACAGTGGAAACCCCCCACAAGTGACCCCATTTTGGAAACTAGACCCCCCAAGGAACTTTTCTAGATATGTGGAGAGAACTTTGAACCCACAAGGGGGCTTCACACAAGTTTATAATGTACAGCTGTACAATAAAAAAATCATATTTTTTCCACAAAAATAATCTTTTCACCCCCAATTTTTATTTTCCAAAAGGTAACAGGACCCTAAAAGTTATTGTGCAATTTGTCCTGAGTACGCTGATACCCCATATGTGGGTGTGAACGACTATTTGGGCGCATGGCAGAGCTCGGAAGGGAAGCAGCGCCATTTGACTTTTTTTTGGCTGGAATTGAGATCGGACACCATGTTGCGTTTGGAAAGCCCCTGATGTGCCAAAACAGTGGAAATCCCCCACAAATGACACCATTTTGGAACCTAAACCCCCGAAGGAACTTATCTAGATATGTGATGAGAACTTGGAACCCCCAAGGGCTTCACAGACGTTTATAACTTACATCCGTACAATTAAAAAATCATATTTTTTCACCCTCAATTCTTATTTTTCCAAGGGTAACAGGACCCCAAAAGTTATTGTGCAATTTGTCCTGAGTATGCTGATACCCCATATGTGGGGGAAACCACTATTTGGGCGCATGGCAGAGCACGGAAGGGAAGCCCCCCCAAACGACACTATTTTGGAAACTAGACCCCCCAAGGAACTTATTTAGATGTGAGGTGAGCACTTTGAACCCCCCAGTGCTTCACAGAAGTTTATAACGCCCGGGCGTGAAAATAAAAAAATCATATTTTTGCCACAAACATGATCTTTTAGTCCCCAATTTTTTTATTTTCCCAAGGGTAATAGGAGAATTTGGACCCCAAAAGTTGTTGTCCAATTTTTCCTGAGTATGGCGACACGTCGGAGCTTGGAAGGGAAGTAGTGACGTTTTGGAATGCAGACTTTGATGGAATGGTCTGCGGGTGTCATGTGGCGTTTGGAGAGCCTCTGATGTGCCTAAACTGTTGAAACTCCCCACAAGTGACCCCATTTTGGAAACTAGACACCCCACGGAACTTATCTAGATGTGTGGTGAGCACTTTGAACCCCAAAGTGTTTAACAGAAGTTTATAACGCCCGGGCGTGAAAATAAAAAAATCATATTTTTTTCCACAAAAATGATATTTTTGCCCCCAATTTTTTATTTTTCTAAGGGTAACAGGAGAAATTGGATCCCAAAAGTTGTTTTGCAATTTGTCCTGAGTAGGCTGATACCCTATATGTGGGAGTAAAACACTGCTTGGGCGCATGGCATAGCTTGGAAGGGAAGGAGCACCATTTGACTTTTTCAGCGCAGAATTGGCTGGAATTGAGATCAGACGCCATGTTGCATTTGGAGAGCACCTGATGTGCCCAAACAGTGGAAACTCCCCAATTTTAACTCCAACCCTAACCCCAACACACCCCTAACCCTAATCTGAGCCCTAACTCTAGCCCTAACCCTAGTCCTAACCCTTGCCGTAACCCTAGCCCTAGCCGTAGCCCTAACCCTAGCCCTAACCCTAATGGGAAAATGGAAATAAACACTTTTTTTTTATTTTATTATTTTTCCCTAACTAAGGGGGTGGTAAAGGGGGTTTGATTTACTATTTATGGCGGGTTTTTATGTTTGGCAGCTGTCATGCTAAAAGATGCTTTTTATTGTAAAAATAGTTTTTGCATCACCACATTTTGAGAGCTATCATTTTTCCATATTTTGATCCACTGAGTTATGTGAGGTCTTATTTTTTGCGGGATGAGTTGCCATTTTTATTGGTAACATTTTCGTGCACGTGACATTTTTTGATCACTTTTTATTCCAATTTTTGCAACACAGAATGAACAAAAACCAGCATTTCAAGAATTTCTTTTGGGGGGTGCGTTTACACCGTTCCGCGTGCAGTAAAATTGAAAAGGCAGTTTTAGTCTTCGGGTCAGTACAATTACAGTGATACCTCATTTATGTAATTTTTTTATGTTTTGGCGCTTTTATGCAGTGAAAACAATTTTATATAAAAAATAATGATTTTTGCATCGCTTTATTCTGTGAGCTCTAACTTTTTTATTTTTTTGCTGATGATGCTGTGTCACAGCTCGTTTTTTGCGGGACAAGATGATGGTTTCAGCGGTACCATGGTAATTTATATCTGTCTTTTTGATCGCACGTTATTGCACTTTTTGTTCGGCAGTATGAGTAAAAAGCATGATTTTTTGCTTTCTTTTTTATTTTTATATTTTTTAAGGGATTCGCTAAAGGGGTTAACTAATGGGACAGTTTTATAGGGTGGGTCGTTACGGACGCGGCTATACTAAATATGTGTACTTTTATTTTTATTTTTTTTCCAAAAAATGAATTTATTAGGGAATTTTTTTTTTAATTTATTTAGCGATTTTTTATAAATTATTTTTACACATTTTGTTTTTTTTTTACTCTATTACACTGTCCCAGGGGGGACATCACTGTCATGTGTGAGATCGCTGATCTGACACATCACAGATCGCTGTGACAGATCAGCGATCTGACACAGGCACTGCAGAAGGCTTCCTCATGCCTGCGCTTTGCAGGCAGTGAGGAAGCCGGCTCCCTGCAGGCCCCCGAAGGTCCCCGCCGCCATATTGGTTCCGGGGACCTGCAGGGAAGGAGGCCCCTGCAGCAGCTCTGCACATCGTGCTGCTGCGGGGGTCACAGGGAAACACGGAGGGATCCCCCTCCTTCCCGATGCTTCCCTAAACCCCTGATACACTGCGATCGTGTTTGATCACAGTGTGCCAGGGGTTAATTTCCCGAGGGCGGTCCGTGACCGCCCCTGACACATAGTGCCGGGTGTCAGCTGTGATAATCAGCTGACACCCGGCTGCGATCAGTGGCGCTCACCCCGTGAGCGCCGCTGATCGTTATGATGTACTATCCCATCCATGGGCATAGGGGCCCGGGTCCCATGGACGGGATAGTACGTCACATGTCAGAAAGGGGTTAAAATATATTTAATAAAATGAACTGGTTTTGTTATATCTCTTCTTTTGATCCAAGCTAGATCCACATGAATGGATGTGCGTCTGATGATGATACATAAATAAGTGAATCCACTCTTGAGAAAAGTTCTTTTTTTATCTGTAGGTTCTCGTCCCCTTATGTATAAATTATTTTCCGGCAGCATTTCTTTTTCTTTTTGTTTTTTTCTTGATTTTTTCTGTTCCTACAAAAAAATAATAAAGACTGTTAGAAATGGTCCATTTTGTAATGAATAATATTGTATGAAAATGGACTTTTTTCTATGAACTGGCAGGGGCAGAGCTTCACGGCGAGCGTCCGCTGCGCCTCCAAATGCTAAGGTGAGACCAGCCTTAGACTGACAACTTTTTTCCTTTGTACAAAATCATCCACATGCACGACAATGCACCATCTCATGGCACAAAGCATACCCATGAGAAATTGGCTGCTATGGACATAAAAGTAGAGAAATCCATGGTGTGGCCACCAGTCTCCCCTGATCTGAACCCTAGAAACTTTGAAGTACCTTTAAGCCAAAAATCGAAGATGGTGGGAGGCAGTAATCATCAAAACAGTAGCTCTGTCACAGTGCACTGCAGGGGATCGCATCCCCACACTGTGCACACACCCTCAGTCCCTGCCTCACTGCCTGTGCTGCACTGTGCACAGACATGCCCCCGCCGGACCCAGTAATCACTGCTCACAGTAGCATACCAGCGGCAATGATATACCTGCCCACACCTCCGCGAGATCTTGATGTGACGTCCTCACTCCTCCTCAGCAGTGCCTCACCCTCCACAGCGGTGACAGCATGGGATCCGAGACCCCTGCAGCCAGGGCTGCTACTAGGAAGTTCGGGCTCCATATTGGCAGAATTTTCGGGGCCCCCTTGAGACTCCGCCCAAGCTCCACCCCTCGAACTGTCCACAGCCCAGCCGCTCTCTCTTGGAAAAACTCCACTTCTCACCAATTCCACATTAACAGTTCCCATCACCAGATCACACATATAGCTAGCAGTTTTTGTTTTGGCCAAAAGATTTTTTAAGCTGCCACCACGACAAGGTAGACTCTTTTGGACAAGCTCTACTCTACTCTATCCTATCAATCATTTGTTAAAATATCCAATACAATTTGGGTCTATTTTTAATTATTTTTCAATTTTTAAATGACCAACAATATCACATACAAGGAACAAATACCACTGCACCATGACCAGACACCATACTACCACCACATAGAGACCTATAATACCACCTACAAGGAACAAATACCACTGCACCATGTCCAGATCACATATTACAACCACATGGTATAAAAATAATACCACATACAAGGAAAAAATACCACCACACCATGTCCAGACCACATATTACCACCACATAGTGACCAAATAATAGCACATACAAGGAACAAATACCACCACACCATGACCAGACTACATATTACCACCATATAGTGACCAAATAATAGCACGTACAAGGAACAAATACCGCCACACCATGGCCAGACAACATATTACCACAACATAGAGACTGAATACTACAATACTGATCATTAATAAAACATCACAATACTAATATCACCATAAGTGCCATTATACAAAGATCTGTACTTAGGATGCAGTGTCTGTGTACAGGTAATACAGTGATTACTGGTGACATTATACACAGGAGCTCTGTATACAGTATCAGTGTACAGGTAATACAGTGATCAACAGTGACATTATACACACAAGCGCTGTATATATTGTACAGGTTATGCAGTGATCAATGACATTATACACAGGAGCTTTGTATATAGTGTCAGTGTACAGGTAATACAGTGATCACTGGTGACATTGTACACAGGACCTCTGTATACAGTATACAGTGTATAGTGTCAGTGTAAAGGTAACACACTGACTCACCAGTGACATCTCTAGGTAAAGTCCTTCATATTTGCTTTTCATCTTCATCCAGCACAGACCGCCATCACTTATTCCAGCTAGGGCTCATCTCTGCAGGAAATAACGTAGATATCTAAAGCACCGCTTGCAGAACACATTACTTAATTTTTTCCAACTTCTAAACTACACCAGATGAAGAAAAAAAGACTACATAGTGTCGCTCTGCACAGTAACAGGACCGCCCTCCCCATTTAAAACAGTATCCTCAAAAAATAAAATAAATACATGACTGCAGTAATAATATCCCTTAATTAGCCCCCAAGGTAATAATATCCCCCATCCTGGCCCCCGTATATCTCTTTCCTGGCTCCAGTCATATGTTCTCCCATCCTGCCCTCATGAGGATGCATTCTGTCACCATGTGATGTCTCATCCTGCCCCATCTGTCTAATGATCCTGCCCCAGCTGTCCTGTGATCCTGCCCCATCTGTCCCGTGATCCTGCCCCATCTGTCCTGTGATCCTTCCCCATCAGCCCCGTGATCCTGCTCCATCTGTCCCATGATTCTGCCCCATGATCCTGCCCCATCTGTCTCCATTGTATCTATCCTGCCCATGATCCCACACCATGTCTCCATCCTGCACCATGTCTCCTCCTGCACCACGATCCTATAGCATGAGTCTCCATCCTGCCCCATGATCCTGCCCCATCTGTCTCCATCCTGCCCGATGATCCTGCCCACATCTGTCTATCCTGCCCCATGATCCTGCCCCATCTGTCTCCATCCTGCCCCATGATCTTGCCCCATCTGTCTCCATCCTGCCCCTGTGCCTCCATCCTGCCCCCTGTGTCTCCATCCTGCCCCTTGTGTCTCCATTCTCCTCCCTGTGTCTCCCTTCTTCCTTCTGTGTTTACCATCCTGCCCATGTCTCCCATTCTGCCTCCCGTGCCACTTTCAATATAGATAAAACAAACTTTGTCCTTACCTGGCAGCGCTCCTGCAGCGAGGCTCCCTCCATTCAGCTCAAGCGCGCACTCGGCGACGTGCGCCCTGACGTTAGCTGCCAGCCTCCGATTAGCTTGTGGCTTTTAACTATTGCCATGCTGAAGGATATATAACCTTACATTTATCATTGTTAAACCGCATCTGCCACCTTTTGGCCCAAATTTCCAACTCACCCTTGGTCCTGCAGCATATGTCTGTATACTATCAGTGTACGCACTCACCCCTGGTCCTGCAGTATATATACCCCTTTATACTATCAGTGTACACTGTGATGCAGTGACCCCTGTGACAGCTAGGGGGCGCTGTATGGGCTTCCCAGGACATGCATGCAGGCGTTCCCTTTATTGTGATGGGGAAATGGTGAGCGGCAGGGTTGTAAATGGCCGATATGTATCACAGGGGTGGGTGCCCTTTGATGGAAGCCAGAACGTGTTTTAATCAGCAGATACTGTATACTGCTGATGGTTTCTTTTGTTTTACATTGGGAAGGCTTTCAGGTGACTTGGAGAGATGGGTGGGTCCAGTCACCTACAGACTCACCCAGGGGCGTGTGTCTGAACGCCCAAGATAAAGCCTGCATGTGTGTGGCTGTATGGAATAGGACCTGCAGTGAGGTAATGACCACGTGATCTATATCTCACCTGTGGGTGTGGTTTTGTACCATATAATGTGCCTGAGGTCTGGTCACATGGGCAGAGTGTGTGTACCTGAATGGTTTCAGGCTGCAAGGTCCCATGAGGCCTGTGTGTTGGGAGATCCTGGGAGTAGGATTGGATCCCTAAAGAGCACATGCTGAGGCCCTGGACCTGGTGAGGCCGACGTGTTGGGAGATCCTGGGAGTAGGATCGGATCCCTGAATAGCACCCGGTGAGGCCTGTGTGCTGGACGGTCCCAGGAGGGGACGGACGTTCTGAATAGCACCCGGAGAGGCGATGTGTGAGCAGAGTCTGTGATGACCTGCGTTGGGGAGCTACTGACCTTCTGCGGGTTTGGAATATCTTGAGTACCCTGGTCACAAGGACGGTGATCCCAGTAAGGCAGCTTCCCTAGGAGAGAGGACTGACAAGGAGTTAGCATGTGGAGCAGGAGTTCCTGTAAGGTAACTCCATAGACTGTTGGTGCCTGTGATGTTCCATGGATGTTACGGAACTGTATGGTGGGCGGTCACCCATGGTAACTGGACAGTGAGAAGTCCAGCGTGTTTAGAGACTGCGAGTTAAAGCCGTATGTTATGAAGTACTATGGACTATGTGTAAGCCGGTGATGTGCAACCTGGCTTACCGTGTGGTTTATGCTGTATAAAATAAACCGAAATAGACTGTTTTATGTGCAAAACAGTGCCTGTCTACATTAATCCCGTGCCAAGTGAGTGTCCCCCAACGCACTCAGTGAGCGCTATCTTACAACACATTCACCTCCTGTCCTACATTGTCTGTGTACTATGTGTACACACACACCCCCAGTCCTGCAATATATATACCCCTATATATTATCAGTGTACACACTCACCTCCTGTCCTGCATTATGTCTGTATACTATGAGTGTACACATTCACCCCCAGTCCTGCAGTATATACCCTATATACTATCAGTGTCGACACTCACCAGATGTCCTGCATTATGTCTATATACTATCAGAGTAGACACACCCCAGTGCTGCAGTATATACCCCTATATACTATCAGTGTACACACTCACCCCCTGTCCTGCATTATGTCTATATACTATCAGTGTACACACTCACCCCCGGTCGTGCAGCCGATCCTCTTCGCTCCTGCATTTGCTGCTCCTCCTACTCCTCCTCGCTTCCATGATCTGGACTCGTAGCTGCCCCTTCGCTGTTGCTCTCCCCCCAGAGCTGCACTCAGTCGCATCACAGTCGAATCCTCCCTGTGCCGACTGCAGCCGGGCCATGGAGCTGCTCACCAGCCAATCTAGCTATGTGTGCCAAGAAGTCGGTAGCCCCATGGGCCCCCGCTCCGCCAACAGCTCTACCAGGCAGGCCAATTGCTGCCAGACGTGCCACTCCATCTGCTTGGCCTGTGGGCATGGGACCCGAGCTCCTGCTGTCAGCTGGACATGCGGGCCATCCTCCGCACACACAAGACCCTGGGCTCCGCATCCCCGAGCTTTTCCTTGCTGCCCCCATTGAGCAGGAGGAGGATGCTCCTCTGGGACTGGCCCATTCGGTTCTGGCTTCCACATGAGCAGGCCGTGCTCGGTAGCCGGGGACAGCGCGCTAAGTTTCAGCCTGTGGGGAGCTTCCTGTGTGGTTCCAGTCAGCAACGGGGCCAGTTTGCACCGTTATCACAAACGACCTTCCCTGGCTCCAGGTGGAAGCAGAGGAAGACACGGAAGGGATAACAGTATCTCTAAGTTTCGGACTGTCGTCGCAAAGGTGGGTACCAGACAAACTGTTAATGAAGGTGTACGTAGGAGCCAAGGAACAAATGGAGGACTACTAGGAGGAACAGGTGATAGGTGCACAACAGTCAGGAGATAAAGAAGATAACCCCCTCCCTGTTGTCCATGGTTGGCGGGAGGGGATGGAGGAAGCAAATTTGAGTGTTACTTCACCTCCAACACACCATGGACTTGGACCTCATGGAAGCGTCTAACACATCGTGCAGTAAGAAAGCACTTATCTGCAACATTATGCCCATATTGTTAGGGTTAGAAATAGTGCTGACTACTGGGCAGCCACTCTATTACATCAATGGTAAAAGAGTAAATTTTGAGAGATGCTTTCCCTCTGGAAATGGGCAAGCCCAACACAGCAGTGAGGCACACAGTGTGCATTGCAGTTATAGACTTCCAACCTCAGGAACGTTGAGTCGTCAACACAAAAGCATTAGCAGCTGTGTAAGTGGCAGAAGCAATTTCTGTGAGTCGTTTCACACATTTTTTAGACCAGCCCGTGCACCAGCAGAACAGAATACAAGTCTGAGACATTGTGAATGACTGGAGATGAGTTGGATCCTTTTGCATTTTGGTCTTCAAAAAGGGACGAGTGGCCTTGGAAGCTTACTGTACTTTCTCACACTCGTGGTGACATCAATGAGGTGACAGGAGTTTACTGTGAGGCACTGAGATGAGCAAGCACACACAGCTCAGTGTCTCTCCAGGTTCAGTGGAGACAGCCATTGCTCAAACTTGGCCTGGATAGCTGTCCACAATTCTTGAGCTGTGTGACTGCGATCTCCAAGGCAAATTAATTTAAACACTGCCTGACTGCAGAGAGCCCTTGCTGCAAAGTACAGAGGTGGGGGAGATTATCTCTACACTGTTGGAACACGTGTCTCATTAAGGGAGAGTTTGAAGGTGAAAGTGGAGGCAGAATCAGTGGAGGAAGTGTTAGATACAGAGGTTTGTCTCACAAGTCTTGGGGATTCCAAGACTTGTGGAGCAGCCACTTGCCCACCTGCCCCCACAGCTACCAGAGTCAAACAGTACCCATTCAGTAAGATTTAACGCCTCTAGCCATGTTTGCTCGTCCAGGTGTCAGTTGTGAAATTCACCCTGCCAAACATAGATTTTTTTCAAGGAATGGGTAATATTGTCTGTGACATGCTGGTGTAGCGCAGGCACACCTTTCTTAGAGAAGTAATGGTGACTAGGTAACTGGTACTGGGGGACTGCGATGGTCATCAGCTTTCAGAAACAATCTGTATCCACCAGGCGGAAAGGCAGCATTTCCATGGCCAACAGATAGGAGATGGTGAAGTTCAAGATCTTAGCTTTGGCATGTGCAGGAGGAAACATTCTCTTACGTGGTCACAACTGCAGGACCGAGGGCTGGCTGCTGTACTGACAGAGGATGGAATAGGGTGAACACAACAAACTTCTGGACTGTGAGTGAGGTGCAGGTGGAGATGTTATGGTAGATTGAGAAAGATGTGATGTGCTCGGTGAAACAAAAACAGCAGCCATCTTTACTTCCGTAACAGCTGGTGCATTCTCACTCACCCTGACTTTAGGAGGTAAACAAGTGCAGATTCTATATGTGTGAGAAACTTGCCACAGTGATGGAGGATAAAGAAGCAGCAGATGCAGTTCATGAGATGATCGGTGGTTGGTGAGGCCTGCTAGTCCACATTTTAATGCAGTGATATTCCCAGGTTAACGCATGTTGATTAGTGTTGAGCATTCCGATACCGCAAGTATCGGGTATCGGCCGATATTAGCTGTATCGGAATTCCGATACTTAGTTCCGATACTTTTTTCATATCGAATACCGGAATCAGAAGTTCCCATAATGCTAGGAGCCCGCTCGATTTGATTCAGCCAATGGGGATCCTCAGAAGTGTGGGCACATCCTGTTAGGCATGTAGGCATGTTAACTACTGGCATGGCTGTGATTGGCTGCTGAAATGATGTCATGATGCACTATAAAAACCGCTGCAGCCGCCATTTCTGGTCACTCTGCGGTGAATTCAGTTAGGGACAGGCTGCTGTTGAAGACTGTGAGGGACAGTTAGAAATAGCGATTCTAAAAACAACATTGTGCTTTATCCAGGCTACATAAACCACCACTGTAGCTTTCTTTTGCCTAGCAGCAGTGTTCACAGCTGTCTGCAAGGGCTGTGTGAGTGCAGACCCACGCTGTGTAGTGTGTCCTGCAGGCACGTCTGCTTGTAGGCCGCCCAGCGTGTGTCTCTGCCTCATACACATTTTTCTTTTATTGCTGCTTTTTTTTCTCCTGTATAGTGTGCTTCCATACGTATCCATATACGTTGGTTGCAAACACTAAAGGAGTGGACAGCGGAGCCTTTCAGCAGCCTTTCAGTGCTATAGCCCATTTCTCTGCACTGTTTTTGGCTGTCTGATAGGTCTCTCTGTGTGTGAGTGCAGCTCACGTTGCAGTGTGTTCTACAGCCACCGCTAGCTGTAGTCCGCTCAGCGTGCGTCACTGCCTCATACATAGTCCTTTTTTTGCAGCTAATTTAGCCAGATTTTTGCTCCTATATTAGTGTGCTTCCAACCGCATCCATTGTCATTGGTTGGTTGCAAACACTATATAGGATTAGATAGAGGAGCCTTTTTGCTGGCTTGTGCCCTTCAGGGCCAGCCAGACTAGTATCACCCTATTTTTTGGAGCCTCATCAATTGCATTGTAGGTTAGCTTCCTGCATTGTAATCGCTCCAAAAAGTTTGTGATACTATAGCTTTCAAACTTTGGTCACATCCTTTTCTTCCCCCCCCCCCCAAAAAAAAAAGGAAATAAAGTTCACCAAACACTCCACTTTACAGTTGTCTAGGCCACATTAGATCATATTAAAGTGTAGTACACACACTCTTAGCCAAATTAGTGTTTCTTACACTGGTTAGCAGGTGTTCAGGAATAAGAACACTAAGCCACCCCTTTTTTACTTTTCTGCCTATCTTTATCAGTCTACCAAGATGAAGAAGGCAGGGAGTAAGGCACGTGGTCGTGGCCGTGGAGTTTCAGCAGGGAGAGGACGGGGGGATTCAGCAGGGAGAGGACGTGGGGATTCGGTGTCTGCTGCGGCCACCAGAGACCCGGCATCCCCCACTTTTACCAGGCAACAGTCCTTCATGCGCAGCTTTGTAGGACCTCGCCGTACCCCACTGCTGCGTGACGAACAAATTGAAGCCGTTGTCGGATGGATGGCAGCTAACGCATCCACTTCAATGACTTCCGCATCCTCCCAAGGCCAGAGCACTGAAGAGCAACCATCTGTCTCTTCACCACCTGCCAAATTGCCCAGGCAGTCTGAGAGCCCTGGACAGGAGCCATCTCACTCTTTACTTCTGTTCTCAGAATCTGTTGGCTTGGAAAGAGGTGGCCAGCCAAGCAGCATTCTAGAGCGTGAAGAAGAGGGAGTATGCAGTGATGCGCAACTGCTTTGTCCCTCTGAATCTGAAGAGGCGGGTGGGCCAGTGCCTATTGTCAGCACACCTCAGTGCTCATCTGATGATGATGAGACTCAGTTGCCAATTTCTGGTGCGTACGGTGCTGGCGAGACAACCCAGGACCAGCCGGTGCTTGAAGAGGGGAGTGGAGATGATGAGGTCCTTGACCCATCATGGCGTCAGCCACAGGAAGGTGGTGGGAGCAGCTCTGAGGAAGAGCTTCCCCGAACGTCCAAAAGAGGAGGGAGAGGGCGGGGGCAGACTTGGTTGCCTGTAGCCTCCACTTTGGCACCCGTGAGGAGCAATCCTCTTCCAAAACACAAAACGGGCTCTCCCAGGACTTGCAGTGCGTGGTCTTTTTTTGACACAGTTGCAGATGACATTTGCTTTGTCAAATGCAAGCTGTGTCATCAGAAAGTGAAACGAGGGAAAAATGTGAGCAACCTCAATACCACAAATATGTGGAAACATGTGCGTACCAAGCACGAGGTGGAGTTACACAGACACACTGAAGATGTAGGCCAACCTTCAGCAGCACCTACCACCTCTTCAGCTGGTGTTGGGGCCTCTTCCTCCAGCTCACACACAGCTGGTTCGGCTTCCTCACTGGAGCGCCATGGAAGAACCACTGCCACTGTTGTCCAGAGACCCAGTGAAATTCCACCCACTGAACCACGTTCGCAGTCATCAGCACACTCCCAGGCCACTCACCAGCAATCGGTAGCACAGGCATGGGAGAAAAAGCGGCCATACTCGGCAAACCATCCCTGAGCACTGGCTCTGAATGCCGGCATTGCCAAACTACTGGCCCTTGAGATGCTGTCATTCAGGCTGGTGGAGACTGACACCTTCCGGAACTTTATGTCATTGGCAGTTCCACAATACAATGTGCCCAGCCGCTTTTATTTCAGCAGGCAAGCCGTCCCTGCCCTGCAAAAGCATGTGGAGGGAAAAATTAAAAATGCGCTACTAAATGCCATCAGTAGCAAGGTCCACCTGACCACCGATGCGTGGACCAGTAGCCATGGACAGGGACGATACCTTTCCCTCACTGCCCATTGGGTCAATGTTGTGGAGCCGGGTACAGATCTGGAGAGTGGCTCTGTACGTATTCTGCCAACTCCAAGGATTGCAGGAATGCAGTCTGTACATATTGAGTCCTCCTCCTACTCTAGTTCCTCGGAATCAGCACTGCGTGAGCCTGTTAGGCGAGATATGAGCACAGGTGTGGCCAAACATCAACAGGCCGTCCTTAAATTAATTTCTTTGGGGAATCGGAGCCAGACAGCACAGGAGCTCTGGAATGCCATCAAGCAGGAGAGCGATGTGTGGTTTGTGCCAGCGAATCTCCAGCCAGGTTTGGTAGTGAGTGACAATGGCCGAAATCTAGTGGCAGCTCTGGGCCTAGGCAACCTCACTCACATACCATGTCTGGCACACGTGCTCAATTTGGTTGTGCAGAGCTTTCTGAGGGACTATCCGGATCTTGATGCACTGCTGCACAAGGTTCGCCTAGAGTGTGCTCACTTGCGGCGTTCCAGCATGGCAAGATCGCGCATTGCATCTCTGCAACGACAATTCCGCCTGCCAGAACATCGCATCATATGTGACCTCCCCACCAGGTGGAATTCAACGTTACATATGTTGGAGCGGTTGTGTGAGCAGCAGGCAGCAGTAATGGAGTACCAGCTGCATCAGGCGCAAACAAGTCGCACTGTGCGCCGGACACACTTCACCACCACTGAGTGGGCCACTATGAGGGACATCT
Organism: Dendrobates tinctorius; assembly: GCF_039654945.1. Lineage (NCBI taxonomy): Eukaryota > Metazoa > Chordata > Amphibia > Anura > Dendrobatidae > Dendrobates > Dendrobates tinctorius. Next base: position 21,570,509 of record NW_027361690.1, read on the forward strand.
GCCAAGTTTGGCGTGCCTTCGATGACTCCATGCGGATGGCCAGTGCAGATGATGCACTAATCAGCATGACTGTCCCCCTCATCTGTCTGCTTCAAAAAACCTTACAAGCACTAAGTGAGGAGGTTTTTGAAGAGGTCGAGGATGAGCAGTCAGAAATGCCATCTGCTTCTGGTAAATCTGCGCAACGTGCTTCCACACAAAGGCCCAGGCAGGGGACACTTAGTGAGGAGGATGACGTCAATGGAGGAGGAGGAACACATCTCTCCAGAGGAGGGAGGTACACAAGGCTCTAGTAGTCAGTGTGTACAGCGAGGGTGGGGTGATGCTGAGCAGGCAGAGATGCTGCCTCAAGCTGGGGACAGCGTTTCCGGTCCAGTTGGCAGTCTGCAGCACATGGTTGATTTCATGCTGCAGTGCTTGTTAAATGACCGCCGCATCGCCAACATTCTCCACACGGCTGATTATTGGGTGTACACCCTCCTAGATCCTCGCTACCGGGACAACTTACAAAGCCTCATACCACAGTTGAACCGGGAGCGAAAAATGCGGGAGTACCAAGAAACACTTGTGCAGGCCATCATGTTCTCCATTCCCCCCGCAAGTTTTGCTGGTAGTGCTTTTCAAAGCATTCCTGTGGGTAGAGGCAGTGGAGGAAGCTCTGCACAAAGAGGTAGCAGAGGCAGTGCCGCAGGACAAGGCAAGGCCAGTATGGCCCAAATGTGGAAAAGTTTTGTGGGACAGCCACAAACGGCTACACCATCACAGACGGCTCCAGTCAGCAGGAGGCAACGTTTCCGTCAGATGGTGACAGACTACTTGTCGTGCCCTGTTAGTGTTCTCCCAGACGGCTCTTCCCCGTTCAAGTATTGGGTCTCTAAGCTGGATACATGGCCAGAGCTTAGCCAGTATGCATTGGAGGTGCTGGCTAGCCCTGCTGCCAGTGTATTATCGGAACGTGTCTTTAGTGCCGCAGGTGGTGTGGTAAAAGACCGTCGCACACGACTATCCGCCGATAATGTTGACCGGCTTACTTTTGTGAAAATGAACAAGGCCTGGATCTCACCTGAATTTGCCAGTCCTCTTCCAGAATAAATAATTGGCTGGCAACAGGATCCAGGTCTCCTGTTGTGTTCATGTTTCTACGACCTGAACTTTATTTCCTGGGCTACAGCAACGCCCGTTGTTGCTCAGAAGTGCTGTCCGCACAGACAAAACACTCGCTCATGTGTAAGTGGGGTTCGGTAACGTCAGCTGATCCCCTGCTGTGTGTATGGCAAAGTGTCCTGCTCCCTCCACAGTCAAACAACCTCAGATTTACACCTGGCTCCAAGTAGGCCTCGGCCTACTTCCTGATTTTCCCTGGGCTCCGACACCGCCAGTTGGTGCTCAGAAGTGCTGTGCGCACAGACAAAACACTCGCTCATGTGTAAGTGGGGTTCGGTAACGTCAGCTGATCCCCTGCTGTGTGTATGGCAAAGTGTCCTGCTCCCTCCACAGTCAAACAACCTCAGATTTACACCTGGCTCCAAGTAGGCCTCGGCCTACTACCTGATTTTCCCTGGGCTCCGACACCGCCAGTTGGTGCTCAGAAGTGCTGTGCGCACAGACAAAACACTCGCTCATGTGTAAGTGGGGTTCGGTAACGTCAGCTGATCCCCTGCTGTGTGTACGGCAAACTCTCCTGCTGCCTACAACTTCTGACTACCTCTGATTTAATATGTTCTCTGATTTGCCCTCTGTCTCCACTCTGTTTTGAGTATTTCCTCCGGCCTACAACACCACCTGTTTCTGCTCTCAAGTGCCATCTGCACAATCCACACTTGTTCCTGTGTTACCTGGGTCCTGTAACATCTGCTCATCTCCAGAGGTGAGCACGGCAATGTCTCCTGCTTTGTCTACATTCCCACTACTTGTAGTGGAAATGTGGACAGAGCAGGAGACATTGCCTGACTCACCTCTAGGGAGAAGCTGCTGTTACAGAACCCCAGTAACACAGGAACAAGTATGGGTTGTGCAGACGGCATTTCAGAGCAGCAACTGGCGTGGTTGGAAGCCAGAGGAAATACTCGAAACAGAGTGAAGACAGAGGCCTAATTGGAGTACGTTGACAGTTAGTAGTAGTCTAGAAACAATCGCAAACTGCCACCAAGTAGGCCTTGGCCTACTACCTTATTTTCCCTGGGCTCCGACACCGCCAGTTGGGCTCAGAAGTGCTGTCCGCACAGAAAAACACACTTGTTCATGTGAAAGTGGGGGTCAGTAACGTCAGCTGATCCCCTGCTGTGTGGAGGGCAAACTGCTGCTGCCTCCAAATTCAAACAACGTCTGATCTTAAATTGCCTCCAAGTTGGCCTCAGCCTACAAAATGACTATCCCTGGGCTCCAACATCGTCAGTTGTTGCTCGGAAGTGCTGTCCACACAGAAAAACACACTTGTTCATGTGAAAGTGGGGGTCAGTAACGTCAGCTGATCCCCTGCTGTGTGGAGGGCAAACTGCTGCTGCCTCCAAATTCAAAATACCACAGCTTTACAACTGGCTCCTAGTAGGCCTCGGCCTACACCATAATTCTCCCTGGGCTCCAACAACGCTAGTTGGTGCTCGGAAGTGCTGTCCACACAGAAAAACACACTTGTTCATGTGAAAGTGGGGGTCGGTAACGTCAGCTGATCCCCTGCTGTGTGGAGGGCAAACTGCTGCTGCCTCCAAATTCAAACAACGTCTGATCTTAAATTGCCTCCAAGTAGGCCTCAGCCTACAAAATGACTATCCCTGGGCTCCAACATCGTCAGTTGTTGCTCGGAAGTGCTGTCCACACAGAAAAAAACACTTGTTCATGTGAAAGTGGGGGTCGGTAACGTCGGCTGATCCCCTGCTGTGTGTATGGCAAAGTGTCCTGCTCCCTCCAAAGTCAAAATACCTCAACTTTACACCTGGCTCCTAGTAGGCCTCGGCCTGCACCATGATTGTCCCTGGGCTCCAACAACGCCAGTTGGTGCTCGGAAGTGCTGTCCACACAGAAAAACACACTCGTTCATGTGAAAGTGGGGTTCGGTAACGTCAGCTGATCCCCTGCTGTGTGGAGGGTAAACTGCTGCTGCCTCCAAATTGTAACTACTTCATATTTAAACATTCTCTGATTTGGCCTCTGTCTCCACTCTGTCTCTAGTATTTCCCCTGACCTCCAACACCGCCAGTTCCTGCTCACAGTTGCCGTCCACGCATTCCACACTTGTTCCTGTGTTACTGGGGTTCTGTAACGTCAGCAGATCCCCCAATATGTGTCCGCCACTGTCTCCTGCGCTGTCCACCTTCCCACTACAAGCGGTGGGAAAGTGGACAGAGCAGGAGACAGTGGCAGACACACATCAGGGGATCTGCTGACATTACAGAACCCCAGTAACCCAGGAACACATGTGGATTGGGCAGACGGCTGTTGTACGCATAAACTGGCGGTGTTGGTGGTCACGTGAAATCCTGGAAACAGAGTGGAGACAGATGCCTAATTGGAGCACGTTGACAGTCTGTTGTAGCCTACAAACAATCTAAAACTGCCACCAAGTAGGCCTCGGCCTACACCATAATTCTCCCTGGGCTCCAACAACGCTAGTTGGTGCTCGGAAGTGCTGTCCACACAGAAAAACACACTTGTTCATGTGAAAGTGGGGGTCGGTAACATCAGCTGATCCCCTGCTGTGTGGAGGGCAAACTGCTGCTGCCTCCAAATTGTAACTACTTCAGATTTAAACATTCTCTGATTTGGCCTCTGTCTCCACTCTGTCTCTAGTATTTCCCCTGACCTCCAACACTGCCAGTTCCTGCTCACAGTTGCCGTCCACGCATTCCACACGTGTTCCTTTGTTACTGGGGTTCTGTAACATCAGCAGATCCCCCCAATATGTGTCCGCCACTGTCTCCTGCGCTGTCCACCTTCCCACTGCAAGCGGTGGGAACGTGGACAGAGCAGGAGACAGTGGCAGACACACATCAGGGGATCTGCTGACATTACAGAACCCCAGTAACCCAGGAACACGTGTGGATTGGGCAGACGGCTGCTGTACGCATAAACTGGCGGTGTTGGTGGTTACGTGAAATCCTGGAAACAGAGTGGAGACAGATGCCTAATTGGAGCACGTTGACAGTCTGTTGTAGCTTACAAACAATCTAAAACTACCACCAAGTAGGCCTCGGCCTACACCATGATTGTCCCTGGGCTCCAACAACGCCAGTTGGTGCTCGGCAGTGTCTTTGGCACGGGGACTCCCTGTTGCCCAGCCTGGTTCCAGCACGCCTGCTGTTTCCGGGTAGTGTCAAGGTCACTATGCCACCAATCCGTTGTCCTGTCGTCTTGCGGCCGGGTTAGCCGACTCTACGGTGCCTGCAGTTTAGGTGACTCTTATGTGGGCTGCGGGAACTGGCACTGAAGGCTGGATCCGTAGTACCAATGGGACATGGACCCCCTGTAGGACTGTGGTTTTCGGTAACTGCGGCCGGCTTGCGGCCTGGCTACTTTGCTTTGAATGGGTACCTTCTGCTACCCACCCGGGTTCCAGCACTGTCTGCTGGTTCTCGCCAGAGCCTTTGGCCTAGGTGCCTCCATCTCGGTATCCGAAGTCCAGCACCGTCAGCTGGTCCTTGGTAGTGCTTTCTAGCACAGGTACCTCCTGCCTAGTAACCGTGGTCCAGCACCGTCAGCTGTTCCTCGGTAGTGCCATTGGCTCTTGTAGCTTTTGCTACCCATCTGGGTTCCAGCACCGTCAGCTGGTTCTCGGCAGTGTCTTTGGCACGGGGACTCCCTGTTGCCCAGCCTGGTTCCAGCATGCCTGCTGTTTCCGGGTAGTGTCAAGGTCACTATGCCACCAATCCGTTGTCCTGTCGTCTTGCGGCCGGGTTAGCCGACTCTACGGTGCCTGCAGTTTAGGTGACTCCTATGTGGGCTGCGGGAACTGGCACTGAAGGCTGGATCCGTAGTGCCAATGGGACATGGACCCCCTGTAGGACTGTGGGTTTCGGTAACTGCGGCCGGCTTGCGGCCTGGCTACTTTGCTTTGAATGGGTACCTTCTGCTACCCACCCGGGTTCCAGCACTGTCTGCTGGTTCTCGCCAGAGCCTTTGGCCTAGGTGCCTCCATCTCGGTATCCGAAGTCCAGCACCGTCAGCTGGTCCTTGGTAGTGCTTTTTAGCACAGGTACCTTCTGCTTAGTAACCGTGGTCCAGCACCGTCAGTTGGTCCTCGGTAGTGCCATTGGCTCTTGTAGCTTTTGCTACCCATCTGGGTTCCAGCACCGTCAGCTGGTTCTCGGCAGTGTCTTTGGCACGGGTACTCCCTGTTGCCCAGCCTGTTTTCAGCACGCCTGCTGTTTCCGGGTAGTGTCAAGGTCACTATGCCACCAATCCGTTGTCCTGTCATCTTGCGGCCAGGTTAGCCGACTCTACGGTGCCTGCAGTTTAGGTGACTCCTATGTGGGCTGCGGGAACTGGCACTGAAGGCTGGATCCATAGTGCCAATGGGACATGGACCCCCTGTAGGACTGTGGGTTTCGATAACTGCGGCCGGCTTGCGGCCTGGCTACTTTGCTTTGAATGGGTACCTTCTGCTACCCACCCAGATTCCAGCACTGTCTGCTGGTTCTCGCCAGAGACTTTGGCCTAGGTGCCTCCATCTCGGTATCCGAAGTCCAGCACCGTCAGCTGGTCCTTGGTAGTGCTTTTTAGCACAGGTACCTTCTGCTTAGTAACCGTGGTCCAGCACCGTCAGTTGGTCCTCGGTAGTGCCATTGGCTCTTGTTCCTTCTGCTACCCATCCGGGTGCCAGCACTGTCTGCTGGTTCTCGCCACAGCCTTTGGCCTAGGTGCCTCCATCTCGGTATCCGAGGTCCAGCACCGTCAGCTGGTCTTTGGTAGTGCTTTTTAGCACAGGTACCTTCTGCTTAGTAACTGTGGTCCAGCACCGTCAGTTGGTCCTCGGTAGTGCCATTGGCTCTTGTTCCTTCTGCTACCCATCCGGGTGCCAGCACTGTCTGCTGGTTCTCGCCAGTTTCTCAGCCTTCTTGTACCTTCTGCTACATTTCCAAGATCAAGCTTTTTGAAATTGTCTTTGGTAATCCTTATTGATCTCCATGACGACGACCCTGATGACGACGACCCTGAAGACCACACCAAAGAAGACCAGAAATATGACCCTAAATAATAAGACCAAGAGGACAAAGAACATGAAGACAACCACCAAGATACAGAACAAAAGACAGAAGAACAAGAAGCAGAAGAAGCAAAAGCAGAAGAACAGAAAGCAGAAGAACATTAAGCATAAGACTAAAAATCAGCATAGAAGAAATCAAAATTATAAGCAGAAGACGACTAAGCAGTAAATGGGGGTGAGTCCGTTCCTCCTCGTGGTGCCCCTGGAAAATGCCTGCTGCTGCAGGCCAAACTGAACGCAGACAAATCCTGTTGTAAATCTTTTGTGACAGGCAGAACGTAAGGTGTAATCTTATAACTTTTATAGATAAGTACTACAGGAATGCCTGTCACCATAAGAAAATGAAGACAAAGAAGAATAGGAAGAAGATGAAGAAATAGCATATTAAAATTAATAATAGCTGAATAAGAAGAATATGAAGAATGGAAAAAAAAATTAATGGGAAGAAGATGAAGAAGAAGAAGATGAATAAGGTGAAAAAAAGTTGATGAAAAAAATGCTACTGCTGCGGATCATGAAGGAGAAAGTGTGAGAGAAGTACAAAAGAAGGTGAAGAGCATGGAAGTTGTGAAACATACAGTACATATCTGACAAAATATAAAAAAGGTTAACATAGTCAATATCTTTTTAACTCCGAACGTATTGAAAAGAAAAATTGGAATTAATGCTATGCCATGTGATTTGAATAAACCACTATGCTTTTAATGTCTCCTCCACCTCCCACAATACATTCTACATGATTCTTATTTGTTTTCAATTATGTAGAATTAGCCAACAAGGAAATAAAGGGCTT